>NC_085920.1:6295454-6925000 GCF_035222485.1 Podospora pseudoanserina | reverse complement strand
TGAGAGCCTTGTGGTGAGTCGAGGCGGCGCGGCACATTGCCCGCTCCATGCTGAGAGAGCGATGGATGAGGAGTCGAGTCACTGGTGGCTGTGGCTGACTTTCCCTCGGGAAGCGAAGAGACTCTGGGAGGGGCAGATATTGCTCCGCTCACAAAGGGCATTCACCTCCGGCTCAGTGCCTGTCCCCAGCTACACAGCGCTCGTGCCGGTAAGCATTGTTGGTAGTAGGTATTGTCTGCAGCGGATGGGTTGGGAGCCTCTTGTGTTTCAAAATGGTCAAAAAAGAAGAGATGCGAGCCACAAATGGCAACAATTTACTACAAGCGCCACTGTTGGCCCCCACTTATTACAGTGCACACACCCAATCAGCGGCAAACTGAAAAACAAGGCCTATTGGTATAAACCGCCTGCCACTGCCCCTCTCTCCTACCCAGCGCTTCCCTTTACTCCCAAAAGCATCGGTCATCGCTGCAGCAATTTGCCAGCCCAAAAACAACCAAAAAGTTCTTGCTTCGCCGAGAACTCGACCGCAACACCCAATACCCCCATCACATATCGAGTCGTCCAGCCTAAGCGCTTAGAACAGCCAACATGCCCAAGAACAAGGGAAAGGGAGGCAAAAACAGACGTAGGGGAAAGAACGAGAACGAGTGCGTGTTTGCCCCTCCATCTTTTTCCTTGTTGCGCGCGCCCATCAAGCAGCCCACTGACATCTTAATCGCATCGCAGCAATGAGAAGCGCGAACTCACATTCAAGGAGGACGGGCAAGAATACGCCCAGGTCCTGAAGATGTTGGGCAACGGCAGACTCGAGGCTATGGTAAGCAACTACCAACACCAGTTCACCCACACATCTCGCTTTCCCATTTCCCCCCATCCCCCTCCTGGCTCGGATCCGAATCCAGCCAGCCCGCTCGACCGGCCGAGTTGTGGAAGCAGCAAAACTGACTCTTGCGACAGTGCTTCGACGGTGTCAAGCGTCTCGGTCTCATCCGCGGCAAGCTCAGGAAAAAGATCTGGATCAACAACGGCGACATCATCCTCGTCTCGCTCCGCGAGTACCAGGATGAGAAGGGTGACGTTATCCTCAAGTACTCCGCCGACGAGGCTCGTTCTCTGTACGTTTTCTCCCCCCTTGTCCGCTCGCTCTCGATCACCCGCAGCCTACTAACAACCCCCCAGCAAGGCCTACGGCGAGCTCCCAGACACCGCCAAGATCAACGAGACCGACACCTTCGGCCCCGGCGAGGATGGCGACTGCGGCTTTGAGTTCGACGAGGACCGTGACAGCGACGACGAGGGCGGCGCTGCGGGCGCCAGCAAGGATATCGAGATTGATGACATTTGAGAAACCTCAGCCGAGAAATCTCGCCAGATATCAGCGCAAACGTCACGTAGCATTTCACACTCTGCGGTGGGGCGCACCCTTTCCTACTTTTTGGTCTCAAAAGGGTTGGGGAAGCACAAAACTGTCTTCTCTCTCAAACCTTGGTTCGTTGGTAACACAAGCCAAGGTCCCCGACAGTTGGTGTTAGTCCTGTTGCAAATTGTGGAAAAGTTGTTGATAGCGGAGGAGAGGGGTGGGAGGGGAGATGGCTCCGTGATGGGAGAGACGTCATGGGCTGGATCTTTCTCGAGTAATGGATTTGATGATAAAGAAACTTTTTTTGTGCCTTGTGTTGTTTTTGCTTACACTTTTGTGTTGATTATTTTTTTTTTTTTTTTTTTTTTGCATCGGTCAAAAGCGTGGGAAATAGACTGCCTGGGCTGGCAAAATAGTTCTGAATCAACATACCATCGTTTTCAGGTCCATCTTATTTAATGTACCAGTGATATTTTGCTTGGGAGGGGGCCAAAGGAGACATGCCCGAACCGCTCGCAAGAGTGGCATGTAATGCTCTTTTCAAACTACGAATTCAGAATGACTCTTTTCTTATCTTGCCTATTTCCCCTAACTCTACATATCCCTTCCCTTTTCTTCGCTTTTGTGAACATCCTTGGACCTCGTGATGCCATCTCAAAGTACCCTCTCTTTCTCAAACTCCCGACCCCTTTCTCCTACTCCTTGCAAAACTCGCTTGAACCAGCCATACAAACTTCTCCGTCTACTCTTTCCCTTCATGTCAGACTACCCTTCTCACCAAACTCTCAACGCAGCCTCTTCTTCCACAAATCCTCACACTTAATCCCAGTCATCCCCGTCATCCTCATCATCTACTCACATGGTCAGCAACCGCCCGAAACATAAACATTTCATGATCAAGGGAAACTTACCACTCTTGCTAACTTTGTTCTTCCTCTTTTCCAACGCTAGCGCCAAAGCATCAGCCATCCCACCACCTGCCGCACCCCCAGCAGCAGCAGCCCCGACTCCCGCAGGCGGAAGACCACTCCCATGAGGGCCCGTATCATTCCCGGGAACTTGGGCTCCAGATCGATCCCGAATCTGGCTCCGATCCACTTTTTTGAGTGCCTTAATACCGCCAGCACCACGAATACCATCCAACAAGGCGCCACGTCCTGGATCGCCAGAGGAAAGGGCGGGTGCGGCGGGCACGCTGGACGAGTACCCCGAGTCTCGGTTGGGGGGGGGAGGAGGCGGAGGAGGAGGAGGGGGGGGATACCTCCTGCCGGAGGAGGCGGAGGGGGGAGGTGGGGGGGAATACCGCCCATTCCTGGTCCTGGAGGGGAGGGGAGGTGGTGGTGGGGAGGAGCACCGCCCGATGGGGGAGGGGTGGTGCCGGGGTGCGCTGGATGCCGGAAGAAGAGGAGGGGAGGGGGTGCGTGTGACGAAGGCAAGGGTGGAGGGGGAGTGCGTGTGAGGAAGGTAGAGGAGGAGGCGGGGGCGCATTCGAAGCTGGAAGCGGTGGTGGAGGAGGCGCGTTGGATGATGGCAAAGGGGGAGCTGGGCTTCTAACCGGCAATGAAGGAGGTGGTCGAGAGTTCATCGGTGGAAGAGGAGGCGCGCTCGAAGCCGGGGCCTTGGGAGGCAGAGGTGGAGGCGGGGCGTGCACTGGTGCCGCATTTCTCGACGGTGGAGCGGGAGGCACAGTGCCGCGACTCGGGGGAGGAGGAGGAACGCTCCGCTGTCCAGCAAAGGGTGGAGGGACGGCATGTCGGTGTGACGGTTCGCCATCTTCGATCGGTGTCTTTGGTGGCCGAGGCGGCGGTGGGGGTCCGGGAGCTGGAGGTGCCGGTACAGATCGAACCGGCTCGATACGCGCAAACTTGCCAGCCTCCGCGATGGGCGGGGGAACAGCGAATTTTGGTCGGGAGGGAAGAGGGGGGGTGTCTTCTCGCGGTGGTGTTGGCTCGCGCTCGGCTGGCGCATCCAGTTTATTGGCTGACCTTCTCGGAGCCGGCGGGGGAGGTGGCGCTGCTCCTCTTCTCGGGGCCGGGGGCGCTGGTGGTGCCGAGGGGGCCTCGGGGCGCCCTGCCGGAGGAGGTGGCGGAGGAGGCGCCCTCAGTCCTGCCCCTGATCCATTGACTGGAGGTGGTGGGGGAGGGGGTGCCGAGACTGGTTGACTGGCCTGGCTTGCCTGCTGTTCCTTGAGGAAATCAATGATGAAGTCCTGGTTGTCCTGGATAAAGTCGTCGGTAAGACCCTGTGCCTTCAAATCGTCTCCGAAATGTTCTCTCCATAGCGGGTCGAAGGCGTCCAGTGTAGCAAAGGCAGAGCGGGCCGGTGCCAAAACAGGCGGCGCATTGTACCCGTTGACGCTCCCGGATCTGTTATCTCGCGTCGAAGCGGCAGGGGCACGTGGCGATTCGGGTGGAGTGGGAGCGGACGAGTGACGGTGACCGAAGAGACCCCCAAGCAGACCATGGTGATGCTTGTGCGGGGCAGCTTGCGCCGAGCCTCCAAACGGTGTCTTCAGCGTGGCCTTGCTCGCGTTCTTCTCCCGGTCATTCATCTTCTTCAAGAACTGTTTGGCCTCCTTCTCGTCCACAAAGGACAGCCCCGCCAAACACTCTTCCAACTCAAACGTATGAAAAAAGACACGGTCTTGGTTGTAACTCCATGTGTCGAATATCTCTTGGTCCCAAATGACACCTCGGTTTCCGGGCTGTCCAGCCGTTAGCAAGGTGAACCAGCAATACCATTGTGCCACAAGTCCCAAGAATTGCCTACCGAGATGTCCACCATCTTCAACCAGTACGTGTTGCCGACCAGGTCGTTCGCCAGCACCACAGCACCCTGTAACCCCGTGTATGTCCATTTCGACCGATTGGGATACGCTACGTAGAGGCGAGCAATGGCAACGGCGTGGATTTTGTTGGTTTGCTTGGGCACATGGCGCTTGACGGTCTCCTTGTCGTCGTCATTCAAGATTGAGGGCATCGCGGGGGAAAAGGGGGAAGGTCGGGCGGCGGTGGTGGTCGGTGATTCCGTGCGGCCTTCGGCTTGGAGGTAGTCTGAAAAGATAGCCCAGAAATTATTGTCCCTGTAGGCTCAACATCAACAGGTTGTGAATCTTGCAGGCAGCGGTCGTTGTTGTCCAGTGGTTGGGTGGGTTGGCTGGTGACTGATAGCCTGATAGACGCAGCGAGGCGCTAATAAGGCACATAGAAACTCGGCGCTACCGTCCTCCGTTGTCGTCAGCGAGTGCGCGGCGGAGAGCGAGGTGCCCGGTGCAGTGCGGATGCAGTGGCTGTTTGCTGGTAGGAACGGCACCCAGAGCGTTCAGAGCAATGGCAAGACGGAGGGCGGATACGTCGGGTTCGTGATGATGATTCTGGAAAGGCTGCTGCTGACTGGGGAGATTCATTAAACGTTTGCTTGCATCACCAGGCTGCTGATTCAGGGAACCCTTGCAGATGTCCAGCGGTCTCCTTCTGGAATGGCATGGCACTACGGGTCAGCCACAATGAGGGGAGCAGGAATAAGATTAAACACCGCCACAGCTCACCAACGATTCGTCGACTCCTAGGCGAGGTCTCTTTGGCTCTTTGAGCGCCGCCTTTATGCATTTGAGAAAAAAGAGTTCAAATCCTCAGTTTTTGTATTTTTCTGGCATCTGAAGCGCGATCCCCAGCCGTTTTCTGTACATGACCTGCCAAACGGTAGTTTGAGAACTCACATGCTGGTTGGCTCATGGCTTCAAGTGATCGGCGACCGGCCGTTACCAAGAAGCTGGTTGAGTGAGTTCCTTGTCAGCCATACATACATACATATCTGAAGAGGTCACATTTAGGAACGATATTCCGACGGAAACATAAGCACACACAGTGGACAATTCATAGTTATTGTAGGCTCGTCAGGTTCGTCATTAAAACTAATACACGCATAGTAATACAGCCCGGTCAGGGATCCGTCCAAGAGTCGGCCATGGAAAAATGAAAAAACTAGGAAGATGATGGTCTAGTCCATTCAGTTGTTGAGGTCCTTTGCCTTCTCATGACGCTCCTCCTTGGTCCCCTCCTCCTGAGCATTGAAGTTATCACTGATGACAGGTCCAGGGTTGGCCGAGTGAGCTTCTAGGACTTTCTTGGTCTCCTCGCTGAGCTTCTGGAAGGTGCCCTTTTCACACAATGTCAGTCCCATGCCATATCGAGATGGTGGAAGACCGCGGTCTGCCTACCTTATCTTGCTCCTGCTCATCGATGGGCTGGATGGAGAACTTCTTGTTGGACTCAGACATGGTGGTTGTTTGTTTGGCGCGGTGACGTGCAGTTGGTTGGTGATGTTGCAGTTGCAGGGGGTGTGTAGGTGGGGCAGAGGGGTTCTTGAGGGTTGAGAATGATATCTTTTGTGGAATCGTTAGGTTTTTGTGTGACTTGATGAAGAAAAGAAAGAGGAGAGTTGCGAGTAGAAGGAGGAGAGCCTTTGCTTTGCCTTTTTAAGGAGATTTCCCTGAACTGGTACGTATCATCACACTTTGGATCTTGCTGGGGGACAATGACGTCGAGGGTCACGGGTTGGAGCGGCCTTTGGCGGGTGTCTTTGGGGCGCGGTCCGCTAATGAGTTAGTGCCCAGTTGAGCGATACGGGGGTTCCTGTACTAACAAACGGTCCAGGGTTACGTGCGTGCCTTTGTGTTACCAACCACATCAAAACTCACCATTCCTCTCAGCCACACAACCTGGATGCATGACACCTCAGCTTGTGGTGCCATCTCATGGTCACGACGATGTTGTTTGAAGCGGTGTGAGAAGAACTCCAGACTGAACACAGCAAGTCAGTGAAGGCGCCCCGCATGTCTTCTGCCAGCACCCCCCAGCCTGTGCAGCCTGTGAAGCTCTCACTGCCCTTAGTGCGTCTCTCTTGAGTTGCATCCATAGCTGTTTGCTAACTCCCGTCTCCATGTGTTAGGTATACCAGCAGAAGCTGTTTGAGGAGCTCCGCAAAGAAGATGAACTGGTGGTTCTGGCCCGAGGTCTCGGTCTCATGCGCCTTATCACGAACCTCCTTCACTCCTATGATGCTGCAGGAAACAACCTGATTGTCATCGTCAATGCCGAAGACAGGGAAAATGCCTGGATCGGTGAAGCGCTCGCCGAGCATGCCGCCATCAGTATGTCACCCAAGGCCAGGGGCCTCGCCGTGGTCAACACCGACTACACGAGCGTGGGTGCTCGAGAGAAGATGTATGCTGGTGGTGGTATTTTCAGCGTCACATCACGTATCTTGGTCGTCGATATGTTGACCGGTCTCCTAAATCCGGAAACCATCACCGGCATGCTCGTTCTTCACGCCGACAAGGCTGTTGCCACTTCGTTAGAGGCCTTCATCATCAGGATATACCGCCAAAAGAACAAGGTCGGCTTTCTAAAGGCGTTCTCCGACAACCCAGACCCATTCACGACCGGCTTTTCGCCCTTGGCTACCATGATGAGGAACTTGTTTTTACGCAAAGCATCTTTGTGGCCACGTTTTCATGTCCACGTCGCGCAGGCACTCGAGGGGAAGAAGAAAGCCGAGGTCATTGAGTTGGAGGTGCCAATGACCAACGCAATGCGTGAGATTCAGGTGGCCATCATGGAATGTGTCGAAGTCAGTATTCATGAGCTGAAGAAGGGCAACACGGGGCTTGAGATGGAAGACTGGAACCTCGACAGCGCTCTTCTCAAGAACTTTGATGTTCTTGTCCGCAGACAGCTCGATCCTAATTGGCACCGGGTCAGCTGGAAAACAAAGCAGATTGTGGGCGATTTGACTGTACTCAGGGGTATGCTGCACTCGGTCTTGGCCCTCGATGCGGTCTCTTTTCTTCAGCAGCTCGATACCATTCATGCTGCTCACTCGCCACCCCCTGGATCGACAAGACAGACCCAGTCTCCGTGGCTCTTTCTCGATGCAGCCCAGACCATCTTTGACACTGCCAAGAAGAGGGTTTATGCCAGCACCCAGAAAGCGAAGGCAGACTCCAGCATTGATTCTCTGCAACCTGTACTCGAAGAACAGCCAAAGTGGTCAGTATTGGCCGATGTGCTAGAAGAGATAGACCGTGACCTTTTCTTTGAGCAGCAGGCCCGTGACGATTCCAACGGCACCATTCTAATCATGTGCTCGGACACGAACACATGCCGCCAGCTCCGCGACTATCTTCAGACCATGCACGTCAAGCCGAGGACTGCGAAGCGCATTGAGGAGGTCTACGATCCAGAAGAGGACAAGCCTTCAGCCGCCTACATGATGCGCAAGAAGCTGCGCAACTATCTCAAGTGGAAGAGGGAGTTTGCCCAGGTCAGCGCCACGCTGTTCGCGGAGAATCAAAAGGCGCTTAGTGGTGCCGTTGACCCCCGTCTTGCGCAGTCCAAAAGCCGGGCACCATCCAACAAGAGACGTCGGGTCCGCGGTGGTGGAGCGGTAGGCTCTGGCTCGAGCCGTCTAGAGAATGGCAGCATCCCGCAGTACTTTGAGAAGCCTAATGAGGTCGCCGAGCTGATGGGGCAGATTGACATTACCGAAGCGGAAGCCAACCAGAAAGATGACCTCGTCATGGCTGACCCGTTGGAAGACATGGACGACTACTATCAACTCTATGACATGCAAGATCTCGTCGTCATCCACGCCTACGACGGCGATCAGGACGAGCACGTGCTGGAAGAAGTCAAACCCAAGTACATCATCATGTACGAACCCGACGCCTCCTTCATCCGCCGAGTGGAAGTCTACCGCTCCAGCCACAACGATCGAAACGTCAGGGTCTACTTCCTCTACTACGGCGGCTCGGTCGAAGAACAACGCTACCTCTCCACCGTCCGCCGAGAGAAAGACAACTTCACCAAACTCATCAAAGAGCGCGCCTCCATGTCCCTGGTAATGACAGTCGACTCCTCCACCGAAGACCCCCAAGAAGCCTTCCTCCGCACAATCAACACCCGTATCGCCGGCGGCGGGAAGCTCTCCACCGCCACCGCTGAGCCGCCCCGAGTGGTGGTCGACGTTCGTGAATTCCGCTCTTCTTTGCCGTCCCTGCTCCACGGCCGGTCGATGGTCATCGTGCCGTGCATGTTGACAGTAGGAGATTACATCCTCTCCCCCAACATCTGCATAGAACGAAAATCCGTCTCGGATCTCATCTCCTCCTTCTCCAACGGAAGGCTCTACTCGCAATGCGAGACCATGTTCCAACACTACCAAAACCCTATGCTGCTCATCGAATTCGACCAAAACAAATCCTTCACCCTCGAACCATTCGCCGACCTGTCAGGAAGCATCTCCTCCCTCCACTCGGCCAACGCAGGCGAGAAGGACCTCCAGTCCAAGATTGTGTTGTTGACGTTGGCCTTCCCCAAGCTAAGAATAATCTGGAGCTCAAGCCCGTACGAAACAGCAGAGATTTTCGAACGGCTAAAGAGTCAAGAGAAGGAGCCTGATCCGATTGCCGCGGTCAGGGCAGGGTTGAATGACGGGGATGATGTCGAGGGGAGCCAGCAGGGGCAAGGGGCGGCTTTCAACCCGGAGCCGGGGGAGATGCTGGCCGCTGTGCCCGGGGTCACGCCGAAGAATATTGGGAATATTACGGCCAAGATGGAGAATATAAAGGAGGTTGCGAACGCGACGGTTGAGGAGCTGAGTGCGCTTGTTGGGAAGGAGGCGGGCAGGCAGATAGAGAGGTTCTTTGGGAGGGATTTGTTGGAGGATAGTTAAGTGACTGAGAGGAGGGTGTAGATGTGTCGATATGTGGTATGAGGTGGGAGGTAGATGCACAAAAAAATAAATAAAAAAATAAAAAAAATGTTTGTTGGCCATGTAACTTGCACATATGTGGCTTGAACCTGTGCGCCTTTCCCGGCGCCTCTGTGTCATTCGCTTTCCAGCCAGAGGGGGCTTACCCTCGGGGTGACCTGAAGCGCAGCAGATTCTGAGGCCCCCCCCCCTCACCCCCAGTTACCACTTTGCGCCAATCCCTCCCACGAATCGCATTAGGAAGTAGGTTGAGAAGTTGCTCTTGTGTATAGTGTTCAGCTCTTCCATATTTGAGAACTGAACACTATAGTCGCCCAACCAATGTGATTTGGTTGTCGGTTTGACATTCAACATATCACGTAACACAAACACAAAAATCATTCCAAGAGTATGCCGTATGAAAGATGTATTATCTAGTAGGTAACCCCCATCAAAACGCAGTGCCCTTCCTCCTCCCCTTCTCCTCGCCTCCCCTCCTGACTGCTCCCGCGTAAGAAACGCAGTCTGGGTATTTGGGTATCTTTATTCATTATCCTCCACTCCGTCGCTTTGCAAAAGAGAAAAAACACCAGTTCATATCCCATTCATCGATAACAAAAGAAATCATCCCCTTTCCCATCAATCATGAGCTGCGGCTGTGTTGATGGGACTTAAATGGCAGCAGTAGTCCCATGTCTCCTCCTCCCAAACCCTCTGCTCTTGCGGGTGGTGGTGCCACCGTGGCGACGGCGACCGCCGCAGGTGTTGCAGGTGAGGAAGCCGACGATGATGCCGAGGAAGTTGATGATGCCGTTGACGATGGCCATGATGATGTTGCCGATGCCGTTGATGATGGCCATGATAGTGCGGCCGATGGTGCGGAGAGCACTCTGGATCTGTTTCAATCGGTTAGTTACCAGTCGCTAGTGATGAAAGAAGGTGGTGGTGGTGGTGGTGGTGGAGGAGGAGGAGGTGACATACGCAAGAGACGACGGCGCCCATTTTGACTGGTTGGTTTGGTTTGGTTTGGTTTGATTTGTGATTGTTTGTTTGTGGTAAAGTGGTGGTGGTTTACTTGAAGTCGCAAGCAAATACTTTGTATTTGTGTGTTGTTGTGTTGTGTTTGTTGATGCTGATGAAAGAAAGAAAAAAACGGAATCAAACTCTGGTGGTGGGATGGGAAGATAATATACCAAACTTTCCCCACGACTTGGTTCCTTTTCTTTGAACACAGTTTTCTAGCAGCCACTACCACATACGTCTCCTCCGTCAATAACCTGTTCCTGTCCTGGTCTGTTTGCTCCTGCTGGCTGGGCTGGCTGGGCTGGCTGAACCGGCGCCCCCCGTCATCGTCACTGGTCAACTGGCCTGTCTTGGTGGTCGTCTCTGGCCGAATGTGACGTCACTTGGCATTGTCTGCTTTTTTGTTTTTCTACCCGACCAACCACTAACACACCCCTGTCGTCGATCACTCAGTTTGCGAAAATGGAAAGCATCAGATGGCATTTTTCTTTTTCTGGCATGGGGGATTTGTTTGAGAATGACGCGCCGTTGGGTTCTGCATTCCCGCTACCCTTCTAACCTGGAGTTGCTGGCCAGCCAACAGCTTGAATTTGAGCTCAATCATGGCAGGTGAAGGTGCGCTGCTTGCCAAACCATCTCGAAATCGCATCATCAAATCCCCGATGTATCATGACTTCCTGCCCGTACAAGACATTCGGAAGATACGGCTCCTCGTCTCCATGCCCATCCCTCTTCGCAATGACTTCACCTCTCTTTCCATTATGTACAACAGCCCGCAAGAGTACCACCTTCGTACCGGCCGCCTCCCGAACTGTGGCTTGATCCGCATTCTGATTCGACAGTCCTCAAAGGCGACAACGCTTGCGCACCACGCGCGTGGCCTGTCTCTCCAAAGTGGATATTGACGTCATTGACATTTGTCTCTCAAGTGGTCTGTGCCCTTCCCGTCGGCTCTTGGCGCTGCCTGCTTCTGTCAGTTCACCTTGGCGGGTTCCATCGGCTGGATTTTCAGGGTCTTCTGGTGGGACCTCAAAGCAATTGTTGTTTGCGGCTGGGCCATGATATCACAGGGAACCCCCAGGGTCTTCACGTGCGAAGGGGTTTCATAGAAATCTGGAAATATCGGTTCCCTGACAGATGCATGCAATGAACGAATAGCTTGAGCCAAAGCAGGCGTGTTAGGTTGAACACTTCCATGTTCTAATTGTATGCCCACTATGTGGCTGGGGCACGACATCATCAAACAGCTAGATTTCCATTCCTTCCAACTGGCTGTCGACATGATGTGAATCTCGTCATGCCCTAAAGCAACGCTTGCAACTGAAGTCCCCGGTCCTCATTTCCTCAGCATATGGTATCATCACCACCTCCCTGCCTGTGCCTTCAGCCTCTTCTGTATCTGTACAAACTTGCCGAAGTTCATCTTCGTCGTGCTCGTCTCATCCACCCGCTCTCCACTGACAATGACGTGAACCATCATCCTAGGATCGTACCGGAGCTCCGACAACAGCTTGGGTGTGATGAGGAAATACTGACTTGTATGCTCTCGGCACGCAACCTCCACCATCCTCTCGTGAACCATACGCTCGTTGCGCGGGTCCATACCCTGGTTGATCTCGTCCACCACCCGGAATGGCGCCTGAGCCAGAGCCTGCAAAGCCATCAGGTAGAAAATGGTTGACACGGCACGCTCACCACCAGACTGTCTGTGCTGGTCGAGCCGCTGAAGTGTCTCCCCCTGACGGAATCTGACCTTGATATCGATAGCCCACTTGTCAAAATCCGCGTCTTTGTGGACACCAACTTCGCCGGCACAGCTGATTTGCTCAAAGTTATAGCTAAAAGCATCATTAATCTGTCCGACGAGCTCGTCCAGGCGGGGCTCCCATTGGCTCTGGATCTCCTCGATTCTGGCGTTGAGCTGGGCCAGCCTTGTCTCCTGGTTTTCTGCAGCATGGCGAATCTGTTCGATCTTTTGGGCGTAAAGCTCGTACTCTTCCAGCGCCTGGGGGTTACCCGCTTCGATCATCTCCAGCTTCGCCTGCTCTGCCGTGATTGATCCCTCAAACTCGGCCACTGTCCTGTCCCGAGCAGCTGCCAGAAGGGCCACCCTGTTCTCATCGTTCAAGAACTCGCTGACCTTGTCTTGAGCTTCTCCGGCAGTTTGTCTAAACTCCTCGACATCCTTTTTAGCCTGTTCCACCTTTGCTTTCTCGTCTTCTAGTCTGGCTGTGATCTCGGCGTTCTTATCTTTGAGGCACTTGACATCCGATTCGGCCTCCAGCTCCCAGACTTGGGCTTCGAGGAGTTTTTGTCGCGTTTTACGGATAGCACCAAGCGTTTCGAAGTGTTTGATGACGGCCTTGGACATGTCCACGGTGGCATCGTCGAGTTGCCTCATAAGATCCACCCTGCGAGCTTTGGCCTCGTCAAGCTCCTTCTGGGTGCGTTCTTGGACCTTTTCTTTGGCATCTGGGAGCGGCTCTGTTAATACACCACAATCGGGTCCACTGCCAGGGGTCTGTCATACCTATCTTGTCCGGCAGGCCGTTCCAGTGCGTAAACTCGGCTTGCAATTGGTTCTTCTGCGCCATTAAACCGCTCTGATAGTTGGTTAGTTATATCCAGGTATGCGACAGGAAAAGATACATACCTTCTTCTCCTCAAGTTCCTTGATCTCCGCTGTGAGTGTTTTGTGCTTCTCGGCCACTTCTTTCAACTTTGTCAGCAACTCATCAGTCTTTCCATCGATCTCCTCGATCTTGCGTCTGATTTCGAGCTTTTCAGAACCGTCAACCGGCTGGTCTGTCCAGAACCGGCCCTCGCTGAACCCAGTGACGCGCGTAGAGACCGCCCCCGGCCCATACTCTCTCCGGCGCATGATACGATAAAACTTGCGACCAGCAGAAAAGTAGTTGATGAGCTCGTCCTTTTGGATTTGCTCGAACTGGTCATCGGAAATCTCGTTCAAGCTAAGGGCAGACTGATGTAGTCTTTTCTCTGTGCAAAGCATGGCCAGCACGGGAGCGGGTCCGTCGAGGAAATCGAGAACATAGCCATCGAAGCCATACCGTGAAAGCTGCTCCTTAGGCATAGGTGGCTTGAAGGAATCCAATGAGCTAAAGCAAGTCCGAACAGTAACGGAAAGGCCCAAAGTCCCATACAGCTGGTCGCTCAGCTTTTTGTGGTCCGCTCTGGTCTGTGTCGTGAAACAAAAGAAATCAGATCCCTGGAGCATGGACTGGACCAAGTCCTTGTAGCGCTTGTCTTTAACGGAGCACGTTAGCATGGGAGGCCCAAAGACTTCTTTTTCGAACCTTCCTTGGTTGTCTTTGAGCCAGGCCCAGCCCGCTGCTGCATCAGGGTTCATGTTCTTGAGCTGGTTGAGAAGTTGGCCCTCTTGCGAGTCCAGGGCCTCCAGTTCCTGCACCAATGCCATCTTCTGCTGCCTCAAACCATATCCCTCCGTCTTGATAGCGTCACGTTCTGGGACAAGATCCAAGGCCTTCTGCTGCTTCTCGCGCTTCTGGTGGTCTAGCTCTCGCTGTCAAAACTGTCAGTGACACAAACCTTTCGAGTGTACATAACTGCTCAAACTACCCACAATCTGGAGGTTCCATTCACCAGCCTTGAATTCCTTGGGCTCTTGTGCGTACTTTGCCTTCAGATCGGTGATCTCCTTCCTCAAAGCACCCATCCGCTTCCTCTTGTCCTTGAAATTGTCTTCCTCCGTCCGAATCGCGTTTTCGATCTGCGTCATTTTCCCACTTGCTGATTCCACCGGACCCAGCGCTTTGTCGGCCTCGGCTACAGCCTGCTCCAATTCTCGTCGCCGAAGAGTTACGACGCCTCTAACTTTGCGAGAATAATCCTGCTTTCTATTGACGGCTTCGAGGGCAGGCGCGACGCTTCTTTCGAGCCTCTTATAGGCGCGCTGTGACTCTTTCTTACGCATTCTGGCATCGTTAAAGTGTTCCCTGGCCTCCTGATATTGAGCGATCAGTCGAAGTTGCTTCAGTTTGATCAGCGCTTCCTGGATAGCCTTTCTCTCACGAAGTTTGTCGACATCCGCCTGCAGAAGCCGCTGTTTGTCCTCCATCCTCTTGACGTCCTCGCGAGTCTTGTCCGTGATGGATTGCACTTCCTTTTGCTCCTTGAATCCCTGTTTCAATTCCTGCTGCCACACAATCATGTCCTGTGGCGCGGCGGCATGCAGAGTCTTCTCCAACAGCTCTACCGGAGTCAACCCAGCAAACTCCGCCACCTTGTCCTGTGGTAGGAACTGACATAGGTTGTCGATCTGGATACGAAGGCTCCGCATAAGCTTCTGAACATCCTTGAGGGTGGAACGGCTTCCGTTGATAGTGAACTTCCGACTATTATCCTCACGCCTGATGACAAGCCCAATGACGTAGTTCTCGGCATCTTCAGGCTTCCGCTGTAGCTCAACCTCGAGTTCCGCCTCATCGTTGCCGTGCTTGACGAAGTCGCCAAAAGTACTCGCCCTCCCCAGTACGTTCGGCGGATAACCAAGTCCCAAGCAAATGGCACAGACCAGCGAACTTTTCCCTGTGCCGTTTGGCCCAATAACCATATTCAGGTTAGGTCCGAGAAAGAATTGGGCTTCGGAATAGGTAACGAAGTTGCGTAATTTCACTCGCACAATTGCACCCGGTTGGAATGTACTTGCTGATTCGTTCGCGGTAGTGTCATTATCGTGATAAGCCCGTGGCCCATCTCCCCGTCTTCGTCGTAGGAAGCTGTAGTCGTCGGCATCATCTGGGGCGGCTCTTTTCAGCAAGGTCGTTGGCGCCATTTCGCCCAAGCCAAGGTGTAAATAGACTGGGTAAATCGCTTTCCGTCAAAGATTCTTCCGAGAGAGAGGCTATTTTGAAAGACCAAACTCCACAAGGAATACGCCCGCCTTTCGTAGTTACAGCGTGACCTTCAAGAGGTTGAGAACGCGTCGCGTTTGGTGCAGCGCGTGGTGGGGGTTGGGGTTAATTGGTTAACTCAAGGGTGGAACTGCAATCCGCACCCAAAGTCCGTGCACGGCGACCTTGAAGTCTGGCCAATAAGAGGCAGTCGGTGTCGTCCAAGCTCGCCAAATGCAACTGCTGTTGCTTAGGTAAGATGTTATATTCGGCTGTTCCAAGTTCAACATCACAGCTGCTATCAACGAAGGAGAACGACAAGGTGGATGGATTTTCGAGTACGAGTGGCCATGGAATCTCGATCTGTTACAGTACAACTGTTCGGGACAATACAAAATATGGGTGTATCATTTCGAATCTCATGATGACAAGTGTAGGCTCGAAAGAACGAAGGAGCCCCTTTGCTGGGGACCAGAGGTTCTCACCATGGGCAGATAGATATTATGTATCATCGATCGGATCAGTAGTTTTAGATGTATCGGCATGAAGAAGTCGTTCCGGGATCGTGTTTTGGGGCCAGAATACTTGGCACAACCAGTTTTGTCTGGAATTCCATCGCACATAAAAACAAAACACCATGCTTCTGCTGCATTCCTCACCCTCTTCCACACCAACACTGAGATATACCGGTACAGACAACACAGAGGATTCTCTGATACTGGGTACATGCGTGTTGTCATCGATAAACTACTCATATGGGTAGTTGATGCCAGCACACAAGAGCGTGTACTGTTGGATCCTGGCAGAAAACACCCCAAGGGTCTTAATTTCCGAATGCCTTCAGCTCGACAACTCGAGATACCGAGCTTCCCCTGGCATAGTAGGTGACGACGAGCAAGCCGTAAAATGCACTGTATGGTTCCATGTCCTATCGCGTTTCCATCTTACTGGCCAGCCCCATTGAAGCACTGGTTTTTCAGGCCCACGCGAGCCTGGCAGCGACTCTGTTGCAGCGGGTTGTTTTGTTTTGATCACAACAAAGCTGGTTGCTATGCAAGCTGTCTCTCGCTCCTACCCTTCCCTCAGGCCCCACGCTTTTCACTCCCCGCCATTCCACTCGCTGCATCTATCAAACTCCGCCCACCGACCCCAACTCCCACTCTCCTTCTCTCTCCAGATCGTCGCCGGGCAGTGCTGACCTTCGCACCACCACCACAGTCGTTTAGCTTCTTACACACTCATTTTTGTGTGTCTTTCCTTCCATCGCCAGTCGGACCTCAACACCACTCGTTAATTCATTTACAGTTTCTAATTCTCGAGGTTACATCTTCCAACCGACTCCTTCTCTATCACTGCAACTTTCCAACCATCCGATCGTCGACTTGCTTCTTACAGTCCTTTCTGCATCGGACCATGTACTGATCCGCCCTCCATCCCGTCAATCATGGATAGGCACAGCAACTCGCGACATGGCCGCCAGCCGCTCGCTGACACGACCAAGCGAGTCAACAATACAACAGTCGTCAGCACGGCGCGTTCCCATCACAAAGGCAATGATGAGAATTACGTATTGAGGTCCAAGAAGGTTGTCAGAGGCTCGTCAACATCTGTTGTCGCCGGTACAAGTCATCAAGTCGAGCGTCAGACGAAAGGCACATCAGATCGACCAGTTGCAGTAGAACGCCCTGCGCCAGTCAATCAGCATCTTTCAGCTGTTTCTCAGGAAGTCGACCTCGAAGCCGCCCGGCGCATCTCTCAGTTTTCCAATGTTTCTTCTAATGCCTCCACCACAAGACAGCTCAAGACACACATTGGACCTTGGCAGCTGGGCAAGACATTAGGCAAGGGGACTTCGGCGCGTGTTCGTCTCGCACGTCACCGTGTTACTGGCCAATTGGTGGCCATCAAGATTTTGTCCAAAAGTACTGCCTTCATCAACCAGTCGGGTAGTCTGGCGAATCTTGACCGGCTCGAATATCGAACTACCCAAACCGATGCGGAAGGCGGTCTTCGTCGAATGCCGATAGCTATCGAGCGCGAAATTGCCGTCCTTAAGCTCATCGAGCATCCAAACATTATCAAACTGCTTGACATTTGGGAGAACAGGTCGGAGATGTAAGTCAGCATACCCCGTGCGTGCTCGAATTGTGGACTAACCCGATGCTCCTTACTAGCTACATGGTCACCGAATTTGTTGAAAAAGGCGACATGTTCGAGTTTATCCGCTCCGTTGGTGCTCTACGTGAATGGGAGGTCGTCTTTTACTTCCGCCAGATCATGAGTGCGCTGGATTACTGCCATTCATTGAACATCTGCCACCGAGATCTCAAGCCGGAGAACATTCTGCTTCACAGCAGTGGTCAGGTCAAAATTGCAGACTTTGGGATGGCGGCTTTGCAACAAAGCCAACACCATCAGCTTACAACGGCCTGTGGAAGTCCTCACTATGCGGCTCCCGAGTTGCTTCGACACCAGGCCTACAAAGGCTCAGCGGTCGACATTTGGAGCATGGGCGTCATCCTGTTCGTCATGCTTGCTGGCTATTTGCCGTTTGATGACGACGACCTTGGTGTCATGATTCAAAAGGCCAAACGCGCCGAGTACCGCATGCCCCCGCATTTGAGCAGGGAAGCTCAGGATCTGATCCGGAGGATGCTGGTGCCCCAGCCTGCGAACCGTATCACCATGGCCCAGATGTGGCAACACCCGCTCATCCTCAAGTACCCCGATATTCCACAATGCTTCGAGTGGGAACAGCGCCAGCAATCAGGTTTGCAGAAACGCAATGTCTCGCCCATCCCTGAGGCGGAGGTGGACATTCAGATTCTGAGACAGCTCAAGGCGCTCTGGCACGCGTACCCCGAAGCTGAGCTCAAGCTCAAGTTGGCCCAGGAAAAGTAAGTTCTCCTGCCTTCATTGCGGTGACAACGCAGAGAACTAACCATTCCGGCAGACCGAACGACCAGAAACTGTTCTATCACCTACTCTATAATCACCGTGAAGTCCAGTTGGAGAACTACAACAACAACGTACCCATCTCGAAGAGCGATTATCATCACCTCAAGCCTCCCAACTGGGGCAAACGCATCTCCACTTGCGAGTTTACCCAGCCAGGGCGATACGGTCAGAAACGAGCAGTGACAAAGTTCACAGTCATCTCGAATGTGCCGGGGAAAGCAGACAAGGACGAAACGGGCACAATACGCAGCTATGATCCTTACAATGCGTCCCGGGTGTTCCATTCTGTCCCGTACGCCAGTCACGCCAAGATTATAATTCACCGCAATGGCTCTCAGGATGGCATCGGACGTTCTCCCACCACTGTCTCGCACTCGTATCGTTCATACAGGTCCAAGGGTGGTTCGGTGCGACACCAGCTTCGAACCCCTTCGCAACGGACCGCGACAACAGCCGGTCGTCTGCGAACCCCTCGGGGCTCCATGGGCTCAATTCATAGCCACCACAGCACCCCGAGAGTTCGTGTCAGCAGCAGGCTCTCCAGGCGTGGGGTTGACTTCTCAGCAGTCCGCAAAGGTCAGAAGTATCAGGGAAGCCGACATGGTTCTGTGGCTGCCCCAGCTAGCATTGCGGGCGACAATACGACATACGACCGCGATGCCTACTCGCCACGGAAAGCCACCAAGACCCCAAGGCCTACGACCACCGTGTCTATGGCTGATGTCAACAACAAGAAGGAGAGGGTGCTTTGGGGCGAGGAACTCAAACAGTTTCATACCTCGATTGCCCGAGACATTGACGAAGCCTTCGGTAGCTCACTCCTCGTGTCAGCGCCCAGCGAGACGTTACTTCAGAGCCGTGAAGGGAGCCACTTGAGCTTTTCTTTGGCTGACTCGTCTTTTGCGCAAATGTCGCAGTCGTCGCTTGCTGGTCCGCGCTCGTTTGCGAGTAACCAGCGAGAGTATAGCAGACCATTGCCTCCAGTTCCGTCCCGACCCACCGTCTCTCCTCTGTCAATCCGCAAGCAGAGTCTGGAGGTTGCGCCTGTAACGCATAAAGTCTCACTCCTTGACCCTGGCTCAAGCATTCATCTTCCTGATCGTCGGGTGGTGTCAGATCCGATTCACAACCGCTCAGTGAAGACAGTCAACCCGCTTCCATCTATTTATGAGAGCAGCCCGGAGGCTGTCCCTGCGGAAACCCCAGCTCGTGTTAAGAACAGAGGGCTGGATTATTTGTCCCGGGCTGAGAACACCATTCGGGTGGTGAACTCGCCAACGGCGGTAGAAGGTGGCGATCCGGCTGCGGTTCCGCGGCCGCTCAACGTCCGCAAGCTATCTCTCCATCCAACCAAGAACGAACGCCCTACCGCTGTTCAGGAGTCACGAAGACATGCATCCTACTCGGGTCATCAACCGACCCGCTCGGTTGACAATACAGAGAATGGCGTTGGTGCGCAGCCCAAGAACAGGGTGTCATCTTGGTTCAAACGCGCCTCCAAGGATGGAAACAGCCCCGCCGTTACCCCCACCACCGGGACGTTCCCCCAGCACGGCGAGGAATACGCCGGTTCGGAGGCTAGCGGGCCCAGCAGGCCTGTCTCGTATTCCATCGACGAGCCTGTGGCATCGCGCGCTCAGAAGAAGAAGGCGTTTGGTTTGTCGTTCTGGAAGAGCAACAAGGATGGGCCGAAGATGTCTATTGGAGGTGAGAAGAAGACGCTGTGCTATGTCTTCAGCTGTGACATGCTAACTTTGCTTTGCCATGATAGATTCCGAGTTTGAAGATGTGCACGTCCACGAAGACGGCAGGTCTCAGAAGAGATCTAAGGAGAAGCACAACAGTATGGCCGCTCAAAGTGTCTGGTCTGAGAGCGATGGGGGTGGCCGTAAGATTGAGGTGCAGCAAAACTGGCTGGCACGGCTATTCAGGGTCAAGCCGGCCATGCGATATCTTTGCTTTGCCATCCCCAAGCGGCGCGCGCGTCAGGAGATGGCGATCTTGCTTCGTGACTGGCGCCAGTATGGCATCAAGGATATCGAGGTTGACAAGGAGCGCAACATCATCTTTGCCCGTGTCGCTGCCAAGAACTGTAGGTTTTGTTCCCATTGTTTGTGAGGTCCGCTTGCTGATCACCTCTCCGTCATTAGATCTCAACCTCAAGGAAGTATCTTTTGCCATCGAGCTCATGACCGTCATTGAGCACGGGAAGCGAAACCAGCTCTGCATTGCTCGGTTCACACAGGAGAAGGGCGCCGCCAGCAGCTTCCACAAGGTGGTGGAGGCCATCAGCACTGCTTTCGATAACCGGGCTCTCATGGTTACCGACAAGCGGAAGATCAGTATGATGATCAAGACGCTCAACTCCTAATATGGACGATGGCCGGACGAATATCCTCTTTGCACCTTTTTTTTTTTTTTTTTTTTTTTTTTTTTTTTCTTCGGCATTCTCTCACACCTGCTATTGGCCACATTGGAAGGGAATTTAGGAGGTTTTCTTTCCACTGTCTGCATCTGGCACTTGGAAAGAAGGAAGCATTGGAGATGATCGGGTCAGATGGATAAGACGGGGGCCTTGGCTGGGGGGATTATTCTTGTTTTGTTGGCATCTGTAGCGCTGGAGCATGACGGAGGGGAAACAGGGAAGGGGTGTGTTTTTGGTTCCCCCCCCCCCCATTCAGCGACAGATGAGGCTAGATGCTTTGCTAGATACCCGCGCTTGGAGGTTCGAGTTTTGTTTGAGGTTTTCTATACCTTTCGTGCATAAAATTCTGGGGTTGTTAGGTAGCAGGCCAGGCAGGGTGAATGTAATCAAATAATGTGTTACCACTTGTCTGTACCAGAAAGCCCCCTTTTTTGCTCTTGAGAATGAATTCAGGGGTTTGTTTTGTTAGCGATGCAGGGTTGCCGGGGGCAGCGGCAGGCGAATCGGCGATGTTCTGTTCGATTCTGCAATTCGTTAATTGCCGGTTGGCCTTCCGGGGGTGGGACATTTGGGAATTGCCCAATTATCTTGAGGTTTCTGATGTCGGGATCTGCCGGACCGGCGCGGACGGATGGGTTGACAGGCTGGGTCAGCCAAGTGGTTGGGAAAAGGTGGTCGCGGGTAGAAAAAAAAGGCGAGAGCGCGGTTTTCCATTTCAACTTTTTGGCCCATCGTTCTCCTGTCATCTAATACCCTCATTCTCGCAGCAACTCACTCTCCCTCTGGTATCTCTTCTTTTTTTGGTGGGGGGGCGCCGGAGTTATCTCATTCACACAAAGTACGAGTACGTAGCTGATCGGGCACCCCCGCACCTCCCCCTCCCGCAGCACGACTGCTAACCGCCGCTCGGCGCTAGATACAGGGCTACGGTTTGTTTGTCAGGCGACTTTTTCTTTCCCCAGCATGCTTCGATCGGTTCGCATTGCCGGGCCCGCAGCCCGCGCCAGCCTTGGGCTGCCGAGGACAGCCAGCCGGTCGCTGAGCACATGTCTCAAGGCGACGGCCGGTGCGTGCAACGCTCCCATTTCGTCACTTTCCACCAGCCAAACCGCCAACCCCGCCATCCGCCACCAGAGAACCTTCCACAGTAGTGCCGCGAGAATGTCGGCCAACACCAGAACCGAGAGCGATGCCTTTGGCGAGATCCAGGTCCCGGCTGACAAGTACTGGGGCGCTCAGACTGAGCGTTCCCTCGAGAACTTCAAGATCAACCAGCCCCAGGACCGCATGCCCCCCCCTATCGTCAAGGCGTTTGGTATCCTCAAGGGTGCTGCGGCGACGGTGAACATGCGCTATGGCCTTGGTATGTGCCCTCTTTTTGCGCTCTTGCAATGCGCTCTGGTATATGTCGTCCGAAGAAGAAACGAGGGCTGACCAGACGGGCAATATGTAGATCCTGAGATCGGCAAGGCCATTCAGCAGGCCGCGAAGGAGGTTGCTGACCTCAAGCTCCTCGACCACTTCCCCCTCGTCGTCTGGCAGACCGGCTCCGGCACCCAGTCCAACATGAACGCCAACGAGGTCATCAGCAACAGAGCCATCGAGATTCTGGGCGGCAAGATGGGCTCCAAGAAGCCTGTGCACCCCAACGACCACGTCAACCGCTCGGCTTCGTCCAACGACACCTTCCCCACCGTCATGCACATTGCTGCTGTGCTCGAGTTTGAGAACACCCTCCTCCCTGCGCTCAAGAGCCTTCGCGATGCGCTCCAGGCCAAGGTTGAGGAGTTTGAGGCCAAGAAGATCATCAAGATTGGCCGCACCCATCTCCAGGATGCCACTCCCCTGACCCTCGCTCAGGAGTTCGGCGGCTATGTTGCCCAGCTCGACTTCGGCATCAAGCGCGTCGAGTCTTCCCTCCCCGACCTCCGCCTCCTCGCCCAGGGCGGCACCGCCGTCGGCACCGGCATCAACACCTTCGAGGGCTTCGCCGAGGCCATCGCCGAGGAGGTTTCCAAGATGACCGGCACCGAGTTCAAGACTGCCCCCAACAAGTTCGAGGCGCTCGCTGCCCACGACGCCATCGTCCAGGCCCACGGCAGCCTCAACACCCTCGCTGCCTCGCTCAGCAAGATTGCTCAGGACATCCGCTACCTCGGCAGCGGTCCCCGTTGCGGTCTCGGCGAGCTCAACCTCCCTGAGAACGAGCCCGGTTCGTCCATCATGCCCGGCAAGGTCAACCCCACCCAGTGTGAGGCCCTCACCATGGTCTGCGCTCAGGTTATGGGTAACCAGGTTGCTTGCACCATCGGCGGCATGAACGGCCAGTTCGAGCTCAACGTGTACAAGCCCCTGATTATCCGCAACCTCCTTCACAGCATCCGCATCCTGGCCGACGGCATGAAGAGCTTTGAGAAGAACCTGGTTGTCGGCCTCTCTGCCAACGAGAAGAAGATTGCCAGCATCATGAAGGAGTCGTAAGTCTTCCTGAACTCAAGCTGACTCGTGAGATATTGCATACTGACTTGACACTTTGTTAGCCTCATGTTGGTTACCTGCCTCAACCCCAAGATTGGCTACGACATGGCGAGCAAGGTCGCCAAGAACGCCCACAAGAAGGGCCTGACCCTCAAGGAGTCCGCCATGGAGCTCAACGCCCTCACCGAGGAGGAGTTTGACACCCTCGTCAGACCCGAGCTCATGGTTGGCCCTTCCCCCTACAAGGGTTAAACTGCCAGCCACCAGAAGAATGCTGGAAACCCAGAGAGAGCGTAGAGGGGTTGTGTGATGTCGGCGAGCGCATCGTGTAGTCGTCTCGATAAAGGCTCCCCTTGGTTGGGTAAAGGTTTTGATATGTGAGACTTGGGGTTAAAACCCAAAGGCAGCGATATGCCTGACCGCATCACCCACCACCCATCACTTTTGCGTGAAACACACCTGCGTGTAACAATATACCCCTTGGTGTCGATGACTTCACCTTACCGTTACATACCCCTTACCTTTTCACCTCTACGAAGATGTGTTATGATTAGAAAACTAGCCATGAAGAAAACTAAATTGATACCACCACTGCTATATATGCTCATTTTTGCGGGGAGAGGAGAGAAGGTTGTTTCATGATGTGTCACTGAGATAAGAGCTAGAAGGAAGCCGAGCCACGGCTATGGTGAATGGGTATGTATGATGTTCCATGTGGTCTGGTCTGGCCAACGTAATGATATGCCAATTGGAATCACGGGTCTGAAGCCCTTTTTTCCCCCTTCGTATTGCAACATGCAGCATCACCGTCGACACAAACCCTGGTAAGGAAGAGTAAGAGATATCGGAAAGTATCGGGCGGACGGGGCGGCCGGTAGTAAACGGGCAAGGGCAGACAGGCGAGGTGTCATAGCACAACCAGACAACGCAGGCAGAGAGGCGGATGCATGACGCCGATGAGGACATGATATGGGGAAGGGGAGAGGGGGGGGGGGGCGATGACCTCGGCTCTGGGCCGGCAGATCGGAGGTTCACGGCGGTGGTGGAGAAAGGCGAGGGAAGTGGGGAGAGCTTTTTGTTTTTTTTGGTTTTGCCAACCCCCAACTTTTCTTGGCTTACGGGAGCTGGGGGTGATTGGCTTGGCTTATGATGTATGGAAGGAAAGGACTGGAAGAGGAATCTCTTTATCTCGATGGGATCAAGTAATCTGTTTGGTGGGGGGTAATCGCCGATATCGCTGGAGGGAAGGGGGTGATTTACTTCGATGGGAATAAGAAGGAGAAATGGAGACTTTGGGGGTTGCAGAACGAGGTTTAGGAACCACATAAAAGAATTGGATGGCGACGGAGGGACTGAAAGGGTGAGGTCATCGGGGCGCAAGTCATTACGCTGGTAGGGGCGCGGCACATGTCACATGTGAAGAGCTGCACCCGCCGTGAGCTTGTCCAGTTTTCCCCTGATTGTGGGGTAGCGCATTTGGCCAATGGCAGCGGTGGGAGGACCCGGACGGCCGAGCGAGCATGGGAAGTGAATGCCATGAAGAGACCAACCACATGTTATGGATTTTCTGGGGGAGGCGATGATGGGGGTCCCTTGAACCGGGATTGCCGAGTGGTGAGGAAGCAGAGGGAGGCAGAGATTGTCTTGGGGGAAGATGGGTTGGATAGATATAGGTCTGGGTTCATGTTGGGTTCTGGATGTGTTTGGAGGGACGTCATCGTTTTGACAGCACATCATCAAAAACTCCAAGCGTTTGCTTTCGCCGCATGCCGGAGCTTTTTCCTCTGCTTTCTTGAACAACATCGCGCATCTTGCTCTGAGAACGTCTCTCTACTGAGGGAGACACGACAATTGGTTTTATTATCGGTGAGTCAGGTTGGTTCCTTCTCTTGACTCAATCAGCCCGTCTGAGGTCGTTGTCTGTCGGTCACAGGCACGCGTTTTGGATTCGAGGGAGAGCTTCGTTATGACAATAGCTCGAGATCTCTCCCTTTCTGGTCCTGTTCTTTTTTCCCACTTTCTCTGATACACACACACACACACATCCGCGTTCCCGGCACTCATACGTCAATCGAAACTCACACTCCCCGCCTTTTTTCTTTGTTCCATTTCCCCATACAGCTCTTCCTCCACAATTTGGGTGAACCACACCCTGCCCACCCTCCCCCCCACCTACCAATTGGCAGCTGTTTTACGACTAAGTACTTGACCCGCGGCTCACCTCGGCATTTTGACAACCGTTAGCGATTGTTGATTGACTCAGCTTGCTCTTTCGTCACGAGGTCCTAACGTTTTTGGTTCTGTTCTAGAATACATAAATATATATATATATATATATATATAAACAGCTTCGCCTCCCCTTTTTAGGATAACGGAGCTTTGCAAACACCACACACACCCACATCACCCCACGCACACAACATCACAATGCCTAGCACCGAGTCTATCCTTCAGGGCGTCAACGTCCTCGGCCCCGTTTCGGAGTCACAAAAGAAGATCCTCACACCGGAAGCTCTTGCTTTCTTGGCCCTTCTCCAGCGGTCATTCAACTCTACTCGCAAGGCTCTCCTTGAGCGCCGCAAGATCCGCCAGGCCGAGCTCGACAAGGGCGCTCTGCCTGACTTCCTTCCCGAGACCAGACACATTCGCGAGAACCCAACATGGAAGGGCGCGCCGCCCGCTCCCGGGCTTGTGGACCGCCGTGTGGAGATCACGGGCCCTACTGACCGCAAGATGGTGGTGAACGCGTTGAACGCTGATGTGTGGACTTACATGGCTGATTTTGAGGGTGAGTTTTGGGAATGAGATGAGATCGAGGGAGGGGCGGTGGCTCTGACATGTGATTCACAGACTCCAGCGCTCCCACATGGGACAACATGATCAACGGCCAGGTCAACCTCTACGACGCCAACCGCCGCCAGGTCGACTTCAAGATCGGCAACAAGGAGTACAAGCTCCGCACTGATAAGAAGCTCCCCACCTTGATTGTCCGCCCCCGTGGCTGGCATCTGGAGGAGAAGCACGTTACCGTCGACGGCGAGCCCATGTCTGGCTCTCTCTTCGACTTCGGTCTGTACTTCTTCCACAATGCCTTCCAGACCGTCAAGATGGGCTTCGGCCCTTACTTCTACCTTCCCAAGATGGAGTCTCACCTTGAGGCCCGTCTCTGGAACGATGTCTTCAACCTTGCTCAGGACTACATCGGCATGCCCAGAGGCACCATCCGCGGCACCGTCCTCATCGAGACCATCCTCGCCGCCTTTGAGATGGACGAGATCATCTACGAGCTCCGCGACCACTCTTCCGGCTTGAACTGCGGCAGGTGGGATTACATCTTCTCCGTGATCAAGAAGTTCCGTCAAAACTCCAACTTTGTCCTTCCCGATCGGTCGGCCGTCACCATGACCGTTCCCTTCATGGACGCCTACGTCAAGCTCCTCATCCAGACTTGTCACAAGCGCGGTGTCCACGCCATGGGTGGCATGGCTGCCCAGATTCCCATCAAGGACGACCCCAAGGCCAACGAGGTGGCTATGGAGGGTGTCAGAGCGGACAAGCTCCGCGAGGTCAAGGCCGGCCACGACGGCACCTGGGTTGCTCACCCTGCGCTGGCGGGCATCGCGGTGGACATCTTCAACAAGCACATGCCCACTCCCAACCAGCTGTTTGTCAGACGGGAGGATGTCACGATTGGTCAGAATGACTTGTTGAACATGAACGTGCCGGGTCAGATCACCGAGGCGGGTATCAGGAAGAACCTGAACATTGGCCTGGGCTACATGGAGGCTTGGATTAGGGGTGTTGGGTGTGTTCCTATTAACTACTTGATGTGAGTATTTCTCCGCTGCATACCATGACGAAGAGACACGATGCTGACGATGAAAACAGGGAGGACGCCGCCACAGCCGAGGTTTCCCGCTCCCAGCTCTGGCAGTGGGTGCGCCACGGCGTCACCACCGCCGAGGGCAAGAAGGTTGACAAGCAGTACGCCCTCAAGCTCCTCAAGGAGCAGACCCAGGAGCTCGCCAGCAAGGCTCCTCAGGGCAACAAGTATGGTCTTGCGGCCCAGTACTTTTCCGGTCAGGTCACCGGTGAGGACTATGCTGATTTCTTGACGAGCCTGCTGTACAATGAGATCACATCTGCTGGTCCGGCGAGAGCGGCTGCTAAGTTGTAAGTGGAGAAGGGGGGTGATGGGGGGAGAAGTTAATGATGATGTGGTAGTGAGCGAAGAGAAGCAAGACTGTAAACTTTGTGCATTTGAGGCGTTGCGTTTGATATTATTTTTTTTTTTTGGTTTTATAGGAGATGCAAATATGAATTGGATATTATGAGATCTTACCTACCTTAAGAGGGATGGCTTGGTGTATTGATGGTGAAGTGTTTGGGCCATTGAAAGCCCGGTCACCCACCGTCTGGTTCATGGTGTCTCTTGAAGTTAAGTTGCCTCGAGTGTAGTTGGTGTAGAGCAATCAGTCTATCTGTCAGCATGCTGCCTCCTCAATCTGGCTGTCCGTTGTTTAGTCTGTTTAGGGCATCCTATGATCTACTGATCAGTTCCATCACCCATCAGTCTATCCAAAGTCTTTGTTATCTATATTCCATCCCCTCTACCCAACGTGCCCAACAAGCCCCGCACAGTCCCGCCTATGTGACTGCTTATTTATCTCAGCAAGAAGTCTTTTCTCGACTTCAGATCTCCACAACAACACTGCGGAACGGACGGAATCCAGAGAAGAAGAGAGAGGGGTGACCAGGGCTGTGGGCACGTACCGTCACCGTCGTGGAGTGCTCGAAGGTGAATGGGTGGAGTAGTAGTGCTTCCCATCAGTCCCTCCTCTTCCACAGCTTTGACCCATGCGCTCACACGCATGGTTCGGTGATATACATACCTTTCCGGTCCTTTCTCTCCATCAGAGAGTCAAGGCTGGCGTGTGTCTTAGTTGGTGTGTGCCGATATAGGTAACTACCCCCTTTTCAAGGGACTTGTTCTATGTGCACCACCACCCCCCCCCCCTCTCATCTTTATACCACGCATCCCCCATCATATCTACAACACTCTATCCTATAATCTGAGGTTGTAGCTATAAAACCAGGTGTAGAATTAGACTTAACGATTGCTCCGAGAGTGACTCAGGGTTAACACTCTGTGGCCTATCTTACTGCCACCATACCACAGCATACCTACCTTTCATATCACACCCATTCATTTCCGTTATCATCAACACCGCAGGGTGTTCTTTTCCCTATGAATTGCAGTGTATACTTGTGCTTGCAAGTGTCGTGGTTGATACACTGCCGTGGTGTTGATGCCCGATGTCCGCGCGCCAATGCAAGCCTTCAACCTCGCACCACCTCACCCAGGGCTTCAATCGATAGCACTGCAATTGGAAGATCCTGATTATACTGTGATTCGTGTGGGACCTGAGATAGCTAGGTGGCTGTGGTGTCGTTGCAAGTGGTGATATGTGCATGTGGTGGTGATGGGAATCTAATGCTGAGGGCTTTGAGCCAGGTTTTATGTATATAAATATAAATATATATATGGTCTTTGGGCCCGGGTACGTCGATATGATGGGGGGATAAGTGTACAAGATGAGGACTGTTTGTGTGTGATAAAGTCTCTTTTGATACCGGCCCACAGAGGAACAGCAATGTCTTGTTGTTGGTTTGCTGGCCGGGTGTTTGTCCGGAGGGAGCGGGCGTTTTGTCTGTGTGGGAGGGGGCTTTCCACCGGAGGTTTGTAGAGGTCGATCCTGTTCCTGGGAACCCAATGGATCATTCTATCATTGGCTCTCGAGTTGAGAATGGGGTTCTCTTGTGACGATGTCTGAGCTGTCTTGAGGTCGGTTTGGTGGTCAGCATTTGGTCCGGTCTTGTCTTCGGGGGGGCTTTCGACACCTACGCTTCGTACTTTGCCTTTGCCTTTTCTTTTTTCCCGGCTGAGGTGTCTCCTTTCAACGTTGGGTGATCAACTCGAAGCTATCTTACTCAGTGGAGAGAGTTGTTGCCAACCTGGTTATGGGTTAGCTTGGGATGCTTGGGTTTCGTGAGGTTTGATTAATTGTGTATTGGGGCTGTTGTTTGGGATGTATGAGATGCGGATGAGGATGCGTGGAGGGAGATGAGAGAGGTAGGCTGATGGACGGACCTGATGATCTGACTGCTCATGATTAGAATGAAATTACATGAGTGATAGGTCTAACTTTGTGTATTCTTGTGTGATGTCTATGAGGCTATCTGGGGTGCGTTCCTGACACTCCCAGCATCTTGGCCGTCAAGCTGGTGTTGTTGCGGTAGCAAGAGTACCTAAGGTAGGGCCTTCGCATGTCCGACATGGTTTCCCCCTTAACTCTCGTTCTCTCCGCAACTTACAGTCCCAAGCGGGTCGATGTGGCCCTTGATGCCTACCATGACACAATTCATCCTCGCTTCAAGTTTGTTGAGTTGACCCTCTCGTGGATCCAACCACTATTGGACTGGGCTGGCAATGCTCACCTGCGTAATCAGGCACCAGATTACGTTTGACTTTTTATTAAAAGATGATTCTGGACAGGTGTGGCTGTTCCCGCCTTCTCCCATAAGTGGAGAATCACATACAAAGTTTGGCAACCTGGAAAGCCAGTCGATAGCACCATGACGGAGTCGCAAAACATGGTCCTGTCTTGACGCCCGAAAACATGTATTGACCGTGTAAGGCAAAATACCTCATGTGATAGATGCTTCGTGATGGCCCCCTATCCACCATCGGCTCCATTGGCCCCTGAACGAACAACAAACCCAAGACCCCCCTCCCTTGCGTCACCGGTTCGACGAAGAGAAAACACAGACATATTCTTCTGAGACCTGAGCATAAATACCCGAAGTCAAAGGCTCGTATACACGGCCCTCCCTATCGGAGGAAAGGTCTCAAAAATGGATTACTCTACTGCTTCTCGCAATTCTTTCTGGAAAGCTGCATATCCAAGACAATGACACCACACCTTTTTGCTTTTACCTTTGCTCGCCAAACATAAGAACATCTCAAAGTTATATGTTGTCTGACGTCAGTAAACTCGTTCCAAATCAGCCCGGAGATTTAAACCCATTCTTCCATTTCCCGTGGTACTGCGTGTGTCTCATTGACGCAGGAACCCGAGCAGCTGAGCGATCTAATTTTCCTCCTTGAGAATTAGAGGGGGGGCGAGGTTGGGGCTCGTGTGACGGAGACAACAAAATTGGCAAACTTTGTGGGCCTCGACGGCGGGAATTCCATGTAGCAGCGGCGAGTTGCTGGAGGCGAGAAACGGGAACACCCAGTATGGGTAGTCTGGTCCGGCGTGATCTCGGTGTTGCTCGGTGTGGTTGGCAAGTGGGATGGTGAGGATTAAGCTTATCGTGAGATCGGCACCAGGGGCGCAGACCAAGTACCGGACCGTCGGTAGCGGATGCTTGGGTGGCAGGTCTGACGGCCTTCTTTAGCATCTCGTTTCGTTCGTATTCGCCCCTTTCTTGGAGCTGTGGGGATGGTCGAGGCCGAACCAAACTGGTGGCAGGTTACCAGGACGCCTGAATACTCCCCGCTCACGTAGTTTTGTCCTTGACAAGAATCCACTGGCTACACGAAAGTTGGTTTGCTCGTGATGTATGGGAGAAGCCGGATGTCACATGAGCGCGGCGGCGAAGTTCAGATGGGGGTTTGTGTAAGATGCAGGTCCCAGGAATGCTGGGTTACAGTCCAAGATGCGGCGGTTGAGATGGGTGGAGAAAGACGTCCTGTTTGGGAAGGTGTGAACAAGAAGACAGGAATTGCTTTCATTGCTGTAATGCCTACGCAGCTACCGACTCTGTGGTATCGAGCTGCCCGCCTCACTCCAGCCGTTCCGCCTGGCCGCTCAGCCTCTCCACCTCTGGACATCGGCAGCAGTGTGCCGTTGTGGCTTCGCTCTTGTATCTGCCGGCGCGGGAAGACGCGAGAGGCTGCTGTCAAAACGGCCACGATCTTGATCTCTTGACAGGAGGCTAGTTCTGCAGTTCCGAGCTTGTGGCGATCAACTCCCGGTTCAGATGGTTGGCGCTGCCCGCTTGTGGCGTCCAAGCTTGAGAAGATCTGGCGGAGTTGCGGCTCAACAACCAGCTGTCTGTCGGCTCCCCCTTTCGGGCACCAGCCGGGCGAGGACAGCACAGAACCTGTGCCGAGTGCTGTATGAACTGGCTCCGCAATATCGAGGGCTGCTCCTATCCCGGCCCTTGCTCCAGCTCTCTGTGAGCTCCCAGCTGTTCAAATTTCCCGACAGCTTGCATCAAAGTATTGGGGATCACGTCTCGTTTTGGCTGTTGTGAATTTCGGTATTTCCCAGCCTATCAAATCTCCCGCTCTTTTCCACACCCCGGGTTTGCGCTGTAGTGGTGTGCGGGGGTTGGCCAAATAGATCAGCACGGACCGCTTTGCTGCGGTGCGAGGTCCTCTTGCGGGGGAGGGCGTCGAAGGCCATCGTGGCTCTTCTTCATCTGTGTGTGTGTGTGTGTGTGTGTGTGTGTGTGTGTGTGTGGCTTGGGTCCTTGTCGAAGAAAGCCAGACGCCTTTCCGCAGCGGCCCTTCCCCGCCGCCTTTGTGTGCGCATTTGAGAAACCCAAGCGCCACTGTTTTCGAGCCTCATTCGACTTCGACGACACGCGACAGGATCTTCATACAAAGCAACGCTGTCTTTGCTAACGAGATCCTGTCTTGATGAGCTGGGGCCGATCAAGGAATACGAGGTCGCACCCTGATTGGGCTCGACCCAGCCTCCCGAGATATAAACAAGCACATGGGCTACCCGTCGCTGGTCTCAACCGTTCCCATTGCTTGTCGCACGCCACATTTGCTATCAAAAAAAAAAAATGCGTGGAGGTCGGTCAGTCTCAGCAACTGCACATTATGTGATTGTCTCCTCGATTTTGCAGCATGGGCCTGCTGTGCCAGGGGCAGGCACATCTGATCGTCAGCGGATGGATTGTCAGCCGCGGGCAGCCAGGACCTGCAGCAGCCAGAAAGTAGAACATTCCGTGCCTTTTCGACAAGTGAGGAAAGACGAAGACACCATTCTACACGAAACGAAACAAACCAAAGGTGTACTGTAATGCTCATCATTGACCCCGCCGTGGTCGGTTCGTTTCTGCTGTAACATCGCCTGGGCTGCCCCCGCAAGCAAGTGCGCCGTCTGGTCGCATTGAGCAATCCCCGAGAGGATAGACGAGCAGCACATGCAATCCATACGATATCTGTTCTGGTTCTGATTCTCCAAAACCTTGCTTGACGGTACTATATTGCACTGGCGGCACTAGACCCGCTCCAGGGTGTGCCGTTACGTACCGCAGCCGATCATCTGTGGGAAAGCTGTAGCGGACGAGGTTCTAATGGGCGCCTGGCCTGTCCTAGTTCCTCATTAGATCTCGACAAAGCATGGCATCTTCAACATCTTCAGTGTCCTCGACACAGGTGACACAAAGAGAATGCTGTGTTACATCTCTGAAAGCAAAGGAGGCCGATCACACGGGAAAATCCTAATGGCAACAGCAAAAGTACGTTTCTGCTGGAGCCTCACTACGGTGGTTGTCTTGTCTAATAAACCACCCGCCATCAAAGAAATCTACAATGGTTGGTCACTGGAATCACAGTCTCGTCAAAAATTCCCGAATGGAGGAAAGGCTCGTCTCCGTGTCTCTCTTCATCTCCAAACCCCCGGGCTGTTGGGGTAAACCCAAAAACCAGGTGTCCAGGAACCAGGCACATCGCCATTTTTGATCAGGGGAAGACGACGGTGTAGAGATGCTGACTTCAGACCGCAGCAGTATTGGATGGCGAACAACCACAGCCAAGAATGGCAAAAGAAGCATGGCGCAGGCATAGGCACAGTCAAAGTGATATAAGAACACTGGCATTTCTCGTCACAAGGCACACACAGCAGACAAGATACTGTCATCTGTGGAAAACCGAGCGGAATGATGAGCGGGGAACGGCACAAGACAGCGTCCTTTTCCCCCATCCCGTTCTGACGCATTCACGGCACGCAAAAGCCATACCCGCCAATCGCGGTACGGGTCGGGAGCGGTCAACCGACGGATTCGTCCATCTCGGCTCGCCCAAGGTCCTTGACAGGGACTCGCTCAGAGATAAAAAAAAACCAAAAAATTAGATATACATGCATATATACATACATATATACATACAGGTATACATACATATATACATACATATACATACACATATGCATACATATACATACATATATACATAAATATACATATATCCATACATATATGTATGTATATATGTATGTATATATGTATGTATATATGTATGTATATATATAAAACACAAACATAAAAATAAAAATAAAAAAAAGCGCGCTGGGTGGTCTGTTCACCATGCTACGGAGCCTTTTTTCTGTGAGGTTGCTTTCCGTGCGACAATGCCATATCATAGTACAACTGAATATGATGATCCCGTGCAGGCTGCAGAGGAACTAGTGGTTCCCAATACACCCGGCGACTGGGTTTCGATGGGGAAACGCCAGGGCGGATGCATGAGGGGATGCCCTGGTCAGTGGTATCCAAAGGCCAGCCAGCTCCTCAGCTGAAAAAAGCGATGGCTATGCAGGCAGGTCTTGGGGGAAGGACACCTGCGGCAGTGCCTTCAAGCGCTCTGCTTTGTGTTGACATGAGCGGTCCCCCAACAACACTAGCACAAGACGGGCTCGGAGCCTAAACTTTCCAACAACAAAGATGGTGCGGCAAAAGAAGAAACCCTGAGAGCCATCCCGAAAGAGCCAGGTGCCGGCCGCGTGTCCGATCTGTGTTTGAAACAACCAAATCGACTCGAATGGGTTTTGCAGATAGGAAAGCGCCACGCGCACGATGAGCGAGAAAATGGCTGCATCAGCCCAGCGCCAGTGCCGCTGGAAAGCTACGCTGAGCTAATTTACCCCTACCGCGATGTACATGCCGACATGCCTATCTCAGAGATGGTGGAAGGCGGTGATGTGGGAAAATGGCCGTTTCCCCCAATGCCGGGATAAGGGCACCTGGTCCCCGACATTGATCACGGCGAAACATTGGTGTCTTTGTACCCGCGGAAGACATCGGGAGAAGAGAAGCCAGTTCGCCAAACCCTCTGTTCGTTGGGGGGGCCATCCAATGTCTTGCTCAGGCACACACAGGCCTTGTTCAATGCCAAGAGGTCTAGATGGGCTGGCCAGCCCACGGCCCACACTGGCCACTCACCCAGCAGGGAACTTGGCCCACAGGGAAGCCCACGATGCTGGAAAGGGTCTAATCCGAATCGAGACGCGAGCATCTCGTCAAAGAGGGCCGCCAAGCATGGATAGGGAGACACCGGTGACCGGGGTGCGGGCTTGGGGACTTGTGCTTTGGGGAAAATCCAAGATGTCATCCCATTGCTCCATTTGCTCACCACCACCACCACTCACCAGCCCAGTTTCCCAACAGGCTTTGTCAGGTGGACCGAATAGAGGGGACGAACTCGGCAAAGAAGCTATCGCTTTGACGTTTAGTAGGGCTAGCAGCACTTTCTGGTGAAAACAGCTTGTTTTTCTTGGGGACATGCCGCTATCCTTTGCTGTCGTTCGTGGCAGACCTGAATTGGGACCAAAAGAGCGGACCGCGATGCACCAGTCCACCTGTCATCCCTGGTGCGCATCAATCATGCTCTCTTTGACATGCGGCCAAGTCCACCTACTAGGCATGTCATAATTCGGAGCGCAGGGACCAGAGACAAAAACCGCGCAGCGGCAACTCAACATCAGCTGGTCGGGAGACGGGGGAGCTTGAGCCCATTCTGGCAGCTGGTTGAGGTGAGTGAGGGCTTCGCCAGATAGCTAGATAGCCAGTTGGACAAGTTCGGACAGAGCACCCCCCCTCCATGCACGTACAGGACATGGAAAACTTCTCTCCCTGTTCCCTCTTGTTCTCTCTCTCTTTCTCTCTCTCTCTCTCTCTCTCTCTCTCTCTCTCCCACCCCCAGGTAAGGTGTAGCGTAGGGGGGCATGCGGCATGCATGCCGGAAGCATGGTGCACGGGTGGGAGGGACAAAAGGTGAGCGTGGGAGAGGCACAGCCAAAAAGTGAGGGATCTGACCTCCCTGTCAACGACCGTCTCTTGGTGCTCGCCTCCCGCGCACCAGGGTTCTAGCTTGCCAAGAACCGTACATGCTGAGTGTTCGACAGTGAGAAAGAACACACATATTGAACCCAGCATTACCAAGTCGAGTTCTGGTGGATATTCTCTCTCGGCCAGGCGTGGAAGAGACAAGCTGCCATACTTGCCCTCAACCTCTGCTTCTCCCTCACGCACCCCTCGTGTTTTCCCCCAGCCCTCAACGTGCATTTGAGCGAGTTGGTAAGAAGCAGCGTCAAAAGGTTTTGGAGGTTGATGGAGCCCCGATCTTCAGGTCGGTTCGGACAGGCAAGCTATACCGCTTCTGGCTCCTCCTGCTGCGCTTGTCCACTGGGGTGTCGTTCAGCCTGGGTACAGTAGACACACGCCCAGCGTGGGTGGCCGTATTACGGCTCCCGTAACTGGGGGCGGCCATACGATACTTACAGTACACATCCATGTGTGTCGACATCAAGAAGAGTCGAGCCAGGGTCTCGGCACCAGGCTCGCAGACATTTTCCCAGCAAGCCGTGCCCTGTGCAGTCCCAGTCCCGCAGAGCTCTCCCAGCTGTGCATGCGGCAGGGCAGGGGGGGGGGGGTATGTCTTTCGTTAAGAAGTCTTGAATGTACCGGCCTTCCATACACTGCTGTCTTTTCCCCAGTGCCTGAGGGGAAAACACTGTTCAAAGTTGATACTCACGTCTTGAGGAGTCACGAAGGGGACCTGTTTGGGGTAGTTATTTCCTGCTTAGTACACATCTATCACTGGCTTTGATATCAGCTCAACGTGGAAGCCGCAACGGAGGCAAGCCTGAGCACCGACCTCAAGCCTTGTCCCATCCCACGTCCATGTCAGTCTACCAACAACAACAACAACGACGACGACGACCACCACCACCATCACCACCACCGCTACCACCACCACAGCAACAGGACTACCAGTTATACTTACGACAACCCAGAAGGCTCTGCTACATTGTACCTCTCCTCACACCTTCCACCTGCTAGCCCACTCAGCCAACAAGCGCCACAGCCTGGCCCTGAGACATCCGAGACCGTACACACGCGCTGTGCTGTGCCCATTCCTCCGGGAGCCTGCTGCTGTCATTGCATCGCAGAGTCCACAATACGCATTTTCAAGAGCACGCCAATTTCAAGTCTGTGCGAGTCCCAGGAGAAGGGTGTGGCACACTCATCTCACCAGCACATCCCCAGTTCGTGTCCTTTCAGCCCTCCCGCGCTAGACAGGCCGGCCTGGTTCGATCCCAAATCAAAGACGCGCTTTTCCACCCCCATCTTTTGAAAGTACAAAGCACGAGGGAAAGGGCACCCACACATCCGCCCCTAACACCGGCACCCACCCCGCCAGCCCGCTTCCTCTCCCGTCCCAAGTCTCCAGCCTGTCGGTATACCTCGTCCCCACTGCGTCAGACAACGGGTCCCTGATGAAGGACAACTACACGAGGGGAACCGCGCAAGAGTAGCAGCAACACGAGGCAGCAGTAACAGTCCAGCGCGGTTGGCTTGAGGTCGTCATTCTACCCATCTCCCAGATCCTGGACCTGGAGCTGGACCTGGAGCTGGACCTGGCCAGATTACCGACAGGGTCCCGAACCCGAAAACTACCAATTATTGGCAGTGTTCATACCGTGTATTTCGTACCGAACGCCCCTTCAGCATCGGCACTCCACCAGGCCTTGTCAACGACCTCCACGCATCAAAAGCTTAAGTACAAGAGGCTTTCATGCCCAGGTCACACGCATACTCGTCTTATCAGACTTTGTGGTGTTGAAGAACTTAGTTGCGCCCCCATCGAAACTTGATCTGCGCCATGTGCTAGGGCCGCCATCTTCTGGAAACCTTGCGAGCACTTGCTGTCACGTCGAACGGGTATAAAACTGATACGTGAGCCACGCCTCTCCATCTCACCGCCATCAAGCCATCGATCTTCCACCACATCTTGTAGCCTCCGGTGGCTACCTCCTCTCTCTTGTCTGTGACGACGATTTCCGCCAAACCAAGGGCAGCAAAGCAGCTTGATCAGTTAAGCATGCCTCCGCCACCACTACCACCACCACCACCACCAGCACCACCACCGCCAAGGATGTCGCATCCTGAGTCTGGCGACGAAGAGGATTCCCTGTCCCCTCCTCCGAACCATGCAGCAAGGAGAGAGGGAGCGCCAAATCTACCGTCAGTCAGTGGGATGTATTCTCACTCAGATCTATCAAGTACGCGAGACCCTAGACAGGCTTCTACAGCCATGACCCATCCAAGTGACCACAGTGATGATGGCCAAAGGGCGCTGCCGTTTTCTGAGCCGGCCCCTCGGAAGGCGTTCTCGGCGGCGCCCTCGGCCTCTTCTCCTCCCTCCTCTTCCCCTTATCCTTCTAGCCATACCAACATCACAATTGCCAGTAGAACAAGTATTCTGACTCCCACATCAGAGGCAGCAGTGGCGGACGGGACTAGCCCATCATCAGGAATCAACGGCAGCAGTTCGCAGCAATCACCGGCCGGCGGTTCGTCTTTTTACGGCCACGGAAGCTGGCCTACGCCGGTGCCCCCGGGCAGCTACGGTTATTCGGGCAACAATTCCACCTCCGGGGCCTTCCAACGACCTATTCCCTTCAATTTTACCTCCCCACTCCCACAGTATCACGGGCGAACCTCATCATCCCCAGCTAACGGCGGGGCCTTGCCGAGCGTCTCAGCATACCAAGGTCATCCGCCGTTCTCCAGTTCAGCAGGCGGCGGTGGTGGTGGCGGCAGTGGTGTGAACGGAGGCGGGGGGCTAGGAACCAACGGTGCTGGCGGAAACAACGCTGGTGTGAATGGGAGTGCTGGCTCTTTGGTTCTTTACGGTTCAAGCATGCCTTCCCACTCCCAGGAGTCACCATCACCGTCGGTTCTTGCTTTGCCCGATCTCGCAGGTCAGGGCCAGGCAGCACCTCAGTCGTCGACGAATCGAGGTTCACCGCCGGTCGGGTCAGAGTACCGTTCACCTTCGGCGCCTTACTACCCAACAGCGTCGTCGCCGCAGCAAGGGACGTTCCCTTATGCCTCCCAGCCCGGACCATCCCCGAACGCCACGGGTGGGCCTCTCCCTGGGAGAAACCCCCTAGGTCCTCTGATGCCAGGGATGCATTCTCCGATATATGCCGGATCCCATCGGCCTCATCACCAGCCCCCAGCCACGTATCCTCCGTATCCAAGCATGCAGGGCTCGATGATGACCAATTTGCATCAGCCAAACCAGCCCATGGTGGTGTATGGTCATGTTTCTCATCCGTATCCCATTCACAACTACGCGGGATACCACCACCCGCAACCGCCGCTGCAAGATCGTCCTTTCAAGTGTGATCAGTGTAACCATAGCTTCAACAGAAACCATGACCTCAAGAGGCATTCAAGGATACACTTGGCCGTCAAGCCTTTTCCATGTGATAACTGCGAAAGGACCTTCTCGAGGAAGGATGCACTCAAGGTATGTGTTCGACGGTTTTTTTTTGGTTGTCTATCAGCTACATGTGCTGACTTTGTTTCCAGCGGCATATGTTGGTCAAGGGATGCCTGTCCAAGGACAAAGGCAAGGGTAAGGGCAGAGACAGGGACAAGGACAAGGACAGGGACAATGCCGCGGCTCCCAGAAATGCAAACGCTCAAGGTGAGAGCCCACCTACGAGTGACGGGGATTCCTCTAGCCCAACGGCTTTGAGGAAGAGGCAGTAGGAATGTGTTCTTGACAGGGACATCAATCCTGACGCGTCCGGACGGTGTCGAAGACGATGGCAGATGTCGATCACGACCAACGACTGTGCGGGTATACCTTGATGATGCTGCGGGGAAGTCGATGACAGGATTCAACAAGGAAGGCGAGGGAAGGGAAAGAAGAGAAAAGGAAAAAAAGAAGAAGAAAAAGGGGGGGGAAGGGGAAAGGGGTTTTGAAGACCATGAACACAGGGAACAAGGTCTGGTCCTGTTTTGTGGGAACATTGCCGCTTCGCTTCGTCTTTGTTTATATTTTTGACTTTGCACACAACACCATCTCCTGCAAGCGCGGAGGCTGGAGCTTGGGTGCTGGAGTTTGGGTACTGGGGCCAGCTGAATTGGGAGTTATTGGGTTTCCTACTGTCAAGATCATCACATGACCAAAGGGGGCTGGCTATTTTTTGGAGGGGGGAGCAAACTGGACAGCGTTTGGCTCTGTTTTCAAGCTTGATACCCATACCCGTCTTTCCGTTTGTCTATTTTTTTCTGCTTCACTTTTGTATTGTTGGACACAAGACGGGTACACTTTTTTCCATCTCTTTTTTGCACACAGCTCCTCGTCTCCGGGGAAAGCTATTGGAGTTGGGACATTTGGGCCAGGGCAAAGGGCGCACACACCCGACGACGAGGGCAAAAGTTAGGAAGACACAAGCTCTTGTTTGGGCAGGGGTTCGGCAGGATTGGTTTTTGGTTTTATCTCTGGTTCCCCTGGGAAACAAGGGGAAAGGGTTGGGTGCTAGAGGTTTCTGCTTTGCTTGGCTGTTTTATATATCTTGAGACGTATTTGTTTGTGGGAATGGCTTTTTTTTATTTTTTTTAATTGAAAAAATGGGAGTGGTGGATGGGTCGACTGATAGCGTTTTTGACCCAACAAGCAGCGATCGTATTCGGAATATTTTTACGAAAATCGTCACGACAATCGACGATGTCATTGCGATGGGCAGGCCGGCCAGATGAGGGACGATTCTGGGATGGGTTGGGGAATTGACTTGGTGCTGTTTGGACGGTATTGTTTTTGTTTTCAAGAGAGGGTATAATGTAAATCAAGAAAGAAACAGGAAAAGAGAAAAAAAAACCCTCCATGGGACAATCCCCGGCAAACAAGATGAGCTTGACAGTGGCTCTGTCCACTGAAAAACAAGAGCAAAAGAAAAGCTTGGTCAAGAGAGGGGGTAGATTGTATATACCTGTTTTCTTTTTGGGTTTTTTTTTTCTCTTCTTTTTCGAAAGGCTTTCTAGGGCTTATAACCCCTCCTCTTTTTCCAATGTGGAAATGGTGAGCGAAGGAGGGAGAGAGAGAGAGAGAGTTATTGATCCAAAAAAAATTAATTCTTGAGCGGGGATGGAAATTGGACGAGTGTCCACCCTCCTCCTCTTGATAATTGAATCATCTTACGAAGTATTTTCTGACCACGTGAATACGTATTGTGTGCTTTGGGTGACTATCATCACTTGCCATCCAGACAAACCTTTCAACAAGGTAGGCACTGAGAAGAACAAAACCCTCCCCCACGAGGCAAGCCGCTCTCCAGCATACACACAGGCACACACACACACCCACACACACACACACCAATGGCAAATCTCATTACCAAATAGGATCCCCTCAACCAACTTCAACTTCGAAACCCACCATGGATGTTGTATAACCATCCAATTCTACCCATCCTCTCCCAGTCGAGTATGTGGAAGACACCCCCAGATCCGATCAAGATAACGACTTGCTCGGTCCGGAACAAAGCAGCCCGGGGCGTTCTTTGGTTCGCTGTTTGCTTGCTACTTACGTACATACCTGATCATCATCATCGAGGAAGAAGAAGAAAAAAGAAACATTGGCAGAGACAAACTGTCACATTTCGGATACATACTGGTAAAGACCATGCACTTCCAACCAAACACTCCCCTCCACGCTTCAAGTGTGTGTATGAAAGCAACGCACGAAATGTGCAAACGCGGCAAGTGCCTTGCTGTCTGCATGTTATGTATGTATCTCGGAAGCTTGGCAAGAGGAGACGGGATGGGTTCGATTGGTCTGATCGGTGTGTTGGCTAAGCTAACCAACACTCTCTTCCTGATCTCGATCACGGGTCATGAGGGAACACAAAAGTCGCCCCTATCTTTTCCAAGTAGTAGTGTGTCTATTTGATTGACCCTGTCTTACGAAAGCTCAAGAGTCGGAACCCAAGGTGTAGGACAAGAGGATTAGGTACTCGCCGGTCTGACCCTCCTTCACCGGTCCAACACACACTCATCACAGACATGGATGCCCACACTTCCCCCAACTGCCTCCTCCCGAATATCTCTTGCACCGAGAACCACAGGAGAAGTCGGATGGGGGGGGCCTGGTGTGGATGGGCAGAGCTGGATTGCACCATGCACACACCTTCCGTTGTGGTCCTCCTCCAATGCAAGAACGACACACTCTCACAATCGCTCTGCAACCGAATCCCTGATCCGGCCGGGCGAGGGGTCGGCGTAAGTTTGGGGGTGAGCTTACCGTTTCCATATTTTCTTTCGTTCGTTTTTCTTTTTCCTCGTCGTTCACTTCATTACGAAAGAGCCTTGCCATATGTATCATCAAGCAATAAGCAGGGGGTGTTTTGGGCCTGGTTTTGACTGTGCAGTGCGGCTGAACAGCCGAATGCTTGCCAAAGACGGATTGGTTCTCGAGTTGCCTTGTTGCAATTCCCAGTCGCGGTGGGAGCTTACTGTACCCAACTGAAGCCTTCGCCTCCTGGCAGGAAGTATCGAGTGATGCGGGTACATACGTATTAGCGCCTGTGTCGTGTGTGTCGAGGCAGAGAGGCGTCCGGAGTTCAACACCACTTGAGAACTGTGAGGCGCCTAGGGCAAAATGTGCCGCCCATGAACAGCAGCATGCAGGGTTTCCACCGGGCTCAAGGGTGGTAGCCATGGCGTCCTGGGCGGCTCGCGATTCAGCCTGGCCCAGATCAGGAAATAACAGGCTAGAGTGGTCAAGACATCGTCAGCTGATCTCGGCAATGAATGGTATTCGTTCTGGTGTGCAATAAAATAACATGGTCGGATGAGTGCAAAGGCTGGACAAGGTAAGGACATAACTGTTATTACTTCCCAGCTTCACGGCCGATCCATGACTCCTTCCCAGCGTTTTGGAGGCCGAAGTCGTGGGGTGACAAGTGCCGTGTACCATTCATGAATTGCCTCATGCTCTTTGCCGTCTGACAACACGGTACGACAGACTATTTGGTATTCACGCTGCCCGCCGCGTGCCTTCCCTACCTCAGCCACCTTTCTCGCCTGTGAATCGGGTTGTGAGTGAGAGGAGAGGAAGGGATGCAGCCCTGACCGCCCATCCCCCAAGCCTACCCACCGATTCGGGGTCCAACACTGCAGGGTGTGGTTACCTCATGAACACAGCAGGATACCGGTCTCGTCCGGGAGAAGGGGTAGATGTAAAGGTTGTGCTTTTCGGTGGCAATGCCAAGGCTCGAGTATTGTTACGCGCCCAAAGGTATGATATCGGGGACTGGAGGTCCATAATCAAATTGCACCTTGAATCTTTAGGTAGTCCCGTAGCCTAAGCGCTGTGGGTTTAGAAATAAGATCGAGTAAGCCACCATTGACTCAAGCCAAGAGATCCCTGTATGCCTCCTCTTCTCCAATGCCGGGTGCTTTGGAGGTGTGGCTGCGGGCAAAACGCCAGATCGACAGGAGGCTGAAGGGGGAGCTTAGCCTAACCAGATTGAGATGAAAGGTGAGGCTGAGACACTCAAAGTGATAGCTCTCTTTGCACGGCAGAGACGTCATCTCGATCAAGATAAATCTGTATCTGTAAGTAAAGAGAACCCTATCACCCGTGCGTGTGCTCGAGGTCCTGGGGCTTACATCGAGTTTCTCAACACTGGCTCCATCGATCATGTATCGCCAGCATTTTCTCCTCCCCGAGGCTACAATTGCTGGATACTAGGCCTTGAAGAAACACAGTAGAGAGGGCACATCTGTGGCAGGGGACCGTCTCCTCTATATTGGTCTGTCTCGGGATTTTAGGTGCAGCTCATCAGGCATGAGGATGATGAGCGCCTTCCAAAGGGTCTTGACCCTACGGAGAAATTGGACCTGGCCATGAGACCGTCGTACGTGAGTTGTCTGACACAACTTCGGAGGAAGATGAGCCAGACGGTGTTCATCTGGCATCCGAACCCGCATTCATACCTGATAGTACTAACCAGGTCCGGCTTGGCCTCCAGGGCTGCGTTGAATGCGGTAGCACCAGGTGGGATTTCTGATGACAACAGAAAGTATCGAAAACGGCAAAGAACATCGATGTGATGGTTCTGCAGATTATGATCTTGGGGCTAACCGTGTGATGCAGGGTGGGATGTCGTCAAAATAGACTCGACTGGGACCATGTCTCCGGGACAGGCTCGATGCAACTGCAGCTGTCGGCTTGTCCAACGTAATATGTCTCCGGCCGCGCGCCGGCGATGGGCGATCAGATTTCCGGGTTTGGCGGGTAAACGGATGGTCGCTGTCGGTCGGTCCTGGAGAGACGCATTGCTGCAGCCCAGGGCCAAAGGAGGTGTGGTTTGTTGGGGGATGTCTTGGGTGATCATGTTCTCGGTCTGACCAAACAGGACCTGTTGCCCTCTCCTCCGGGACTCGCTTGCACCTTCCCAACATTCACCAGTGCTGCAATGACTCGATCAAGTGCCGAGTGGAATGACTCAAAGCATTGTGTCAACTCACAGTTTTGACCAGAGGTGGAAGGAAGCTGCGACGATGTCTGGAATATGCAGGCAAAGGAGCGGAGTCTTGTCCGGTCGTAACGTTACGTCCCAAGGCAAGCACAGCCGGCAGGAGCACTTTACCTCAGCGGCCTACCACTTGCCAGATCTGGACTGATACATCACCTCGTTCAATCAGATCATCTTCTCGAATCCCAAGACTGCGATGATTAACAGAGATAACGTCCGGGGTGAGCCTAATGACCCAGTTAGGCCTGAGATACCTGGTACCTCCACATTTACCTTTGGTTTGATTGTTGCCGAGTACTTGTTCATCCCATGTCGGACTGAAATGGCACAGCATTCTCTCTTACAGCAGATGCTCACAATGGCGCTCTGATAAAAGGGTGGATATCTATTCGGTAGAGCGACCGGCCTTTTCCGGGACCAAGGTCTCGTGTATCTTGATGTTGTCTCCTATTCCCCAACGTTGATGACAAGCATGATGTCGAGGGCAGTGATGAATACTGGAAGAATCTCGTTTCCATTCATGAATGGTAAGATAATATTCGACTTGTTTCTTCTAAAGGTTGAATATCAAAAGTTTACTTGCCGTTGGTGTCGTGGACATGGCCCCCTGGTCAGCCATCTGCGCTCCCGCCCCCACATTTCAACTGACCCCTGTCACTGCATCAACCCCCACATTTGAGCATGTTTCTTCCAAATCCAGACACCCAGATCACCATGGCATGGCGGAACATAAACCTCCCTCGCCGCTCCATGCGTGATCATCTCTCCCATACACGTTTCATCCTCTGACAAGACAACAACTTGCTCATGTTGTTCTTCTCACTGCGTACTGCAAAGGCGATAAATATATCACTCACCGCTTTCTCCGCCAGCCGTCCCGTCCTTACCATTCAATTCAAGAGAAAGAATTCACCAAGCACTATACCCCACGCGACGGCTAAACGGATACAACAAATACATCAGGGCAGCGCTCTCCGATCTGGCATCACAAGAATCGCGGATCTCCTCTTTATCATCTTGCAACCTCGGGTCAGCCACATCACATCACGCAATTGAGTCAGCAACGTGACAAGCAACAACACCCCCTGAGATTCACCACCACTTAAACTCCAATTGAGGTCCTCAGAGTCTCTCGCCCATCCAATATCAACACAATGGACCCATTACTCTACGCCCGCCACGGCGCCGAATCTCACTCGGGCCACACCACCACCAACACCGCCGCCGCATCGACAAGCCCAGATGGCTCGGTGGGCATGGACACGCACATGTCCATGATGGCCATCTTCCAAAACTCCATGTCCACCTCCCTGTTCTCGACGAAATGGACACCAACCAACGCCGGCGCCTACGCAGGCACATGCATCTTTCTCATTATTCTTGCCGTCATCTTCAGGGGGCTGCTAGCGTTCAAGTCATGGCAGGAGCTGAGGTGGTTGGATAAGGAGATGAACAGGCGGTATGTCGTGGTCAATGGAAAAGCGCCACTGGCAGAGAATCTCAGCAGGGATTCGCTAGGCAAGGCGGCGGTGCTGAGCGAGAACGGGGTGGAGGAGAACGTGGTTGTTGTGCAGAGGAGGACAGGGAGCCATGCGAGGCCGTGGAGGTTGAGTGTTGATCCGGTGAGGGCCGCGATTGATACCGTCGTGGCGGGCGTGGGTTATTTACTGTGAGTCATCACTATGACTAGATGTCACGGAGGGCGATGCTAACAAATCGATATAGGATGTTGGCTGTGATGTCGATGAACGTGGGGTATTTCTTGTCCGTGTTGGGAGGCACATTCTTGGGTAGTCTGCTCGTGGGCAGATTTATTTCTTCTACGGAACACTAACATGGGGCATTTGGGTACGGAGTTTATGAGCGTGTTGGAATTGGTTTTTGGGTGTATATTCTTCTACTTTAACTCGGATGAGAACATCAGGTAAATGGCATGGCAAGGGAATGGATCCTGGCGCAGATGAAACAGCATTCCACATCTGAAGCATGGAAAAGTGCCATGGACAAGCACCAGAACCAACAACAATGCCATTGTCACGACACTTTCTGTGATGAATGTTGTAACCCCCCCCTCATCTGATCACCATAGCGCTCCCCTGGTGAGGTATCCGCATTAGCTTGGAATCTTGCTCAAACCTGCGCAACGCGCGCTGACAGGTTGTGCTTGCTGACGGCAGGTTTCCCCACAGTTTTGGACGTAATGCCAAGGAGGCTGCTATTTTTATCGAGCTTGCGACAGGTACCTTCGTACCTGTTGCGACTGCATCATGATGTTGTTGATGGCTTGAGCATGATAACTTAGCAGCCTGATAACAGAGTAGAATCGTGAGATGATTTGGACTAGACTATATTGTCACTCGGTTCCAACGTTAAACCCATGATCATCTAATAGTGCGGGCAAGAAAGAGAGGAATATTCTAAATACTATTCAGGTGGTTTTCTTTTATTTTTTATTTTTTTTTTTATTTTTTTTATTTACCAAAAAAAATGTCAGTCATGGTCTATAGTGTGGAAATCAAGAATTGACGATGCAGTCCCACAAGTCGCAGATCGCAAGAAATGTTGCAAGCCCGAGTCCCAAAGTCAAGGGTCGCAAAGTCGACAAAACAAGGGTGGCTTGAAAGGGCTTCCGGCCCAATTTTTCCATTGTCATCTGATTCAAACAGAAAAAAGCGCCGTCTGAGCTGCTCCTGGAGGGTTTCAAGAACAACAAGTTTTGCTGACAGCCGTGAAGAGATAAAAGAGAACTGCCCGTCAGGATTCACAACGAGCTATGCCTGCGTACCTCGGAGTAAGGAGAACACCCTAAGCAGGGGAGATGGGATGCTAAGAGATGGATATCTACACTGAAGTTGGAGATCGGATAAACGATGAATAACTGTTTAGTTCTTGTGGGTTGAGCGAGGATGATTTTGGACAACGCCCAAAGTGCTCGGTCATTAAGAAAAAGAAAGCAGGTCCTCTGTGGGCGAGCATTGTACAACTGACATATTGGACTAAATATACTTTTCAAGCATCACACAGCCTATATAATGGTGCTCTGTTAAGTTGGTTGAGATGATGTTGTGTGGAAATTTACGGTGGTTTGTTGAGTGCCGGCAGCTTTGTTGATTGTGCCCTAGGGCGATTACTACTTACTTTCTCGATGGACTCCTCGGTATGGTGTGCTGGTGTGAGAAATAGGACGCGAAAAAGCCATATTTTGGCTTGCAGCTTGTGGTCGCCCTCACTGTATGCGTGGTTGTTGGTTGTCCTTATAGTTGCTCCGGCAGTAACATGCTGACGTCTATCTCTCACACAACTTTGGCAAGCATTCAGCCAAAGCCCCCATTGTGGGATGCCGAGATAGGATTGATACCCTGGTAAAATATCACCATCCAACATGTGCAAAAATAAATCTCCAATTGACAGTGTCCCGGTCCTGGAAAGCGGGAAGTGGTACCCTCCTCCTCCATCACCTCCCGTCAAGCGTCATTCTTGCCAACCCCGCCACTACCTTAGCACCATGAAGCCAAGCGGAGCGTTCCTGAACTATCCCCTCCCAAGTAAAGCGCAAACTGCTTTCCCTAAAGTCAATTTTTTTTTTTGAAAAAAAAAACCCATTGTTTGCTGGGACGAAGAAGAAAACCTTAAAAGTGTCTTTGGGAATGGCTTGTCCCAATCGGGTCAGGTGTGAGGGTGCGTGTAAGTGCGTGTAAGTCAACCTTCTGCTTTCGGCGATGGCTGTGGACCACTACTTCTTTCGCGCTGCCTTCCGACATCTCACCAATCCTCAACGACGATCACAGGGGTAAAAGTTTTGGTGTAAACTGACCCCAAAAGCCAGTTAACTACCTTTCTACCCCCACTAGGTAGTCGGGAGTTGAGGTTGGTCGGATATGTTGGGCTTAAAAGAAACCTGATGCGTTTCCTGAGCATCTAGAAACCACCATGGTCTGCTATTATCTTCAGGGTTAACTACCGACATAACGGATAGATGAGATTGCTCTGGATTTGAACTTGCAGTTTTTAGTGCCCTGGAACTCTGAAGAGAAGAGTTGAGCTTCTAGCATGCGCTTGATCGACAGTGTCCTGGTATGGAGGTCGTCGACGAAAACGGCACCCATCCCCGCCTCGCCTCACAGCCCGAGCAGCAGACCACCACACAAGAAAAAAAAAAAAAAAGAAAAAAAAAAAGGGCAAGTCCTTCATCGGTCAACCACCTCACCATACAAGGGCCATACCAGTCCCCCACCCTCAAGCAGCTCTCTTTCTTCTTCCCCCGAGGGCAGCGCGTCATCGCCACACCCAGGCGGCTCTGTGGAAACATTACATGCGCCTATAAAACCTGAACGGGACTTGCCGACCGACTCGACGCAGGCACCCGACCGGCAGGCATTGAGCCCAAGAATAAAACCGGGCAGCAAGTCCGTGTCCGTGAGTAGGTGATCGATTAATTGAACGCCCGGTCCGGTTAGGATCATATCATTGTTAAAAAAAAAAAAAAGGTCAAAAAGGGATTAGCCAGGTTCCATGTAAGCCGGCTGTACTCTCCTTCCCAGTTGGGCCAACATCATCTCATTAACCTTATCCTCATGTTAATCCGGGAACGGTCTCAAGAAACACACGTAGCAACGCTGCCAGCAGGATTGTGAACTCGATATATTTCAGGGTTAAAACTTTGTGCTATATCATACAGGTATAGGTACTCACTTTCTTCCGACGCCGTCCCCAGAGGTGTCCCCCTCCCCCTCCCCCTCCCCCTTCCCCCCAGGCCTTCCCCCTTCCTCCCAGCGCAGCAGAAATTACATGAGAAACAACCGCCTCTCCCTCATCCACCAAGCTGTCCCCGTCTCTATTTTGGGGAGAAATAGCATCATAAAGAGCAAGCGACCCGCAACAAAAAGGTCCAAGCCAAGTGATCAGTCAAAATCGCTAAACAGAGGTCTGGAAAATGAAAAGACGATTTTGCACCTGAGGTGTGAAATCGCTGTTCTTATGCTGGCCGAACCGTTCCCAATTCTTTCAGATCATAAGCCTTTTCTGCTCATATGTCGTGCTCCAAGTACGTTGCGTGTCCACCCAACCCTTCGCCAAAAAAGAACCAGAAAGAGTCTCAAGAACGACGGCAAACCACCAGGCAGAACTTGACAAGGCAAGTTGTCTTGAAAAAAAAAATTGAAAACCAAGCCGACGCCGCCATGCGCAGACCCAACCTCCCAGGATCCCGAGTGCCAAAGACATTTTCGGTCTATAATCCCTTGCCCGCCACGCTTTTCTCTCGAACCCACCACCTTTAAAGCGCCACGCACACAGCACAAAGGGTCTGGGTCTGTCAGGCGAAACCAGAACCCATATGTGTTCAAAAACCAAGAGCTGACCGCACCGATATCTGGACGGGTTGAGCGCACCAGATGTCCAACAAAAACAACCAGGGGGAGGTGGTGTCAGCAGAAACGAAATCCCGGCAAAACACCGCCGAAAAGCAAGAGGTATAAAATACGGAAGTAGGTAATGGACATGCCCCAATCAAACGCCGAACCAGATAATCCTCGTCAAATGTGTGGCCTCATCGTGATGATGTCGAATGTGAAACTGGACGTTTACACAGGTGCATTAATTGCTGGGTATTGAGATACGTAAGGTAAAGTCATGACAAAACTCGGCCGGGACGGTTATGACTGGTGACCAGCGTGCTGTTGCAGACCGGATTGCGGCATGTATTGGCCGCCGCGCTGTTGGCTCACGTAGTTCTGATAGGCCATCGCGCTGGGGTCCATCCCACCAACGGGCATGTAGTTGGGAGGCATGGCGTGAGGCTGCTGCATTCCAGGTCGTCCCTGCTGAGGAGGAAGATGGTTGCTGGGCGGCTCCTCGGGGGAGTCGACGGCATTAGCTTCGTCGACACCATTCTCAGCGCTGCTAGAAGGCTCTGGCGCGTTCAAGCAGGCCTACAACAGCATGTCAGCAAAGATCCATGGCCATGATGCGACAGTTCACGCGACGCGTGCATCCTGCCCGGCTCCCAAGCTCATGTCTTACCTGGATCAGATTCTTGCCCTCAGACTTGGTAACCAGAGGCTGGAGCTTCGGCGTCGTGAATGTATAGACGAGGCCAGTTTCGGACACGACGAGGAGGAGCACCTGGGTGCCTGTCAAGACTGACAACTCGTAGGCCTGATATACACAGCAGTTCGGATCAGCGATTGATCGATCGTGGAGAAAAGACGCGTTGTTGCAAGGAGCGCGCTGCTCTGTCCAAACATGCGAACGAACGTACCTTCTTCATGATACCAGCCTTGCGCTTGGAAAATGTGATATGGCGGCGCGACTTGTCGCTGATGAACTTGATCTCAATCTTGCGACGCTCACGGCCGCCCTTCTCGTCGTCGTCATCGTCGTCGTCGGCAGTGCTAGGTCGGGCGCGCTTGATGCCACGAGACTCCCCGGCGACCGAGTTTCCATTGCCGACCGAGTGCACGTCGTCGAGCTCGGTTGGGGTGGTTTGGTCGTGCTGGTCAGTAATGTCGGCCATTTTTACCGTTCAGGTATCACGAGATACAAAAAAGGCAAAATGGTGGAGATGCTGTTTTGAGCGGTATGCCGATGGCCTAGACTTGATCTGGCGTTCGAGCGGAGAGGTCGCCTTTTTGTCGCAGAAACCTGGTTGGGCGCTGCACTGTAGTCGAGGCTGGTCCGGCGGAAGGAAGCGAGGAATCACGTTTAATTTTTATTTGTTGGCTTTGTCTGGCAGGCTGACCCAGGCAGGCAGTTCGCGTGTGTGGCATGCACCGGACGGAGCAACTCGACACACAGAATCGGATCGGTTTTTTGAAGAGCGAGTTGGGAACTGGCAGGCTGGGAGTTAAAAGAGAACACAAAAACGGATCAATCAAAAGAAGCCGCGATGCAGATTGACTGAATTGACCGCGTCAAATACGTTTTTGGACTGCTGGCTCCCTGTCCAGAAACAAGCATCAAATGTAAGTAGGCGCACCTGGACTGAACGGGTTTGGTGACAGCGGAATGATTGAAAAGAGGATAGCGAGTTGGTGGCACGCAGCCTGCGGGCCATATGAACGGACCAGACAGTTAAAAAAACGAAGGCGGGGGTTGGGTGGGGTGGCGGTCCTCGAGTGCACGGTGTGAGTGTGGGAACGCGAGAGGGAAGGGGGCTGTCCCGAGGCCTTGCCCAAGGGAGGAAAGGGCGCTAGCTGGGTAGCGGCATCCATTGGGGGCAACACCCACCTGCAGGAGGCTGCAGCAGCAAGTTTGAACTTCACACTTTGACGGGAGGAGAGAAGGCTGCAAGAACACCGTGGCTGCATCTCTGACACTGCCGCTTCTGACCTGTGGTGAGTTACCTCTCTTATCACGAGTTTATCTCCATGCCTATGAAGCTCTCTTGGTCTTTTAATAGGTACCGTGGCAGTCCTGGTTGGAGCTGAGTTTGAGCTTGAATGCAACTGCTGCACCAGAAAGCTGATTTCCGTTCGCGGAAGGGCACGGCTCAAGGAGAGCTCCAGCTGGCATCAGGTGACTAGTGATTGGTTGGTGACAGGCCTGTCAGCTCCACAACTGCCCTGTCAGGGTTCCGTCAGCACAGTGCGCCGTTTGGAAGGGAGACTGGGCGGCCAGGTAGCCACAGTTCGCTTGCGGAGAGATGCACTGTGGTAATCAAGCGATCCCCATCCCCCATCCCCCGGCCCTCGAGACCCCGGTTCAAGCAGACCTGACCAGATCAGACCAAACAAGTGCGAGAGGGACAAATAACGTTGGCGAAGAGACAGACCACCGAGTGCTCTGTGCCACCGGGCCTGTTCGCTGGGGCAATGGTCAATGCAGTCTGACAAGCGTGTGGGGGGGACTGAAGGCCTCGACGGCTTCCAGGTTGACTTCCATCTAAAACCCCCAGGCCCAGGCCCAGGCCGCTGTCATCTGTCATCCTCTCGGCCATTTTATCAGGGCTGATCTCTGGAGAAGAGACGGAGGATGAAGACGGTGTTGCGGCCTTTCTCTCCACGGGGGAATATCCGATACCCACAGGCCTGGAGACACGATGGATCACTGTTTGTGATTCAACGGCAAGCGAAGGTGCCCTAGGCCGGCCAAGTGATGGTGGCGGCGAGGGACCGCTATTATTTCTTGCGCGTAACACTTCCGGCAGGGCACTTGCATCTGACATTGTAAATTTCAATGGGCTGTGTGAACCAGCACGGGAGGCGGTTCGCCGAGGATGCCCGTGGGTGTGGGGTCGACAATGGTCTTCTTTGACGCCGCAACTCCGCAGTACCAGTCCGCGTCGCCCGTCAGCCAGCACAGAGCGGCTTTCCTCTGGTTTCCTCACGCTTCACGCGTCCCTCCCTACCCCCTCTCGCCGCGAGCCCTCCGGTGCAGGCAGAACAGGGGGTTTTCGCTGGTCGGAACCACTCCTTAGGACGCCGTGTCCAATGACGAGCACCGCTAACCATCTTACACTTCCCATCCTCATCAGAACGATGCAAGCTGTGTGGAGGAGCAGCTACAAACTATCGAATTCCGAAGCCTCTCGAGTTGCCTTCATCGACCCCCTTGGAACTTTTCCTTGGAATGCAACCAGTGACGCTGGTGATCGCAGCCGACAATCAGCTCAGCGTGTAACCGCAGCGGGGTATCATTTTATCTCGTTTCTGCAATATATCTATCTACCTGCAGCTCTGGGTTGTCAGTACGGGGAAGAGATGAGATTAGAAATCTGTACGTCTACCGCTGGACTCTCCAGTCCCTTGCATCGATATTGGACGGAGAGTGATGGGCTGATGACAGATGGCGCACTGCTCCTCCCCCACCGACGATCGATGTGAAGGCTAGGTTGAGCTCGCCCGGGAGATGTGAGATGTACCGATGGCGGGCAATATGTTTTACTTCCCAGCCAACCGGCATCTCCGAACCAGAAAGCCGGTCTGCAGATGACGAATAGAAAACAATCTGACAGGTCAAGCGGCTCGAAACACACTTGACATCGACGACAAGCCATCATGAACATTGAAGCATCGTTCAAACAAGATATGTCATATCTTGGCGTTCAACAAACCCGACCTCAAGCTCTTGGAGTTGTTGCGTTGTGTGGCCCCCGCGGTGGGGTTTTAGAATTTGTTTTTATGGCGACCCGTGCCGTTTCCCCCTGTTCGAGTCGTTGCGCGATGAAATCTTGAACGATTTGCCCGTGAGGTGAGGTTGGTCCCATGCATCAGGCAAGGGGGAGGGGGAAGCGGGGAGAGGCGATAGCGTGTGATTGCGCCCGTGGAGGATTTGCACACGAAAAAGGGGCCCTGGTAAGCCGTAGTCATAGCCCGGGGGGGGGTCAAAGAGCCGCTGGTTGATGCACAAGCAGGGAGAGATTTTATCACTTGTAATGCTTCCGTTTCCAACATAGGAGAGGGGGGAACATCGATAGCGACGAAGTACCATGGGATTGTTCAGCTCTGGGGTGCATTCATCTGACAGAAGATGGGATGAAGTGAAGTGAATGGAAAGTCGGACGAAGCCAGGGCAGTTGACTTTCCGCCTGGTCTCCAAACTGTGCTGAAATCTGGGGCGAGGAGACGTTGGCGGCTTTAGTTTGGAGCGTGCTTTTGAGGCGGGCCTATCTTGTTCTATTTTCTCGGCCCAAACTCCAGGTTCGACACTCCTGGTGTTTATCGACGCTCTGAGACTACAGAGATGGCTTATTTGTCACTGTTTTCCACTCCGCTTCTTGAAGCGGAATTCCAACGGTGAAGTGTGGGCACTCGGCTTTGATGGTGAAATCGCTGGTGGATTGCGCCGGAGGCCGGAGTGCAAAACTTCTCCTTCTGGAAGCCAGCCGCGGTCTGATTGGTTGACCATATTCAACGCTCCGGGCGGGCCTCCACTTGGGGGCACCGAGCTTACTAATTAATTCCTCGGAAGCGGGCTTCCAACGGCCGAAGCATCTCGTCCGGTGTTTGAAGGCCTCGAACATTGTGCCTGCTGGTGAGTCTCCTGTCAGCTGGAACACTAGTCGAGAACCTGGGTTTTGCTGATCCAGAACGACATCACAGCTCACCAAACCCCCGCATGATATTTATAGACAAAAACTCTGTTGTCGATCATACATCAGGTGATGTTTTGTCCAAAACAGGACCGCGAATTGTTTTATATAATTTCCAGCTCACAATCTTGGGATATTCTCACACACTGCGTCGTATCTACACCGTCCACTCTTCAGCCGTTATGTCCAAAAAGCGGTGTCGAGAGAGAGAAAGCAGATTCGTCGGAAAGAACGGATGGAGAAGCCACTGGGAAGTTCAGAATCCTATCTTTGTACCACACCGACCCGATTTGCCCGATTCTGAACTTCTGCCAACTCATAGTACCATGTAGTTGGGCTTGTCCCATCTGTGCAACAGAGGCGATGCTGCGATACGTTGCTCATCTTGGTCCAGCCGCCGTCAGAACGGGATCTCGAGGTTGTGTTAGCATCTGTGTCGCGCTGAGCGTGGTACTGAGGGGTAAGTGCCAATCTGTACTCCAGCTTCTCTACCTTCAAGATTCCATGGGAAGCTATCGCCGAAAACCCAATCTCGCAGCAACACCATGAAAGAGAGACAACCAGGTTCGAGATATCTTCAAATCCGGCCCTCCTGTTTATCAGGAACGGTGGCGCAAATTGATGGCGCGTGGGCGGAAAGACGCAATGGTTCGATCTTGACCGTCCCCAGACCCCTTGGCCTGGGGTCGGGCAACCAATCCTGTGCCTCGGAGACGTTGCACTCGGCGCCACAGAGCGCCTAATGGCCCGTGCTGGCGCGTCCGTCCCTTGTCAACCCATGTCTCCCGACGCCATCTGAAACGGCTTCTGTTAGGGACCGAGAATCTCCTACGACACTGGACAGCGTCTGCGCAAGCCCTCATACAGGCTGAAGCAGGCGGTTGACTCGCTGCGGTGGAGCAGAATCAGCTGTTTCCTGTCGCAGTCAAGCCCATTTCTCTTGGTGCATTGTCGCCCGGGCTGGGAGTTTGAAGCACAATCTGGCATTGTGGTAGGCTGAGCCCGTCTCAGTTGCGCTCCCTTTTGGGTCACCTCCTCCACTCTGCCAAGGTCCCTTCTCACCATCTCCCTCTCCTTTTGCAACCTCTCTCCTTTCCGTTTCCCATCTTCCGCTGGGGAAAGGGTGTCCTATCTTAATTTTTCGTTGTCGTTTGTTGGTTGAGGCTAGACCCTCACAGTCTCTCATTTTTTCTTGTTGCTTGTGTGTTCTGTCATTCCCTTTGGGTCCGCCTCGTGTACGTTTCGACGACAATTGCTCGCGCCGAGAGCTGGAACTCGAGAAAACCTCCGTCGCTCGATGCCGAGACTCGAAATCATCACCATTCAACTTCGATTCGAACCGTTATTTTAATCAACATTTTTTTGGGGGGGTGCTGGGATTTGCAGGTCGATCTCGCCCGTGTACGCTCATTGCAAATATTTGAAAACCACGTACATACATATCACAAAGGACGAGACAAATTGAAAAGGGACGCTGGCCGTCAGTTATATACCGAAAATTGAAAGGAGAGACCTTGGAGGAACCGAAAACCGAGCTAGTTTCCCCGAAAAATAGGTTGCTCGCGAGCAGCCAACACCCAACAACAAGATGGTGAACAAAGTACAAGCAGCCTACGTGGTGGCAGACGGCCTCTTTCTTCTGATGGGCATCTTCATCATCGGCTTCTCAGTAATCGTCGGGAACATCAGGGATGAGATTCCAGAAAACGGGAGGCAGGCGGCCAGAAATCTTCTGTATCAGAGGTTTCCCCTCACAGCGGGCATCGTGAATGCGGTCTTCATTTTCCTCACATTTATGGTCACCCTACCGGGGCTGGCGACGCAGTCTCGCGGGTGGCTCAAGCTGGGCGCTTACATGACGACGTTTTGCGGGCTCTTCAGCATGATTCTTGGGTTGTTCCTATGGATCTTGACGCTGAAGACAAGAGAGGATTTTGCGCCGCTTTATTGGGCGCAACCGGCGAATGTCCAGCAGCTTATGCAGGCGGAGGTACGTTTTGTGTTTTTTTTTTTGTGTTCATCAACATGTGACACTGGAACTTCTCTTACTGATTATGAAATAGTTCAACTGCTGCGGTTACTTCAACAGCACCTCCCCCGCGTTCGTCACTGATGCGACCTGTTCCAGCCCAGCGGCCGCGGCTCTCGTGCGCGGCTGTGCCACACCCATCACCTCGTTCGCCAACATCTTCCTTGACAACATCTTCACCGCCATGTTCGGCATGGTCGGTATCGACTTTGTGTTTGTCATGGCGACCGCCTGCCTGCTCAAGGACCGCAAGGAGAGGGAGAGGTTCAGGCATATCGATGAGAAGAGCGGGTATGGGAGGATTTGACGCTATTTTTTCTTTCGGCAATGGGGTGCTGAGCCGCCTGGGCCGCCTGGGCCGCCACGACTCGCCAGGATTGAGACGATGACGATCGAACAAGGGATGGAAAAAGGGTCCGCTTCTGGGTTTGCGGCTGGTGAAAAGAAGAGAGGGAGGAGAGCGTGTGGCGAGCAGCGGCTTTTTGCACACATCACACCATTCATTCTTTGGCAGCATCATTGTTGGGCTGCAAAGTCTTACTTTTTTTTTCCTAGCTTTATGTTACATACCATATACCTTTTTATCTCTTTCTCATTTTTTCGGAAATTTCGGTTCATGATCCCCCCCTGTATCGTTTGTAGATGTTGTCTGGATGGTGGATGGTGCGTGTAGCTGGCTGTCTGCAGTTGTATATAATTATGTGTTTGGGCAAATTACATCTTTATGTTTGCAATGTCGACTGTCTTATCTCCTGTCCTTTGGGCTACCAAGGGTAGGCAGTAGCGAGTTACACCCTGCCCGCCCACGCCATAGACAGAATAATAGAGACTGTACGTGGAATCAAGGCCTTGAAAGATAAGAGACACGTCCTCGACCATCTCTAACGCCCTTTCAAAAGGTCATCAGACGTATCCATCATCTTGGATCGTCTCTCGACTATTTTCAAGTCCCCATCACAGACATTGTTCATCATGCACGACCAACCAGGCCTTTGTCAAACATCCACACAACAACACAACAAATCCTCTTGTTTTCCCCCCCCCCAGAAATATCAGCATCATTCCATCCATCAGTTCCCATCAGCCTGCCTCCATGTCTCTCCAACCTCCTCACCTAGGTACCTTACTTTTCTTAACTTCCTATCCACAACTTCACCTTGACCAAGAATAGCCCCTCTTCCCACCCAAACTCACCGTATGGTGACTCATCTTGGGTTATGTCCACTCACCACACAAGTCAGCAGTTAGCTAACCTCCCCATAGCCACCCTTCCTCTACCCTCAAAAGCCAAGTCCACCCCACTTCCCACCCCCAAAACCTGTCTCCTCCGTCCAAACCCCGGGGCCTATGCCGGACCATGCTGGTGGATGGAGCGTTGCGGTAGGAGGGCGTGACCTGTGTATTTGTCCCGGATTTGTGACGGGTCAAGGTGGTTGGTGGAGGGGGCCGGCTGTGTTGCGCCATGCCGGCTGACAGACGGCGGGTGGTGCTTGCGGTTCTCGTTGCATCGTGCTGGCTGGTGAGTTGGGACAGCCGTCAGGTATGTTCGGCCACTCCCATCATGAGGTTGAAAGCTGATCACAACCAGGAGGAGTCTGCGAGGGACTCGGTGTAGGTTCTAGTCAACGCCTGAGATCACTCGCGTTGCCTTGTAGGTTTTGACTACAAGCTTCTTCGGGGGTCCTCTCGTGGTGTCTGACCCTGATGATATCTTTTGAGTTGGCGAATTCCAAGCCAGCAACTGTTACTGACACACAGCAGACAGACTTCGTAAGTCAGCAAACAAGATAGCCAACAACGACTAATCCCGCATCGAATGATGCAACTCAAGATAATGCATTTCTGGATATACAACTGAATTCAAGCAAAACTAACTCAACCCAAAACCCCTAATCAACGCCGGCCATGAATGCTTTCCTTTACACTGGCGGTGGTGGAGGTTCATCTTGACCACCCACAAGCCTCCTTGCCCCAGACTCAGATCTACTTCTCCCAGCTCTTGGATCTCTCGAAACACTCTCCTCATCTCTATATGTTTCCACAGGGGTATCTCTATACGATTCTCCTGCCCCACCGCCCCAAGTCGCCGAATCCTCCGTCGTCGGGAGAACCGGCGTGGTACTAGCAGACCTACTGCCGCTGCCTTTCCACCACCTCATCTTCCACAGGTTCCCCACCGCATCCTGTAATCCACCGCCGGAGGTCTTCCTCGATGAGTTCCTTCGTGCGGTAAATCCCGGAAAGCCAGTTGACTTCCTTCTTCGCCTAAAGTCCCTCCTTGGCGAGGCTGACGAGGGTAATAATGGTTCCGTATCTGCTGGTGCATCGCCCAGAATGGGAAAGTCGGTCACACCCCTCCTTATCGCTTGACGGGCAGCGATTGTCTCCCTAGCTGGCAGCGTAGTCGACCGCCGTCTGTTCAAAGCAGGGGGTATGGGCTCTGGTGACTCTCTGTCTTCGAGCTCGTCCCAGATCTCCGCTCGTTCTGTCCAGCGGTTGGAGACTGTCCTCATCGAGCGTGCCGTTGGCCTTTGTCGTTTTGGCATGACCAATGGTGATACCGGCGGTTGTTCAGCAGGGGTTTCCAAGGAAGTACGAGCTGGCTTAAAAGTTTGGTAGCTGCTGTAATGTGGTGGCGGTAGCGGCCGGGCTTCTTCCTCATCACCAAGTGCAGAGTGAAGCAGGAGCTCTTCCTCCTCTTCCTCGCCGTCCGTGTCCTCCACAAGGCCAAGACCAGGTGCGAGTGAAGACTGGCCGACACCAGGGGTATGTTGCTCGTCGCTGAGGCGCCATGACAGCGCGAGAACGCCAGATAGTAAAATAGCTGTTCCAAGGGTGATGAGACATGCGCGGAGCGGGCCTATCAGGTCTGTCTGACGGAAATAAATCAGGCCGTCCAGAATCGCGATAATGTTATAGACGCAGAAAATCAAGGGGTAAAGCACCGACGTCGAGACCAGCTTAAGCCCCCGATGAAGATAGTAGAGTTGGCTGAGGGCCAACGTGACGAGACCCAGAACCAACATCCACGATTGCCAGTGTACAAACTGGTTGTCCCCATCGACAATTGTCCTGATGATGAGCTCCACAGCTGACTTGGCAACCAGGAGCGAGTGCGCAGATAGTATGCCACTTATGCATCCATACGCAAAACCCCTTGCCAGACGAAACCGTGTATCCTGCATCCATGTCGTAAAGTGGCTGACGAATTCTGTTGCCACCGCAATAGCAATCACTATTACCGCCTGGAACGACATCCAAATCACAAACGGCCGCCTCCCAAGCAGATCCAGCAGCTCCGTAAGCGTATGTGTCGGCGAGGGAATCGCCCCAAATATAGCAATCAAGACGGCGCCGCTGCAGACCAATAACGTCCCCCATAATGACCACCTCGTAAACGGTTCTCCGAGTATCAGGGTGGCGCAAATCGAGTTGAACACCAGTCCGGAAGCTTGTAATGTCGACAATACCGGCAGAGGGAGCATTGATATTTGGATAGAGCTCCCCAGCACGTTGGAAATGATAAACATTCCCATCCCCAGCTGCCACCTCCTCCTCCTGTAGGGCGGGCGCCTAACATCGTAAGGGCCCTTTTCGTCTTCGAGAATATGCGATTTTCGTTGGAGTGTGAGACCCAAGCTCTGAACACTGGTTGATAGAAGGCCGACTATAATGCCGAGCTGTCACCAGGGAGCTGTCAGCGACTTTCCTGCTGCCAGGTGTTTCCCATCATGTCGGAGGACAACTTACAGCAATGCTCCCGCCAGGAGACAAGCCGCCTATAAGCCCCATTGCGCCAGTAGACAACCAGTCCTGCGGCGGTTCTCGAGGGCAAGTAAACGGTGTCCTATTGTGTTCGCATGGGCAATCGTTGTGGTGCTGAAATGTTGGGATGGGCAAGAGGAAAATCGGTGGTTAGGATTCGGATGAAACTAGTCGTAAATCGTAGCTAAACTGGACAAAAAGGGAAACAAAAAGAAAGAAAAGTAGACGAGGTGCCCAAAGCCTGTTTACTCGAAGAATGTATCGAAAAGGTGGTAGGCGTGGAAACTCTGAATCGTGGGCCGGCGCTTCGTCGACCGTTTGCGTTGGGAAAGAGTAAAGATGCTGTGTCTGACCGCTGCCAGGAAACGTCACTCAATGACGCTACCAGTTCCCGGGCACTCGATCAGAAGGGAGCAATGGGGTGTTTGTTGTTGCAGATGGTTTGCAGACAGCCCGGCGTATGAGTGTTTCTCGTGTCGTTCAAATCCACAGTGGCCGAGGTCGAGGCTGGCTTACGGGGGGACTGCGATCTTGAGGCACGGTGTTCCGGGCCTGGGGAAGAGAGGCCACTAAAAAGGCCCGGCGCTGCTCCTGGTTGCGGTATGAGAGCTGTGAGACCACTGGGCCACCGCGGTCGGGTTCAGCAAGTTGTTTGCCGGGAACGGTCAGAGATGTGGTTCGCAAAAGCGGCGCATCGTGGATCTGGAGACAATTCGGACACGAGATGAGCGGGTGAGCAACGATTCGCAGACGAAACGCTGGCCTTTCTCCCCGTCACTTCCACCGTGGGGACATTCGGCGACAGTGGACAGGGACAGGCCAAGACGCAGCTCAGCTGGGGCTGTCGGTGCGTGCCTGCATCATCACCAGACCTGGCATACTTGGGCACCAGCCACATGTGCCAGCACATGCCAACACCAGGTGGCATTGTGGCTTTCATCCAAGCTGTGGCTTGACTTCCCGGTCCTTTATCTTATCAGTCCGAGGTGGGGGATGCAACGCGTGGCTGGGCTACTCAAGCAGACCCACCATTGCGAGCTCCTTGACCAGGGGGGCGGTTGCTTGTCAGCAGCTGTTGGTTCCAATGACATCGCAGGAGCCACAGCTGCGCGGCACCGCAACCTCGCATTGACTTTCTAATCGGCAATACCACTGCCTAGAGACATACAGCTACATTTCCCTGTGAAGGCTCACATCATCATAAACCTCCCCGCGCAAGCCTATCGAGATCATCTACAGCCGCGGCCAGGCCAGAGCATATCGCATCCTCTAAACGACCCCCCTCCCGCTTGTCCTTGCGGAACCTGTATCACATAGTTCCCTACGACTTCCAACTACAAAACCGCCCATCATGTCAAGTATTCACGCCTTGTCCGACGACCAGGTATGTCTTCTGGTTCTAGAAGTCCCCAAAACATATCACCTTTGGTGCAGCATCACCGCTGGCTGCAATGGGGTTCAACATCACCCAAAGGAGGGGAAGATGGCTAACGCCCCTCCTTCCAGGTCGGACAAGAACTCCGCAAAATGACCGCCTTCATCAAGCAAGAAGCCGAAGAAAAAGCCCGCGAAATCGAAATCAAAGCCAACGAAGAATTCTCCATGGAAAAGGGCAAGCTCGTCCTCCAGGAGACCGACGCCATCGACGCCGCCTACGCCAAAAAGTTCAAGCAGGCCACCATGTCGCAGCAAATCACCAGCTCCAAAGTCGCCAACAAGACCCGTCTCCGCGTCCTGGGTGCCCGTCAGGAGTTGCTCGACGACATCTTCCAGGCGGCCGAGAAGAGGCTGAGCGAGGGGACCGAGGACAAGGGCAGGTACGAGGGCATCCTCAAGGATTTGATTCTGGAGGGGTTCTATGCGATGAACGAGCCGGAGCTGCAGATTAGGGCGAGGAAGGCGGATTATGAGCTGGTCAAGAATGCGATTGAGAAGGCGGAGGGGGAGTATAAGGAGAAGACGGGGAGGGAGGTCAAGGCGACGATTGATGAGGAGAATGAGGTTGCTGAGGGGAGGTGAGACGCATTCCACCTTCTATGGTTTCAGGACATCTGCTGACATGATATCATTTACGCAGCGCCGGTGGTGTGATCATTGTTGGTGGCAACGGCAAGATCGACATTGACAACACTTTGGAGGCCAGGCTGGATCTGCTAAAGCAGAGCGCCCTTCCCGCCATGCGCAAGGCTCTGTTTGGCGACAACCCCAACCGCAAGTTCTTTGACTAAGCTTCCTATTCCTGTTTATGTTTCTTTGGGGTAGGGTTCATGACTGAGTAGTAGACAAGGAGGAGGTGGCGGATAAAGTGTATTGTTGTTTCTATGATTCAACGTGCGTGTTGGTAGTGTTGAGCAAGCCAAAGTAGCATGGCGTGCGCGGGTATCAAGAGTTTGTATGTTTATATTACAGGGGGGGGGGGCGTTCTTTACCACGAAACCACAAGGAGGAGCAAAGCAATTCAAATACCATGCATCAACACCTACATAGTTGAACTATGACCTGCAGTGACTTTCCCCTAAGGAGTCGACGGCTCAGTCTTGGCCTTATTTTTCTTCCTCAGCATCCACTCCGTCAGGGAACTCTGCTTGACTGGCTTTTTGTCCTGATCCTCCTCGTCCTCGGACCTGAAAATGTGACCCACCGGCTTTGCCCTCGTCCTGATCACTCTCAGCAACATCGCCTCAAAGTCCTTGAGCTGCGCCTTGGCCTCCCATTTAGACGAGTGAGCCGCGCTGCCATCTGGAATCTGCGAGTACATGTTCCTCACATGGCGGGCCAGCAGGTCTACTTCGGCGTTGAACTGCCTGTGAGCGGCCTCGTTTGTCCCATCCTGTGGGGGGCAACCGTCGGCTACTGCGACGGCGACCATCTCGGACATGGCACGGAGGTTGTAAAACTCTTTGCTGTGCCTGTCGATGATGAAGTGCTCTGAGTACTCCAGGAGGTCGAGGACGGACTGGATGGAGAAGGTTTCTTCTGGTCTGGAGCGGGCGCGTTGGGGTTCGTTGAAGAGGAAGGTTAGGGCTAGGCGGCGGCGGAGTTCGTTGAGACGTGGGTGGGTGAAGGGGAGGGAGGAGATGGCGAGGGAGCGGAGGGCTGGGGAATGGGTGTGGGAGTAGAGGGAGTCGGTTACGTCGCCGCACTGGGAGGGGGGTTAGTGAGTAGGCTGGGAGGACAGGAAAGGGGGGGAGCCTTACAAAATTGTTCCAGGCTTCCCGGGGGACGGCTCGGACTATGCGGGGAAGGCAGTCCTGAAAGTCTTGTGCCACGCCTGGGTCGTCGCGGACGATGTTGTCTATTCCTAGGCGGAGGAGGATAACCATGGCTTGGGTGAGGGAGGGGACTGAGAGGCCGTCGGCGGTTTTTGATAGAATGCGCAGGACGGTTTGCAAGGGGGTCCAGTCTCGTCCGGAATAGGGGTTCTTTCTTAGCCAGTTGCCTTGATCTTGTTGAGAAGCTGGTGCGAGGGCGTGTTTGGAGGCTCCAAGGTCTCGAAACATCTGAACGATAAGGTCGGGATCCATGACCCGCGCTGCCTGCGCTGGACAGACTCCAAGAAGTCTTACATACTCTTCACGGAGCTTTCTAGACTTTTCGTGAAGGACTTCATCCAGAACCCAGAGGAAGATATCATCTGGTAGATCGCCCTGTTTGCTTTGGATGTAATAAGGCAGCCCATCTTCGATTATTTCCCGTCTGCCTTTTTCCTGAGCTAAAAATGACCATGAGCCCGTAGCCCTAGCTTGTGGGAAGCTTGCCCTCGCCGTAATAGAGGCGCCGTCGTCGACCTGAGTCTCTTCCTCAAAGAAATACCACTCCGGCCTCACCTCCAGCGCTTCAGTCCTTTTAACAGCGAGAAGTCTCCTCCCTCTCTTAGCCTCATCCTCACTGCTGTCTAGATCCGGGAGAATAGCCTCCATGGCATCGCGAACGCCAGTGATTGGCCTGGCGCTGAACGAAGATCTGTCCTTCCTTGTTGGGGAGCCTTGAGCCATGACAGCAGCAAGCCGCTGCTGGCTCTCATTCAATTTTCGATCCTTCTCTGCATGTTCAAGCAAGGCTTTGATGTCGTACCTGTGCTTTGTGTTGATTGTGAGTGGTGATGAGCAGGCCTCGACAGCGATTCTCTTTGCTTTTGGAGTTGCTAGCAGGGTAGAGGCCGGAGCTGGGGCCGAAGGAGGGAGAGAGGTGAAAAGGTCAGGAAACGCATCAGCGTCTGAGTCGTCCGAATCATCCTCTTCATCATCTGAGCCTTTGATCACTTCATTCCTGTCTCTAGGTTTCCTGACCGGTGGCAGTGACGAAGAAGATGAGCGTAGTGCTGAAGAAGGCGGTAGCGGTGAGGAAGAGAGTGAGCGTAGGGCTGAGGGTGGTGCTGGTGGGGGCGGGGATGGTGATTGTGGTGGTGGTGGTGGTGGTGGTGGTGGTGGTGGTGGTGATGATGATGGTTTTTCGATTTGGGGTTGTTGGGGAGGGCTCGATGGATCCTCCACTTTTGGCTTAAAGAAGCTTGTGATAAAGATATTACTCGACATGATGAAGTATGAAGTCGCTCTGTTACTTGATTGGCCGAGTTCTATTTCCAGTGTCTCGAGATAATCGAGATAATCGTGATAATCTGAAGCATCGCTTTGAAAGGGTGCCTTGGCGAGGCGCGTTCAGTGGACGCGTTTACAGCATATTTCGCGCCTTCCACTTAAACTATGGGTGAACACCTTGGTCTGTGCTCGGCTTCTACACAGTATGGAACAAGACAAGAAAGCCTAAACCCCCATATGTGCATACCGTATTCCTTATCTCATCCTGACGGTGAGAAAGCGCTGTAGAACACGGTGCGAAACACGAGAGGCTGAAACTCAAACAACACTGCCTCGGGATACTCTACAATCAAAATCATTTTGATTGGCCGAATGTAAGGTCAACTGTCTACAGCGAGATGAGTATGTATGATAAACCGCCGGCGGTTGGCACGGAGTTTCTCAGAGAATGTCTGCCTTTCGGCCTTTCACCGTGTTCGGGGATAGAAAGGGGGGCTGGGCCGCCATCTGGCATGATGCCAGCCCGCTCGGTTAACTCCGTGTCTGTTCCTTGGAGACCGAGTTTCGAAACAATGGGATTGTGTCTTCTGGGATAGCTACCGTTCCAGCTCTATTTTCTGGTAAAGCAGTTGAGCAAACCTCACCATCCAGGTAAAAGACCCCTATTGATCCACATTTAGGGCGGTTAAGTGAGCAGAGAGGTTGCGGAAGGCCACGCATAAGTTTCGGTGCTGACTTCCTGGATTGCGATGAAACCCAATCCAGAGATCATCGACAACGGAACCTTGAGGTGCCCCATGAACTGATTGGGCTGAAGACTTCTGACCCCTGGGGCACAGTTTGAAAGGGGCTGATGTCTCACCAGTCCTGTCCCATCATGATGACATCGTCGGGAGCTAGTGATACAAGGCAACGGTTTTTCTCACCTGCGACAACCCTTGAGGCCGAGAGTTCCCAGAGGAAGTGGCTGAGGGTAGGGTCCGGTGCCGAGCATGCCGTCAGATGGTGATCGATCTGATGGGTGAGGTGAGTGCGCAACTATTTAGGTATTCTGGTAGGCGTGGCGGGGTTGAAGAAAGCCCGCCATGTGCCATTCATAGGCAGCGTGGCGCTGCCAACAGTCTGATGCCCAGTTTCGGTCCGTGTCGTGATCTGAAGCACACACTGTTCGGTGTATTCATCAAGGCCGCAACAACATCTGCGCTCTTGGTGTCGGATGCGATGGTTTCCCAAAAGGCCGACTTTCCAAGTCCGCTAAGCCGTCGGAGAGCAAAGAGTTGGATAAAAACCGCTAGGCGAGTTGTGCACGCCTTCCTGGCCAGCCGGGCTGCGTATGTAGCGTCGTTTTTTTATGCTTCGATGCTTCCAATCGTCCAATAGCTATTCTTCGCCGATCTAAGTTGCAACGATGTCGGCACCCCGGGTTAAAGTCAAACTCCGAGATGGCGTACTGTGCGGAGACCGAAGCAAGCAGGCCCAGTAGTCTAGAAACAAATTCAAGATAGTTGTAGAACTACAAGATAGAAGGCTGAGAAGAAGGTTAGGATCTTGTACGTGCACCATGTGCTGGAATGCCCATGGCTCTTTGGCTTCTTGTTCGGCTGGCGCGGACACACTTTTCGTGTGTATGTCCAAACGTCTGAAGGGCGCTCATACGGTCCATGTCTTGCAGAGGATCGTCGACCGCTTCGAGGCCCCAAATTGGAAGTTTCCTATGAGTCTCCGCTGCCCCCACACTGAATTTACTAATCCACATGGACGTTGCAGCACATGGAAGGCGGTGTTCACTGCCGAGCCCTTGTGCGAGATGTCTGTTGGTGAATGGTCCATTGTGATTTTGGTCCCTGTCTCTTGGTTGAGAAAGACGCATGTCGGCACTCGGACTCGATGAACATTTGACAGTGATGTACAGCGTAGCACAGGCATATGCACCCCGTGGATTCATGCCGACAAAGAGTCCTCCAAAAGTCCCTCGAGATGAAATCATAGAACCGCTCCTACGGGCTGGCAGTTATACGTTGGACAGCAGCCGGGCGGCTGGGGTGGGCTGGAGTGTGCTGGGTGCCCCACACCCTGTGCCGCGACGCCGTAAAATGAGAGCTTACGGACAGGGTTGCTGACCAATTCAGGGACCCGAAGTTAACGAAGTCCAGCGGGAGCCCCCGTTTTGCAGTTGTGGCCTTCTGGGCTGTGAAGAACGCAGCGTGCAGCACCGCAATCCACAGCCATCCCCCTCCTGGAGCGTGTCCCCTTTTGGAGAACGTCCAGTTTCGCAGAAGTTTTTTCTCCTTCTTTTCCCTCCCGTTCATGCAGACAGATCTCCCAGCAGCACATCCAGGCTTTTCCTTGCGAGCCCGTCCCCGCTGGATCATGAGGTGCTTGACGGTCTATCGCTGACTGCAACAACCCCGGCTCATCCGGTCCGCCACGTTTCTACTGCCCGTTTCGCCCTCGCGCATCAAAATCTCTCCCTGCTACATACACCCTGACACCCGCGAGCCATCCCATCCCATCACGAGCACCACCAATTTCTGCCACCGGTCCCAATCTCGGCCACGCTTCCCGAAGACCCCGATTCTTTCTGTTCGCCATCGCCGCCGTCGCAACTTGAATAGAAGATTGCAATTCTTTCACCGTACGCGCCTGGCTCACAAGGAAGACGGACGGCTTGCTTGGCTTTCGAAACAACAGCACGAGCCACAGCATCAAAGGCGCTTTTCCCCCCAAGTCCCGCCATCCTTTTGTTGGCCCCGGACTATTTTTACTCGACGACACGTATACGATCCGAGTTGTTGCTTTGGGTAGTCTAGGCCGTATTCACTGCCCTGGTGTCGAATCGGTGACGGTACCGGACGGGGCCAGCCTGGCGAACGCAAGTGGGTTGATCGGGCGCTGCCCGGAATCCCCTCCTCGACATGGCTTCTCCACCAATGGCAGAAGAGGGGAACGATAACTTGGGGCCGGAAATATCGATGCAGAGGACACGATGGGCCACCCGGAAGATGACGGTGAAGAGTGGGACGAAGAAGCGTCTATCACTGATAGGCAGGAAACAACACAACCGGACCGCGTCGGAAAAGAAGAGGGCATCTGGAGGAGCAGGTTCGCTACAGCAGCCCGAGGAGGCTGTCCCAGAAGAAGCAGAGGTCGATACCCAGAGCGAGAGTGCGCACGACGAGGGCGGCCCTGCTCCAAGACAACTTTATTTTGGCCAGCCGTTGCCACGCGAACTCCAAGACGAAGAAGGCAAGCCGGCTCGACAGTTTACGAGAAACAAGATCCGAACGGCCAAGTACACGCCATTATCCTTTATTCCTAAAAACCTTTTCTTTCAATTTCACAATGTCGCCAACATATTCTTCTTGTTCATAGTGATTCTAGTTGTGAGTGGCCCCTGGGTTCGATTGAGCGGTCAACGCTTCAGGTGCCATCGTTAACATTGTGGCAGATTTTCCCTATTTTTGGTGGTGTTAATCCTGGACTAAACGCCGTACCCCTAATTTTTATTATCTGCGTTACCGCAGTCAAGGACGCCATCGAAGATTACCGACGGACGATCCTGGATAATGAGCTCAACAATGCCCCCGTTCATCGGTTACTCGGGGTCGAGAATGTGAATGTGGAGGAGGACAACGTTTCTCTTTGGCGGAGGATAAAGAAGGCAACTTCGCGGTTCTTTGGAGCTCTCTGGCGTGCCATCGAGGGGTTATGGAAGAAGGACGAACACGCTGCCGAGGAGAAGTCGAAGTCGGTCGATCCGCGCATGTCGATTGAGACCAGGACGACACCCTGGGAGGCGGTCGCATCACCCATGTCACGAAACTCGTTTGTCTCGGCTCGAGAAGAAATTCAAATGACGCCAGTACCATCGCCGTTGCCACGAAATCATGAAGAGGCTCCCAGCACCTCTACCGCCGTGGAAAATGAGGGCCTTCTTCTCCAAGCGCTCAAGGGTGATATGATAAACCCAGACGTTCCGATCTCTGGTAAGGCCAGGTTTCACAGGGATGCTTGGAAGAGCTTGGTTGTGGGCGATTTTGTCCGTATCTACAACGACGACGAACTTCCGGCCGATATCATCATTCTCGCGACTTCGGATCCCGATGGTGCATGCTACGTGGAAACCAAGAACCTGGATGGGGAAACCAACTTGAAAGTTCGGTCCGCCCTTCGATGTGGTCGTACTCTGAAGCATGCCCGTGATTGCGAACGAGCTCGGTTCGTGATTGAAAGCGAGCCGCCTCAGGCAAATCTCTACAAGTACAATGGTGCGATCAAGTGGCAGCAAAAGGTACCCTGGGATCCAAAAGGGGAGCCCAGGGAGATGTCGGAACCTATCAGCATCGACAACATGCTTCTCCGCGGATGCAATCTGCGCAATACTGAGTGGGCTCTCGGCATCGTTGTCTTCACCGGCCACGACACCAAGATCATGATGAATGCAGGTATCACGCCCAGTAAGCGGGCCCGCATCGCTCGCGAGCTGAACTTCAACGTCATCTGCAATCTGGGTATTCTCGTGGCGATCTGCTTGGTGGCTGCTTTTGTGAACGGTGTTACCTGGGCCAAGGACGATGCTTCGCTCGCTTGGTTTGAATATGGCTCCATCGGCTCAACGCCGGAACTGACGGGGTTCATCACATTCTGGGCTGCTGTCATCGTCTTCCAGAACTTGATTCCGATTTCCCTGTACATTTCGCTCGAAATTGTACGGACGCTACAGGCCTACTTCATCTACAGCGACATTGGGATGTACTATGATAAGATCGATCAGCCTTGTATCCCCAAGTCCTGGAATATCTCTGATGACGTCGGTCAAATTGAATACATTTTCTCGGACAAGACAGGCACACTCACGCAAAACGTCATGGAGTTCAAGAAAGCCACGATCAACGGTCAACCTTACGGCGAGGCCTACACGGAGGCACAGGCCGGCATGAACAAGCGTATGGGCATCGACGTTGAGAACGAGGCGAAGGTGATCCGGGCCGAGATCGCCGCAGCCAAGGTGAGGGCCCTGGAAGGCCTTCGTTCGCTCCATGAGAACCCGTACCTGCATGACGAGGACTTGACCTTCATTGCCCCTGATTTTGTGGAGGATCTCGCTGGTAAGAACGGCAGGGAACAGCAAGAGGCAAACGCGCATTTCATGCTGGCCCTTGCTCTCTGTCACACAGTGATCGCGGAGAAGGTTCCCGGCAACCCTCCTAAGATGGAATTCAAGGCTCAATCTCCAGATGAGGCTGCCCTGGTGGCAACCGCCCGCGATATGGGTTTCACAGTCCTCGGCTCCGCCAACGATGGGATCAACGTCAACGTCATGGGCGAGGACAGGCATTACCCGGTTCTCAACACCATCGAATTCAACTCTAGCAGAAAGAGGATGAGCGCAATCGTGAGGATGCCCGACGGCAAGATCATCTTGTTCTGCAAGGGTGCCGACAGCATCATTTACTCGCGTCTCAAGAAAGGAGAACAGCAGGAACTTCGCAAGGAAACCGCCAAACATCTCGAGATGTTCGCCATCGAGGGTCTCCGTACTTTGTGCATTGCACAAAAGGAGCTCTCCGAGGAAGAATACCGCGAGTGGCGAAAGGAGCACGACCTTGCCGCCACCGCGCTGGAAAACCGCGAGGACAGGCTCGAGGAGGTTGCTGATAAGATCGAGCGTGACTTGACCCTGCTGGGCGGCACGGCTATTGAAGACAGACTTCAGGACGGTGTCCCTGACACCATCGCTCTTCTCGGCGATGCCGGCATCAAGCTCTGGGTCCTGACTGGCGACAAGGTCGAAACGGCCATCAACATCGGTTTCTCTTGCAACCTCTTGCACAACGACATGGACCTTCTTCGCATCCAGGTTAACGAGGATGAAAGTGGCATGTCTTCGGAAGAGGATTATCTGGCGCACGCTGAAGAACAACTCGACAACGGTTTGGCCAAGTTTCAGATGACTGGCAGTGACGAAGAGCTTAAGATGGCTAAGAAGGACCACGAACCCCCGGCCGCTACTCACGGTCTCGTCATCGACGGTTTCACCCTCCGCTGGGTGCTCAGCGATGCTCTGAAGCAGAAGTTCTTGCTCTTGTGCAAGCAGTGCAAGTCAGTTCTCTGCTGCCGTGTCAGTCCCGCCCAAAAAGCCGCCGTGGTTGCCATGGTCAAGAATGGTCTCGATGTCATGACCCTGTCGATTGGTGATGGTGCCAACGATGTGGCCATGATCCAGGAAGCCGACGTTGGTGTCGGTATTGCTGGTGTCGAAGGTCGTCAAGCCGTCATGTCTTCGGATTATGCCATTGGACAGTTCCGCTTCTTGCAGAGGCTTGTTCTTGTTCACGGCCGATGGTCCTACCGGCGCTTGGCAGAGTCGATTAGCAACTTCTTCTACAAGAACATGATTTGGACCTTTGCCATTTTCTGGTTCCAAATCTACTGCAACTTCGACATCGCTTACATCTACGAGTATACCTATATCCTAATGTTCAATCTCTTCTTCACCTCGGTGCCGGTCATTCTCATGGGTGTGTTGGACCAGGATGTGTCGGACACTGTGTCGTTGGTGGTGCCCCAGCTCTATCGACGTGGCATTGAGCGCAAGGAATGGACACAGACCAAGTTCTGGTAAGTAACACTCCCCTTTCCGCAGACGCAGTGGAGGCTCAAGCTAACGTTCACACCAGGGCATATATGGCTGATGGTGTCTACCAGTCCGCCGCTTGTTTCTTCATCCCATTCGTGTTCGTCACCTTGACGGCCACAGCAGCCGGCAACGGACTGGACATCGCAGAGCGCACCCGTCTTGGGTGCTACATTGCCCACCCGGCCGTCTTCACGATCAATGCCTACATTCTCATCAACACCTACCGATGGGATTGGCTGACATTGCTCGCCATAGTAATCAGCGACGTCTTCATCTTCTTCTGGACTGGAGTGTACACGGCTAGTACCTACGCTGTCACGTTCTACCAAGCCGCCCCCCAGGTTTACCAGGAGTTGACCTTTTGGATGTGTTTCATTGTCACGCCGGCTATTTGCTTGCTTCCGCGTCTCGTGGTCAAATGCATTCAGAAGCAGACGTTCCCTTACGATGTGGACATCATTCGGGAGCAGGCCAAGCAGGGCTTGTTCGATGACCCGCAGGCTGTTGCGACTGCAGCTGCCGCGTCCGAGGGTCTCGAGGGTACCTCTACGGGCTCTTCAGCCTCTTCGGGCAAGATGTCGGGCAGAAGCCGCAAGTCTAAGCACGCTCAATATGCAAGCGTGGACGAAGACAGGCGGCCTATCTATCCTCCCTCCATCGCAGCCACGCACAACACACGCGCACAGAACGGCAGCGATGGCACCAACTACATCATGCAAAACCGGCAGTCCATGGATCTCCCTGAGGCCGAGCCGGTTGACAGCATTCAAAGAGAAATTACCGGACCTGGCCGGCCCTCGATAGACCGTGCTAGGCCGTCGTATGACCGAGTGAGGCGATCCATAGATCGGGTCCGTCCCAGCTTCGAGGCCAGTAACGACTTCACCTCGGCGGCGCGGCTCAGTAGGATTGAGTCGAGCCATTCGGCTCAAGGACTGCCGGGGCAGCGAAGGTTCAACCTGACCACGGTCAGGAAACGGGGGTTATCGGCATTCTCCAAGCAAAGCATTGAATGATTTGGTGTTGTAGAGGCGTGTTTGCTCTTGGAGGTTGAAAATTCGACTGTATATTATATTGGTTCCGGGACGACACACGCGTTGTTGCAGGGCAGCATCGCTGCTCTTTCTCTCTCCGCTGTTCCTCGATTTACCTCTGTGGTGTCTTTGAATTTTTCTCTTTTTCCTTTTTTTGTTCTTGATATCCCGGGTGTTTTTGCCACGTAGAGCTGTGTGGCGCACCCATCGCGCCGTTTAGAGCTTGAAGATGGTGAGGGTGGGGATGGAAAAGAGAGGAAGGGGCTGATTGGGAGGAAGGTTGTTTTTGGAGGTTGTAACTCAGAGAAGACTTGGCCTTTTGGTGGTGGTGGTGGTGGTGGGTGGTCAAGACAGAATACTCTCCTTTTTTTGCGAGACACAAGTCGTTTCTGTTGTTTACTGTTTTCTGAGATTAATGAAGCCGGCGTTTGGATGGTGCATTTGCAATTTTCTGGAGTTTGTACTTGCCTGGGGGGGGTGGTGGTGGTGGTGGTAGTACTTGTGTTAGGGGAAGAAGGGGCAGGGTGGGCTCAAAAACGACACAAACAAACACACACCCACACCCACACATACAACAATTCAACTGCGCTGTATAGAGTTAGTCGGAGAGTCAATTTTGCATACATCCCTTATTATCAATGTTAGTGAGAGCTTCCTCTCTATCGAATATTTTGTATGTCTTGCCACTTGTGATTATGAGAAACTGTAGAATCTGATGTTGGTTGTCAGGGGGCCATCGCCAAGCCCGGCCCCTGCCAAGATGGCACGACCCGCAAGAAAGTGGTGTGAGGAAGGGAACAACCAAGCATCGCGTCCCACGCCGAAGCTGTGGGCCCATAGCTTCCTCTCCCAACAAAACCAGTCGCGACACCACCAAAGCTTCCAGACAGTGTCGTGAATAGGTCAATTGCAGTTGAAAAATCAGCAGCAATGGCGGAGACACTGATGGAGGCTCCCAGGAGCTTGCTCATCCAGCTGCGCCTGGCGATACAGGAGAAAACGTGGGCAGCGACGGTTGATGATGGCGCAAAGATTGGTTGCTAACTACTTTCAGGTCTCTTGATATCTCCGAGCCCGCATGGTCGATTGTGTGGTCTGGGATTGCTTTGTTTGCTGTTTGGTATATGGCTGTTCGGGAGAACGACAAGCCCATTCTCTATCGAGTCCCGTCGCCGAAGGTTCCTGAGAACGCTGAGATTCTCGAGGAGCCAGCTATCAAGGTGCGCAGGCGGTCACTGCATCATATTAGAATATACCACGAGACTAATTGCTTGTATTCAACAGGTCTCTGGATCTACCGCTGTTCAATGCTATGCGCCGGCTACAGGCCAGTTCCTCGGCTTCGCCAACCCTTCCTCCTCGAACGCTATCGACCGTGCCATTGAGCAAGCAAAGGCCGCCCAGGAGCAATGGGCCACCACCTCGTTTCGCGAACGCCGGGCGGTTCTTAGAACCTTGCTTCAACATGTACTTGACAACCAAGAGGAGATCTGCCGCGTCGCCTGTCTCGACAGCGGTAAATCCATGGTCGACGCCCAGCTCGGCGAGATCCTCGTCACGGCCGAAAAGCTCGAATGGACCATCAAGCACGGTGAAAAGGCCCTCCGCCCCTCCCGCCGCCCTACCAACCTTCTCATGAGCTACAAGCGCAACACGGTCTACCACGAACCCCTCGGTGTTGTTGCGGCCTTGGTCAGCTGGAACTACCCCTTCCACAACTTCATCGGCCCCGTCATCTCGGCTCTCTTCTCCGGCAACGGCATCGTCGTCAAGGTCTCTGAGCAAACCGCCTGGTCATCCGGTTACTTCACCTCGATCGCGCGAGGTGCTCTCGTCGCACACGGACACAACCCCTCCCTGATCCAAACGGTAGTCTGCTGGCCCCAAACCGCCTCCCATCTCACCTCCCACCCTGGAATCTCCCACATAACCTTCATCGGCTCCCGCCCCGTCTGCCACAAGGTCGCCGCCTCTGCCGCGAAGGCCCTCATCCCCGTGGTGGCTGAACTCGGAGGGAAAGATGCCTCCATCATCCTCGATTCCTTGCCCGACCGTGACGTCCCCCGCGTGGTTGAAACCCTGCTGCGAGGCTCCTTCCAGGCAGCGGGACAAAACTGCATCGGCATCGAGCGCATCATCGCCACCCCGGGCCTCTACGACAGACTTGTTTCCCTCCTCGAACCTCGCGTCAAATCCCTCCGCCTAGGCCAAGACAAGGACGTGGGCGCCATGATCTCGGACAGCTCCTTCTCCCGCCTCGAATCGCTCATCTCGGAAGCCGTCTCCAAGGGGGCGAGACTGCTGGCCGGCGGGAGGAGGTACACTCACCCTGACCACCCCAAGGGTCACTATTTTACTCCCACTTTGCTGGTCGACGTGACTCCCGACATGGCCATCGCCAACGAGGAGTGTTTTGCCCCTGTGATGACGGTGATGAAGACGCCCTCCGACAGGGTGGAGGATATCCTCTCGGTAGCCAACGCTCCCGATTTCGGGCTGGGAAGTTCTGTTTTTGGAGGGGAGACGGACCCGAGAATACCGGTGATTGTGAAGAAGATCAAGGCCGGAATGATCGCGGTCAACGACTTTGGGGCTACGTACGCGGTGCAGCTACCTTTTGGCGGGGTGGCGGGCAGTGGGTACGGGAGGTTTGCCGGGGAGGAAGGGTTGAGGGGGTTGTGCAATGTCAAGTCGGTGTGTGAGGATCGGTTTGGGGCTTGGTGGTGGTTTGGGGGGGTGAGGACGAGTATCCCGCCTGCGATGAGGTATCCTGTGAACGACCAAGAAAGGAGCTCGAGGTTTGCTAGGGGGGTGGTGGAGATGGGGTACGCTCCGGGGTGGGGGAGGAAGCTGGCGAAGGGGTTGGGAAATATTATGGGGAACATGTGAGAAGGTGACGGGTGAGGCAAAAGGGAGGGTAAGGTGTGAGATAGGAGTGGTATATATAATGAATGGGTGTTGAGGTGTCTGAATAATAATGATATTTCAAGTTAAGTGTCAAACGAGTAGCTCGTTTCGGGTGATGGCATTTCCCAGTCACATCGGGCATCACACACTGGCCAGGACATTTTTGTATTCACGTGTGCCAATTGTATGTATATATATATATATATATATATATATGTATGTATGTATGTATGTATGTATATATCAAACCATTTGCTATACCTGTTGCTATACTTTGCTACAACACGCTTTCCTCTCCCTGCTCGTCGGAAATTAGGTATCCCTTTCATGACCAATCTTCCCTTCAAAAAGGTCGGCAAAGAAACCTAACCCTGCGTGGACAACGCAAAATTCATCATCATGCCCTCTCCTGCTATTCTGACCCGCTGTCATCCATCATCGTCATTGTTATGGCCTCCCATACATCCATCTCGTGTGTGTCTGGGTGTGCAACCTTCTTCCTACCCTGAGAAGAAAACGAAGGATTCCAGCAAAAAATTGTCTCCTCTCTCTCTCCCGCGCTCCCCATCCCGCCCATCTCATCTCGAACTAGGGTATCCCGGATTGTCTAACAAGAATCTGTAGGAAAGGAAAAAGATGATGAAAAAGAATCCCGCTGCCCACTTCGCCCATCATCAGCAAAGAGGCCCACGTTGATGCCCATTACCACACCGGGAGACAAAAGAAGGAAAGCGTCAACCAAAATCTAACATATGCCAGCCAGTTGTAGATTTCGCTGCAAAGGAAACAGTCCCATGGGCGCTTGATCGAGTGTAATAAGAACCGCTGAAGCCCACCATCAGAAAGACAAAGTACCCAAAAAGACCAGAAAACGCGGGCCGGACGAAGCCATGCCACAAAAACAGAACATCACGGCTAGCCTTCTTCCCGCAGTCAACTTCGCCCCTCTCTCCTCACCCGTCTCCGCAACGCCTGATCGATCTATTCAGTGTAACCCAGGGACTCCCACCACACCAATCGCCTTGCTCCCGAAATTAAAGAGCGTTGCGACGCTTTACCATCATCGAGGCTGTTTCGTAGCGAACGCGCCAGCGTCATCGACCACGCCATCCCCGTTGTCTGCCCAGCACCAGGTCAAAATCATCGTGGTATCAGAGAAAAGCCATATACAAAAAGAAATACACCAAAAAGAAGCCACGACAAACGTAAATAAAAGAAAGACAAAGCATGGTTATAAATCCATGCTTTGATATTGATCCCGATAGTCCTGTAGAGTCTGCCGCGTACCAAAGCTCAAAAGTCCGATTCAGACCGAACTCGGAGGCTGGCCAATAAACCAATTACCAAGGCTCGAGGTTGATCGGAGACTGAGAAGGGTTCCAAGGCCCAAGTAAGAATTCCCTGCGCCTGAAGAAACGCACGGCTTTTTAGAGACTCATAGTCAACCACTCCCACTCTTGGGGCTGGCCGCCTGTACCGCTACCGCTCAGCATGGTCGAGGACTGGTTGCCGGGCGCGCCTCTGGAGCCCGATCCGCCGGGAGGGCGTTGAGACACGCCGAAACTGCTACCGTTGGTAAAGCTCATACTGTTGGTGGCATGGGCTGAGGAGTAGCCGCTGCTAGATCCAACTGATCGGGCGGCTTCGTTCGAACCTGTCGAATTCTCGGGGCTATCAATGTCCATGCTGCTCGAAGGCTGGTCGGCAGCAGATCTGCTGTGGCGACGTTGGCGTTTCGAACCAAGAGTCGCGGCTCTGGTCAAGGATGCAGCGCCAGGACCAGGCGTGTTCTTGGGTGGTGCTGCGGCAATCGGAATAACACCCTTGCCACCAACCACGCCGCTGGTAGAGCCAGCGCTACCATGATAGCTAGTAGGGGTGCTCCCAGCCGTGTTGCCCCCCGAGGCGGGGCCGCTCGCGGGACTTTCGCCATCATGAACGCTGTTCGATCGGTGTTGGGCAGCCGGAGGTGTGCTCACTTGTGTGGGCGGAGGGTTGGCATTGGAAGTGATGGAAAGAGTAGAGTTCTTCCGGCCGGTCGCGCCCGACAGGTTGCTAGAAGAGCTGGAAGCGGCATTCTTCTTAGATCGAGTGCTGGTTCCGCTGACTGGCAAACTGGACCCTGATCCACGATTGCGTTTCTTGATTACGTCAGTCTTCAAACTGAGCGGACGGACTACTCCATGAAGCTTCAAGAACAGGCCGCAGGCGTTGCAAAGAGGCTGGCCCTCGGGGTTCCGGCGCCAGAGAGGTGTTGTGGTTGTAGCGCAGTTCGTGCACATGGTGGGAGCACTGCTGTCCCCTTGGTTGCCACCAGCGCCCTGGAGGTTCGTGGTAGAACCGTGCATTGATCCCGGCGGAGGTGAAGAAGGCCGGCTGGCTGCTACGGATGAGAGGCCAGCAGTGAACATGGCATCACCCGGCGGCGAGTTGGGGTTCGATTGTCCGAAGGAATGAGCCATGTTGGCCAATCCTGGTGTCGATGCCGTTCGGGGCATCTTGATTTGGCGTCCATTGGTCGTGCGGAACGACTGAGAGTGGGATCTAGCCAGACCGTAATCCCCATTCGCATCGACAAACTCGGTCGTCGTGCCCCCGATCGCGACATGTTTACGGGGTGGCCCGGCGGGATATCTCGCAGCTTGCGTGCTAAAGTTACCGGGCAATGTGGGATCCCACGCCAACGACGAGCTTGAGCTTTCGAAGCTGTCTTCTATGGTCATCGACAGGTTTCTGTCAGCAAACACTCCGCCCTCCTCATCATCCGACTCGGCGCCCCCAAAAAACATGGGCGGATCCTGGCCCAAGCCAACGCCGGGGGAGCGAGCAGCATGATCCTGTCCGAACACCGTTGACGGATCGATGTGACCAAAGCTACTCGGCGCAGTGAAAGCAGAGGTGGGGTCGGCGCTCGAGGTCGTCGTGGCGAACATCATGTTGCCGCTGTTCGGATAACTGAACTGCTGGCTGAGGGTGTTGTTCATGCCAGACGGGCCCGGCCGATATGGCTGCTGGCGCTGGCGCATATCCATGGAAGCAAAGTAAAACCCCTCGCCGCCCTCGCCCAGTGGGTGAGGGGTGGAGACAGCAGATTGATATGCAGAGCCAGGGGGCGAGTAAAAGTCTGCGCCAGCAAGCGAGCTTGGTTGCATCGTGTTGCCGTTGTAAACAGAGAAGTGATCATGAGCAACCATAGGCGAAGTCGATGGCGAGAAGGTAAAGTTGGGCTGGAAAGGACCAGCAGAGGTGATAATAGGGTCGTTGTCGAGCTGGAAGGTGTCCAGGGGAAATGGAACACCTGGCTGATTGTTCGCTTGCGCCATGGTGTTTTGTTGCGAATTGTTGTTATCGAGTAAGTATTGATCAGCGTCCAGTCCGCCGGTTCCAAAGCCACTGTTCATGGCCGAGACGTGCGGAGAGAAGTTGGCAGGTCGTTTCCGGTTCTAGAGACACATTGACAAGGTCAGATCACCTGATCCTCAACGCGAATGCCCTGACACAATCACAAGTTGATACGCGGGAGGGGTCGGCCCGTAGACTTACACTTCTGCTTGTCTCATCGATGCTCGTTTTCCTAACTTGCCGGGGGAGATAGCCGAACTCCTCTGGCACGCGCTGATGTGCGGCCACAGGAACAGATTGCGGAATCATGGGCTGTGCTGCGTCCCTGCGCGACTTGATGGGGATTGCAGAGGCCGTGGCGTAGCTGGAGCGTTCATCGGCTTGCCTGGCACTCTCCGATCCGGGGGTAAGTGCCATGCCAGATGGGGTCCCTACGAGTTCATGGTTGATGTACTCGTCCAAGTTCATGGCGTCATGATCCGATGACTGGCGCAACTGCTGAGCGATTCCGCTGGGCGCATTGAGTGCCGCAGCACGCGAACGCTCCCGTCTTGAGGGGGTCCGGAGAGTCAGCAGAGCTCACCAACAATGGCGTATTCCCAGAATTCCATGTGGGAAAGTCGAAAAACTTACTTGGCTTCCTCGGCCTGCTTGGCCTTTTGCAGTTTGATATGCATCGCCCTCCATGTTAAATTTTCCATCCTGTCCCGGTTGGGGAGGAGCTGCTTCGTCCTCGCGAACAGCTTCCAGATCTGTGTAGCCAAGGGGTCTTCCCTCTGCATCTCATCAAAGCCCTGGACGACATTGGGGCTGGTGCGCTCAAAAGGGGGGAAGGCGGCAGCATGAAGCAATCCATGGTAAGGGCCATTGTATGGAGCAGGAGCGTCAAAGGGCAGGGCAGGATACCTCGGACGGGCGGAGGAAGTTGCAGTGGTGGCTATCCTCTGGCCGGTGGCCGGCTGGCCTGGGTGTGCATTTGCGGTGACTCGATCAGCCTTGGATCGATGGTTGTGGACAGCGTCCTGAGGTCTCCGGGGGAAGCGCCAGTCGTGCTCTGTGGATGTGGGATTCATGGAAGAAAGAGGGCTCATGGTAGAGAACGGCATCGCCGTGCTCGCAGCCATTGAGTCGTACAATGGATGAGACCTTCTCGACGGTATGTGGTGAGGTGTGGTCCGGATGAAGGAACCTGGGCGCAAAGAAGTTCGCAAGTCTGCCGTTTTGGCTATGGCTGGTTCCCCACGTTTGGAGAGCCACCTAACCGCACAGGCCTTTGTGTACAGGCGGGCAAGTGCTGGGGGGGGTGGTGGTGGTGGTGGTGGTGGTGTGGGGTGGATTCTGGGCAGCGGCCCAGTTAGCAGCTGCTCCCGCTGGACTGCGCTGCGTTGATGAAATGCGAGATTGCGGCAACAAGCTTCGGAGCTTGAAGAGAAAAAAAACCGTCGGAGTGGCTTTCCTCTTCGAAATAAGCTCTGCGAAGAACGCACACAAAGAAGCAGAAGAAAAAAAATATGACTTGCTCCGTGTGACCCTTGCTCCGTATGTATAGGCCTGTGCTCAGGAAGAAACCGACGAGGAAAAGGAGGAGGGAGGGGTGCGCAAGACCTTGGGAGGATGGTGAAGCAAGGAACGGGGGGGAGCTGCTGCACTTGGCCTGGCAGTCGGCAGGGTCCTCGGCGGCTTTTCCTTCAGGTGCTGTGGTGTTGATGAATGGCCCCGCCAGAGTGGTGCGAGAGGAGAGAAAGATGGGACAGTGACAGGGCGCGTCTGAGTACAAAAAGATCATATGAATTGTCTCGACGAGGTCCCGGGTTGGGGATGGGTGGATGCTGGCCACCGCAAGCACAGCAATAACACACACAGAGACGGGACTATACGGAAACGAAGGAGGAGGAGGAGCAGGAGGAGGAGGAGCAGGAGGAGGAGGAGCAGGAGGAGCAGCTGGAGAGGAGAGTGGGAATGGAGCATGGAGGTGGAGAGATCGTGTGCAAGCCACCCTCCCCGGTCCGTCGACATGCCCATAGGTGCCGGCGCGGACTGCCTGTTCATAGGGAGCAGGCCACTGCAAGCAGCCTGGGTATCCATCCACCGCGCGCCGCCCGCCCACGTCGCGCTGTGCAAGAATCGGGAGCCCGGTTGGGACGGGGGGTCATCTTGTTCTGCCATCTCGCTGTGGGACCGCTAGATGGATCGCCGGCCTCTTGCTCCTCAGACAAGCATGCTAATTCTCACACTAGTCCAATCCCTAGGAAGCCAAGTTCTGCATACAACGGCAAATCCTACCTGCTGAGGTGTCTCGCCGTTGCAGGACTGTGGATTGTGCCTCCGTGTTTACATTTCCGTAAAACGGAGTGGCAAGGTAAGACATCTGTTAAGCTTATTCCTTCTCAAACTGCTAGAACCCGCAAAAATGCTGAGTCTGCGAGGACTACAAGGTGCAGCAAGCAGAGTTGACAGGTGGATAGAAGTGGTCCTGAACAGGTCTGCCCTCAACGGGGTCAGGGTCTCCGCTCTCTGTTTGTCTCGAAGCTGCGGGATCTCGCACACCTCGCCAGTGAACCCCTTTGCGGGCGGATAATATGGGGCCATAAGAGGAAGAAAAGGCCGAGTCCTTACGGTCACCTTTCGGTCAGTCTATGACAGGTCTGACATGGCTGACATGGTGGATGCCAAGATATTCAGAATAGTGTGAGTTTGGATCCCTGCCTGTCCATGCTCGAGAGAAACAGAGTGCGCAGATGCATATCATAGTGATATTATCTCCACGGGGGTATTGACTATGAGGATCCGTCGTAATCAGGAAAACCGCAACTTTGTAGAAAGAAAACATGGACTAAAACCAGTCCATGTCAACAGGGTCGGAGAGCGTCTTCTCGGAAGCCGCACTGGTGGCCGCAGAACAAAGACCGAAGTCGCTGGTACTTCATGGGCCGCAGTGCAACCCCACTCCTCTTGGCAGAACGCATCCAAGTGGGCTGGTGTGGGGTTGCTTGGCACGCAGTCGGTCTGCTAAACCTTCACCTGAGCCTATGACAGCGTGGGTGATGAGAGCCAAACGACACTAAGGCTGGAAGGGGAGCTTCTTCTCAGGGCATAGGAGACGGCCTATTGGGACGAAATGCCGGTTATTGGCCAACGCCGCACCGCATGGATGCCCCGGGTAGTGTACCAGGACGGCCCAGCAATAGCCCATGGCGGGGGGGGGCTCTTCGAGACAGAGCCATGGTGACAGAGACAGATGCCATGTAAGATGGTTGAAGTCGGACAAGAATATGTCACTGCTCGTGTGCACTGTATGGCTTGAACGCTGCCGAAAATCTTGTGAAGCCGATCGGTCTGCTCGGCTCTGTGAGACGAGCGATGTCCATGTCGTCCCACATTGATGGGTGGCATGAGTTTAGAGCTTCGCCGCCGAGCGTGTCGTCGTGCTGTGGTGGGCAGCCTCTGAAGCGGAGAGCCCATTCCAGCGTCCTGTCATGCGCAGGTGTCATGATTCCCAGTTCGGATTATCCTGGACACCACCCACCCGCTCCGCTCTCCGCAACGCGGGACAGGATGGGTAGAAATGGGTGTGGCATTTCCAGACGCGTGGCTTTGGTGGTGAGACTGCTCGTCTGCGTGAGGGGTCTCGACCTGCGTGGGGTGATGGAGGTGGGAGAATGGCATGGTTTCTCGCTGGCCATCGTGGCAGTGTTTGGCTGCTCTTCCATCAGCGAAGGGCTTCTAGGTATGCTGTCTACACTGTTGCGGTGAGCATGGGCTCTGTAGGCTGAGAAAGGAGGGTATACCCAGCAAGTTTGTATTGCAAACACAATATCGTAATATTGAGAAGGCAAAAAGGAACGAAATGAAAGTGATGGGAAACGGTTCCCAGCACAGTTACAGCGAGGATCAGAAATGGATTCAGAGGACAAGTACCGAGTACCTGACAGGGGCCCAGAAGGCCTAAGCACCTCCCAGGATTCCCGTCATGGTGGTACCCCCACACCTACCGGGCGGGAACAGACGACAAGCCATCGTCAGCTTCCTTCTGTCGACTCGACTCCCTGGTCGACTCAAACTCGTAGGTCCTGGCGGTAGGCAATGCTGTCGAGGCGGTCAAAACAAACTGTTTCCAAAACAGAGAGACCATTCCTCTTCCTCACAGAACACCACGAGTTACACGCTGAAACTGGTGCCGTGCGTCTTACCCTGGACTCTGAGGTAGGGCCTTGGACACGGGTCCACAGGACCCTTAAAATACGGTGGGCCAGCAGCCGAGGCAGGGCCGTTCTTTTCTGTCAACGGCTCCGTGTAAGACCTTGGATGTCAGTGGATGTCAGTGGATGTCAAGAGTAAGAATGGAAGCCATTGTCATGCCAGGTAAAACCGTGTTGATATACTCCTACAAAACCACCACCGTCGAAAAGCGCATCATCAATCTGCCGGTCCAATCTATCGACGAGAACGCACTTGCAATGACGACAGACGGACACAATGCCCAATACGGTCCAAGCTTCTGCAGCATGGAGGGCCATGAGGCTAGCCCCCGAGCGGTGGCCCAGGGTTGCTTGCTGAAAGCGATATCCCACCCAGCATTGGCGGCCCGTCTTCCATTTGCGTTTTCGGCGACACCACAGACACAGACAGCAACAATCTATCGTTGTCCCTATCGCCATCAACCTCATGTCATCATCATCGTCAACCAAAACAACGTGTCCTGACAACTGTCCACTCTGGCGGCGGAGATTCAGGCCGAATCTCCACACACAAAGCCCACCTGTCCTGCACGTCACGCAGGTGCTTCGAAGCATTGGGGCGCTGGAGACAATGGAGACCGCTGGAGACAATGGAGACCGCTGGAGACAATGGAGACCGCTGGAGACTCTGATCAACGGAGACGCGCAAGAGAGGCGCTACGATACCCGACTGCAACCGGGCTTGGGACAAGCTCTCTGGGCAGAGCCCCTCCCCTGACCGCCACAACAGAAAACAAAGGTGGTGTTTAGCCTTCTTTCTGTTCCTCTATTTTCCGATCTGTGGATCTCCAATACCCCCTCCGTGCACCGGACGTCTTCGCCCACGTACGCTAACAGCATCACCAAGGGCAAGCCGTTGGGGCTGCCCAGAGCGCCCAGAAATGCGTTCCGACGAGGCCGGGTTCAGCAGTTGCTCGCGGCAAAACAACGACGGTCTTCCGACCAGCAGCCACAGACGCTGCCGCACCATCAACCGGCACAAATCTCTCATTTTGTAGCCATCCATATTGCCGAACACGCAGAAATCCACCACCAAGAAACGACGAAAACGGTCCTACATGGCAATGCCTACGGAAGCTCGAATCACAGACCTGGTATGAGGTGTGGTGATGACACGGGTGGTGTCGTCGTCTCCAGCCGCCTCCATCATCCAGAGAAGTGACCCAGCCCTCACTCCCCGGAACCGGCCTCGTACCAAGAGGGCAGACATCAGAGAAGACATGCGACCCAATCAACCTGTCGTGGTGGTTGGCCGATCTCGCTCCTCCCTTGCCAAGCTTGAAGAGCTACATAACAGCCACTTTGCAGTCAAACAAACCACAGATGCGATATGACGGTAGTGGGTGCTGATGACTTTTTGCACACCTACAGCACCCACCCAGCACCATCAATGACATGTGAAAGCTGGGCGGTGGTGGATATGTGCTCTCAAACGGCCAAAGACCGTGCCCCTCACCAAGGAGCTTGTCTTGTCGCCGTCGTTGCCAAGAATCTTGCTGTCCTTTCCTGTTTGAGGTTACTCCCGAGAAACTGAGCTTCCGACCACCCGAAACCCTCGGGCAAGCCATCTTCCCCCCTCGTCCTCTGTATTGCCGGGCGGAACTGGGCTCCTCAACCGATGTGCCCAATGCCTTTTAGGTGCATTGGAACATTTCCAATATTGAGACTTTCGGTTGGATGGTCCAGCCGCCCAACCCCCTTCGCTTCCGATCACCCACTGGTGTTTCGTGCGGGATTAAATCCATTGAACACGGTCTGGTGGTTAAAGAACGACGTAGGCTGATGACCGAACGTGGAGGCGTGGCCAATGAGCTCCCTGTGAACCCGTGGGGGCTTCGGGGGATGGAGTCTCACCCCGCAACCTTGCGCCCGAGCGCGGAATCGACGTGGGGGTTGATTTATGCGAAGGGCGAGGCTGTGGAAGTTCAACCCGTCAGAATCCAGAAGCCGGTTGTTGGATGGAGTGGTGTGGGTGTCCTGTTGGCCTTCGTTCTCTGCCTCTGGAAGGGTGGGAATTGCCATTCATCACAGGAAGCGTCGATCATGATGGTCATTGACATATTGTCCTCTGCCTCCGATTCGGCTGGCAGCTCAAGGGTCGTCCGTTTTCCCGGGCTGAATACCTGGGTGATTACGGGCATGGAAGTGGGAGGCTTTCGTCTTCTTTATAGCCCGCAAGCTCTGCTGACCTTCCGGTGATCTTCCACGCGTCTTATCTGTGTGTGATAGGAAACCACACCGACCGTCCACTGAGAGTCTGTAGATCTGGCGAGCGACCATTCGCAATCCTCGTCAAACATGAGCACCAGCCCTAACTGTCAGGTATCTAGGCGCCTTTGGTAAGCCCAGAGATAGCCGGCATTCCAAGCTGAGGCGAGGCACTGCGAATCACACCTGCTGTTCAGGTACCATCCAGTCTGTTGCTTCTGCTCACATGGCTAACCTTATCGCGGCTATTCGCCCACACCTACAGAATCACTGCACATCATGCCGGCATCCCTCCGTGCCATATGTGCTGCCGTAGGCAAGAGCCCGGCAGGGTCCTGAGATTTGCATCTCCGGCTGCTGGACCCGAATCAGACCAGACATTATGTTGGTCAGGATGGTTCCATGGACTCGGCGCGCCTCGCCAGCATACATGAACTGAATCTCTAGCGAGACTGTTCGGCAAGCTAGAAGCTCGACGGCTTTGCCAAGTTGGCTTCCCAAGCCAAGACGGTAGCCGGCAGCCATTATCAGATGCTATCGGTCGGGATGGTCCTTGGTGACGAGGCGGGTTGCGCTATCGCACATCATCGAGTTTTCCTCAGCCCCGGAGCCTTTGGAAACGATCATCAAACAAGTTTGGTGAGTTGCGGCACGCGCCGCCCGTTTCTTGCTGTCTCGGATGGAACACTGCATATACAACGGCGCGTCTTCCGTCTTCACGGCCCGGGAAAAGGGCGCTATCTTTTCTTTCTATGCCACGTGGTAACAAGGTTACAACGGCTGGGAGGGGGTGACCAACACGTTGGGTTGGTATAAGTTCGGCCTACCCTGCTGAATGGCTGCTCTACGCTCCCGTTATGTTGACTTTTTGCTTCTCTTTCGCCTCGACGAGCTGCGAGGGCCTGGGAAGGGTATCTGGGACAAGATGGAGGCTTATTCGACTCGGCGGTTGACTCTAGGGACACCATTGGAGGCCTGGTCCTGGGAAAGCTTGAAAATGGCTAAGCTGATGACTATCTTAACACCCCAAAGTTGCCTTTATGTTTATCATGAGTTTCCAAGGCTTGATACTGGTCACCACGAAGCAAAGCGATCCCTGAACGGCCTATACAACACAGAACGATCTACCGAACGGATCTAGTAGACAGCTTCTGGTGTGACGATGGGTGAAGACCTCGAAGGGACCAGTCAAAGACGGGCTTGTCGGTATCGATTTCTGAGAAAACAAGCCCGTAGGGCAGTATATCAGTATCCGTTACAAATATTAATGGCTTGATTATCTGCTTGCCATAACCTGCTTGAGATCCCCTCCTTAGTCCAGTGACGAAAATCGAATATCTCGTCCCCTGGTAAGAGCCTTTGGGGTTTGGGACGGCTACATATAACATCGCAGGTCAGCTACGCCTCTTTGCTGACTACAGACGTCTAGGATCAAGTCACATCAAAACCGATTCTCCAGTAACTGAGAGCTTGTCAAAATGCTACTCTGAAAGTGTCTGCCTCTCGCCTCCCAAAAAAGATATCACCCACACACGAGAAAAATGACCACCAAGTATATCCTCGAAAGAAGTCAACAGCCACATCCTTCCCAATCACCAACCGACACAAGAAACCGCCGAAATCTCCAAGCAGAAACCACCCTCCAACCCCTCTTCGTTCACTCACCCATAACAATGTTAACCCAAGAAAAAGAGCATCTTCACAAGAAGAAAGATAACACAGCAAACAGGTCATCTTCTTTTCAAAGCAACCCAGCCACAGCAACCACGCCACCCAAAACCGCACCCATGATCCTGACCCCGCTATCAACCTTACTCCCCTCCGCGGCGGCATTCCCCGTCGCCTGCGCCAGAAAGCTCGTAGTGGTGCTGTCCCCGCTCACCGCCACCGCCACCGTCGCCAACCCAATGGAGGTGCTGAAGCTGGTGACTCCATTATCAACCCCCGTGAACACTCTCGTCACCGTCTGAGTCTCGGTGCTCCACTTCCACCCCTTACCCCAAGGACCCCAAGGGCTACCACCCGCCTCGCCTCCCGGTCCCCAGCCGCCCGGGCCGCCAGCCCAAGGGTTGCCGTTCCATTCGCACCCGGTAACGGTGTAGACACCACCAGCCCAGGTCTTTGTCCACTCCCCGTCCCCGCCCCAGGCGTTAGAGCCGCGGCCGGAACCCCAGGCGCCGGTGAAGGCGGGAGCGGAGACGGTCAGGACGCCGGTGGAGCCGGCGGCGGAGCAGGAGGCCCACTGGGCGCAGAGGGAGGCGGAGAGGGAGGAGTAGGAGGTTACCGCCGTGGGGGAGGCGGAGCAGGCGGAGGAGATGCAGGAGATCAAGGGGGCGGCCTGGGTTGGCTCGGCGCAGTAGGAGGTTGGTGCTGGCCAAGTGGAGTCTGCGTCCCAGAGGGAGGACATGCAGGATTGCTTTTTTTTTTTTTTGGGGGTTAGTTGGAGGTATTGTTGATGGAGAATTGGAAGGGGAGGCTTACAGCGCACTCGGGGGCACCGCCGTACCACTGGGCGTTGGCGGCCGCCGGGGCAAGGAAGGCCGTCACGGTTGAGGGTCTCATTTTGATGGTCAAGGAAGAGACAATAAGAGAGCAGTAGCGTTGACGATGAGGTTGAAGCAGAGGAGGATAACAAGGTGAGGTGGGAGGTGGGGAAGAGAAGTGAAGAGGTTGGGATGAGACAACACAAGACAGGAAAAACAAGGGATGGTGGGAGGGGGGTTTATATCACCCCCTGCGTTATACCGATCGACAAGTACCTCAGCGAGGCCGATACAACGAGAAAACAACAAATAACATATCTCACCCGGGCGATACGGCAGACGGCAGAGGTGGAGGTGCGGGATCTTCAAGCGGACCAACTAGTGCTGAGTCCAAGCAGTCCAATCTTTCGGTCTGCCCAACGTTAAGACGACAACGGAAGGCTATGGGCGCCGAGCTATGACAGACGCTGCAGGTCTGGCTTTAGCCCCGAGGTCGCTAGCTCCTCGACCGAGCAAAGTTGAGTTGGGATGATCAGAGCAAGAATGAAAGAAAAAAAGCTCGGGTTGTCGTCAGGCATCTGGCTGTTGGGTTCCTGTTGAGCAACAACATCGTCCAACTGCCGTGTTCGAGACTAGAGACGCCACTGGGACTGATATGCCGCGCGTCCATCTGGTAATCCATACCTTTTCTTTGCCGTGTACGGCACCTACATTATCTAGATACCTGTGGTTGAAAATAGCAACCCTATGGGAATGTTGTCCTGCTTGCGGCTCTACCAAAAGAATGCCCCGATCTCGTACCGCCAAGACAGCCACGCAATACATCAGCGGGACCGGGCCGAAAAACACCGAGTGTGTTGAGCCTTTCCTTCTCGAATACCATCTCATCTATTCAGCTCCAGATCCTTGAAAGAAATCCTGAAAATCACTCTCGGGACCGAGAGGTAAGGCAGCAGGGCTGGGGTGGGGAATGCATTCGTACTGTTTTCGGGAAGCAAAGACAAAAGTCAGAAGCGATTGGGCGTCGGTCTTGCTACCTGCCACTGCCTGCCGTGTAGCTACATGTAAGCAGCAGCACGTCTGTCTGTGATGGACGACATGCTAGACAGAGCCCGCATGTGTCGGCTGCGCATGCCAGATGCCAAATCCAAGAGCGTTGTCGGGGGCAGAACCAGTCCCAAACACACACCGGCCGGCAAGTTCCATCTCAACTTCCACCCACCTCACCACCTTGAAGCGTCGTCACTTAATTCTTTGTTTACCTTTCCCCCCTGGCTCTTTCCATCCAATGACGTCTTTGGTGGATATCTTTTTTTTCCCTTTCATACCCCAAATCCCCATCTTTAGGGCTGCGAGGGTGCCCTGAATCTGTTACAAATGCCAAGCCATCGTGACAAACCTGATCGCCCTCAGGGATTATAATATGTTATCGATTCCATCAAACTGGGCCCAGAGTGGAGATCACATCTCAAGATTAGATCCCGGCGTTGGACTGGCCAACCGTTTACCTCCAGGCTGACGACGACAATGTGGTGTAATGCTGTTACTTGTCACTTGTCACCAAGGCAGGAGATATTTCTCTTGTCTACCATCTCCAATGTCTCGAATTACGCGTCTGCAACACAGCATCCCAGACCCCGCAGCCCGAGGTGGCAGCATACTATCCGCAAAGAGGATCACTTGACAACTAATTTCCCTTGCTTTGCTGACATACCCACAGCCTGTTGTTCTACAAAAGTACAAGTTCATACTACGGTAAACTAACACAATTATCCTGCTTGCCTTTCTTGCCTTGCCTTCCCGCCATCTATCCCCTTCCCTGTGAAAACGCATCAACGACGCCGCGGCTCTCGAAAAGCAATGCAAACACTAAACCAAGTACTCAAGGCTAGTAAGGTAATCAAATACAAGCACAAACATGATTCAACAGAACCTCCCTCACATCAACTTAAACTCCCTCCTTCTCCTCTCCACCTCTTCCTGTGCCACCCTCAGCTCCTTCATCCAGTCCCTCGGCTTCCCAGGCGAGGACTGCAAATGCGCCCCCTTGGACCTCCTCTGCTGAGCCTACAGCATGGTGCCAAAAGAAGGGGCCGCGTCCTCCTCAAACGGAATCTTCTTTCTCGGGCTGCTGCCATCCTCATTCGCCGGCTTGCGGTGCCGGAAGGTAAACCCGACAAACAAGCTCTTGCTCATCTCATCATCCCTGTCGGCCATGCCCTCAAGTGCCTGCTGCTTGTCGTGCACTTCCTTGTACTTGGCCATATCTGCCTCGTTGGAAAAGTCGTCAAAGTAGCCGGCGTCCGTCTCGGAGTCGAGCTCGGGGACGAACGGCGCCTTGGTCTCTCTGAGTATTTCCCAGTCCACTTCGGCAAAGTAGGGGTGGTTCCGGATATCCTTGATATTGGAGAAGCGCTTGGATCGGGAGTTGATGCAACTTCGAACTGTGTCAGTTTTCTGATCCCCGACAACGTTGCCTTTTATGGTGGGTGGTACTCACGTTGTGATAAAGTTCCATGTCCGGTTGCTCAAAAAGTAGCTCGGATCTTCCCACACCGGCCTCTTCAGCACCTCCCGCCAGTGCTTCAGATTCCTCCACGTCTCATCCGCGTTGCTGCCGGCAAACGGGGGGAACCCCGTCAATGCCTCAAACAACATGCACCCCAAACTCCAGTAATCAACCGTAAAGTCATACTCCTCTCCCCTGAGCACCTCGGGAGCCATGTAATCTGGCGAGCCGACAATCGACTTGGCGTAGTTCACATCCTTGTCCCTCATGGACCGATATCCCTCCCGACGCTCTGCCACCGTACGCTGGTCCATTGGCTTACCGAACGGAACCGACGTCTCGGACGCCTTCTCCAGCCGGATCCTCATCGACTCGATCTTAGCGGGTGCGAGGAAACCGGCCGCCAGGCCAAAATCAGTGAGCTTCACATGGCCGGTGGAGTCGACCAGGAAGTTTTCCGGCTTGAGATCGCGATGAATGTAGCCCAGCTGGTGCAAGGCATCAACCGAGCAGAACATTTCCGCGATGTAGAACCGTGCATGCCTGTTGGACAACACCCCAGTGTTGTTGAGAAGCGTCCGGAAGTCACCGCCTGGTACGTATTCCATGGCAAGATAGATATTCTTGTCATCCTGGAACGAGTACAGCAGGCGGACCAGCCACTCGCTCTTGGCCGTTGTCAGAATGTCTCTCTCCGTCAAGACATGTCTAATCTCGTCGAGCTTGAACAGCAGCTTTTTGCTCATCACCTTGAGCGCGCACACCTCCTTGGTATCCTTCTTTTGCGCGAGGAAGACTTGACCGTAACCGCCCTGGCCAACTTGGGTGAGAATCTGGAAATCACCTTGCCTCAACCGGACTCGCCTCTTGCGGAGATTGGCGCGTTCTCGACCGGCGTACTTTGACCACATTTGCTTGTACGTCTCTGGGTCGGTCTCGGGCGGCTCGGGATATTCCGCCTTGAATGCATTGAGGCGGTTCTGTCTTTGACCGACATAGGTCAGGAGATCAAAGTAGTAATCGAGGAAGTCTATCCGTCGTAAGTATCAGCAGGGGTGCTCATCATGAGTGCTGAAACTAGACTTACACAACTGAGTGACATTGACCAGGCGCTTAACGTTTGGCTTTGACAAGATCTCTCGCTCCTCGGCGGTGAGACCCCGTGTCGTGTTGAACTTCTTGACAGTCCCTTGCGGTCTCTCTCGCTCTCGTGGCTGGTAGAGCTCTTGACGAGAGAGGGCGGCATGACTTGGCTGATATGTCGGCTCTTGGAAAGGGTCGCGCAGCGAGATGGGTGGTGTGTTTTCTTGCATGTGGCTTCTCAGGGGACTGCCACCCTGCGTGGCGTTCTTGTGGACAGGACTATGCTCAACAGCCGATGGCCCCTCCTCGAAATGCTGCACGTTGCTCTTGCCAGGAGATAATGGGGCCGCAACGCTTTGTGGGCGACCCAGCTTGACGGGACTGTCGAGGATGCCCATGCCGGGCGGTGCTGCGAGCTTCAGACCATCAAAGGCGGCGGTAGGAAGATCATGGGCGCCGGGAGGTACTGTTCGCTTGCTGGGGCTGCCCTGTGGAGTGCTGACTGGGGTTGTGAAGTTGGTTTTGATCGGGGTGGAGGGGCGATTGTCCTGTTTCCCACCAGGGAATAGATTGGCCATGAAGCTCGCCATGGCGGTGTCAGGGGTGCGCCGAAGCGATATGTGGAGATGTGATGGCTGGACCTTGTCTCTGCAAGTCGATAAATAACCTGATAGTAAGGTATGCTGATGTCTGTCGACCACCCTGCGGCCTGTCTGTTGTCTGTTCCAGCAGTAGGGGTTAAGAGATGGGATGCCGGTACAATAACAAAGCTCAGGAGAAGACCGGAAGATGATGTCAAGCGTCTCTGGTGTGCCTCCACGCAGGAGACCAAGCAGTCGCGCGCAGATGGAGACAAGCTTAAATCATGACAACCCAACTCGTTCTCTCCTGCACTGATTGGGCAGCTTGCGCCAGAGGGGCTGCGTCAACAATTGTTGGAGGGGTAACGGCTCCTGCGAGTGCTCAAACCGGCTGGCCAGATGGCGGGGTGTGGTCTGTGCTTCCATGTCTCGGTTGGCACCGCTAAGTCCAGCCGCTAGGTCGCGTCACTGCAAGATCACCGAAGCAGCTGCTGAAAAGGAACGAGATTATTAACTCAGCTATCACTACATCGGCACGTCAGCAAGGCAACCGGGACAGTATCGAGAACACGCGGGCCCCTGAGTTCAGCAGCGGACTTGCAGCATGGCAAAAGAAAAGAAGTACAACCCAGTGCAGGCCCAGCACAAGGCTGACAAGGCCAAGGCTGTCAAGAAAGGTGCGTTTTCTCTTCCCAATGACTGTGCTGAGGCCGATGACTAACATGCTGCGCGTCCACAGGCAAAGCAGAGCAGCAAGCAAGAAGAAACGAGAAGCTCGCCCAGAGGAATCCGGCTAGAATAGAACAGCAAATCAACGATCTTAAGGCTATAAAAGAAGGCGGAGGGAAGCTTACCGCTCTCGAAGAGCAATCACTCGAGGCGTTGGAGAAGGACTTGAAGGCAGTCAAGAAAGCTCGTGAAGCTCTCGGAGACCGAGCGCCCCAGTTTGGTCGTGGGGGTCCGTCAAAGCCAGGCCAGAGAAACGACGGAGTACTTGGGAAGCGGAGAAGAGACGAGGACGAGTCGAGTGACGACAGTGATGTTCCCGAGGACGTGAGAAGGATACCTATGCCGCGAGACACACCGCCGCCTATCCCCAAAGAGATCATGGACGAATGGTACGCCAAGCGTCGGGCCAAAAGAAACGCAAACCAGGAGCCAGTGGCGGAAAGGGCTCAGTCAGAAAATTCTGCCACGCCAGCACCAGTTGTGGAGTCCAAGACAGTGTACGAGGCCAAGCCGGTGGTGAGAGACTTGCGGAAGGAGGCGGTCAGCGCATTCGTTCCCACACATGTGCGTATGAAGATTGAAAAGGGCAAGGGACAAGGCGGCCTCCTCGAGCCTGAAGAAGCTGATCAATTGGAACGGGAAGGCTACCTTCGGGTGCCTGACACCCAGCAATCTGCCCCAAGCAAGGTTCCTCATGGGGTGACGCTTGAGGAAGTGGAAGACGAAGACAACTAATCTGACAACCCCAACCCACCGGTTTATCTGAGAAATGTCTCATAACGCTCAGAGTCCGCCGGGTGCGGCCAATGTCTCATGGGAAGCCTCTTCGCAGCATTCCACACTGACGCCCGACATTTGCTTGGCATCAATGCTGGGAGAGTGTTTGGTGAGGTTGATAGCCAAACCAGGTGTCACTGGACACCCTGCAATCTCCAGTCTGACAACCGCGCAGTGATACGATATGGCTGCAGAGGTCTTGTCAAGCAAGGTCTTGGTCGCAGAATGGTTGTACCTGTCAAACTGCTTTCAATATGTCATGCTCACTCTGGTTGGATAGGAGTGACCGATACAAATGCCACTGCACAGCGCATTGGTGTCGTCCCAGCTTTTTCTAAGGTTCCTGCATCAGATGGACCCTGATCCTGAATGCGATCAGATTGATAACTGCAAAGGGCAAGGATGCGCAACATTTCTCCCAAGCAACTGGATGAGAACATGGAGGAATATAAGACTGGCGGAAGCGACCGGAAGATGGTGCACTGGAAATTTATCTTCCACACAACTTACCGATCCCAACCGCATCACACACGCCTGACACCGGAATGTTGGACGTCAACATTTGATGACCGCTGCTCAATAGGTAGCTTCTTGTTCCTGTTCTTTGCGATGAGCTTTGACGCATAGTACGGCCTGATCTGATTCGATAGGTACCCAGAGCGGCAGATATCATCACCCAGTTTCATCGCATCGGAAGACCATCATGGAAATAAAAGTGCTCGAAAATTCTGGATGTGCGTGTGCTCATAATAAAACTTGCGTTTCCTCTTCTTCTTACGTCTTCAGAGATCGCGACTAACCTGTTTTAAACTACCTCCAACAGGCCCTATCCCCTCCCTCCCAAATGTTGAAACTGACATGACAACAGCAGCAAAAGCACAAAGGAATGAACGCAAAGGGTCCAACAACGTCAAGAAACAATGAAGAAAACCATGTGCTCGATAACTCGCCTTCTCTTCAACCAGAGCAAATGCTATGCATAGCAATGCTCGACCTTCAAGACAAAAGTCCACCGCAAATAGCAAAAGTAAAAGCAACCAACAGAGACTACAACAAGCAAAGAAAAGAAACCCGCTTGATATCCCCCCTTTCCTACTGCATCCATGCCAAATTAATGTCGCTTCAATTGTTTCTCTTTGGGTTCGAATCCCGCCCATTTGCCAACCACCATACCAAAAGTCTCCTGGCATAAACCACAAACCGATAGAGATAATAAAAGTAAAGCTAGAAGAAAACGCTATGGTTCGCAGGGTCTCGCGTCACGCCGCATCACCCGCCGCCATTACAAGAACGTGTCCCACCTCCAACTTGCCTGCAGAGTCTCCTGGCTACAGCTGGACTCCTACAACTTTCCATGCCTAGCCTTGAAGATAGCAACCTTGTCATCATAGAACAAGATCTCCCTCAGCCGTAGCTTCACCGAATTAGCCCCTGGCTCGACCCAGCCGTCGTCATACTCATCGACCAAGTCCGCACTGTTGTTGTTGTTGTTGTTGTTGTTGTTGTTGTTGTTGGCGTTAGTGCTGTTCGTCCCAGCCATGGTGCCTCCTATCCCAGTCCCTGTGGTCTGGTCATCATCCTCATCCCCGTCATCCTCACTTTGTGTCTCCTCGGGATCGCTAGTCGCCGTGGTAGGAGTGTTGTCGTCGTCTTCATCTTCTTCCTCGAGCTCCCCTTCGTCTTCGTCATTCTCAGACTGCTCATCCGAGTTGTCCGACTGGTGGTCATTCTCGTCTTCCGATGTATCCTCCGCATCCCCCAAATCAACCCCATTGGCTGACGTTGCACCGGCGTTGATGTTGTTGAAGCCATTATTGGAAAATATGCCGTTCATCTGCCCAGTGAAGGGATTCGCTGTTGCTGGAGGAGCCGGAATATCCGGCGTGGTTGTTCCACCACTGGAGTCTGCTGCGCTTGATGAACCTGTCTCGCGGGATTCAAGCATTTCAAAGCATTTACTACCGACACCAACGTAGCAAAGCCGAATTTCGAGTCTCAGGGTAATAATGTCTGCAATCTGATGGGCGAGCTCTCGCGGTTCGGGTTTCCCGCCTGGGTAGTCTGCCACGTGAGCAATGTTAAGAGAACGCAGCTGCTGAAGGTTGACGAGGCGTTGTAGGAAGGTGTGCTATATAGTCTGTTAGCTTGGTCCCTTTTAAGGGAAAGACAAAGTAATTTGCTTACCCAGTCCTTGTATTCCAACGACACGGCCAATTCCCTCAGATTGACCATGCGTCCGCTGGTGAGGTACTGTACAACCTCCGTACTTAGAGTCCAATTCCTCCACCTGGTGTTGTCGTTATTAGCAGCATTGGGGTTGGCAGGGGGTTTGACAGAGCTATCCAGCAGGAGTTTCCGCAGGCTTTGTGGATGTCTTCTCAGACAACCTTTGAAGATTTCAGCCAGCGGAATTGGGGGGGTGGAACTTCGTCTGCGATCTTGCAAGAACAAGACTTCGAGGGTGTTAGGCGCAAGGGTCTCTCTGATGAAGTTGACTAGAGCCAAGGTAGTAGCGTCTGTATGAAGAGACTTGAGGGCGAGATGGTACTGCAAGGGCGCGTTTGATGCTGCCATCCTGGACCCGTTGGGAGAAAGGCTGATTCCGTTGTTGAGAGATGTCGGCTGAAAATTCTTGCGTAGCATCTTCCATAGGTTCTCGTGCTGGGCACAGTCGAGGAGCGTCAGATTTGTCAACACCGTCCAATCTAACGCCTGCCTGCAGACATGCAGTGATAGTGTCACTCGCTCGAGCTCAAGGGTCTGTAGTTTGAGTTTGCCGTCCAGAACCTTGTTAGGGACAGCTGTCGGCTTACTACCCCTGCCACCTTTCAACCCATCTTTCTTCTTGTCAGAGGCATTCGGCTGTCCTTTGTCCGCAGCAGTATCGTCTTCGGACTGCTGAGTCTGCGATGGCCCGGAAGCGCTATTGGGTGAGGAGTTCCCAGTTAATGGTGACTGTGAGGAGGCTGTCGAGACTGGTGTGGTTGGCGAAGCGTTGTTCTCTGTGGCAGAACCAGCAACGGCCACGAGCTTCATCTTGCTTCTCAAAGAGCGGTGTTGCCTGATGTCGTAGATCTTCCCAACCAGGACACCGATAACGCCCCCTAGACGCCTCTCGCCAATTGTGCTGCCTCCTGGAAACTGGGCTTTGTGGTCCACTTGTCGTAAGCCAGGCCCATCCCAAGCCTGAGCAAAGTCCTTGTGTACCGCATTTGCTGAGATACCCACGCGGAGTTCTTGAAGCGTATCCTTGGAGCGCTCTATAAGTATGGCCATCTCGTCCAGGTAGGCCACTTCGTCAATGTCCAGCACGGTCAAGCTCGTGAGTGGAGGCAAGACGCTAAAAGTTGGGTATTCGCAGTGGTAATTCGCGTAAGAGACTGGAGGCCGAGGTGAAGGGTGGGCGGCGTTTTCTGGAAGCATTATTCCCACAGCCGTGACATGGCTCCCTTGGGGAACAAGTGCAGTTGTACCCGCCACTGGATTTCCGTTCTGAGAAGCAGAGTTGCCGGACTGCTCCGAGTTGTCATGCCAGCGGACCCAGACCCTGCTGAGCTTACAGTCTCTGTCGGGCTGCTCAGCCAAGGATGCCAGCGCCATGAAGATGTCGGACAGCACACCGGTGGGCATGTCCCATATGAACGTCTCGAGGTTTTTCATTTTGGCGATCGCGAGTGCCACCATGGTCCCAAGCATTGTTCCACTCTCTTTACTGATCATGTACTCAGCAACCCAGTCGGCCGGCCCGTTGCCCAGCGAGAACTTCTTGATGTATTGTGCATACTCGTTACCATTGAACTTAGCAAGTTGACGCATATTTCGTGGAAATGCTCTGCGCATGGTGCGAACAAAAGCGCTTCCGAGACACAGCGTCTTGAGTCCGTAGGTCAAGGCGTCCACGCTCTTGGATTCTGTTGCCGTGATGTGTCCATCTGGCCAAACAATGTCGAACCGTGAGTATATCAGAGGTGTAGCAAGCCCGTGTAGAGCCGAGTTCGTCAAGGCAAGTGCTGTCAGATCGTTTGTATGAGTGATCTGGAGGGCACCATGTCAGTACGGCACTCGCATGAAGGCTTGATAGGAACAAAGATACCTCCTTAACGATCAACTGCAAAATATCGACTGGAAGTTCGAGCAAGGTGAGGGGTCTATCCTGTCTGGGGGTAACATTGCGCTCTTGGTCCTTCTCTCTAATATAGTCGGTAACAACTTGAGTAGAGTTTCCTTGAGGCGTTCCGCTGGGTGCTTCGATTGGGGTGTCCATGGCTGACGGAGCCTCTTTCAGGCCAAGCGAGCAACTCTCATCGCCCGGCAGGATACCCCTGCTGGTATCCTCTCGTTTGGAGATGCCCCGCCAGCAACCCGAAGTTGTGAAGTTGACTGAACGGAAACACAAATATTTCTCGACAAGCGTACCGGCGGCTCGCGTTGTCGATGGGACCGGCTGGGGCCTGGCTTTCTATGCGCCGTTTGTAACTGAGTTTCGGGAAGCTTGAATGGCCCGGCGCACTAATACAAGTTTTGATGCTGCTGATGGCGCCTATTATATAAGGTAACAACTCAGGAGGAACGACGATGATGGACTGATGATTCAAACGATGGCAGGAGACGTGCCAAAATGCCCGTTCTCGACGCGAACGTATCAATACAGTGTTGTTGTGGGCAGGTGAATGCGTACCGTTTCCCTGTGTGGAGAGATCCACCCGCTCCCGAGCGCACAGGGCAACAGGCACGAGCGGAGCAGCGGCCAAGCCAAGCTGGTCCAGACGGCAAACAAGGCCAAATTGGGAATAGCGCCTCCAACCCCAGATTTCGACTTGGGCTGTTCTCGATCTCGAATGGCTTGGAATGAGTGACTGGACAGCTGATAATGGAATTTGTGACATTCCTGTAGAAGACCAGATCTGTCTGTACACTGAACCCTACGGCGGATGCTTTCAGTCTCTGTGGCCCTCTCCACCTCGGGGCTCTCTACGCTGTACTGTGCACAGCATACACCACGAATACACGTCTGGGCACTCTTACACATCCTGGTCGGCACATGTTCTCTGGCGTTGGCCCTGGTCCGTCTTGGCTCGGCTTGTCACTTGAACTCAACCCCACCAATGTCCGCATGCCCCCCGTGCTGAGGTCAGTGGTTTGTTCTGCCTGATCAGCTTTCGCGTTCCCGATGTTGGATTCAGAGTGTGACCCAAGCCAGAGAGGAATTGTTCGACGGGAGAAGGCTATTTTCAGATGCAGGCCTCGCCGGTTGATGCCGATGCGGAAGGTGGAAGTCCATAGATGGAAGCCATCGCTGACGCCAGAGGACCCCTCCTTGCCTGCGCAATCCCGCCGTCACATTGATTTATTGCCGCTGTAGAGCAGCACAGCGCTCGACAACGGCGCCCGAAGCGTTTTCAGTTTATGGACATCTGCGCCCAGTATTGATTGCTCAGTCCTCCTGGTCTTTGATGTCCTTTCTTGGCCTCTTGGTTGTGTTGTTCCTGTTTGTCCGCACTCTTTCTCGGTGCTTGTGGAAAACCGTTGCTCCAGTGAGTGTGGACGCTTGGCACGGCTGTGGACTACGGCTTTCAGTTTTCTGTCCCTTGAACGGCGTCGTCGCGGTTCGTCATCTCTGCCCAACCACAACCACATTCTGCATCACCCCGCGACTCGACGTGCTGTCTTGGGACCCGAAGTGACAGATCAGCTGTTCATCTCTTCGAGATCACTGTATGTATGTGGCCTCTTTTGCCCGTTCCTGCCACCGTGGCATGCGACGATTGCCAGGCTGCTACTGCCAGGTTTTGGACACTCTTTCGGGGCTGGGCTTCGGCAGGCCGTCTCATTATTAAATGTCACTTTACCCACTGCTTGATTGCTGACAATCCTGTACTCAGTCTTCCGTAACAACTACCAGTATTTGCGACGACGTCGAAACCCCGCCTGTAGACCACCACGCTAGCCGGTCCCTGCGCAAAACTTCAAGACCTCAACATCATACCTTTCCAACTCCAGTCGACAACTCCGAACCCACAATCATGGCCTCGTTTTTCCAGAACCTTTGGGAGTCCATCTTCACCCCAGGACCGACACCAACGCTCCTTGTAGCCACGAATGTCACCTTTGCCGCCCTGCAGGTGGTGTTGGCCGCCATGTTGCTTGCCACATACAGTATTCACTTTATTATCCTCTCGGGTATCTGTGCCGGCCTGTGGATGTCTATCAATTGGTTCGCGGGCGAGTTGATCATTCATCAAATACAGGAGGAAGAGAAGGCGCGAAAGGCCAAGGCGGCTCAGATCCCAACATCCTCCGACGACAGCGAGACCGAGGTGGAGGCATCGAAGTCAACGGCGAGCTTAGGCAAAGGGAAGAAGCCAACACCGGAAGCAGCGGCGGTCAGCACCGTTGTCGAGCCAGCAGAAAACCAGGGCGAGTTGAAGCTGAGGGTACCAGCGGAGGAGCCAGGATCTAGCCAGGGACTTAAAAGCGGCGTCAGCACTGAGGATGAATGGGAGAAGGTCTCTGAGAATGAGAACGAGAAGGAGAAATAAATGTGCGAGCCACCTATGTACCATAAGCTAAACCAGCTTAGAGAAACACCAATCAAGACGCATAGCGAGAAGTAGTTGTACATAGTCGAAGTTTGGTCTGGGGGTGGTCTCTCATCTTAGTCTAGATCTGCGCTTACTACATTACCCATGGTAGCTTCAGGGCCTATTTTGGCTATACATCAATGCATACTGGAGGAGAATTCAAAAGCATACGATGTGGAACGGCAGGAGATAGTACTCCTTAATAAAGCAGTGTTGGTACAGCAGTTGACAACACTGCAAACAACCCTAACCCGGAATGGGAGCACGTGCACGGCCCCGTGCTCCAAATTTCGCGTCGCGCTGCCATCAACCTTGAGAGCTCCACTATTCACCATCTCCGGCAAGACCAACGATTGCGATCCAACAAGACGATAAACAACGGCGAAAATCAGCCTCAAGCTTTCCACGAGCCCTCTATCTTAATACTTCGACAATACTCAGAGACCGCCAAGATGAAGCTCGTCAGGTACGCATAGGCCCTCCAGCCAGCAGCAGCCTTGCGCAATGCCCAAAGCTAACGATTACTCTCGCCGCCAGATTTCTTATGAAATGCCAGAACGAGTCAGTGACGATTGAACTGAAGGGGTACGACAAAATAATCTCTTGCAAGGAATATTGTCAGCGGAAGGCTAATAGGGAAGGTATATAGCGGCACCATCATCTCTGGAACTATCGCCTCCGTCTCGCCACAAATGAACACGGCGCTCCGAAATGTCAAGATGACGCCTCGCGGGCAAGAAATGATTCAGCTGGAGACTCTTAATGTTGTACGTATTGCTCTAGAAATCAAAACGCCGTCAAAGAACAAGCCACTGACTGTTCCGGTTCTGTAGCGCGGAAGCACCATTCGTTGTGAGTAGTTGGCGGTCCAATACAAAATTCAAAGGACAAATTACTAACATCAAGCTCGAAAGATTACATCCTCCCCGATTCGCTTCCCCTCGACTCGCTCTTGATCGACGACTCTTCCAAGCCCAAGAACAAGGCCCGCAAGGAAGTGGATCGTGGTGGTGCCAGAGGCGGCGGTCGCGGTGGCCGTGGTATGCGTGGAGGAAGAGGCGGTCGCGGTGGCCGTGGCAGAGGAAGGGGTTAAGCTGGGAAACTTGGGAACATCAGGTTGGACTACGGACCTGGCCGCTGGTTGGGGTGCTGCCAAACGATGCGCCCAAGGTGTCCCTACCTGCGCTTTTCATCGGCAACGTATGGGCGATTCGATGGCGACAGGCAGAAGCAGCTCGACTAGGCGCGCACAAATCCACCGGAGGAGGACGAGGAGACACGAGAGATCACACAACATATGTGCGTGAGCACTCTTTGCGTTTTGACCATCAACAAAACATAGCGGAGACGTGAAAAGCGGCAGGGAATTCTGAATTTGGCGTTACTGGATGGATGATTTGATACTGCAAAAAGACTGCCAAGGGGTACGTTCTTGATTTTCTGATATATGGGGGAGGAGACAAAACGGCCTGTATTCATAGTGTTCTTACTCACCGAGGGTAGGACGGACGCGTTAACAATGACACCTCGATACTCCGACTCATATATATTTGCCATACGATCAAACACATATATGCCATATATTGATCATGGCATATGACGATATGTTAAGAATTCAACCTCCCGTATTTTTTTTCGACTCTTATCCACAGCATTACGCTTTCAAGAGCAACCCATCCATTTTCTGGTTTCACAAACCTCAACATCTCACTCCCTCCATATCCTCACAATCTGCAACTTCTCCCACCCCGCCTGCCGCCCACTCGTTCCTACTGTCTCTGCCTTCCACCGTCTCCCCTCCCCAGCATTGTCCATCTCCCTAATCCTTTGCTTCACCGCCTCGGGCTTATTCCCCGCACACAACAGCAAGTAGGCGACCCCCCGCTCGCTGAGGACATCCCCCAAATTGTCGATAACCCTATCCGTCGTCTCCATCCCGTCTTTCCCACCTGCATAAGACAGCTCCAAGAGTTTAGACTCCTCCTCAAACGTCACTTTGCCCTCCTTCTTTTCCCTCAGCCTCTCAGGCAGGGCTGGTAAATCTTCAGTGGGAACATAAGGGGGGTTGAAGACCAGGACGTCGACTTGTCTCCCTCTCAAGCAAGAAGTGAGATCGCCTTGAACGGCGGAGAGAAATTCCCCTGATGTTGTGGGGTGGTCTTGGGAGGCGAGGGAGATGGTTTTGGTGGTGGAGGCGCAGGCGAAGGAGTTGATGTCGATGCCGAGGGTAAGGATGTCGGGGCGGGAGAAGATGTGGTTGGCGTGGGCGGTGAGGAAGGCCAGGACCACGCCGGAGCCGGGACCGATTTCGAGGACTAGAGGGGTGGGGGATGAGGGGGGAAAGTGGGAGGTGTGGAAGGTGAGGGAGGTGGGGGAGGAGAGGGTGTCGAGGAGGAGGAAGGAGTCTTCTGCTGGTTCGTAGACAAGGGTGTAGGGGACATGGGAGGTGGAGGGGGTGGGGAGCATTTTGATGGTGTGTGTGTAAAATGTGTGTTGATAGGTACGGGGTTATTGCCGTGGGGGGCGGTCTGGTGTTTCCGTGCTTGGCTGAGAAAGAAAGAGAAGAAGCTAGTTGTGGATAGCTTCGCTTTTGGGCCGGATTTGGTAAGTGGTTGATGTGTGTGAAAAGAGTGAGCACCAAGCGGGAATTTTGACAAGGACTTTTCAGCGGGTGGGGCACGTGATGAGCATGAGACAAGTATGAGTTTCTTGATCATACTTCTCACATGAGCAGCACCAGGTCAATAAGATTTCACCAAATGCAAGCAAAAACAGGAGACATGCCATTGGTGATAGCGTCGTTGGTTTTCCCAAAGTTGAACTACGTGCCTTGAACATGTAGAAGGCCGCACCAAGGATGGGCTCTACCTATTATATGTCACGAGTCTGTATGAAGAAGAGAAAATGTACAAAATATCAACCGATATCATCTTTGCCTTCCGCTGTCCCTCTTAGATGATGCCAATATATCTCACGAATAACACAAGTGAAATCCCTCCCTCGGTCCTGCCTACTCGGCCCCAACCCCCAGCGAAATCCATGCCGATTCTTCACCAGCATTCTCGTGTAATTTCTATCGTACTGTCCCCTAAGGTCGCTAATTTCACCCACGATATCGTCAGCAAATTACCTCATACTTCCTAACTGTTCCTCGTTGTAGGGAAAACCTACCAGGTGGGATATAGATGCCCCTGCGCCACTACTATCTGCGGATATGGCTTTGCCTATCTATTGAACAGATAGGGGTAGTTGTCGAAGCCGTAGCCTGGGTGGCAAGAGACCGTGACGACTGCCCAGCGGTGGTGGTAGTGGAAGTCTTTATAGTGGCCTGTTTGGCACATTTTCTTTCTCAGTGTTTTGTCAATGTGTGGCGAGGGTGGTAGCTGTACACTGCTGTAAAGAGGACAAGTGATATAGTTTTGAGTTGTGGGCTGCTTGGCCAGATGTCATGAGTGTAAAAGAGAGGAGTATGTCAGTCGGCAACTGAGAAGTGTCAGAAGCGCGTTGTGACACAGGCAATAGTCTTGGGATGCAGTTGTTGCCTGTTTGCTCCTCCTGCTTAGACAAAATGGAAATGTAAATGGCAGAGGATCAGATGAATCGGACAAGTTATTCACTCAACTTGATATGATAGACTAACCCTAAAGACAACGCTGCCACCAAGCCTCTAATCTACCAGCCAATACATAAGCATATTCCCATAGCTCCAACGCCATGCTTCCATAAGTCTTTCAACACGCAATGGGTAGTACTTTTATATCCATGGACTCTCGCCAGGATCATGCTCTGACGAAACCGCAACCGACTCCTTCCTCGACCCAGACGGCGATCCCGCTTCTGAAACACCATCATCCTCTTGCTCTATCCTCGGGCTCTTCCCCTGCTTCACACCAACTAACCTCTCCAACAACTCCTCTATCCTCTGCGTGCTCTCCTCCAACGCCTCCAACCTCGCGGTAATATTGCTCATTTCATCACTCTCACTAAGCACCTCCTGAAGCTCTGCTCTCAACCCAGGAAACGGCGCGATGCTATCACGTCTGCTCAAAGGTTTGGGGCCTCCCGGCGCCGCACCTCCCGCAGCCGTTGCCACAGCCGTCGTTGCCGCCGCCGTCTGGGCAGCTTGCTTCCTCGCTTCTGATGCCACTGAGTCTATGTGGCTGTTTCCTCTGGCGAACTGCCTCCGGATCAAGTGCCGCGTTAGGTCGTCATCGGTGGTTATTTGTTCGAGGACCGACTCCGGTGGTGGTACTTCGAACACAGTCGAGATATCGCTATGGGAGGTGATTCTCCATCTTTCCCAGAAGTGAAGCCCGGATTTCTTTTGGGCTTTGACGAAAGATGTGAGTTGGGTAGGTGGACCTCCTGGGGTACCGGGCCAGAGTGCTCTACGCTCGGCGACGGCGATGAACAGGAGGAGGGGGAGGTTGAGCAGACGGACACTCGCGACATGAATTTTGTGGAACCATCTCGGCGAGGCAAGGAATTTCAGGGGTACGAGGATAAAGATGGCGATGAGGTTAAATGGTGGTTGATAGGCGAAAATGGCATCGCCTTTGACACCCTCAAGGGTAAGTACGGCCCGGCGGAACTGAATCTCGGCTGGGGCGTTGGTGACGATGGTGCCAAATGTGGTCGAGAGCATCGATACGAGGATGGTGAGGAAGAGGGTGTTGCCCAAGAAAGCGAAAGCTACCATAAGAGCTGGTCCCAATATCTTGTGAAACTCAATCTGGTCTGTTGTTAGTACCGTGACAACTGGCCAAGACGAAGACAACAAACCGAGTGATGGATCCCTGATCCGTCCAGTCCAAACCAGATGTATATCATCCACTTGCTGATGACACTGGAGAATGGTTAGTTAGCGGCAGGTTGGGATCTAGGTATGTAGTTGCTTACAAAGGCGAGTATGCGTCGTTTCCGAGCCACATAAGCGACAGTAAGAACCCGAAAAAGCACCAAATGGCCAACGCAGTCACCAGCGCAAAGTCAGACATCATGGACCGTAGACATAAGAATACAATATTGTCAGAGAGAAGGTTGAACGCCAACCGCGGCACAAGGACCGGTGCCCCCATGGCAAGGACGTCAAGAGCTTGCTGATCAGCTTCGGCATTTCCAGTCTTCCAGCCATATATGCGGAGGAACACGTAGATCCAGTAAATGAAGGCAAAACCGACGTCGAGAAACGACCAAAGATTTTGGGCGTATACGTGCCTGGATTAGACTGTCAGCCAGGACACTGACAAAGCAGCAATAGACTCGGTCTAGACATACCATCCGTGCTCTAGTAAGGTGGCAAACTGATCCAGAACCCATCCCATGGCGTACACCGTAAAACAGATCTCGAGCTTGCTGAACTGTGTAGGATCTCTCTCGGCCATAAACACGACGTATAACGCCAACAAAATAAAGAACTGCATAATCTCGAGGTAATTTCTGGTCCGTGGAACCAAAAGACGATACTGGTTCAGTAATGGCGCTTCTCGGGGATTGTACAGGGAGATAGGCCGCTGTTTGTATCTGTCTGCAATCAAGTCCATGTAACTCGAAGGCGTGTAAATCACGCGGCCGTCATAGATGGCATCAACCCTGATATCAGTCAGCACAGTTTCTCCGACCTTGACAGATGGGAGAGACTGACACTTTTTGGCAACTAGTACTGGCAAGAAATATTCTGGCCTCGCTTAGGATAGCCACTTCCAAAGCCGGAAGTGTCTTATGCCATGCTGTACTAGCCTGCACCTCCCTCCTGATCTCTTCGGGGGCATTTTGAAATGGCTCAAACCCAGCAATCAAGATGTGCGCCAGAACAAGCAGGTTATCTGGCCCGTCATTGTCCTCATTGAACCGTCTGAGAATACGGGTGGCAATGAGCTCGCACAGCATGGCGCGTGTTGAGTTGACATTTTGTCTGTTGCTGAGATGTTTCTGTTCGTTCAGAAACTGGGCTCTGTTGACCAATAAACAGTAGACGATGGAGATATCGTCCTGTTCGTAGAGCTTGTCCACCAAAGGCCGGATAACGCTGATGTTGATGCGCACATCACGGAGCTGATCGAGACTGAGATAGTCTTCCACTACTGAGATGATGTCGCGTCTGATTCGATGAATGTTGTTATAAACGGGAAGGTGCTTGTGAGTGCTTGTGTTATAGCTGAAGCAACTGAAGACCTGCTCGTCGGTCCGGTGCGGGAAGGTGGCGCGATGAGGGAGCAAGGGCCGCCGTTCAGGGGGCTCCTGGATTTGAATGTGAACTCCGGCTGCGGACCCGGCACCGGTCGTGGCACCCGGGCGCCGGCGGTCGCCCATGTTGAGGAGTTTCGTTAGGGAGTTGCCTGTAAATGTGCTCTATTGAAGTTGAATGATCCGAGCAGGTGACTTTTCAGAAGGGGGGGTTTGTCGATCTGGAGATGACAACATACGCTCCAGGTTGTCGCTGGGAATTGAAGTTTGAGTGTCCTTCAGCGTGCTGGCTCGTGGAACAGTGAGAGTGTGGTAAGAAAAAGACCTAGAAAGAGTGTGTGTAACCTCTGGAATGTGAATAAGCCAAACCAAGTTTAATTCTGTATAATCACGCCGTGTGAAAATATCAAAGTTACGAGAGGAAGAAGGTAGCTTTTGATACATGATATCATCATTTCTGAATGGATTTATCAGATGGTTGACTGCGCTGTTGGATCTCCTGGATGAGCGGCCAGCGGCTTATCGAGCTGTGCCCCACGCTGGTTTCAGCTGCAGACTGCAGTGCATAAAGGCGCTGATAAGATAAGCGATGCCAGGCACGCCGTTTAGCCTTCCCCACGCCAACTCCCAGCAGCTTGGGCCGAGAACAAACACCCCTGTCGATATTTTTGCAGTGTGGATCACCTTCAAACAACGCCTCTCAGCAAAAACAGACGGTACATCTAACTTCGACGACTTCTTTCATCAAACCACACTCGGCAACTTATTGAGCTCAAGTCTCGATCTGTTACAGACAGACATTAGTAGTTTTCGTGTTAAGCTCACCCGAATCGCATCCACGATGGACGTCAGCGACCTGACACCAGAGTTGGAACAGCTGGAGCTGGACCTCAACACACTCCAAGAAGTACTTCAACCACTTTTGAGTGATGTCGGCGATGTTTCGTCCAAGATGCCACTTCTCGACAAGGCCAAGCTTTATGTCTTGGTGTGCTATGCGATTGAATCACTCATATTTTGTAAGATACACCTACCATACTTGAGACTTCACCGGTCACTGACTGACATTCACTTCAGCGTCGTTGCGCCTAAATGGAGCTGATGCAAAAAGCCACCCCGTTTTCGCAGAGTTAACCCGTGTCAGGCAGTACTTTGAGAAGATCCAGAAACTCGAGTCACCCCCAGAAGAGCGTGAAAACACGGTCAACACCGAGGCGGTGGCTCGCTTTGTCAGGAATGATTTGGTATGCTCGGCGTTTTCATGTCCACTACTATTAAGCACCGACCATGACTAACACGCTTCATAGGCCGACAACAAGGACATCAAGAACAAGCTGACGGAGCTGATTGCCAAAGAAAAAGCGAAGGCCGAAGCCAAAGCCGCCACGGCCGCTGCGGAAAAGAAGCGGCCTGCAGAGGACTCAACATCAGAAGTTCGTCCTGAAGAAGCTGGGAACAAGATTGCCAAACGGCCGAAGCGTGATGGATCCAAGAAGAAGAAATAAATGCTCCCCAAGGGGTTCAACATCAACATACTGCTAAGTCCAAGTGGACAGCAAAATCAGAGCTTGCCCCCAAGCACTTCTACGGCGGACCATGAGCATCGAGGTGACACAGCCTCAGCGTGAGTCTCATTGTGAAAAACTTGGGTCATGAGGCATAGCGAGGCAATTTCTGGAGCCTCACACCCGCTCAAGTCACACAACACAAGATACCCAACGGCAATCCACGGAAGTTGGGTTAGCTGCGCGTCCATTCTGATTATTTGGTTAAGAGATGGAGCATTGAAGCTTCAAGTTGGCGGAGGGATTAGGGGTGTGGACGGCCGTAGTAGACTACATATCAGGTCTTGACCAAGACCAAATACGTGCATTCAAATCATATTTCTCTCTTTTAATCCTCCGTCATACCAGCACAGCTATCTAAACCCTAACCCCCGGCCTTCTTCTTTGCCCCGCCACCGGCAGGGACCAACAAATCCTTAACATTCTATTGGCTTCTAGGCTCAGCGCCGCCTCTGAGTGGCCAATGGCAAAATCCCATACCGTCCTCGTGGCCGCCCGGCGCGTTCATCTAGACTTTATACCGACGATCCGAACTGCCGCTATTTCTTTTCCCGCCGACAACACCTCCCAACCTCAAACCTCACCACCTCAACACCACAAACCACGCATACACGTTCACTCGTTGGATCACCCCCCCTTCCAAACCAAAAACCAAAATGCCTCGCCAATCCCGTGGTCCCGCTCGCGCCCCCGCGCGCCCTACCGTTCCCGCTCGCTCTGCCCCCGCCCCAACCCAGCAGCAGCAAACCCGCCCAGCAACCACCTACGCCGGTCCCCAAACTGGCGCCCCTAATGCCGCTGCTCCCACCGCTGGTGCCCCTACCTCTCAGGGCCCAGGGCTGATGGCGCAGATGGCTTCTACTGCTGCGTATGCTCCCCCTCTTCCCCCTCCCCTCGTTTGACATCCGTGATACTAACAGTATGTCAGTGGTGTCGCCATCGGCTCTTCCGTAGGCCACGTAATCGGAGGCGGCATCTCCTCCCTCTTCGGCGGCGGCTCCTCCGCTGCCGCTGCCGACCCCGTCGACCAGGCCAACTCGGCCGCCAGCCAGCAAAATCAGACCTGGGGCGACAACTGCAAGGGCGCGACGACCCAGTTCACAAAGTGCATGGACGACAACCAGGGGAACATGCAGATCTGCGGGTGGTACCTCGAGCAGCTTAAGGCTTGCCAGCAGGCTGCTTCTCAGTACTAAGTTTTTGGTCTTGGTGCTGGGAGTCAAGGGATGAGAGAGAGGGGCTTTGATGGTTGAAAAACTACGATCGTTACAAGCTTTGAAGGGGAGGATTGTTGAGGTTTGTGAGATGGTGCGGTAGCGTTCAAGGTGGAAGACTTGTCTTTACAACAAGTTTGACAATCCACATGCGAGAGCCAGTCACCTCACAACTCACTTGTACATTATAACCAACTACCACTCGGCAGCGCAAACATCAGCCTGTCTTGGACAACAACAACAAATTAATACCCCTGTGATTTGGATTTTTGCACTTTTCTTGAGGTTGAGCAGAAAAACAGCAGCAAGAATCCATTCGGTTGAACTGATCAACTACCTAAATCCCCCCTACCCCTGGACACCATTAAACCAAGTCGAAATCCTATTAGTTGCCAAAACAAAATATCAAACTCCTACTCTTCATCATCCGGTCTCGGTTCAAAGTTCGTCTGTGATCTATGTTGGTAAACGTATTCTCCCTTGAAGTTTGCATGTCAAAGTCAACTTACCGAATTCCCGTTATAAAACTGCTGCTCACCCCTCCTCCTCACACTCTCCAGCCCGCCTATACGACGATCACCTCCTGTTGCTTGCCCTTGTCGTCCCCCACGATTCGGACTCTGCTGCCTAGGCGTGTCATCCCCATCCGACTCCTGCTCACCACCCACAGGACCAGAAGTACTAAACAGCGTCGAGAAAAAGCCGCCTATCAAACTGGCAACGAACAGAATGAATCCGATGAACCGCTGGAAGATACCCCCCCTTTCCCCTGCCGAAGTCGTCGAAGCGGCCGAGCTACCACTACTGCGAGAGTAAGCAGACGAGTACTTTGGCACCGGGAGCAAAATCAATGTTGCCGAGGGTGTCAGCTCCAGCTCCTGCAACGTCTTCTCCTCCTCTGTCACATCGACCGTCTTACTAGGCAGCGGCGTGAGCAAAATCTTGAAGTTGAAGGGTTCTTTCCCGTCTTTTCGATTTTCTGTCACAAACTGCCGAACATCTTTCAAAGTATCCGTGCTAGAGAACCGGCTGCGGAGGGTAGACCCGTCGAATAGCCTGACTTGGATCGCGGCGTGGGAAGAGACTCTGTTCGTTCTCGGGAGAAGCTGGCTGGCGGGGGCAAGAGGGACTGTGGAAGCCTCCGCCGCGGCTTTCCTCTCGGCTTCGAGAGCTTGCTGGCGGGCTTTTCTCTCGGCTTTGTCGTCCTCGATTTGTTTGAGGATTCGCTGGCGTTCTTCCCTGGCTTCCTTTTGCTTCTTCTTGAGGGCTTCGGCGTAGGCGTTGTGAGCGGTGGGAGGTTTGGTTGGGTCTTCGATAGCTTTGCCCTTCTCTTCGCGGCGGCGTTTGGCTTCTTCTTCGCGGCGTTTTTTGGCTTCGGCTTCGGCCTTCTTCATGCGTTCTATTCTGGCCGCGGTTTGGGCTGCTAGGGATTGGGCGTGGGATTGTTCGTTGGAGGTGGGCGGGGTTGCTTGGCCTGAGCTGCTGGTGTTGGACTCTGTGATGGGAGCTGGTTGTGAAGCTGTGACGGGTTGGGAAGCGGTAGTCGCGACGGGGGCTGCTGGTGGAACGTTTGGGGAAGCAACGGGCTCGGGCTGGGTTGGCGGTGGTGGAGGAGCTTCAACCGGAGCGAGGGCCTTGCGAAGTCTTTCTATGAATAGTTCCTTGGGCACACCGGCAGCAATGTACTCTTTGAGTTGTCCGCTTCTGATAGCCTGGTTAGGAATGCCTCAATGTACGCTCAGCACCCAACACTTACTTGATTACCACTAGTGTTGGTTTCTTGGGCAATGGGTAGAGCTGAGCGAGGAAGCCTTCCTCTTGTGATCCGGCCACCAAACGAAGTGTCACAGAAGTGGACTTCAACAATTCCACGATCTGATATGTGTCCGGTCAGTAAACGAGCTTCCAAAAGCATTGTTCGCCAAAACACACCTCTTCTTCCTTGAGATACTCATTCTCCCATGTTTGACTTTCATCTTGCTCATCTATGATAAGGTCAGCAACTTGAGACCAGATCTGGAATAACACCAATGACATACCGGTTACAAAACAGACAACAGACCTGGACTGCTGCAACGCCGCGCCGATCCCCTCCTGGAGAGAGCCCTGAAAGAAAGCCATTGTAAACAGCAACCCCCGCGATATGTTGTTAGCCGATGGGGCAGTGTCAACGTGTCGATTGGATGGCGTGAGGGCTCCAGAGACGAATGTACAAGACAGTCGAGGCAAGATGAGATACTGTAAACCGCAGATCTTCACCGAAAACACGTTTGAAAGCAAAACCTGGAGCAAGTTCCTAATAGAATTGATGACAGGTTCACCGTTTTACAAAAGGGATAGAATTGATGAATGGCTGGCTCATGTGTTCACGTTGTCCACGACAGCGGCAAGCCACATCGGTCCCAGACTACCCACCCCCTGTAAGATTACGCTGCTTGCGGGGCACCCAGCTGCTCCAAACAGGGCAGCCAATCAAGTCACAGAAACGGGGTCCTAAGCTTCCCCGAATTATGACGCGCGAATCCGTTTCTCTCTGCCGGCCAGTGGTCTGGGGAAAACTGGAAACGAAAAATCCCATCTCAATAAACATCCCACTTCTGGAAATCCCCTTTTTTGCTTCAAAGTAAGGGGGCATATATCAGGGATGACAATGACGTCGGGAAGGATACTTCCCACCCTGCTCCGGTCCCTTCAAAGATCAAGGACCCCCCTCCCCCGTCCACAATGGCCTCAACCCACCTCTACACTCAAGCCATCAACACCAAGAAAGTTCACCACCTCCCCTCCCCGCCGCCATGGTGACCCCCGTCGCCAACCGGCCGACGACCCCGGCTTCCAATCCATAATCGACAACCCCCCCGAGCTCGTCCGCACAGGAAAACGCCACGGCCCCGGCCTCATCATCCTAGCCATCATCCCCATAACGGCATTCTTCCTCGGCACCTGGCAAGTGAAGCGCCTCTCCTGGAAGACAGACCTGATCGCCAAATGCGAGGACCGCATTGTCCGCCCCCTCTCCCCCTCCCACCCCGCATCGACCCCTCGGCAATCTCCGACTTTGACTTCCGCCGCGTTCTTGTGACGGGCCACTACCGACACGATCAGGAAATGCTCATCGGCCCTCGCATGCGCGACGGCGAGCAAGGATACATTGTCGTTACCCCCCTGGAACGAAAGGACGATCCTGGTGCTACTATTCTCGTGAACCGAGGGTGGATTTCCAAAAAACATCAGGACCAGAAACTGAGACCCGAGGGGTTACCCACCGGGGAGGTGACGGTGGAGGGGTTGTTGAGGGAGCCGTGGAAGAAGAATATGTTCACCCCTGAGAACAGGCCGGATAAGGGGGAGTTTTACTTCCCTGATGTGAAGCAGATGGCTGAGTTGACTGGGAGTCAGCCTGTCTGGGTTGAGCAGACTATGAGTAGGTTTAAGTCTTGATCTGGGATATATTGGGTTGGTGAGCTAGCTATGGTTTTGCTAACTCTGATATGTGTGTGTTTACAGACCCTGACTATTTCACTACTCTGGAGTATGAACAAAAGGGTGTACCCATCGGGCGACCTGCCGAGGTCAACCTGCGCAACAACCATGCGCAGTACATCTTCACCTGGTATGTATATAGCTCCTCTCCTGTCTTTCGATGCCGCGGCGGTCAGTTTATGCGTAACTGCCTTGGCGACGCGGCCTCCTCAGTGTGCTCGAATGCGTTATGAGCACTTTTATCTAACAATATCCTCAGGTATGGCCTCTCTCTGGCCACATCGATAATGTTCTGGCTGGTAGTCAAGAAGCCACCAAAGGATATCACCCGTCGTGTTCGCATGAACAAGAACTGGTAAAACAACAATCTCACAAGGTCCAATGGCGGCATACAGGCCTCTCACGTCACGGATTCATCTTCTTCGCCAGCCGGAACTGCCCCTTCGCTTGCTTTGCGACGCTTTTTGGATAGGACAGGCGGTGGCATCCGAAGATCCTGTAATAACTCTCGTGGTAAATGCCGTGACGCAAGAGCAAAAGGCGTAGTCTGTGGGTTGATTTGACGCTGCCTAAGAGAGGAGCCTTGTCAGCAACCAAAAAAAAAAAAAAAAAAAAAAAAAAAAGAAAACACATGTACAAGCAAAAACATTTTTGATATACAAAGATACCCCGTCACATACACATAGATTGTACAATAAGAACAAAAGAATAGACGTACCTTCTCATCAGGGTAATGACATCACTCTCATTAATAGTATTCCGCCCAGCATGCTTGGAATACGCCTCCAGATCCTCCCCCAGCTGCTCAAAGAACCACTCGGAAGCCTGCATGATGGCGTTCATGGCGTCTGGGGTGATCCTCCCCTTGGCTCCGCTCGTCTTGGCGAAGTTTTGCGCCAGCCGTTTAACCACACCCGCTGGAAGGGAAGGGTATTGGATCCCGTGCTTGGAGATGTTGATGCGCTTTTTTCTTGCCGCCGCAGCAGCGCGTAGTTCGGCTCTTTGAGCATGGGTCAAAACTTCTGTTTCTGTTACGTTGCCAGCGGTCATGCGGGTTGTTTCGTTGAGGGTATTGTCAGGTTCTTCGTCGTCCATTTCCACATCTGGGAGGTCTCCGAAGTCGTCAAAGTTGTGGTTGTCCATACCATCACCACCGTCGTAGCTGTCACTTCGGGCATCTTCCAATGGGGCAAAGTCTGGCTCGTCGAAGTCGGGGGGTTGACGGACGGGGGAGGATTGCACATCGGGGTTGATTACAAAGGAGGTGTGGTCGTCTAGATCAACGGGGACATGGATGCCGAAGTCGCTTTCGTGGCCGGTTTCTCGACGGCCGTCTTCTATTCTGTAAAAACTTGTCAGAATCCGATCTCAATGTTTACCATAAGGGGCATGTAGCTACCGTTCAGGAGACATGATATCCGCCATAGTAAAAGTACCCTCCTCCTCCACAACATTGATCGGCGGAAACATGCCCGACTCCCTTCCAAAATCCTCACTATGCAGCATATCATTCGGATTGAAAAAGTCGCTCATCCTCGTGCTGTTCAAGGACAGTCTGCCCCCAGGTCCCTCGCTATACGCCCTACGCGGCATCTCAACCGACTGCATGGTGAAGTTGTCCTCATTGTCCAGGAGCATCGACCGATGGGGGACGAGATCGTCGCTACCGCTGTCGTCGTCCCTGTCGATCGGCAGTGACAGCCGTGGTCTCTTGGGAATATCTGCTTCGTCGTCATCATCGTAGCTCATGTGCAATGGGCCAATGGTGGTCTCGTGGGAGTCGTCATCGTCGGAAGGGTTATGGTTGGGGGTGTCGCCGGGAGAGGAGGAGGACGTTACTATCGGCTCTGTCTTTTTGGCGAGGACCCTTCCAAGGCCGAGGAGGAGGTCGCGGGGGGAGTCTCGGGCTTCGCGCACTGATTTCCGGCGGGCGCGGTGGGGGGTGAAGATTGCTGCCCGGCGGGAGTCGATGGTTCGGAAGGCCGCGCGAGCGTGGGGGGTTGCGGTTGGGGGGGCGTTTTTCCTTCCGGAGGCGGACAGGCCTTGTGGACGGCGCTGGCTGCCGGGGGTTTGGAGGAGGGAGCGGCGGAAGTTGGATACAGGGTCTGCAGATGCGGCTCTTGGTGTTGCGTCCAGTGGACGACTTTCGCGGGCCATGGTGCAGACCGGGTGGGTTATGAAGACGGGGAAACCGTGATTGCTGTTTTATTTTCCCATCTCAAGATATCAGACAAGCAGGGTATTTGGCGCTCTTCGTCTACTCTCTCAGATCAACTACATTATCGACGCGTGTGGTTGTTGTAGCTGTTCCCGGGTGACGCGATCGAACTTCCAAGGTGCGCATAACACACCCCACAAGCTGATTGTGGAGCCACGATAAGCGATTGATAAGCCTTTGGATATCCACTTTGAACCACCGACTTGGTGCCAAGCGTTCACCCCACGCAACAATCAAGATAGTCACAGCCATGTCCAAACCACAGTCAACATCTCAATCCAACGTCAGATGGATGAGACTCGGAAGATTTTTGTTCACTTCCTTGGTGCCTCGTCTGACTCGCTCTTGGACATGTTCCTGGCCGGTCGTTGCGTCAAGTTAGCCACTTGCGGCCCGCGATGACTTCGCCGCCGTTGGTAAGGCGCTTTCAACAGCCAGAGGGGAGTGCTATACGCGTTGGTCAGCAACCAGAGTATCAGCAGAAAGGTCAACCACCTGGGCCCTTTCGCTGATAGCTAGCCCTGACAGAGGGCCATCGGATTTCCCGACTGGCAGGACAGTTGATGGTGTCCATCGCTCACTGTGAGCTTTGGCCCATCCCGCGGCGTTTGTCAGGGATTGTCACAGAAACGAACACAGCCAGACGAATCAGGAGAGCAGTGTTTCCGCCATGGCCCCGACGCTTGGCCCTCCTCCATATCCAAACCTCCAAAGCCTCCCGTTACATACGTGCGTCAAGACGCACCCGTGCCTGAAGTCCTGATTCCGGCTCGTTGTTGTTCACCCGCAGTGCTCGCACCATCACCTGGGAAAATGGTCCAACCTCTGTCAACAACGTATATGCCCGCTGACATACCTCCACAAGCCCAGCCCCGCGGGGGAATGTGGAAGCTTAGATATGATCTCAGTTCTGTCAATCAGTGAACCACAGACCCGCCGTCTCGGTCCATGACCGTTGAAACTTTCGAAATCGCTCGACGAAGTAAATAAACACTGGTATACAGTACAGCAAGATTCACACCATCTGATAGATGTATATTGATACGATGACTTTTTCCATCATACCCCATTCTCGTGTACCCACGTTAAGCATCCGAGCGCGGGATTCAAGCCGTTGAGCAGTTAATAAATCCGGTGGTGTACTCGATGTTGTGGAAGAGCCACCATGCTGTCCTAGTCCCGATACGATGACTAGGTATTCTTGTATCATGACGGCGGCCGGGCGATCAGAGGCCGGGCAGGTTCGAGGACGGTCACCGTGCCGCTCGAGACGGATTGCTGTGTGGTGCAACAACGTCTTGGTGGGCGAGGCCCATAGAGGCTGCTTTCAGCTTGGTCGCCTTACCGACTTTGAAGACATACCTCTTGACAGGTTGTTAGATAAAACCAGCCGTGCTGCCCCTGGCGGTTAACTGTTGAAAGATGAACCCCGGTTGATTTGCCAACCACCCACGATTGAAAGCAAGATATTTCTGCCAAGTCGACGCAAGCTTGCACGACCCGCAAAGGACGCATCGCCAAACGTTTCGAAGAGTCGAAAACCACTGCACGGATAACTCCTTGAACCTCGCGGGAGATAGGGGTCCTACGTTAGCTACACCAAATTGCGACACAGTGCGGCTATTTGATACTCACCACACCTCACCTCACCTTAGGAGCCACCGCTATACCTGGAGAACAGCGATCCGATAAGGTAAAAGCTCCTGAGCCACTATCCGGTAAGTCGTCCCTCTAACCTATCCCGTCGTCCTATTGTTCCCCTGCACAGCACAACTCGGCGCCGAGCAGCACAGCAGCTCTCCTAGAGGCGAGGCGGGCACCTACGCGGGGATGGCGTCGGCACACTCTTGCCCTGGAGGCGAATCGCGTGTCGGAACAGAGTCGTGCTCGGTCCTGTGATCGTCGCGCCGACCTCTGGAGCTTGCCCCTCACATGTCTCGCCTGGTCAAGGCGGTTGACGCCGAAAGTGTCAGAGGTGGCCCAGTGCCAGGGCCCATTCCCAGTGGAAGCTCAACCCGCCCAGACAGGGCATGTGCCGCCAAGACGATGGTACGCCAGGGCGACGATGGTGGAGCCGTGTTCTGCAGGTTTGGAGCCAGCCAGTCAAACGACAGCGCAGGGGGAGCTGTTCTGCTTGGTTGTTGTCCTGCTGGAGTGGGTGGACAGTACCTTGCCGAAGGCTCCCACACAGTGCCGCTGGCTCTTTATCTCGACTCGCCCCGGCCTGTCCTGCCCGGACCGCCAGCGTCCCAGCGTCCCAACTCCCCCATTGCGCGCCCGAATTCGAATCCCACACCTCCTTTCCCGGCACCAAACCGTTCCGGCCCTGTGTCAAAACCTTTTCTGATTCCTCTAGGTGCCGTTTCTGCCCTTTCGCAGTCGAGAATCATCCCTATCCAGAACCGTGGTCCGAACTACGTCCAACCACATCTGCCAACTCATATCCAGCCCAGGGCAATTCTTTGTCGCCCTTCTGCTCCGCTTGCTCACTCGTTGCAACCCTGCTCCCGCATCCTTCCGCCGCCCTTCGAATTCGATTGCACCGAGTGCATCACTGCATCACTGCATCACTGCATCACCTTCGACGCCCGATACTGTTGTCTTTTTGTTTTCTTGTTTTTCTGTTTTCAGCCTTCCAGCAGCGACACTAATTCACACGAGAAGCCAAATATCTCTCAACCATGGCCACCCCGCCCGTCCAGTCGATCAAGGTTCGTCAACAACGCCAGCCCGGCGCCGACACCGCCAGTTCCAATCCCAACCTCCTATTCGCGTCATGAAGATTCGCGTCGAGGAGAACGCAAGGCTAATTGTTTCATTTCTTCGTGTATAGTGCGTCGTCACAGGTGATGGTGCCGTCGGCAAGGTAAGGATGCCCGTTATGTATTCTCTCCTTGGCTCTCCTGACTTTTTGACTGACCAACATGGGGTAGACATGTCTGCTCATCTCCTACACAACGAATGCTTTCCCCGGCGAATACATCCCCACGGTATTCGACAACTACTCTGCGAGCGTAACTGTTGATGGAAGGCCCATCAGTTTGGGGTTGTGGGATACGGCCGGTCAAGAAGATTACGACAGACTGCGGCCTCTCTCATACCCCCAGACCGATGTTTTCCTCATCTGCTTCTCCCTCGTCAGCCCTCCTTCGTTTGACAACGTGAAGGCCAAGGTATGGACCTCCTTATCGAGCAAGTTCTGATCATTCGCATATTCTGACGCGTTCTATAGTGGTGGCCCGAAATCGGACATCACGCTCCCAATATTCCCATTGTGCTGGTTGGCACCAAGCTGGACGCCAGAGATGACCCTAATACGCTCAAGACAATGGCCGAGAAGCGGTGGTCGCCTATTACCTACCCCATGGGATTGGCCCTTGCCAAGGAGATTGGAGCTTACAAGTACGCCGAATGCTCTGCCTTGACACAGATGGGTCTCAAGACCGTCTTTGACTATGCCATCAGGTAAGCAATTCATCTTTTTGCCCACTGAAACACCTCAAATCAGAGACTAACTCAACCACCTCAGAGCCGTCATTGAGCCCAAGGCCGCTCCTCAGACGAAGAAGAAGTCGTCCAAGTGCACGCTCCTCTGATAACCTTGTTTCCTCGTCTTCAATTCGAAAAAAAAAAAGCAAAAAGGAAGTGCTTCTTACTAATCGCTACGACGACGAACGATTGTTTTCCGTAATGCAAACCATACAATCACACACACACACACACACACACCATCTATACCCGACGACATATGCCTGCGCCTGCTATTTGGCTTCAACCTCCATAGTACAACCCCAATAACACCTCTTTCAAACCTTTTCCGGGGTCGCTTCGCGTGTGGATGAAGTATGACGTGTAGTTCGGGGGTTACACCGTACCTTTAGTATGGGATACCCTGCAAGATTTGAGGCTTGACTAGACGGAAGAAGGGATGAAGGCAGTCATGCAAGGTACGAAGATACCTAGGCTGTTTGAATCAACCCTTTTCTGGCTTTATGGCCGCAGATATTGTATTGGGGGTATACAAGGGTGTCGAGTAATCAGGCACATGTCGCTCTCAACGAACTCTCACGTTTTTGTGTTTCCTCCACACGCTGGCGATCCTACCCAACCGTCAATAATCTAGGGGTTGTTACTAGGGCTCTTTCCGTTGCTTCTCGTTTCTTTTTATTTATTATTTCCTGTAGATAGCTGGGGGGTACGTAGTTTGGGGTTGAGGTGGGAGGAGGGGAGAATATGATGAACGTGCGAAAGAAGACATCTTGAAACTGCTTTGATGTGAAATGCGGTGTCTATTTGTATGCTGATGACAATTTAGTGTCTCGTATACTGGCTTCCCGTGGTGCCGCACGATGATCCGAATTCACTTGGCTCTCTCAGCTTATCACCGTGTTCAAAAAAGACCGATACACCCTAGATGGTTGACAACATGAACTCTCCATTCTTCTCTCTCTTCTCTCTGAGCCCTACACTCTTCTATTTCTGCAACTTTCAGCCAGAAAACAAAAGGGGTATCATAAGCGTACTCCAACTTTTGCTTAAAACACCACTGTCCAACCAACCAGCCAGAACCACATTATATCTACCTAACAGCAAAGATAAGCCCAGGTGTGAAACCTGTATCCACTCCCTTTTCCCATTTCTTTTTTTTTTACCAATCCATTTTCTCCTATATTTTCCCCCCTCTCAAGCCAGCAGTGGAAATGATCTACCACTTCTTTTGATTCCTCCCACCGCCGCCACCTCTCCCACCTCTACCTCTACCACCACCTCTCCCCCTACCACCACCGCCTCTACCACCACCACCCCTCCTACCCCTGCCACCACCACCATTGCTATACCCGAAATTGTCCTCCTCATCTTCGTTGAACTCGGCCCCGACCTGCGCCCGGCGGGAAGGGTGGATACCAGCTTGGTCGTCCTCCTCCTCAGCAGGCTTCTCCTCAGCACCGCCGGCAGCCTTTGCCTTTTCCTTCTCGGCCTTTTCGACCTCCACCTTCTTCATCCTGCTGCGGCGCTCCTCGTTGAGCTTGGCGTTCTTCTCCTTGATCTTGTCGAGGCGTTGGGGGGTTTTGCCTCCGCCGCCGGCACTAATTATTTGCGTATAACTTGTCAGCAGAAACATCCATCAGGGGGAAAGGGGATAAGGGGAAACATACGTCAACTCAACATTAATCTTCCTCCCCTCAAACTCGGTGTGGTGAAACTTCTCCAGGCACGTCTTCATCCTGTCGAAGCGGTCAAACTCGACAAAGGCGATCCCGCGCGACTTTTTGGGGTCGTCGCGCTCGGTGAGGAGACGGACAGAGGTGGGCTGGAGAGCGGCGAAGTGGGCGGTGAGGGATTCCACCGTGGCCGTGTAAGGGAGGTTGCCGACGAAGCAGATGAAGCGGCCTTTGGGTTGGGTCTCCTCCGCCATTGCCTCCTCTTGCGACTTTGGTTTTTGGGCGTCGGGGTGGGAGGGGGGGAGCTGGTTCTCCTCTTTGGACTTCTTGTCCTTCTTGTCCTTTTTGTCTTTCCTGTCCTTCTTGGACTTCTTCTCGGAGGACTCGACGGCGGGCTCCTCCTCCTCCTCCTTCTCCTCCCTCTCCTCCTCCTCGGCAGCCGAATTGGACTTCTTTTCCTTCTTGTCCTTCTTGTCCTTCTTTTCCTTCTTGTCCTTCTTGTCCTTCTTCTCCTTCTTCTCAGACTTGTCCTTCTTCTCCTTCTTGTCCTTCTTTTCCTTCTTGGATTTCTTGTCGGAAGACTCAGACTTTGTCACCTCGCTCTTGCCGTTCTCGTCCACCTTGCTCTTCTTCATAACCTCCTGCTCTTGCGCCGCGACAGCGATGTCGTCCTCGTCGGAGCGGGAGCGCTTCTTGGAGCTTGACTTGCCCATTGTTGCTTTGTTGTTTTCCTCCAATCAAGCAATGTGAGAAAAGGAGAGCGCGATCCAGAAGAATATGGATTGCGACTGGAGGTGGAATCGGTGATGGGTGGTGGTTGACAAAGAAATTCAACCAGCAACGAAAAGAGAGAGAGAGAAAAAGAGAGAGAAAAAAAAAAAAAAAAGGTTATCGCCAAGTCGTTGTGCTGCGGCAAGGGTCGAGAACAATTCCGCAAAAAAAGCGAATTCTGCCAGCGTTGCGACCAAAGGCGGTGGGGAGGAATTTTGGTGGAGCGAATTGGGGACATGCCTATCGATAACAACAGCAAAGACGGCCCGTGTGGAGTCCGGGATTTGAAAGCCGCAGGCGGGCAGGTGCGCGCACAGAGAAACAAGAGGCGAACTGCGGCCTGTTTGGCGGCCACCTCTTGGATGTGTCCACATTCAAGTTGCACAGTATGATTGATACGGTGAGAGATTGCTGACTTTCTAGACCTGACACAGCTAAATCATCTCTGACACTTCTCAGAACAGTCCTACGCTAAAAGAGACTGAACATTGACTTACACCCTCCAAATGTCTCCACACAGTCCAACACCTCACCGGCCTCAAAACCACCCACCCATCCAAAACAGCTGCATACTGCAAGGCAGATCTCGGGAGATCTCCCACGGAAAACCCCATCCTGCAGCCCAATCTTTCATTTTCGTTGCATCACAAAGACACATTAGCTCAAACCTTGACAACCTCTTCTTCTCCCCGCCCTGTCACACATGCACACATCAAGGGACAAACTCGGTGACGTCAAATCTTGACAGATTGTTGTTCATATTTCATCTCCGAGTAGGTGTATAAAACTAAAAAGGAATGTGGGTATTTTTGATGATCAAGAGAAAAAAAGACCAAACAATAGGAAAACTTGAAAGAAAAAAAGAAAAACACTGGAATCCGGAAAAAAACAGCCCTCGTTTTGACAATGATGATGAAAAAAATCAAAAGGAGTGTCAGCCGTGTGTGTTTTTGTCCAGCTCAGTCAGGGTCCCCTAAAAACGCCCGCAATCCAAAAGCCTTCCGCCCCCCCTGTGGCAACTTTCCAATCTTCTCCTTCGAGCACCTTTATCTCATACGCCACTAGTTTAAACCTCCCCGGCGGGCTTGGCGGCGGTGTTGGTCTCCGCATCCTGGTAAGCAGGAGGGGCATCCTGCTCCTCCTCAGCCAAAAGCCCAGACTTCTCCTCGGCAACAACGGCCTCCTTGTGGGAAGCCTTGTGGAGAGAGTGACGTCTGGAGTGTCTACGGGAAGTGTGGGTAGGCTTGCGGAAGAAGCGCCACAGGCCAACAATAACGGTGCCAACCGCCATACCGATCAAGCTAACGGCGACACCAGCGACGAGACCGATGAGGACCGGAAGCAAGATGTGCGAGGTGATGTTCTTGAACAGCTTGCCCCAGCTGTGCTCGCGCATACCCATGCGACCAGGGCGAGGCTCGTTGTGGCCGTGGTGGCCGCCGTGATGGTGCTCGCCTCCGTGGTGGAAGGCAGGTCTCATGCCCATGCCCTCCCTGTTACCACCATGGCAACCAGGAAGTCTCATCTTGCGGAGCTGCTCCATCTTCTCGTGCGCGGCAGCCATGAGCTGGCAGATCCGGGTGGTGCACTCGGCGGGCTTGTCCTGATCGGAAACCTCGACAATAGTCTGGGGGGCGGTCTTCTCGACGGTGGTCATGAGGAGTTTACCCTCCTGATCCTTCACAAGATTGACCCTGACCTTGGGAATGTTCTCGACAAACGTGTACCCGACTTCAATAACCTGCAGTTCAACCTCAATAAGCTCAAAACTGCCATCAGCATCCTTCTGAACCGGGGAGACATGAAGCCCAAAGCCAAGTCGCTGAGCCTGCGGTTTCGGTCGTCGATGGTGCTTGCCCCTGCGATGCCCATCTTCTTCTCCACCATGGTGATCACGTCTTTTTTCCACCTCTGCACCGTCATCCAACACCTGGGGCGCCATCAAATTGCTAGAGAATGGGTCGGCAAAGGGGTACAATTCAAAGTCGTTCACCAACAAACGATCGCCACCTTCAGGCCGGTGCTCGATGGCAAACAGAAGCTCGAGGTGGTTTGGTCGTCCAGTCTTGACCTGGATGTCTTGTCCAAATCGCCCCTTGATGTTGAGCGGGCATCCAGGACATTCAAGATCGATGGGTTGGACCTCTGCGATTTTGGGCTCGGCGAACTCGACTTCCTGGGCGATCTTGAGGTCGGATTCGCTGATCTCGGGAGGGATGAGAAATGCGTTAGCAGCCGGGGCGGCCAAAAGGCCGGCAGCCGCTGCAAGTGAGAGTGACTTCATGAGCATGATTGCCGACGGAACAGTGTACTGTTTGGTGTTGTTGTGGGTAGGGGCCGCGTGTCGATTGTAAGTCAAGCTAGTGAGGGTTATCGCTAATCGTCCAGCGGCGGGAAGTCGACAGGCACTTGTCGCGGTGGTTGTGTGGGCGAGTTCTCAGGTGGGAGGAAGAAACAGCAAGAAGAAACAGCAAAAAGGAAAAGCGCGGATAAAAACGATGGTGAGTTGTCGGTTGGTTGGTTAGGTATCGATGGGAGGATGCGAGCCAGTCGACTTTGTGTTATGGTGGAATGTGTTGTGTTTGTTGGAGGGAGGTGAGGTGGTGGGCATGAGGTGTGTTGCGTAGTGGCCACTGACTGGCCTGCTGGCGACCCTGACTGTTAATAATGGAATGCTATCGTTAGAGACCCGGGCCTGCCGGAGCCAAACATTGTCTGGGTGGCGTCAGCCAAATGATGGCCCCTCCCAGGCCAAGAAGGGAAAGAGAGCGGAGGTGCTCAGCGCCAATAGACGTAATAATTAGGGGCCTCAGGCATGCTCGCTTTTCTCCACACATTTCCTGTTTCGATCTTTTCGAACGTGCGTCTTGTTGATTGCTGCTCTGGAAGCTTGTCGATTGTTTGACCAGTTTCATCGTCTGCGTCACATGATAACCAATTCTCTCGCCACTTTTCTTCCCATCTCATCTGCTTCTGGGTATTCTTCCAAGACCCCGAAACACCCCGCACCTAATGTGAACCACCGACCGACAGACCGACCGGACCTTCCGCAACCAGGGCCAGCCCGGTTACGCCATCAATACACCATAAATACCAATCCTTCCTGTACGCAAGTAAAATAACAACAGGCAGGACGGAAGCAGGTCCGTCTTAGCGGCCATGTATATCACCAACCAACCTCTTGTACTCATAATCACTCTTCTGAATTCCTTCTCGTCCTCAGCTTCAGTCTCTTTGACAGCCTCATCCGCAAGCTCCAGAACCGTCCTCTCTCACCCCGCTCCAACGAAGAAAGAGGCGACACCCCAGAAACCATCTTCTCCGCAGGGGGGGTCCATCTCCTCCCCACTCTCAACCTCATCGTCGGGGTCTGTTTGAATCGCGACTGCCCGTCAACAATCCCGATTTTCCGTGATACTGGGTTTCCTCAAGCAGAGCCAATCCCAACTGTACACGACAGTATTCTGTAGAAAAGGCCACATACTGTAAATCCCCTCAATTCCCACGGTTAAACCATCTGTTATCCTTCTGCTCGCTTGCATCCTACTTAATCTTGGCACAATCGCTACAACTCGGCTACATCATCTATATCCTAATCGGGACGGGGAGAGCTTCCTGACTGGGTTTCTTATCATTGTCCCAGCTTGCCTTTCACTGGCAATTTGATAACCAAAGAGCAAAAGCGAGAGGTGGCAATGTAAACGACAATCAAGCAATTCTGTATAAATCAACATTAATTCGAGGCGTAAATATCCCCAACGGTCTGGTATCAAACATATCTGCAGATTTCTTCTCTTGCTCCCCAAAACTTCTCGCAACTCCAACTCCATATCTCCAAGACGCCCCCCGCCACCTAGATAAGGAACGGCAGGATTATGAAAAAAAGCTCGCTGTGAAAAGCTTTCTCTCCAAGGTTGGTTGGTATTGTACAACAGCTTTTCAGTCTTCTCGCCTCTCCCCAAACTCCCTGATACTCCTCTCGATCAAGTAACCACGCTCCTCACATGAAGGTCCTAGGCCTTGATTCCCTGCCACCTCCCCCTTTGAACTCGAACACTCAAATAGTAAAAAAAGATCGCTCCCGGCATTATAGTATAGAAACCCAAATATTCCCCAACCCTCACCCTTATCCATCCTCATGCGTCCCCCCTACCACCCCTTTCCCAAGATCAACCCTCCAATCCACCAGATCCACACTCCACCCCCCTCCAACAGTCACGTTCCTCGCCTCCTCCACGCTCACGACCGGGCTAGTCCTGCTAAACAAATTCTGCAACGCAACCTGCACCCCCTCCGCCCCCCTCAAGCTCTCCTCCTGCAGCACAAACAGCACCACCACCCTCGCAAAATCCAGCACATCCTCCGTGACCTTGAACCCCGGCGTCGGCGTCGGCGTAGGCACCGTTGTCTGCCCTGAACTCAGCGGGATCGTCGTGGTAACCGTCCGGGTGACAGTTGGTGTGACTGTCAGTGTTGGTCTTATTGACGTTCCCGTCCCCGTTGATAACACCGTAGATCCCCCCTGCCGGACGGTACCGGTGGGAGTCCCCAAGGGATTCTGAGCATCAATCGTGATGGTGGTGAACTGCCCTGCGAGAATTGTAATCGTAGTCCAAAACACCCCATCGATCACCACCGCGTTGACGTTGACATCATTAACCTGCGCCAGAGCAGCCGCACTGCTTTGGCGGACGGCACTGCCGTCAAAGGTCACCAGGGCGTTGGTCGCCGTGCAGGACATGTTGGCCGAGTTAAGCTTGGCGATGACCTGCTCCCCATCTAACGGAATGGAAAAATTACTCTGGGCTTGCTGGATAAGTCGTGGGATGGCGTCCCCTACGGTAACATTGGACATGTTCTCCGGGCTGGAGAGAGTAAAGGTGGTGCAGCCTGGTGATGGGGCGGTGGTGCAGTCGAAGCCGGTGAAGCCGCCGGTGCAGATGCAGGAGCAAATTCCGTCGTTGACGACGTTGGTGCCCCCGTTGGCGCATGTCAACTGCTCTTGACATTGTTGTATCGAGGCTTGGGCGTCGTTGCCGTTGTTTTGCCTGCGGATGACGAAGAACTCGATCGGGATAATGATAGCGGCGGCCATGATGACCAGAATGACAACCATTACCACGATAAACCCCCAAAGAGGGAGCCCACAGCACCGGCGGTTCTGCTTCTTGTCCGGATTGTCAGGGTCGCTGTCAGGGCCGTTGGCTTCCCGAGATGTGTTGTTGGAGCGTGTGTTCATCGGCAATGGCCATGACTGAACATGGTCTCGTATGCTGTTGCGGATACTGCGACGGCTGCTGCTTGCTCCTGGTTGGGCGGGTGGTGGGAAGGCTGCGAGCATGTCCGAGAGCCCGGATTGATGCTTTTCATTGCGAACTTCATGGCGTGTTAGCTTCTGTTCTTTATATATCGAGCCAAGATGTGCCCTCACCTCCATATCCCTCCGAACCCGAATAGTCCAGGTCATCGAACCGACTCGCCGGTCTCTTGCCCTTTTCCAAACTCGCAGCTAGTTTCGTCGCCCGTCTGATCAATTCTGGCAAACTCGTCAAGCTCCCTCTCGCCTCGGCCTTTCGTACAGCATCCATATCCAACCGTGGCGGTCTTCGAATGGCCGACAGCCGGCTGTATTGTCTAGGTTCTAGAGTTTCTTGTGGAGATGGTGTTTTTTCTTCTCGCTGTGCCGGTGTGGTCGACGGATCATCCGCACTTGCCGAGGACAAGGCGTTGATCACAGAATCCCGAGTGACTGCCGCGCCGATAGGCAACCTCGCTGAAGCTGGAATCGTGCTGGAAGAACTCGAATAGTCCACGTAACCTGTACCCTCGTCAAATGGCCCACCTTGCAGTGGCCTTGGCTCCGGCCTCCTGTTTTGATCTTCCTGTTGCGGGCCAGGAGCCACTACGGTTCCCACGAGAGTTGGCTTCGCTCGTTTTCCGACACTAGCGTTTCGTACCAACCGACTCTCCTCCTCATCACCAAAAGGACCGGCCTCCTCCAGGATAGTGTCGTCGTAAAAGGCTTCCGGGTACTGAGGACTGGGTCCGGGTGATGGTGTGTCCCAGCCATCAGGTATCGCAGCGCTCGAGGCAAAAGATGTATGTGATCGAGAGCGAGGGCTCTCTTCGGGAATAGGTGAAACATATGACACATTGGAGTAGAAAGACGAAACACCACGTCGCGCAGAGGGCGGCGGTCCGAGGTTGACGCTTCGTCTCGGTGGTCCTGGTGGAATCTGGGCTGGGATGGGGAAGTCAGGTATTGACACTATTGAAGATTGTGTTGATGCTCGGGACACCGAGGACGGCGTTTCTGGCACGGGTAGCAACTCCTGGCCCGAGGGTTCTCTTCCGGGTCGCGGGCGATACTGGAATACCGGCGTGGGATCCTGCACCTTGGAGCCGTCCAATATCGAGGGCACTCGGCTCGGACGTGGAGGTCGTTGCGGCGGCTGCGACTTGCCCGGCGGTGGTCGATACGGTTCACCGCTGGCACTCGAGGGAGCTATAATAGGACCGCCTGCCAGGGGCCACTGTGGAACCTGTGTCGGGCGGGAGATCGCCACGCCGATATTCCCATCCTTCGTCTGTAGTCCTGGTGGTGCTTGTGGTCTCGATGGTCTTGAGATTTGCGGTTCCTCATCAGCTGCCCCTCGCCTTGACCTTGGTGGCGACCTTTCCTGTCCCGGTAACCCAGCAGCGGCACGCTCCCTCGCCCTTGCAATTGACCCAGCTGGTGGTGATCGGTCCATACCTCTCCCATCTTTAGTACTCATTTAGCTCAGAGCCCTCTTGCACCCCGGCTCATCCAGTCCGGCTGTTCGTTCCCTTCGAGTCCTCCTTTCCCTGGCTTTTTCGAATCCTTCCGGTCCTTCTTTCGACTTCACGAGCATAGGCTGTTGCTGATTTGGTTTCGACAAGAAACGGTTTGCCAATGTTTGCTGGAGGGCGGGTGGCACGAGTTGCCGCTGATGGTAAATAGTAAACCGTGTCTGTCTCAACCTTCGGACCTCATAAACACCTGGTATCGCAAACGTCGGGTGCCCCAATCCCAAATCCCAGAGTCGTGGAACCGGACGCGTGTGTAGCCGCGACAAACGAGCGTAATCTATGCCAGCGTAGGAGAATGGAAAAAAAAGATTGGACCGAACCCAGCGTGCGCCGTCACACGAACCAGGCCCAACAAACAGGAAAACGAGAGAATTAATCTTCAACAAACCAGTGGCCTTCGATCTCGCGAAGCCAAATAAAACGACGTGACAGTCTATACGCCAGGTAATCAGAGGTTAGCCGTGGTGGCCTGGCGGGCAGAACGGGACAGACAGAAGGAAAGAAAGAAAACGAGGGTGTTCGGGGGCGGGTAGTGTAACAACAGATCGATAGTATTCAACCCATTTGCCAGATTTGCCTGTTCAGGTTGACCCGAGCAAAGGTGTGCGTGTGTGTGTGTGTGTGAGAGAGAGAGAGAGGTTACTACCTACCGCGAAGCCAAGCCAAGCCAAGCCAGCGACGAACCCCTGGGGGGAACCGTGACGGGATGAGGTATCACGTACCTTTGTGTTTCGACGTCTCCACGAACACACCCCTGTCACCTCACACTGCGCGGTATTGGGGCGACCCGGTTGTATACCGTAGGTTGTGTCTATCCTTCCCACCCGGCGAATCAGGTGCAATGTCGTACAAGTCGCACGTTGTGCTGTAGTGCGAGGAACCGATGAAAAGACAAGCAACGGCGAGGACGACAACAAACTTGGAGTGTTCTTTTTTTCCTTCTCAGGGGATTCGGGAGACTGCACCAAAGAGGCGTGGGACGTCGGTACTGGGCAGACTCGGTAATGGGAGGGGATCAGGATGAAATCGTGCACGTACGACCGAGACGGGGGTTGCCGTTTCAGATGTGCGGGAGAGCAAGAGAGCTCTTCGCGGCGGCACCCAGCTCCAGCAAGCAGAAGTGGGTGTCTGAGAGATGAAGATCAAGAGAAAATCAAGCGTTGGCTGCAGTCCCTCGCAGAACCAGGCGATGACTAACGTAGTGCAGAGACGGTGTCGTGCAAGGCGTGCAGCGAGCAGCAGTGATGGTCAGCTAGTGATCAGTGAATCCGCTGATCTGAGAGATCCGCTGGAGCTCTTCTGGATATCCTGCCGAGAAGTTTGCCAGTCCAGAGCAGTGGTTCCAGATCACCGGCGGGAACCAACAGGAGCGTGAACGTGGCAAGCGGCGACAAGAGTGCGAATAGTTGCGAAAGAAGGGTTCGAAGGAGCGGCAATGCTGTCGGAGCCACGCGGGCGGCGAACGAGTGACGGGATATGCAAAAGAATGACAAGAGTTTGGATGAACACGACAGCAGCAGCAGCAGCAGCAGCAGCAGCAGCAGCAGCAGCAACAGCAACAACAACAACAACAACAACAACAACGATGACAGAAACGAAACTCGAGAAGGAAAACACGAAAACACGCTCCCCAGTGGGCTGTGATCGGGATCAAGGGGCATCATGGCTCCGAGGGGACGGACACGGGGGCAGGAGCACGCAAGACACAGGGGGCAGGCACACGCCGAGGGTCTGGTCTGGGCTTTGACGTTGCCCGCAGCCCTGCAGGCTTCGGGGTGGCATTGTCCGTGGCCAGGGTTACATAGAAGTCTGTTTTACCTGGACAATACGAAGCTGCCATATACGACGGTGACGACAGAAATAGGACGATGGAAGAGACTTTGGCTTCGGTAGACCATCTAGTGGGAAAGAATGCTGTATGGAACAGAAGGTTGAGAATACCAGCCTATAGCATGCTCAGACAAGCAAGTGTCCCATCCATCCTCTGAGGCACAAACGCTTATGCATGACATTCGCACTGCAGATCAGTGCCGTAGAGGCGCACCACCCAATATCGAGCAATAGAAGGCGATTTCGACAAGAGCCCAAGTGCGGCACCAGGATGGACATTGGTAACAGTCCAAGAAGCATCAATATCTCAACTTTCATGGTGGGTCTGATCACGGTGAGAATTGCAGGGGTGCTTCTCCCCACTCCAAGAGCATATAGATAAGCAGGTGGAGTCAGGCTCAATCTTAAACACTAGCGCCATCACCCACATGACCTTCTGGTCCAAGCGGTCGATCAAGTCGCTGTGGCCGTGGCCATATGAACAAGAGCAAAAGGCCAACGGATTACCCAACAAGCGACATGTTCAGATGCCGTTGCCCACCTCGGAGTCAACCCGGCGGATGACGGGCTCTGCCGTGGCCTGATTTCGGCCGCAAAGACTCCCACGATTCTCAACGGGCCAGATCCGAGACCGCCGGCGTGGCGCTGTCACAAACCCAATGCTTGACTCTATATAACTGGGTTTCGCAAACCCGGCAGCATCGGCACCAACAGTCGCCCAAGCAGGCTTTGGGGTTTTCTTTGCGCAAGCAGACTGTGTCTGTCCGTACCTACAGTCACATCCAACATCAGACGACGGCGAATTCGGACCAACACACGGCCTTCGATTTGCTGATCGGATTCCGCCCGGGCTTTTCGTCGCACATTTTCTCAAAGTCTGTTGGATCCATTGCTGATTGGTGGCAGTATTCAAGGTCTTGCAAAGACAAAGAGCAAATCGCATCTCGAGCTTAAACTTGCATTGTGCCATGTTGCCGCCCTTTCCTGTGCTTCGAGAGCGATCAACCGCAACCCACACCCATACCATTGGTATTCCTCTTTTTCGTACCATGACGACTGCCCGTCCTGTCAAACATCTCGATGTGTTTCCGTTCCTTGTGACGAACCAACCAGTCATGTTTCCTCGCACAACATCCGCCTCTCATCCGCGTTTCAAGTGACGTCGCGACGCATGGCCCAAGACAGAGGTTCATGCCGTCACACAGTCTGACTGATACTCCCCCTTTTCCCTTTTGCGAGACTTCAAAGAAACCACAGTTGGGCAACCGTGCCCTCTGAAACATGTTGCGCTGTTGCGGGAGAGTGCATTGAGGTCATATCAACTGCAGAGTTGCTCACATTCAGGTTTGCAGTTGATGGGAAATATGTTGGAACCCATCCAACAGCAGAGACTCCATGAGACCTTTTGTCTTTTGGATGTTGGCGATATGTGGTTACACAGTACCAAGAATGCAAACCCCTATTTCTTCCCTTGCACCGAGATAGCCCCTTTTACTACCGTGTTTATTTTGGTTACCCGAGACCTCATAACGACATCTACCATCTAACTGGGGAGAAAACAAGCCTCATACACCAGCCATCTATATTCTCTCGCTCACCTTACGATTGAAGCTGCTTTTAGCATCCCAATATCAACATGCAGCCACCAGCCAGCACACCCTCTTACTCTCACTTCACCAACCGTCTGTCAACCATCAGCCCAATCGCTCGCAAGAAAATAGCCGCGCTTCTACAATGACTTACCTATCTCACACTCACAGCACCCTCTTCCCTCCGCCGTTTATCTCTTCTTTGCGCCTCTTTACACTAGGTATGTGTTCTCTGCAGTTTTTTTTCCATGTACCTCTTCTCCGCCCATCCTCAAGAAAGCCACTTCCAATCAACCCTCCATGATAGCCGCTCAAACGTCCCAACATCTCACTATTTCATCCTCAGTCCACCACCCCCACGGCTCCTTCACATGAGCTGAATACATAGCTGTGCCACCTCACTACCGCCCCCGACAAGCGAGCACGGGGTGCGCGCCGTACCGCGCCGCTTACTTCTACACGCAGTAAGCGCGGGAGTTGGCAGATACCTAGCTAGGGTACTGACCTGCAAAAGAATTGGATGCGCAGTGTCTGATCAGGTGCGTCTGACCTGTCAAATTTTACGAGATGGCCTGCACCACCCCTATTCTGGCCACAGTTCTCAGACGGAAAGTTCGGCGGCTGAGAAAAGAGCTCTGGTGCTGTTCTGCAATGTGATATATGTAGGTGTAGGTGATTGTGATATCTGGGAGTCCGATGCGTTGGCCGACATCGGCTGGTTGTTGATCAAGGTATGGGCTGGTGGTGTTATAGCTAGGAATGGAGTTGTTGGCCAACCAAGATGGTTTAGTCAAAGGTGGTTGTTTGGCTATTCAGGGGAAAGAAGTAGACACCAACAACGAGAAAGAAAATCCCATTGCTCCTATGCTTGCGCTAAATCCGAGTATATATATCCCCCACTTGTCTTTTGCGTTTGTGAAGTGTGCCTGCGTTCCCCCCATCATGAATGAAGTTCCGTGCCAAACCACTCCACACTCACTCCCCCAGCATATAAAACTGTGCAAAGATTCCAGAAAACTCAAACGACTCGCGCCTCCCCATCTGGCCCCAAGAGTATGGTTCCCCACTCCCGTTCATGATAAACACACAAGTACTATTAAGATAAATATCCCGCCCGCCCAACTACCTCGCCAATCCCAACCATAGCATAGCTTCATTCCACATGTTTCAAAACCCTCGTAGTCCCTTCCCCAATCCATGACCCCCACCTCTCAAAGAATTACACACTTCTCCTTCCTCCTCCTCCTCCTCCTCCTCTTCTTCGCCGCCTCATCACTCATCTTCTGCCCCAATTCATCCCTCGCCTGCTCCTCCAGCTTGTCTTCCCTCCTGCACAGCTGCCGACAAAGATCGATAAACACCTCGTCCACATTCGCTACATCTTCTCATCAGCCACCAACCCACATCACACACAACCAATAACAAGAAAACTTACTCCTCGTCCTGGCACTGCTCTCATAATACGGCGCGTTCCAACTCCTCGAAACCCCAAACGCCCTCGCCCTGTCCACCGCCCTCTGATCTTCCAAATCGGCCTTGTTGCCCACCATCACAATCGGGACCGTGTCGTCGTCTTTGATGCGGAGAATCTCTTCTCTCAAGGTCGCGAGCTCATCAAACGAGCTGCGGGAGGCGATGCTAAAGACTAGAAGAAACCCTTGCCCCGATTTGAGAAACAGGTCGCGCATAGCGACGAATTGGTCTGTTCCTGCAGTGTCGAGGCTAGGGAGAAGGGGAAGAAGATGAGGTTAGTATAGTGTAACAAGACGCGTCTAGACGTGTGAAGAATCAGCGTTGTGTGGGTGTGCTTACATCTCGAGTACTACTTGCCGTCCCTTGAAACCATGAAACCATGCGTCAGTAAAATGCATTGTGAGAGGAATGGCAGGAGACTCACATCAACAGTCACCTGCGTCCTGTATGAATCCTCGATTGTCGGATCATAGCTCTCAATCCATTCATTGTGGACAAATTGGGCTGTTTCTCGTCAGTCAATCCTCACTCCAGGGCAGATAGGTGAAAGGGGGGTTATTCAGGGTTATGTGTGACCACCAAAAGAACCCAGGGTTATACAAGCAAGAACGGGGCATACATACCAGTCAAGCAACTCTTCCCGACACCACCTTAGATAGGCCAAAAAAAACAACGTCAGCAAAAAAAAATCGTACTACCACTCAGACAATTCGCAACCACCACCCCATCTGGGCATTGTCACTCTTTCGCTCCTCCAGCAAAGAAGAGAGCTCTCGTGAATTTCTGCGCAAGCGTGGGATATGTGGGGGAGAAGAGGAGGAAGGCAAACCAACCTGCGCCTAAAACTACCACATGGTATTCCCGACTAAACAATCAGGGTGGACACCACCCGACGTGTTAGCAAATGTGTTGTTCCCCAACCTTCCCAAATAAAATTTAAAAAAAAAAATAAAATAAAAAAAAAATAAAAAAAAAACCAAAAAAAAAAACCAAGAAACAACGCCAAAATCCCGAGAGCGTGTTTTGTCGGGATTTGGGCAGCTGATGAAAAACAAAGGGGAAAGAGCGGGTAGATTTCTCTGATTCAGGAGGCGTTCTCGACATATATGAGAAGACGTATGAAAATTCATCTCAGTGATCTGGTAGATGGAGTATACCAAACAAATGGTGGATGACATAGAAAGTAAAATGACGTAAACTGGAATGTATGACTTACACGGGCTGATAGGTAAACCTCGACGGCATTGTGTATGTTGTGAAAGATTCGACACTGAGTGATGTCTCCCAGCAGTCGTGGTTGATGTGTTGAGAGGAAAGAAAGGGAACAGAGCCTGGCTAAATGAGTAGGGATTTCGCGCGTTTCCTTTGCAGGGCTGCCTTATTTTTGTCGAAATGCCAGGTTGAGATATGATGTAGTAAGTCAAACCTGAAGCTCGCAGCTCCGACTCCTCACGGGACGCCAAACAGACGGAATCGACACAGACTGGAGCCCCAGGTGCGGCTGCATGCAGCGAGAATCGACCGGACACGCGGGCTGGTCTGGAAAAAGAGGGCAAAAGAAATGAACGAGAAGGAAGGGAGATGAAGCGAAGTGATGCAATTTCTCTCTCCCTGCGGTCACCGGGTATTTTGCTGCCAGTTTTTGTCTCCTTCGCAAGACCCCTAGGGAAAAAAAGACTCGAGGACGAGCACGCGGCTTGTAATCAGGGGTGCTTTGGTGCCGGGTCCTTTCTTGGGGGAGGGGGGGGGTGTGCTTGGCCGACGATTTTGGGGGCTGCGAGGCCGGGGGTTTAGGGGCACAAGCGCGCAGAGCTGCGGGAGAGACGTCCAGTCGGAGCTTTAGCGGGCCGTGAGATGGAGCCCTTCTTTCAACCGATGGCCAGCCACCTCCTCACCTTACAGCAACGCACCCAAAGCACCAAAGCACTCCGTGCAGACCCAGGACCGAGCGTTGGGAATCTGTTCTCGCCTATAGCAGGGAGGTGACCAGCCTGACCAGCCAACGGCAACGTCAGTGATGAGTGGTCCCTAGGGCGATCTTGTTGCTTTGGATCCGCTGGCTCGGGGGGTATCAATCGGCGGGATCAAAGGCCCAGCTGTAGTGTGTGGTGTCACCAATTGTCTGCGGTTGTCTGCAGGGACGACTCCCTGTGTTCAGGGATTCTTGTACCTCGCTCAACCCCGGGTTCTCTGACGCTGATGCTGACGCAAGGGTGGGCGGCGGGCACCAACAAACTCTCACTTCTTGGAGCGAATCCGGAGTTGCTGTGTCGATGACGCCACGCAAGAGACGGGACCGGGGAGGGCACCTCGGTTGGTATAAACGTCACAGCGAGCACGAAGGAGAACGACTGGGAATGAGCAACCGGTGGGTGGAGGTTAGACAAGAGAGGGTGCCGATGTGGCAGGACATTGGGACAGGTACAAAAAAGCTACCCCAAGCTTTTATTTTAGACTGATGGATATTGGATGGATCTACTAGCGGACCACCAGGACGGATCCGAGGGCGGGCAAGTGTACTCCATACGCAGTGTTAAGATAGGACGGTGGCCATCTGAAAAAAAAAAAAAAAAGTCGGGATGACATATATGGAACACGCTGGATGCCGGGACACGGCAGGACACGGCAGAAAATCAACAGAACAAAGACGGGACCGCAGCAGATCAGTCAGGCAGGCCGCGGCTCGGTCCTGACAGTGTCTCGGAGATCTTTGGATCGCCCTTTTTATTTGCCAGAATTTTACATAGCACTTGCATGCCCCAGCATCGGAATGGGCTCTGGTGAATGGATGATAGATGCGGGCAAGGCTAGCGAACGGACCAACTGACACCAAAAAGGGACCATCAGAGCTGCATGAGGCTGCTTCCCCGGCCACAGAGGGGGGTTCTGTGAGCAAAAAGGCAAGGGGTCCCACCAATTCCATCACCGACCTGAATCTAAACCCCCACCGCCCACCAGCATCCACCAACAATACCTGGCTGTCTTGCTGCAACGCAACGCCAGCTGCTTTGACGACGATGCGCCGTGACAGCCAGCGAACAGAGCCAGGGCTTGTTGCATGCAGGAACAGACATGGACTGTGCAGGTAAGGTACGCAGGTGGACTGAGGCCTTTCATGGATCTTCCACCTTGTTTCTCGATGCTGATCTCGCCGCCCAAGGGCCCAAAGATTGGCTGTGGCCGGCCCCGCACGCACAAACACCAGATCATATTGTTTCTGCCTGATCTGACTCTTGATTCCGGTCTCCTGGTACCATGTCGATCCGAACCAGCTCCAACAGCCAGGCCAGCAGCTTGAAACCACTTTCTTTTCCCCCTCGAAACAGCAGGTCTGACCTGGTCTCGGAGCTGAGTTCTCCCTTACACTCGCTAGCCCCTTGGCTGCACGCCCTAGGTGCACATTCTCATTCCATCACCTATGCGTCTTGCGCAGGACCCCTCGCTAGAGACCGCCCTTGGTTGGCAGCAGCTGTCCTGCGGTGTTCTCGGCACAACGTTTGGACCTCGCGGAAAAAGGAACAAACTCGATGTTGGAAAACCAATGGCCACTGCAGGTTACGCGGCAGCTCGTATCTTTGTCGTGTTTGTTTCCTCGCCTTCCACGAACCACCGACTGGCATTTTCTTCCCTCTGGCCAACATCTCCAAGGGACCCAGATGTCATCCGCTGACCATGCCAGTCAATAGCTCAAGCCCGAGCTTTTGGCATACACCACTCGGCAGGGCCTAGGGTTAGCAACCTCATTGCTTTTTCCCTTGTGTCTTCCCATGTTTTCCGGTTTGGCACACCATGACGCACACATGGAAGGAAACTGTAGTCGGTGCTGGGATTTGACACCTACAAGGCGACGTACAGGTGGCTTACGACAGGCTGCCGCTTGGGTCGGGATGGCCAGAGCTTTCAGAGGCAGATCCTGGCTATCCGAGCGTTCTGGCACCGGTGTTTTCAAGTCGGCAGTTGCTTCTCTTCGTGGGAATCTTCTCCTCGTCACTCGATAGGGATGCAGAGCTCGCACTGGTCCGGTGATGGGGAATGTTTATATTTGCGCCACTCTACCCACTGTCTCCCCAGACTAGTCTGTTCCGTATTGTCGGAAACTAAACAGTCTTGAGAAGCGGTGTGTCTGAGCTTGCGGGAAACAAAGCCGACCAGGTGAGGTGACGACGTACAGGATATGCTGAAGCCTCGGGCTCCATGGAAAACAATCGGGATTGCAGCACCGCCACTCGGAGCTATGACAAACTGGATGAATGCAAGAGTGCTTTTTGGGACGATGGCGTCTTCTCACTGCCCACTAGATCCAGACCGTTCGGGTTTTGGACAAGTGCCACCGTCAACTTGGCAAATACCTATCCTTGGTGTCGTAACCACATCCTCTTGATCTTCAGAGGCAACTAAACATCGATGAGTGGTAATGAACAGAGGATCGAGCTAGGAGGACTTACCAGAGGAGGTCAAGAGAAGCAGCCTCGGAATGCTGCTGTGAAGACGGAGTTCAGATGCCTTTGTTGCAGAAGGGTCCAGAAGGGTATCACGAAGAGACAGACATATGCTCCGATACATGTGAGAAAGTGGACAAAATGAGGAACTCTGCTAGCAGTGTCAATCTGATGGAACGTCAATTGCATCTCACCGTAAGGGCAAGGCTACTCCTGCTTCACGCGGGTGCCTGCCTGGTTTTGGGTCAAAAGGTAGAAGGAAGGACTCAAAGTCGCCCGGGAATATCTCTCCGCCCCAAGAGTCTGAACTCAGAAGCAGGAGCAACATGGACCCTCACCACCTGCTGGGCAACACCGGCGCGAGACAATTCGCACTGTGGGTTTCGGGGGCCTGGCCGTTCTAATTTGGCACCCCGTTGCCGGCAGACACTGAGAAATACAGTGCCAGAACCATACATCTCCTGTGCACACTGTCCGCTATTCCCAGAAAAATTCCATCCGCCCTCGACTCTGCCAAGCTTGATTCTTTGAAGGTCACTTTGGAACATTTTCATTCACCACAACAGAAACAGATCGCTTCATCATCTGGGCGATGCTTGTTTACCTAATCTGAAGCCTCCTATTTTTGTCGACTAGACTCAAAACACAGCGTCAATCTATCGACTGCATCGCAATAACGCACTTCTCGGGTCTCATTCTCAAACTCGAGTTCTCTTATAAGCGGGTTCATCAAACACCGACACCGAAAACTTCTAAATGGCACCCGAGGTACAGAGCAAGAAGAGGAAGATCGACGACGAGGGTGTACTCGTCAAGAAGGCAAAGAAGAAACAGAAGAAGCAGCGTGAGGATGAGGCCGACCTGGATGTCGAGGCTGGTCTGAACAAGGCGTTCGCTCGGATGGACGGCCAGCTCCTGGCTGATCACATTGCTCAAAAGACGTCTCGTTTTGGCACAGAGCTCAGTCCCATTGAGCTTTCAGATCTTTACATTTCGGGTGAGTGGCACTCCGACTTACGGGGCTTGCAGGACAAGGCTAACTCCATGATGTAGCCAACGCCATCAAAGACACCACTTCGTATGAGAAGCCGAGAAATCTCGAAAACCTACCAGATTTCCTGGAGAAGTTTTCAGCTGAGCCTGAGAAGCTCAACAATGCATCCAAGACGTGTGGTGCGCCGCATACACTAGTTGTCTCGGCTGCCGGTCTCCGAGCCGCTGATACTGTCAGGTAGGTACGAGTGTAGTTGTTGTATCGAGATAGCTGCTAAATTGACCAAATCACAGAGCACTCAGGACGTTTCAAAAGAAGGGCAACACAGTCGCCAAGCTGGTAAGAAGCCATATCTACTCTCAGTCAATGACGTTGGCTGACTGATTATCACCAGTTTGCCAAGCATTTCAAGGTAGAAGAACAGGTCGCCTTTCTCCAAAAGAACCGCAGTGGCATGGCGGTTGGCACGCCTCAGCGCCTGATTGATCTCATCGAGAATGGTAGGTATTCTTCCAGCAACTGTTACGTTCTTATGCTGACTGTGCAAAAGGGGCGCTCGCTACTTCGCATCTCAAAAGGATAATTGTTGATGCTTCACATATTGACCAGAAGAAGCGGGGGATTGTGGACATGAGGGAGACTTTGATGCCGCTTGTGAGGCTTCTGTCGAGGAAGGAGCTCAAGGACAAGTATACGGATCCCGACCACCCGATCGATCTCATCTTTTACTAAGCTCGGGAGGAGTTTGAGTTTCTTGATTTGTCTGTTGGTAGATATCCAAGCGCTGGCCAAGTTCACAGTTTCCGCACTAATTCCCACCATCCATGACTGCGGTTCTTATTCTTGTGGCTTGTACGTCTGATAGCTGTTGCACGATGTCCTTCCGCAATTCAGCTTGGAAAGAACCTCCTGACCCGCCGCCGGGACCACATCATTGGATTGTCATTCTGGGAAACAGTCCATGTTGTTGTTGTGCCTGCCTCGATCGACTACTGGCACAACATCGCAGGCTCTGGCATGTCATGCTCCTGCCGTCCATATTCTTGGTGCCGGTGCCGGTGCCCAGGGTTTCCAGTATTTCAGCTTTGGGTCGTGTCTCCCTCTTCTCTCTTCCCATTACATTTCCATCATCAACAGTCGCTCTGTGTTTTTGAACGTCGTTCTTTTCTTGGATTAGGTACCCAAATTCTGTCTCGTCGGTCGTTTGACACCTCCTTTTGGAGATCATATCTTTGCTTGCAGCTCTTCGAATCACCGACAAGTTTCTCGCCTTCAATATGAAGTCCACGGTGCTCTGGAGCATTACGCTATTTTCATCTATCTCATCGGCCCGACAAAACAAAGAATCGCTGCCTCCCTGTGCCCAGATTTGTCTACAACCACTCCTTCAAAGCACGAACTGTGCCGACATCCGCTGTATCTGCCAGCGAAAGCAGGATCTACAGGTAACCTTTACTGAGATGCCCAGGCTCACTTCACCTCACCCACTGACAATGTCTGACACAGAATCTTTTTCACTGTGTCTTCATTAACTGCAACGCTGTGGAATATTCACCCGCTCTGAAAACCGTCACGGGGAATTGCATCACGTCCTCGGCTGTCAATACGGTTCAAGACATTGTAGCTAGCGACGAAACAGACACCAACGACATCATCAATCACCATTCGCCAATGCAACTCGAAGCCGCTCGGCACATGGGCCACGTTGGTGACGTTGGGTCTGGAGGACAAGGCAGTTTGGTTCCTGAAGCAAGCATACTTTCGCCAAATACATTCTCAGAGACTCCAGACGGTCACCACCCCCCAATCGGCCTCAACATCAACCTTCACTACGACGATGGCAACACCGATGGCACGACGTCCTCGCCCAACCCCAAGGTACATGCCGAAAGGCTTCTATCTGGCGCCGGCACCAGTTCTGACATGACACATGTCATTGATGAGTATTCGCCAAACCATGTTGCTGGCAATCCTCCCGGCCCGTTTGTGTCGAGCGGTCCTCCTGCGCCTCGCCCACCGGGAGGAGGCAATGGCGGAGGCAGTGCTTCTCCCCCTCGGGTCGTTACCATGACACAGACCGTCACAGTTCCCCAAGCAGGTGCCGGCTCGGGCTCAAGTACTGGTTCCTATGCGTACGGTGGTTATCAAGGTGCGAATGCCGGCGGCAGCGGTGCTGGGTCATATGACTTTGGTGCCGGAAGTGGTAGCGGCGTGGGCGGAAAAGGGGCTTATGGTGCGGGTGCTGGGAATGGGGGCTCTGATCCTGCGGCATATGGTCCTCCTGGTGGAGGCAATGGCCAAACACTCACTGCCATCGAGACAACAACCATCTGTCTGAGTTCAGCTCAACAGTCGCCGGCAGGAGGCTATGACAACGGCGGAGGCGGATCACCACCATGTCCAGCAGGCAACGGCAACGGTAACGGGAACGGCAATGAGGCATGTCAACCTTCTCAGCCTGCTTTGCAAGGCCCGCTGGTCGAGACAGTCTTCATCTTGGGCACCCCAAGTCCAATGGCCATTGCTCCAACAAGCTGTCCAGCCGGAGCCGGAGCCGGAGATGGGAACAGAGACGACGGTTCACAATATGCAGCCCAAGCCGCACCTGCACCTCCTCCTCCCCCTCCACCACCACCAGTCTATGTGACAATCACTCAAACAGTCGCTGCACCACCTCCTCCACACTCCCCAGCCTCTGTTCCCTTGGCGGCTGTTTCGTTTGATCCTCCAGCGTACGCTCCTCCCAACACGGTTGCATACTTGGGAGCCAAGGGCGCGGGTTTGCAGCAACAAGTCGCAGACGAGACTACAACGTCTTTCTACACAGCAATCACTGCTGCTCCCCATTTCCAACAATCAGGGGCAGCGGGCGCATATGGCGACCCACCAGACAGTGATGGTGCAGTTGCGCCGATTCCCGCGATCCCACCGTCGATCTGGGGTGCTGGTCCAGCCCAAGTTACGGCAGCAAAAGCGGCGCAGGATGGCCCGTCTCTTGTGATTCTGTCAGCGGCCCTCGGGTTTATCCTACTGCAGGCTCTTTTCCTCACATTCTAGTCTCCTCTGGTTCCCTGTACACCACCATCACGGTGTTAGGTTTAAGGTATTCGCATTATCACAGTTGGAGGTGTATGTTGCTGGTTATGTAGGTCATTATTGCAGTTAGGAGCAGCAGGCATTTTGGCCCTTGCTTGTACTGGTATGATAATGTAACACAAGACAATGTACTTGTCAGTGAATTTCATCTTGAAGGTGGTGGGAAAAGGGAAGAGAGAGTAAGGGGCGTAGATTAGATGGGAATGGATTGATGCTCTTGTCATTTGTTTTCTCCTGACTGTGATGACTGAGACTGTTCATCTGCCGATAGCAGTAAATGAGTCTTTGAAGGGCAGTTCTTGATAGATGAGATATCCCTGGGTAAGAAACTTCTCTCTGTGATGATACACCAGTTCAATCAATCGGCCTGCCATGTCCCCCGCCACCCTTCAAGCTCCAACACACAAGGTTCATCTGACGCAGGTGCAGGTAGAGTTGTTTACTTGAGGGTGTTAGCTGTGTGAGGCGTCGATGTTTACCACACCCTCCATGTAGAGGAGGGTAGAGAAATCAGAGGATAATGAAAATTTCTGTCACGCCCAGACTCTCACACTGGTACGTTAGGGTAAGGGTCTGTTGGTGCAGGCTGATCAGGGCCAGATCAGGATGATCAGCTCAAGGTCCCGGGGGCTGTATATATACGGAGGGACTAGATGGGTAGCAGATCGTTCCGCGGTATGCAATGCAAGTCACGTTCGTCGGTATCAAGACCATTGTGATTGAGACCAAGCCATTGTTGTGCACTGTTTAGCCGCACCGAACTAGATTGTCTAGAAGCGCCTTCGACTAGTATCCCTTTCAGAGGTTCTGGATAGGGGTTCGTCACACTGGGCCACCTCACCAGTGGATGCTGGATAGAGAGAACCTGGGTTCTGGTAGAAGATGAATTGGACTTGCGTGAATTAGCAAAGAATCACACAGCAGTCGAGGGGCACACAAAAAGTCAAGGCAAACAATCTTCTGTTATATATTTCTTTCTCAAACCCAAAGCTGAAACAACACGGGCCGTCAAATACCTGCCTTCCCGTTCCTTCACTGATTCAATAACAATACCCGGATTTTTTCCACCGAAAAACATCTCGAAACTGCAACTGAACCTGTGAATGAGTGGGATGACAGATATTGACTGCTCAGAGTTGACCACAAAAGATCAAAGTTTGTAAGCAATCAAAGACTAATTGAACCCAGCAGGCACTCAATGAGTGTACAAAAAACGCCTGTCAGGTGAAGAACTTGATGCCTCGCAAAATGATTGCTTTCTCCCGACCTTTGAGCGACCAAGTCCACTGGTAACAGACGGAAGAGGCGCTTACCTAACAGCGGGAAGGTTGAAGAGGATAACTAAGAAACCTTGGGAGACTGTTAATCTGATGGTCTGATGATTTGGTGAAAGGTCAAACAAGTCTCGCATTCTTGTGTCTCCATATTCAGAATATGTAAGAAATACTATCAGTTGGCCGACAGGTATAGCCGCACCGGCGAAAGTGAGCCACCTAGACGGTATCAATCGCAAATTACTCTCATCATAGTGAGAGACACAAGAAGACGAGACGAGAATGACCGGATGATGAGAGGAGGAGCGTACCATAAGAGTGACGAAATTGTCGTGCAATGTCGAACGAAAGACGAAGAAGAAAAGAAAAAGGAAAATTGTCGAAGATGGACCTGCGGCAGATCCGACCTACCATTTGGGCAGAAAAGCTAGTGTTTTCCGTCACTGGCTCAGTTTTGTGATACGAGCAGTTTGTGTGGTGTAGCTTTCCTGCAACTGGGGATCGAAAGATCACTGCAGTTGTCCGACGATCAACATCGGCGCCATCGCGGGCTGGATGTTGTGCTGTTGTTGGAGTCGTGTTGCGTTGTGTTGCGAAGTTGGGAAGCAGAAGCAAAAAAAAATTGGCGATTGAGCTTTTGAGGACGTTGAATTTTGCAGGTCCGATTAGATAAGCATTTTTTCCTGTGGGTGCGTGGGTTAGGTGTGGGGTTTCAGCTGGCCACGGACCGGCAGTTGTTCCCCCCCTTTCAAGCTCACTGTTCACACTGCTTGCTGTACCCGAACCCTGCAAACGCATGCGAGGCAGTGTGACTGGGACTGTAAGTGAATGGTCGTCGGCAATGGGCATAACACTGAGCCTAGGAAAAGAGACTGGCCGAGTCTGGTGGTAAGAGGGAAGAGTCCCATCATGGTGATTGGTGATGATCGTCAACAAATGTGAGACCACACCAGACACCGGCCACCTTCCCATTCAGCACGACAGCCCTGAAACGTTGCACATCGCAATGCAGAGAAACATGGAATACTAGACTCTTCTGGCTCGGGATTACTGCCGGCAGTCTTCAGCTTGCTTTGTAGATGCATGTTTCTGATTCTCTATGTCCCTGTACCATGGGCATGACTGTGGCAGACGCCGCTGTCCTTGTCTGTTTCAGTGGAACCAGACTGTCGGGAGGGACATGGTATGTATTGTTCACGTCGCCGAACTTGGCAGGCGTATGGTTTCTAGATTGAGAGGACAGTGTGTTGATTTACCGAGGGAAGGGTGCCCACAGGTGGCCGAGGCAATATGGGTTGTCTGGCAACAGTGTTGATGAGGTGACATCCCTTTCACATGATGTTGATACATGTTGATCTCATAAGTTGATCAGAATCTGAGGGTATCATGAGTCAAATAATATTATCGTAATAGTTCCCTGAGCCCCACGCCGAACTTTTCTCTCTCATCCCCTTCTCATGTCCCCCAGCCACCAAGCAACGCCAGTAAGAAGCAATCCTCCCCCCAAAGCCACCAGATAAGAATATCAAAATCACAACCCCATGTCCAACTTTTACATACCCCATACACCGCCGTTGATGCCCCAATTGTATTATACAGTTTTGGTGATTGAGCCAGCTCTCTATAGACAAGGTGTACCGCAAGTTCCGCAGGCTCGACCCTCGATGACCCAGGTCTCGAGGCCTTTGGCCGCACATGTAGGGCAACGGACACCGGGAAACTAGCAGAACGGTCAGACAGATGATTCACCCTGGATTATCGGGCTATCGTTGGTCTTTCTTACCAGTCCCTGATCGGTGTTATCTGATGGTTGAGAAACAGTCATCTGGCAGACTGGCGACTGACCACTTGTGATAGACATGGTGAAGGGTGAGGTGACTGTAGGCTTCTGAAGTGTCGCGGTCGTCTTTCTGAGGAGGCTTTGGGTCTAGAGGTTGTAATGACAAAGTTTCAGAGCGTGAGAGTCCGGAATTGAGCGAGTCTCGAGTGCTAGAGATGGGATGAGGTTTCGAAGTGAGGACGAGATATGGCTGTTGTGCTTGAGATGTGACAGATGGCCAAAGAGGATGTTGTAGATACTTATACTTTTGTGTCCGGTGGCGTCAACGTCACAAGCTCCTAGGTTGGGTGTCGAACGAGGCTAACAGCAGGGGGGACAAGAAACGAAGCAACTCGGCTATCACCAACGATTGTCGTCAGTCTCTTGGATTCGAGGCGTTCAGGAACACAACGGGAACTCGTCGTCTGATCGCCGGTGAGTTTCCGGTGGAAGAATACGGGGACTTGCAGATAGCATGCTAGTGTTCCAGGTGCCAGTTGGGTTGCCTTGCCTTTTGATAGCCACAGGTGGATTGGTTCCACCGAGGGGTAGGAGTCAAGAAGTGACATCTTTGCTCTAGTACAAACAAAGAATAGGGAGAGGGGAAGAAAAAAGGGAAATGGATTTCGAAGCCCCACAAGCCGGCGGGTAGCAAGGGGAGAAAATGACATGACAGACCCTGGTGAGCTCCGATCTCTCGGCCGTTGTTACGGATGGTGCCGGTTCAGCCACCATTACGCACAACTTACCACACCTACACTACCCACGATTCAAAGATATACCAGGATTGCAAACGCAGAACAGGGAATACGCTCCGGGCCGACTTTGGGGGCACCCAGTACAAGCACAGCACAGTACAGTCCAAGCTTAGGGCAATGGATGCTCATCGAGGGTGCTCGTGGTGTCTCTCAAACAGTGTCGGACCGCGTGAGAGCATAGGAAGCGCATACTTCGTACATCAAGTGTCCCCGCCCACCCTAGGCTGTTGATTTCAGGTATTTACACAGGTTGTTTGCATACTGGCACGTTAGCGTTCGAGTGCCTGATCGCAGAATACCTGCAACCAGCCGCGGGTGGCAGCTGGTAAAAGCATGGGAGTTGTGATAGCTCCGATTCGATTCGATGCGTCGTTCGTTTCCCATGTTTTCGTTCCGGTGACAGCCGTTTGAAAATAAAAGACAAAAGCATAAGTTCGGTGAGCAATCGGCTGTCGGCCGTTGGTTTCCGCCTGTGCCACATCCGGTGGTCCAGGTCCCGTTCGTTCTTTTTGCCCCCGTCTTCTGTCATGTTTGACCAGGGCAAGCAGACGGATGGATGGTGGTGAGTGGTCATATCGTCGGTTCTGTGCCCCGCCGTTTGAAAAGCTCTCTCTCTGCCCTCTCCTTTCCTCCCCCTCAAGTCACGTTTGGTCTTCTGATTAGCGCTCAGACAGATTCCATGGCTCACCCTCTCTTTTCTCTGCTTTCCATCAAGTATTAGCTCAACCGGCTCGCCGAAAGCCTACTCACACTGTGATTCGTGCATGCGCAAGTCACGGAACTGGGGTATCATCAGCGCTCTGCCCCCCTGTGCGCTGCTGGGCTGGTGAGACATTCAGGCTGCGTCTGGCCAATCAGCGCCTCGTGAGGGACGCAAGAAAACAACCGGATTCGACAGCCACCAGTGATTTGCTGGGACTTCAAGGGTTCCCCATCGCTGCAAATCATCACGATCTCGGCACCGCATCCCTGATGAGCTGCGAATGCCATCTGTGAGATCGATTCCATCTCACTTGGGCCCCTCCGATGCTCTTGGCTGCAGAGAAACTACTCTTCTTCAAGGGTCAATAACAGACCGTTTGCTCCTTTTCCTGCTATAAAGCCAGTGCTTTTTTTTGGGAGATATCCAGGTAAGAAACACCGCAGACCCCCACTGGCCAAGCTGACCTGGCGGTAATCTTTGTCTTGACGGTGCGATCATTGCCGCGCCTCACGCAGGCATGACCTACATGCCTGGTGGTTAATCCCGACATGTGCTACGCTTGTGGACTTCAAGACACCATAACCAGCTGGAGACGGTGCAAAGCAGGACAGAGACTCGAACTTTGTATCACAGTCCCATAGCATAGACACCAGACAACGGAAACCTGCGTTTGTTACCACGCCGTCCACGATGGAGGGTTTTGTGGCCTGATATCGGGTTGGTTTGCGATGCAATCGGCCAGCCCTGCCTGGCGGTGAAAGGGTTGTCGATTCCCTCTCACTCAGCACTTTACGCAACCAGCCGGTAATCTCGCGTGGGGGCGGACTGGAGCTTGATCTTTTGTTTTGTTAAGTTGATAAGCTCGTCTCCGGCCGGCCAGAAATGATGGCTCACTTACAACCACCAGTTGTGCGATAACCAGCTCGACGTGGACAGCCGCCGTTGACACCGAAATCCCGAAATCTTCAGAGCGAAGAATGTTCTCTGGCCGTTCATGTCAACCCTTCCCACATATTTCGGGTCACACAAAAGTAACTACCCCCGAGAACCGGAACCCCTTCCCGCTTTTCCCTGCTCTTCTGTACTGGGCAGACCACGAAACGGCGCCACGAGGGCATCACAGGGAAGTGTTCCTCGGGTACTGCACGCTAGGTCATGCAAAGCTTGTTACACAGCGGACGCTGTCAGCCAGTGCTTCTACGGGCGAGGGTAACATGAGCCAGACTGTCGGGAACGAATGAGAACTCGCGGAATGGCTCCCTGTTGCAGTTGTGTCTTGTCTGTCACCCTTTTTACCTTGCAACGCCGAGGCGCTGCTTCCTATTGTTGACAAGAGAATCGATACTACCACACAGACAGACAAAGGCACGAGATTCGAAAATACCTCCTATCCATCATGGAGGTACATCTATCCTCTACATCTTACCGTGTGCTAGCTATCTTGTACAGCGCCCGGGTCTAAGTAGCAAATTGCTAATCGTCTGCCTTGCCTGTGCTTGCACCCTCCCCGCCGGTCATTCTGCACATATTGGCTCGAAACTTCTCCAGGTAGTCAGTGTAGGTGCTTCCACCTGGTCCCCTCAACGTTGTGCCACCCTTAGCGGGAGTAGGCTCCGTGGCATCGTCCCGCTTGCAGACAACGGTGATGAGATATCTCTCATTTGGGCGCGGGAGGCAAATGACAGAAATAATGCGGCGGTCTAGATTGGGCTCTGGGGTCTTACGAAGCCGTGGTGACAGGATGACTAGCAGACTTCTTTCTTGTGTATTCATGCCACGACAGATCCGTGTACATACGCGGAAACTGTTGCCTTGACATATACGACGCATCACCTATCATATCTATCACTGCTGGAAACCATCCCACAGAGACTAGTTGGGACGGGATACACGGTAGATACTCTGTTGCAACTGGAAACCATACCACGGAGACAACAGTTGGGATGAACGAGATGCTTGATATCAATCAGGATGCCACAAGTGCAAGAGTACACAAAAAAAATATTCAAGACGCAACGTTGACGCCATGCAAATCTCAGTTTTGCTTTGCCTGTTATGTCCTGTCCTAACTAAACAAAAACGTCTGTAATAACAACTTTGATGGGGTATCCTATTCCAAAAGCTTTCCTCCTTATCCATTCCATCCAAGGCTCCCATTGCGAGCTCATCTCATATAGAAGTATAAAAAAAAAAAACATGGTAAATAAATAAACGACAATACCAGATCACCAAATCGCCAACTCCCTCCGCTTTGATCAAAATGATAAAATGCCTAGTCAAGTGGATATAACGACGAAACAACGCCCGCTTCGCTTGAAAAAAAGGGGGGAAAAGAGAAATTTACCCTCCCTGATAAAAATTGATGAGAAGGGAATGCTAACCTCCTGAAAACAACAAAACATACGCCAGGATATCTATGCTTCGCTTGCTTGCTTGCCTTGGTATTTTTTTAAAAAAAAAAAAAAAAAAAAAAAAAAAATGGTAAATATGCCAGCAGAAATGAATGAAATGGTGCAAGATGGCCTCCGGAGTCACACATTCGGCGGCGTGTGTTTTCCCCCCCGGTCAGTTGAGGGTGTTGATTACGCAGGCGTCTCAGCCCGAAAAACCTTCTCAACCTTGACCAACAACTTCGCGTGCTCCGTCTTTCGACGAGTCTTGGACAGCAGGTCAATACACCGGTACCCGGTCTGCAGCCTGTCAAGGCGGATGCAGGCCCAAGCCATGAGGTTGTCGCGGATGGAGGAGCTGTCCTCTACTTTGAATCTGTGCGCGTGTTGCTGTTAGCCACTGCTTGCAATAAAAGGACACAGACGGGCGGGATGAGAAGCGGTGTGGTTTCCGGAACGGAGCGGGAGGCGGTTGTCCGTTGCGTGACATGACGGCGAGGCGGTCAGAAGCAAAGAAAATTGTTTTTTCTCGTCTTCCATATGCCCCCCGTCGGTCGTTCATCTCGCCGGTTCCCGCTCCGCCCAGCCCTCTCCCGGACTTTGTTCTGGCCTCATTCTGCGCTGCACAATTCCGAACGCGCCCGGCTTCCGTGATGTGCAAACGACAACGGCCGGCCAGGACGGAAAGCAGCAGAGGAAAACTCCTCTCCTTCGGTTTCCCCTGAAAGAAAGAAAAAGCGTACCTCACAAAACTCAACCCCTCAATCACATCCTTCACCTCAAAAAAGTCCAACGACTTGCTATCATACCCCCAATCAGGATTATCCGTCTCCGCCACCACCGTCTCCTTGACCAAATCCTGATTCCCCCCCTTTTGCTTCTCCACATGCAGCTCAACCTTCACCATCGGCCTGAATCTCCTATCCCCCATCACCCCCACCCCGCCTAACTGCCTCCTGTCCCGCGGTAAGGGAATCGCCTGCCCTGCCAGGACGGTAATTCGCAAATCCAATGTTCGCCTGGGGATGTCCTCCACGTCAACGTTTTCGTCACTCAACAGTCCTGGGGGCTTCAACACCCAGCCGTGAGTGTTCGCAAACATGGCGTCGTTGATCATCATCCCTTCGTCAGTGCGCTGCCAGTTCATGGCTACCATTTGGACCCCCCTTCTCCAGTGGAAAGAGGGGTCGGGGTTGCTGCTGTCCACGCGGAGACCCTTGGGGTATATCCTCATGAAGAAGTCGCGGTTGTGTGAGAGGAGAGTTCGGATTTTGGTAGCGTCGTGAGCCAAGGCGTGGAAGCAGTCTTCGCTGAGGCTGAAAATATGGGATGGGGTGCGGGAGTGGAGGGACTGGTGGTCGTCAAAGTGCTCGCTGTGGGTGTAGATCGCCAGGTCGGCCAGGGGCTTGGTAATGGGCGGTTTGGCTCTGATGGAGCTGATTCCGAGCTTCCTCCCGCGCTCAATCTCGTCTTCGACTTGCTTGTCAGATATGCGCTTGACTTTGATGAGGATTTTGTTGTAGAGTTCATTGAGCCTTGGCTGTTGTGTAATGTGGTCGATATGATCGAATGGCTTGTCGAGGAGGTAGCCGTCCCACTCCTCTTTCATGATTTGGACCATCATCTCTTGGTGTTCCTTGTCGGCGCCAACTTCGAGGGAGACAATGATGGGCAGGGGGTTCCTTTGGAACGCGGTTTCGCGGACGGCGATGCAGACTTCGCGGAAGCTGATCATGGAGGTCATGGTGCCGTGGTGGTGGACGACGGGCTCACCGTTGAATTTGTCCTCCTTGGAGCGAGAGGAGGCCCGGGATCGGCTTCCGACGAGGTCTCGCGGATCGAGGGTGGTAGAGCTTTCTCGCGTTTCTAGAGTCGAAAAGGTGGTTTGGGCGGCGCTTGGACTCCGGCTGTGCTTGGATTCGAGCGATGAGAAGGCGCTTTGGGGGGCGCTAGGGCTACGGCTGTGTCTGCTCATGAGGGCATCGAGCCTTTCAGCCGCAATTCGCGGTATTGAGTTGGATGAAAACTGACGCCGGTGTTCCATTTGTGGCGATTTGGAGGGTGTTCGGGAGGTACTACGGGAGTTGGGATTGTTCCAGACGTCAATCTCTATGCAACGGCAACCGTTGCTGAGAACCTCGCGATAGGCATCAGCCGTGCTGTTGGACGAGAGCTGATTACCATCCAGATATGTGTTATGGCTGCTGCTAATGAAGTAGTTGCTGATCGGTTTTGAGGCGTCCAATTCCTCATGCCTCCTCACGGCAGACCACGCCGACTCATTTTGACTCCATACCCAAAAGAAGTCTTGGAAAGAGTACGACTCTTGGGTCAACGGCTCCACCCATAAGGCGCCCTGTGTTCCCTTGAGAAAGGCCTCGAACTTTTCTCTTCTTAGTGTCTTTTCGGACCCTCGTGCGATGTTGTAGACGTAGAGGATGTGTCTTCTGATGGAGTCATGGCAGGTAAAATGTGGGCGTATATTTCCACCCATCCCAGCCGACATAAGGGCAGCTTGGAGCATGGCCGATCTCCCCTGACTGGGAGCTCCGCGTCGAAGGGTTGTCATTCTGCGAATAAAGTTCCCCTTGCCCTTTTTCTTGGGCGGCTCTTCTCGCCCGAACTGCAATCCCACGCCATGCATTAGCCTCCTGCCTGGCAGTGTTTCCCAACGGCTTACCAAGAACAAGAACGGCACAGACTTACCCTTATGCAAAACATTTTGCCTGGCGATTGCCAACTGGCAAAACCCGCCGTCTGAAAATACACAAGCTTCTGGGATTCGCAGTCAAAGGTTCCCTGCAGTCACGGTGCGTGTTGGATGGGGGCCTGTGGTTATCGACACATTGGCTCGTCTGTGAGGCTGGGGGATTGTGGCAGCCAAAGCTAGCCCAGCCGCAGAGCTTGTAGGCGTGCGTAGTCAACGATAGACGGGTATGTACAGCGAGGTTTGGGATGGAGGGAAGAAGAGGTGTGTGAGTGAGAGCCTCGAGCCATGAAAGAAAAATAAAGGACGAGGCGGCGCCTTTCTTTTGGGGAAGGGTGGTAGAGGATAAGCAAAACGGGGGCAGGGATGTCAGCAGTACCGAAGACCAAGCGGAGCCTTGTCCCGCATCAAGAGTTCGCTGCCGCCAATGGATCCACGAGAAATGCCCCGCCCTCCGCTGATCCCTGTCCTACGACCACCACCACCCACACCACGAGTGGCCCGAAGATACGGTTCAGGGACTAAACCACACGACGGCTTGACACACAAGCCATATACGCTTTGTAATCCATCTCTCCTCTGGCCAAAGCCGTCAATTCTCAGGTAATCACGTCCACGTCTGGTCCAAGCCATACGGAGATGGCCCCAAAGCAGCATCAAGAGAGCTGCGTACCGAATCCATCCCCCAAAGTTGGGCGCGCCTGGAGAACAAGGCCTAGCTCCCCAGCCCAGCGTAACAGCGATCATGGCTGTGCAACAAACTCGTTCAAAAAGGTGGGGAATCTTTTGTTTCTCCAACACAGCAGCGTTCCCTTTTGGGCATTTGCTCACACATTCTCCAACCATTTTGCTGACTTTTTCTCCAGATCGACCACCTGTTCTGCCAAGGAGACTGCTGTTCCCCATCAGCCCTATCGAATCTCGTGCCCTTGGCTCAAGGACATCTCCATCCACTCGATTTTGATGCCTGTCGTGGCTGAGCTGCTGCCAGTCTGTTCGACCCCTTGATTTAGAGTCTTTCTGAGGACACAGCATCTTACATTAGCTGAGGTAACGTCACTCAAACTTCAGCAAATTGAAACCGGCCCAGCCAAGCGCGGTAGAGAAATATCGTTGCGCTCTCTATAGCACTGTGCCGCTGGAATAAGGGGGCTAGTTCAAGCAAAACACATCATCAAATCAACATCGCAGTCGTCGCCGTGGTCGCCTTGGGCAGAAACGAGGCCAAAATGCTTGACCAAACCAATGGACTTCTCCATACCCAATCCAGCACACTGACTTGCCAAACTACTGCTGTAGCAATCACCCACGCGGCGAATGACTACCCACACAGAGTATGTGGTTCAAGTCGCCAACTCGGCCCAGTCCGCATACGCACAGCCTCCTCAGTTTTGAGGCACAGCAGACACCACGCAGGACCCAACCACACAACCGCAACGCAGCAGCTTCGGTCCTGTCCGGCTGGGCCTAGCATCAGTTGCCTTCACGTTCTTTTCCGCAGAATCCGCCGTGTCTCCATCATTTTGACATCTCTCAACTGGGTTGGAGATGCCTGAGGAATATTATCCTCGAACCTGTTGATTCTTGTCACCCGAAGATTCCCACGGCTGGCTACACAAGCGAATACCACCCAAGAAAAGTACCATACAGTAGCGCAGCTGTAGGTAGCTCCCCCGCAAAGAGGACGAAAAGGAACGAGGCACGCACCGCCCTCCCGCAGTTGACGATCAACAACAAAAGCCGAAAGGAACGCCCCGCGGCCGCCATCACGGCCGGACCTTGCGGTGCCCTGTAAACCCATCCGATCTTCGATGTATATCTGCAGGGTCTTCCGAACCTCAGACCCTCGAGCATCTGCAGCGGCATGCCCACTTCCCTCCCCGGTGACACATGTCACAACTGAAAAGTCCGTTTAATATCTACTCAGATCTACCGGTGTGTACTCCAGCAAGGGTTCGCCTAGTCACCCGTCGAATCTCGAGTAGAGAGGGAAGCTTTTAACAGGAGATAATGACGTCTGTTGTCGAACCCAACCCCGAAGATAATCTTTAGACAAGCAGCACAGCCTCGGAGCAGCCTCACCTGCATACAGGTTCTCCACTCCAACGCATATTCAGGGTAGTCAGGTACCAAACCCTCCGCTCCCCCACCACGACCCTGACATTTGACTCAACCACAAAACCCAAACTTGGATTTTCCGGAACGGACGGCGTACTGACCTCTGTCTGGATATGTGACTGTTGCCAGCTTCTCGCCGGGATACGCCGGCGGGCCGCTTTGAAACCGACGAGAGAAACATGACACAAGTCTCCCACAAATGATATACCTGGTGACAGGTGGTAAGTAATGGCGACAGTGGGTTCAGCAATCTCACTCGATCATAGTCCTCCATCTAGCTCTCTCTTCCGTACGTTCTTTCGCTCAACTTTCCCATCCCTCGCCCCCCTTCTACCGTACGCCAGTCACCCCTGACACCGGAGACACCGAAAGAACGTTGCTCACCATCCATACACACCACATTTGGAAACAAACATGCAGGAACTCTCCCCAATTCGGAACACCCACCCACACAGCACCATCACCACATAAGCAACACGCTGACCCGAAAACTTGGTAACCCGCGCCCATTGGGCAAGTCATCTTTGCAACTGGCTACCCCTAAGCATCCCCCACTCTCACCACAAACACAGAAGCAGAACACAGGCAAAGAACAAAGTGATCACATCTCAAAATGTCTCTTATTCTCCCCCTCAACAACCCCACGCATATACGGGGGTTGGAGGGTACACGAATATGTATATAAATAATACAAGCCAAGTCCCCCTCCCCCTCTCCCTCAATCACCACCACACTACTGGGCCAGACCAAACCACCTCCATCCAGAAATCCCCTTCAATATTTCAAAAAAAAAACAAAAAAAACAAAAAAAAAACGTCCGTTCCTCTCTTTGTGAACCAAACTCTCCCCTATTCCAACTTCCAACTGGGTATAAATGTATGCTTTCTCTCCTTCCCTACCCCTTAAACAAAATAAAACAAAAGCGCCACTCCCAACAAAAATAAAAATCCGTAAAATGTGCAAATATGTTTCCATGGTAAATGTACAATAATTCCTACACAGCCTTATTCAAGCCGGTATTAGAAGTTAACAAGTTGCAATGAAATGCCTGACGGAAAAGTTCGCGGATAGCGATGTGTGATGTGGATGTTCATAATGACGACTGCGACATTCGTCCGTCGGAAAAAAGAAGGAAGCGCCGTCTATGCGGGATATCATGATAAAAAACGACAACGCTAGGAAATAATCATGCGTTTGTGTGTGTGTGGGTGCCCGCTCACATCATCCCCAAATAGGGGCGTTGCGATAGGCGGGCGAGTTGTAGCTATGCAACACTCGGTAGGGGGGTTTTGGTCCATACGAGTTTTGCAAGCTCATGCTGCGCTTGCGATAATGTCCTCGTGGCACCTGGGGGTAAGATGCATCTTGGTACCACTGCCCAGCCGAGGCATCAAGCTGACTCCGGCTCCAAGTGCTGGCCGGGGTGTGTTGCTGTTGCGCATACCGCGGTTCATACACTGACTTGGCGGTTGCTGTGTAGCCGTTGGACATGGAGGGAGGATGTCCAGCTTGTGGCCGTCTTGCGAACTGGTTCCACTCATCGTGACTGGCCCGGTGCCTCAAGGGCTGCTGCTGCTGACTTGACCGCATCTGCCATGGCTGAGCACTGCTAGGGCGCTTGATGACATCCTCTTCGTGCTCCTGGACTGAGCTGAGTGAGCCCCGCCTGCTGCCACCATTCATCGATGTGTATGAAGGCTGGCGGGAAAGTCCGCCGTACTCAGACTGAACTTCCCAGGCGGGGGCCCTGTTGCTCGACTGACGGAATGCTGAAAGGCGGCGGGGATCCATTGTGGGTGCAGCAGAGGGCAGAGCCGCGTCCGGAATCATTCCTTGCTGGTATGATGGGTAGCTGCGAATACTCTCCCTGCTGGGCTTCCTCGAGAGGGATTGAGCAGCAGGATAGCTCTGAATGCTCTCGCGGCTGGCCGTGCGGTGAAGACTCGAGTTGGATGACTGTGATCGTAAGGGCGGTGGCACGCGGAGGGACATCTGGCGCCTCGTCGCCATACTAACCGGAGGTGGTGTGTTGGTCTTGCTGCTCATGGACATCGCCTTGGCGAGTGGGCTAGGAAGCAAGGGTGATGGAAGCGAAGCAAGCAGTTCGGTGTGCGCGATGGCATACCTCGTATCCTCCTGGTCCTCGTCTGGGGGCGAGTAGATGACTGCACGACCACCCACCAGAGCATCAAGTGTCGCTTCGTGAGAGTGCCTAGGCGAGCTGTTGGCAAATTCAGAAACAAGCCGTGGCCTGCCATCCATGCTCCTTCGGTTCTCAAAACTCTGCCGAGCTACTACAGGCTTCCGCACGATGGGCTTCTTCGGCATAACTTGCGAGGCGACGTGGGCAATGTGCGTGGGCACAGAGTGCATGGTTTGCCTCCACGAACTCTCCTTTGCGCTGTGCTCTGCTCCTGATTCAGCAGTAGCAGGAGGCTTCTGAGCCGTGTGAAGGGCATCGAGACTAGCCTCCATGCTTCCAACACTGAAAATGGTCTTCAGAGTATCCAAACTGGCTCGAGGCCTCAGTGCCAGCCTCTTGGTTGTTATGGGAAACCTGCCATTGTGCTCCTGAAGCTTGCTTTCCACCTCTCTCGGTATCGACGGAATGGCGTTCTGCCCAACAGCATGTGTCGCATGGGCTTCCAGTGGGCCAGCTGCAGAGCGACGAGCACTGCTTAGGAGTCTCTGGAGTCTGTTGGGTTTCTGAGGCTTGGTCCCAATGCTCAAGGTAGAGTTGTCAGACTTTGACGATTTGGCACTGACAGGAGTGGGGACAGATTCGGGAGACGCTGGTCCGCGATCACGAGATCGGAGGTTCTTGATTGGAGTCAGAGAAAGCGGCGCCCTAGAGTTTCCCGCTCTGTTGAGGCTACTCTCCGGAGCTAGGTTGCTGGTGGAGCGGCTCGATTGTCTGGCAGACCTTGGGTTGGGCGACGGACCCGGGCTCTCGCGGCGAGCATCTTTCGGAGGTACTGGAGGAGGCGGTGCTTCTCTCGGTGGTGCTATGACATAGGCGGGCACAATCTGCTCCCGCTCATCGGATCTGACTGAGCTGCTCCGGCGGTTTGCTTCCGACCGGCCCTCAAGCGAGCGCATGCTCTCCTTCTTAGAAGGTTGATCCTTCGCCTTGAAGGAGCGGAGAGAAACATTGGAGCTATAGCCGGAATCGGCTTTTGTCAATGGCTTGTGCGGGGATTCGGGGGAGGGGCTCGTCGTCGAGATGAATCCGCTGTCGCTTCTGGACAGAGCCTTGGTCGGAGTGACTTGAGATGGCTTTGCACTGGGATCCAGACGAACATCCAGAATCTCGGCAGCTGCAATCTCCGACAGAACATCATCCTCGAACAGTGAATCCTCGTGGGCGGTATGCTTGGATGTGGTCTGCAGTCGCGGGCTTGTCGGAGGAGATAAACGGACAGAGAGCGGGCTGATGTTGACCTCCTTCAAGTATTGTCGAGTGCTCGTGACAGAGACGCCGTCAGAGACAACGCTTGTCTGCTGGCTTACAACGGTCGTGGTGGTGTGACTGAGTCCCGCAGCATCTGGCTGTTGTTGTGTCGGTGGTAGTGCAGCGGTAGTGGGGTTTGTCGTGCTGCTCTGGTCCGAAGCTGTCGTGTTGGCAAAGTAGTCATCATCTCCCCCCAACTTGAACCGACTTCCACCTTTTCTCTCCACCTCCGGACTCGAAGGGCTGGCGGGCCCGTTCGTGATACGCAAAGAACCCAACTTATAACCACCAATTGACTGGTAATCTTCCTCGCGCGGCGTTACCGCTCTGGGAATCGACCCGATATCATCAAGCCGAGGCGGCATAGAAACGATTCCATCTCGGTACGAGTCGAAAGACGGTTGCCTGGACAGACTTGGGGTAGGAGGGTGACTATATCGTGGATTGAATCTCGGTTGTCCGGGAACGCTGCGCATCGAATTTGCCCGGGTAGCAACGCCTGGCGTTTGGATGATGGATCTTCGTCGAACAGGCATGTAGAGCGAGACTTCCGAGTTGGCACGGGTGACCGAGGTGCTCGGAGGGTTCGTCGGATTGGAGCTCTTCCACGTCGTCTCGGTGACAACCGTCATCCGATTCTCTGACATGGTCGTCGCATGTTCAAGCCCTGGTTCTTCGACGAGATTCAACAAACGCTTAGCCTCATATGACGTCAAGTTATAGTTCCAAGATGTCCGGGTTCTAGGTTCGGATGACCACCTGTGCAGACAGATGTTAGCAAGACTTTCAAGACCCAGCAATCGCCCACAGACACAGAACGTACTCCTCAGGCTCGGGCGGCCCATAGTATGCGACTGCCGACTCATACGTCAACGAGTTGGCCCTGTTCATCAGATCCACCATCCTCGATCCCGACCCAATGCTATCCCGATGGTCAGCGTCAGGCACAACTTGGGTTGACCTCACGCGGAACAGGCTTCTTCGTTTGGATTCCTGTTGCAGAGCTGGGACTGATGTGAACGAGGCACTGCGGCCGTTGCGTGTCTGGGCAGTGTCGGCCTGGTCAAAAACCGATGAGGTTGGGGTAGAGACTGGCGAGGGAGAAGACAATGGAGGATCTGGCAGTGGGCGGTTGGAGTATCTCTTGGGATTATTTGAGGAGCCGCTGGGGCTCAACAGACCGGCTGTGGCATGATTGTTGGTTTTCGGCTTGGACAGCTTCTGGGAATACCTCCGGGCTGTCTCAGTGGACTGGGCGTTTCCCATGGTGCCAGGAGTGGGCTACGGGGCAGTAGCCCACCGAGGGTCGACGGCAAGAGTGTTGCTATGCGGAGATTGCGGGTGCCATGCCGTTCCAATGCTGTGTGGTCCAGGAGTGATGTGCCGCGGTGAGGTTCTGGGGGGCTATGGGAGAGCAATCAAGTCAAGACACGGGGCGAGAGCAGCCGGCTGTCGGTTGGGAATAATTCGGAAACGGGGGGTGGTGGGTGGGAAGGAAAGGAAAAAGCTGAACTGAAAGAAATGGAGTTGGACAGCCACACAAATGGGCCCAGCAGAAACCAGCCTGCCCTGGCTCAAAGGATGGCGTGTTTCCTGGGGTTTGTTTGGCCTCTCGCTCTGGCGAGGCTGGAAAGAATCCGAGACGTATAAAGTAGACGTCGAAACACGACTGGAAGAAGGCAAGAAGATGGGAGCAAGACAAGAGAGGGACTGGATGGGGCGCGGTTGCTTTGTAGATGTAACAAGTCTTGGTTGTTACATGAGGTGCATGCGCCTGAGCCAGGGAACCCTTCCCCCCTTCCCTTCTGTTCAGGGAGCACAGGAGCAAGAAAGCGGGGCTGCCCAGAGTGAGACGTGCGCCAGCTCCATCGTTGAGAGATCAGTGAGACTGGAGAGCGTCTGATCCCGGCCTACAGACGTCTCTTCCTGCACCCGCCAACCTCCCTCCTGCTTCGGTCTGGCTGCGCGGCGAGAAAGGGCATGTTCAGGTCTGTCGTATATTTGACAGATGGGGATGCATGGCAGGGTGCTCCAGTGCTCCAGTGCTCCAGATTCAGTGCCCGCATCTTGGTTCCCTTGCACCTGTTCCTGCTACCACCATAAAGCCTGATTTGTCCCTTGCAATGATACACGACCTACCAAACAAGACGGGTGGCCGGACAGCCAATGAGTCGAACAACATAATTTATTCTCTCTTGCTCTACAATATCGACATACCATGAAGACCAGGCCTGAACAGACCAAGATCAGGACTCGGTGAAGCGGGGTCCTTCAGTGTTGGCGATATCTGTTTCAGATGGGAGAGCTCCGGAAATCCACCCTCGTGCCGTCTTTACATGTCCCAATTGGGCACTGTTGAGGACCTTGTCCCAGTGAGCTTGCCCCAAAATGGCTTCGACGTCTGCCTCCGGTCAGTTGGCCAATTCCCGCTATATCACCGGCCATCTCACAAGATGGCAGCGCAATTTTATATGGCGAGATATCTTGGCACGAGGTGAGTACAGCCTTGGGGCCTTGTCAAGCTGATAGTCACCCAGCAAGAGTCATATCATGTCGCAGCAGCGGCGAGATCTCTGGGTTTTCTGGAATTTCCATGATGCAAAGCAACTGTTGATCGTGTCTGTGAAAGCCCGGAAGCTCGGCTCCAGGGTGGGCTGGGGGGTTGAGGAGGAGGGGAGACTTCAGTGGTTGAACGACCAGCCAAGGCCATAATGCCACGCAATTTCAAGATGTGATCTCCGAGTTCTCGATCCCGCTGATTTTCTCTCTTCTTCATCAAACCCCCGCTTGGCGCCCGTCAACCCCCCCCGCAAGTGGGTGGGGGTAATCTTCTGAGCCTCCCTGTTCGGGATGTAACCCTGTGCGCGAAACGTCATCAGCCTGGAGAAGCAGCAACACCCGAGCGCGTCTCTTGGACATCGTGGACATTTTCCAGAGTTCAGGACTTGCGCGCGTTTCGATGCCCAGATTGGGGTCACAACTGCCGCCTCCGGCAACGCCATCTGCACTTCTGATTCGGGCGGAGAGGTACCATCTCCGGGAATTCCCAACGCACTCCCGAGATTCTTCGTGTCCGAGAATGCCCCACACCCGGGGTCGGTCGTCGGCCAAGCCAAGACCGATCAATCGGTGTGTGGTTGGTGTTCTCTCTCACCGTCGACAGGTTGTTTTGCTTTGTTGACTTTGACCCTCCATCGACACGACAACCAGTTTTTTTGCACAACTGTCGAGCAGAAAAGCGGTAAAAATGGCGGGGACATACATGCAACAGCTATCAAGAGGAAGAGTCTGCATGAAGTCAAAGTGGAATAGCATGAGGGGTTGGAGGACCCCTTCGACACGTGGTGAGACATGGAGCGCCAATTCACCAAGAAAACTCTTATTTTCTCACGCTACTGCTGATTGCTGGCAGGAGGAATTGCAGTCTTTCAGAGTCGAGGCCCGCCGGTCGCCCGTCGAGACACCTGCGTCGTCGTCGTCGGGTCGGATGCTGTCGAGGATCGTGGTTTGACAGCATGAAGCTGAAGTTTGCAGAGAAAACCCACCCACCAAGTCGGGCCTCTCACCGAGCGTTTTTCTCTCCGAACACCACCACCACCACCTTCCACACCCCCTGTCTCTGCAGGATGCCCCCGCCATTCAAAGGGCGGCTCAGCGCGAAGAAAAGCACAGGGCAGGTTCGGATGTCGACGCCAACACCGATTCTGACATCATCTGTTTCCAGTGATCCGACCAAGAATCCGGTGCATGCACCCCTCTCCCATCAAATAGCCAGGATTTTCTCCTCTTCCAGCAACCTGTTTTGTTCCGCTTAATCAAGGGATGTATATCACGACTCGAATCCTGTCCGTTGGCTGTATTACTCGATCGAAATTCAGTCAAATCCGGGCAACCGAACCAGCCCTGTAAGAATGCATGAATTGCTTGGTGCTTGCAAGGCTCACCGGCAAAATGGCACCCTGAAACCAAGGGACGGGCAGCAAAGAGGACACAATGGCAGAAGCAGAGCATCATCAGCCCGTCAATATTAGCCATTTTGATATTCACCGTGCAGTTGATTCATAGGATGAACCCAACTCTTGTGTCCTGATGAACTGCCGGGTCGTGTCAGTGTGATCCCTTCGGTTTCTGCCTGCAGTCAAACAGGGTCCTTGCTTCAGCAGCCTCCACCACCCACCTCCCTGTTTCTGTACGGAGATATCTTCCGTACGGTTCATCTCTCCCTCTCCTTGCCGCGTCTAATCGCTTTGACATTTTTTTTTTTTTTTTTTTTGGCGCGAGGTTGATCAGACGACAAACCTCACTGCCGCCGTTGAAACAAAAAGGAGGTCCACACTCCATACCCAAGCCCCCTGAAACAACTTCATCGACACGACAGACTCTTTCGGCAGTCGGGCACGCTACACCACATCATTGAGATTCTAGAATCTTTTTTGGTTATTCTTAGCGATTTTTTTATTTTTATTTTTTATTTATTTTTTTTGACACTTTGACGTCTCTTGGAACCCCACCAGCAATAGACTTTGGGGGGCAAGCCTCATGATCTGGTGTCGTGCATCGCCGGGTTTGGTAGCTGAAACGTGGGTGTTGAGATCCCCTTGATTGATCTGACGGAGGGAAAAGATCTGGGGAGCCCTGACAGGCTGAAAGGCTTGCTTTGGGAAAGATCTTGGGTTTGTTTTGAGGGGGTGGTGAGCCCCTGGTGTGTTTACTGCCCTGGCTGTATTGTTAGCTTAATGATTCGAGGTTGGGGGATACAGAATCAGTTACGTGAAGCTGGATGAGAAACTGAGTATCTGTGCCAAGAGCTATTTGCCTAACATGAGCTTCCATTGAGCTTAATCTCAGGGGAAATGGGCAATGCTCTGAGAAAGGAGCTCTTGCTTTGTGGAATGTCGTTCTGCCAAATGAGCCTCAGTAGAATATTTATCAACACATTAAAAGGCCCAAGACATACCTCTTTCCATGTCACTCCCATAGCATCACACAAAACACCATCCCAAAAACAAACCACCTAGTGTAAGCATCTGTGTATAACTTCACAGACTCAATCGATTAAAAACTACCTACAAACTCAGGGTACCGTGTATTCCAAAACAAACAACGGGGTAAGGGGCGTTAACACCCTCTTCGCCGCCGTCAGAATAAAACAAAAACAAACATTTGTAAATTTTCAAGAAGTGAAACCCCTTTCTCTCTTTTCCTTCTTTAAACAAGAATGCCAATCTTTCTTGAACCCCTTCCTTGCACTTTTCACTCCCCATTTCCCTGATTTTCCTTATCTTTTTCTCAAACTCCATCCAAAAAAAAATCACCAAACATACTCATTTCTTAACCTCCCTTGAAAATTCCACCAAACTGAAAAGATTCCTCCCTCAAAAAAGCCCCCCCCCCCTGTGATAAGAATACTCAAAACATCCGGAAAAGATATGCTCTCAAAAATTAAAGAACATAATCCCTCACGCCCCTAAACCTCGCCCTAACTGTCGCCGTCGCCGTCGCCGTAGCCGTGACATCCGTCTCTGCCGTGGCAGTTACCTTATCCGTAGCGGTAGCGGTAACGACAACAATGACTGGGTCGTTTTGGCCTTGTCTCTTCTCTACCCTGCCGCCATCGTCTTCCTGCCCATAGGCATTATCGACTCTCCCGTCGTCAGGGTTGGGAATTCTTCTACCCCCCAAAGAAGGAAGCAACTCCGTCACCCCAGGCCTCCAACTCTCCGCTACCGTCCTGCACGCTGCACCGATTGGTGTGGCAGTTGCGGCGACGGGGAAACGAAACTCGTTGGCGGAGAGCGAGACGGAGCAGTCTTCGCCGCCGTTGGGAACAAACTCGTTACCGAATTCAGAGCCCGTCTCGACGTGGGAGTCGGAAGTGAGACCATCTCCCGAAAATACAATGCCCTCTTCCTCGCCGCCGCCTGGCACAAACTCATTGCCAAACTGGGAGCCAGTCACAGAGCCAGCGGTGCCAAGCCCAGTTCCTGCCTCGTTGTTGCCGTTGTCGAAAATGAAGACATTGTCTCCTTCCGTCAGTGGGCCAGGCGCTCCTTGTCCAGTGATGGGAGCGGAAAAGTCGGTCCCCTCTTCTTCCCCGCCACCAGGGACAAACTCTACTCCGAACTGAGACTCAGTCTCTCCAACCCCATCCCCAACTCTCGCTCCCGCTCCTCCGGAAGTAAAATCTGCCCCTTCCTCTTCACCGCCCCCGGGAGCAAACTCTGCTCCAAAGCCGCCTGCTGCTCCGCCTTGTTGGCGGGCTGGTCGGGCGGTGGATGAGGATGATGAGGAGGAAACTGAGCTGACGGGCATGCTGATTCCTTGTTGTTGTTGGGCGGGGATGGTGAAGCGGCCGGACGTACCGCCGAGACCGAGTGGTACTCTTGCTGGTGGTGTTGTCGAACTGGATGTGGTTGAAGAGCTTGAGCTAACTCTGCCTTGGGAAACAGAAATGGACGCTTGGCCTGGTGCTCCGGCTCCGGCTCGCACAGGAGTCACAGAGCTTGAAGTGCTCGAGCTGGGAGGACCAGCCGCTCCTCCAGCACCAACGTTCACCGAAGCAGAAACCGGCAAAGCGCCCACTCCGACATCAACCGAAGCGGACACAGGTCCAACTCCAAAAGCTTGTCCACTCAATGGCAGTCTCCGTGCTGCTGCCGCCCTCGAAGCCGAAGCCGAAGCCGAAGAGGCGGACGCGGCCCTTGCCGAACTCTCTGCTCTCAGAGCACTGAAAACCGCCGCAGCCGTAATCACATCATTGCCCCCTATCCCAGCTGCGCTCAAGAAACTCGCCCTGCTTGCACTGCTCACACTCGCCACAGAAGCGACGCTCGCCCTGCTCGCGCTCGCAAGTGACGCACTGCGCACACTGGCACTGCTTGCGCTTCTCTGACTGGCAAACACTGACGCTGCGGTGATAACCACTGGTACGGTGGTGCCAGAGATGGAAACCATGACGTTTCCTGTTGTTGTAGCAGAAACAATACCCACGCTTGTGCCAGAGACGTCAATCTCGACGATGATGGCCTCGCCTTGTTGACGTCCAGCTTGGGCCTGCGAGACGGCGGCCGAGGCTTGACGGGCGGCGCCATTGACTGTGAGGTCGACAGTTGTTGTGCGAGTGGTGGTGAAATCTACTATTGTTGTGCGGGTTGAGGTTGCGGTGGTGGAGGAGGAGAGGATGGAAACGCGGAAGATGGAGACAGTGGAGGTGGAGGTGATGGTGTTGGTTGTTGAGGTGGTCTGGATCATGTGTTAGTTTCACAGGCGAAAAAGAGGGGGCTCAGGGGGCGGCGTTCAGGGGGGACATACCGCGGAAGTTGTGGTGGTGGTGCTGGATGTGCCGGTTGTAGTTGTCGACGAGGTGGATGTGGAAATGGTTGTCGTAGTGGAGCTGGATGTGCTAGTTGTTGTGGCCAGGGAGGTCGAGATGCCGGTTGTGGTTGTGCTGGCTGAAGTGATGGTTGTTGAGATGGTGGAGGTACCAGTTGTGGTTGTGCTAGGCACGGTGGTGGTTGTTGAGGTCGTCGCCGTGCCAGTGGTTGTTGTGCTGGATGTGCTGGTGGCGGTCGTCGACGTCGTTGCGGTGCCGGTAGTTGTGGTGCTGGATGTGCTGATGACCGTTGTTGATGTTGACAATGTGGACGTCGTCCGTGTGGTGGATGTCTCCGTTGTGGTGCTGCTTGTGGAGATGATAGTCACTCTGAAGACGGAGACGGAGCTGGAGCTGGTGCTCGTTGTTGTTGTCGTCGTCGTCGACGTACCCGTGGTGGTGGTGCTCGCTTGGGTGAGGGTAGTCGACGTGGTTGACGTGCCAGTGGTAGTGGTGCTAGTTGTGCTTGTCGTCGTCGTCGAAGTTGTCGCCGTGTTTGTCGTTGTGGAAGTCTGCGTGCTGGTGGTGGTTGTGGACGTCGTGGCGGTGCCAGTGGTAGTTGTGCTGCTTGTACTGGTGGCAGTCGTGGACGTTGTGGTGGAGAAGGTGGACGTGGTGCTTGTTGTGCTTCTTGCCGTGGTGGACGTCGTGGTGGAGAAGGTGGACGTGGTGCTTGTTGTTGAGACGCTGGTGGAAGTGCTACCGCTGATGGTGACTCTGATGACGGTAGCGGAGGACGTGGTGGTTTCTGTGGTGGTCGTCGAGCTGGTTGACGTGTTCGTGGTGGTTGTGCTCGTAGTTGCCGTGCCAGTGGTGGTGGTACTGCTGGTGGATGTCCCCGTTGTTGTGGTGCTGGCCGAGGTGAGCGTGGTTGAAATCGTCGTTGTGCCCGTGGTTGTTGTGCTGGCCTGGGTGGTGGTGGTCGAGGTTGTTGATGTGCCAGTGGTCGTCGTACTGCTTGTGCTCGTTGCCGTGGTTGTTGTGGAGACGGTCGATGTGGTGCTCGTCGTGGAGACGCTTGTTGACGTGCTGCTGGTTGTTGCGATCGTAACCCTGATCACCGTTGCCGAGGAGGTGGTGGTTGACGTAGTTGTCTCGGTGGATGTGGAGGTGGTTTGGCTGAGCGAGGTGGACGTAGACGTTGTCGTCGTCGTAGTGCTAGATGTTGCCGTCCCGGTGGTGGTGGTGCTGCTTGTCGACGTGGTTTGGCTCGTGGATGTGGTGGTTGTGGTGGTGCTTGACGTCGCCGTGCCGGTAGTCGTAGTGCTGCTCGTTGTGGTGGTTCGACTGACAGAGGTGGACGTGGAGGTGGTGGTTGTCGTGGTACTGGAAGTCGACGTCCCCGTCGTCGTCGTGCTACTTGTCGAGGTGCCGGTAGTTGTCGTACTGGTTGTCGATGTCCCCGTCGTCGTCGTGCTGCTCGTTGATACCGAAGTTGTCGTGGTTGTAGTACTGCTTGTTGACGTGCCGGTGGTGGTAGTGGAAGTTGTCTCGGTGCCAGTAGTGGTGGTTGAGCTCGTCGAAGTGCCAGTGGTAGTCGTGCTGCTCGTTGAAGTGGTCTCAGTCACAGACGTCGAGGTCGTTGTGGTAGTCGTTGAGCTTGTTGACGTGCCGGTGGTCGTGGTGCTGCTTGTTGACGTAGTTTGGCTGACCGACGTGGAAGTGGCCGTCGTAGTCGTCGAGCTCGTTGACGTGTCGGTAGTTGTGGTACTACTCGTTGAGGTGCCAGTGGTTGTTGTGGAGGTTGTCGAAGTCCCAGTGGTGGTCGTGCTGCTCGTGGAGGTGGTCTGACTCACGGATGTGGAAGTGGTGGTGGTTGTCGTGCTGGAAGTCGATGTCCCTGTAGTCGTTGTACTGCTAGTAGATGTGGTTTGACTTGTAGATGTGGAAGTTGTGGTGGTTGACGTCGTTGAAGTGCCAGTCGTGGTGGTTGATGTTGTCTCGGTGCCAGTTGTGGTGGTTGAGCTCGTGGACGTGCCGATGGTGGTTGTGGTGGTTGAGCTTGTCTCAGTGCCGCTCGTGGTGGTCGACGTTGTCTCAGTGCCAGTGGTAGTTGTGGTGGTTGAGCTCGTGGATGTGCCAGTCGTGGTTGTCGAAGTTGTCGAAGTGCCTGTAGTTGTAGTCGATGTTGTGGAAGTGGCTGTGGTAGAGCTTGTTGATGTACCAGTGGTCGTGGTGGACGTTGTGGACGTGCCTGTGGTCGTGGTGGACGTTGTGGACGTGCCCGTGGTTGTGGTTGAGCTTGTTGATGTACCGGTAGTTGTTGTAGATGTTGTGGATGTGCCGGTAGTCGTCGTTGACGTAGTCGTCGAGGTAGTTGAAGTGCCTGTGCTGGTTGTCGTAGTCAAACTTGTGGATGTACCAGTGGTGGTTGTGGACGTCGTTGAGGTGCCAGTGGTGGTCGTTGAAGTTGTTGAAGTGCCGGTAGTAGTGGTCGAGCTCGTGGACGTGCCGGTGGTGGTTGTAGAGCTGGTCTCCGTGCTGGTTGTCGTCGTGGAAGTGGTAGATGTGCCGGTGGTTGTTGTGGAGGTGGTTGTCGAGGTCGTTTCCGTACCGGTAGTTGTTGTAGACGTTGTAGATGTGCCTGTAGTTGTCGTCGACGTAGTCGTGGAACTGGTTGACGTGCCAGTGGTAGTTGTGGAAGTCGTTGAAGTGCCAGTGGTTGTTGTTGAAGATGTCTCGGTGCCGGTTGTGGTCGTTGAGCTTGTCGACGTGCCAGTTGTAGTCGTTGATGTTGTTGAAGTCCCGGTGGTGGTGGTTGAGCTCGTCGACGTCCCAGTGGTGGTCGTTGATGTGGTTGACGTCCCAGTAGTGGTCGTTGACGTCGTTGACGTACCAGTGGTTGTAGTCGAAGTGGTCGACGTCCCGGTGGTTGTCGTGGAAGTAGTTGTTGACGTGGTCGAAGTGCCAGTTGTTGTTGTTGAGCTTGTCAACGTGTCGGTGGCAGTGGTGGAGGTAGTCGAAGTCCCGGTTGTAGTTGTCGATGTAGTTGAAGTACCGGTGGTTGATGTGGTAGAAGTTCCGGTTGTTGTGGTTGATGTAGTTGACGTCTCAGTTGTGGCTGTTGAGGTAGTTGAAATCTCGGTTGTTGATGTGGTTGAAGTGCCGGTGGTGGTGGTTGACGTGGTCGAAGTGCCGGTTGTTGTCGTTGAAGTTGTCAAAGTGCCGGTGGTGGTAGTTGACGTAGTTGAAGTGCCTGTAGTAGTCGTCAACGTGGTTGTTGATGTGGTCGAAGTTCCGGTAGTGGTTGTCAACGTGGTCGAAGTCTCGGTGGTCTCGGTGGTGAAAGTGTCAGTAGTCGTTGTTGATGTAGTTGAAGTCCCGGTTGTTGTGCTTGACGTTGTTGAAATCCCGGTTGTGGTGGTTGAGGTTGTTGAAGTACCAGTGGTAGTCGTCGAGGTTGTTGTTGACGTGGTTGAAGTCCCAGTGGTCGTGGTTGATGTCGTCGAAGTCCCTGTGGTGGTAGTTGACGTGGTTGAAGTCCCGGTAGTGGTAGTTGAGCTAGTTGACGTGCCAGTCGTTGTAGTTGAAGTCGTTGACGTGCCTGTGGTTGTTGTGCTGCTTGTGTCGGTTGTTGTCGTTGAAGTAGTCGAAGTTCCTGTGGTGGTGGTTGAGCTCGTCGATATGCCGGTTGTTGTTGTTGATGTTGTTGAGGTCCCAGTGGTCGTAGTTGAGCTTGTTGAGGTTGTCCCACTAACTGATGTTGACGTGGTTGTGGTTGTGGTGCTTGTCGTGGACGTCCCTGTGGTAGTAGTTGAGCTTGTGGAAGTGGTTTCGGTTACTGAAGTCGAGGTACTGGTGGTACTGGTGGTTGATGTCCCGGTAGTAGTCGTTGAGGTTGTCGAAGTGTCAGTAGTCGTTGTGCTTGAAGTGGACGTGCCTGTGGTGGTGGTACTGGTTGTGGAGGTGCCAGTAGTCGTGGTGCTAGTCGTTGTGCTTGAAGTTGACGTGCCGGTAGTAGTTGTGCTTGTGGTCTCTGTTCCGGTTGTAGTCGTCGAGCTTGTCGAGGTCGTCTGGGTAATTGATGTGGACGTAGAGGTAGATGTGGAAGTGGTGGTTGTGCTTGTGGTAGATGTCCACGTGGTAGTTGTTGAACTTGTGGAGGTAGTCTCGCTCACTGATGTAGATGTGGATGTTGTAGTTGTGCTTGTGGTTGACGTTTCAGTGGTCGTCGTACTTGTCGTTGACGTCCCAGTCGTTGTCGTACTTGATGTTGACGTGCCAGTTGTGATGGTGGAGCTCGTGGACGTTGTTTGACTAATAGACGTGGAAGTGCTTGTGGTAGTTGTGCTTGTGGTTGACGTCCCGGTTGTGGTGGTAGAGCTTGTTGAAGTCGTTTGGCTGACTGAAGTAGATGTGGTTGTAGTACTTGTAGTTTCTGTGCCCGTGGTGGTGGTGCTGCTTGTCGATGTGGTCTGGCTTACAGATGTGGACGTGGTTGTAGTGCTGGTTGTGGAGGTGCCAGTGGTTGTGGTGCTACTTGTTGAAGTGGTCTCACTCACAGAGGTGGAAGTAGATGTTGTTGTGGTGCTGGTTGTGGAAGTCCCTGTGGTTGTTGTGCTGCTTGTTGAAGTGGTTTCCCTCACAGAGGTGGAAGTAGAGGTGGTTGTTGTGCTCGTCGTTTCTGTCCCTGTGGTTGTTGTGCTACTCGTTGACGTTGTTTGACTGACAGAGATAGATGTGGACGTTGTGGTGGTGCTTGTGGTTGAGGTTCCAGTAGTCGTAGTGCTGCTTGTTGATGTGGTCTCACTCACTGAGGTTGAAGTCGAAGTTGACGTCGTCGTCGTGTCAGTTGTTGAGGTGCCAGTGGTTGTTGTGCTGCTTGTTGACGTGGTTTCGCTGACTGATGTAGATGTTGTGGTAGTTGTTGTGCTTGTTGTGGATGTGCCAGTGGTGGTTGTACTGCTAGTCGACGTGGTCTGGCTGACAGATGTTGATGTTGACGTCAATGTAGTTGTAGTACTTGTTGTTGAAGTGCCGGTTGTTGTAGTGCTGCTCGTAGACGTGGTCTCGCGCACAGATGTTGATGTTGATGTTGTTGTGGTAGTAGTGCTCGAGGTCTCTGTCCCAGTGGTGGTAACACTGCTGGTGGAAGTGGACGTAGTTGTTGTTGACGTTGTCGATGTGCCAGTTGTGGTGGTGCTACTGGTAGATGTGGTCTGGCTAATTGATGTAGAGGTGGAAGTTGAAGTTGATGTAGTTGTTGTTGATGTGGTTGATGTGCCAGTAGTGGTTGTGCTGGTAGCGGAAATGGAAGTTGATGTTGTGGTTGTTGATGTTGTTGATGTGTCTGTTGTGGTGGTACTGATTGTGGAAGTAGTCTCGCTGATTGAGGTTGATGTGGTTGTCGTTGACGTTGTCGATGTGCCAGTCGTTGTAGTACTGCTGGTAGAAGTGGTCTCACTTATCGATGTAGAGGTTGATGTGGTTGTAGATGTGGTTGTTGTACTCGTTGTTTCTGTTCCTGTGGTTGTGGTGCTGCTTGTCGAAGTGGTCTGGCTTATTGAAGTTGATGTTGTTGTAGTGCTTGTTGTTGATGTGCCAGTTGTTGTAGTACTAGTTGTTTCTGTCCCGGTTGTTGTAGTGCTTGAGGTTGAGGTTTCAGTGGTTGTAGAACTGCTTGTAGAGACACTTGTGGTTGTGGTGCTGGTTGTCGATGTGTCTGTTGTTGTTGTGGAGCTAGTGGATGTCGCTGTTGCCGTCGTCGTTGTCTGAGTTGTAGTACTCGAGGTTGAGGTCCCCGTGGTGGTGGTACTGGTCGTGGAAATGTCTGTGGAAGTGGAGCTAGTAGTTGTGAGACTTATCGATGTGCTTGTAGTTGTGGTTGTTGTCTCTGTGGTTGTGCTCGAAGTGGAAGTCCCGGTCGTGGTAGTGCTTGTAGTAGAAACATCTGTGGAAGTGGAGCTCGTAGTCGTTGTGGTGAGACTGGTGGAAGTGGAGCTGGTAGTTGTGAGACTTGTTGATGTGCTCGTAGTTGTGGTTGTTGTCTCCGTGGTTGTGCTCGAGGTCGACGTGCCAGTTGTGGTGGTGCTTGTGGTGGAGATATCTGTGGAAGTGGTGCTTGTTGTCGAAGTCTCAGTCGTGGTGGTCGTGGTCAAGCTGGTTGATGTAGAACTGGTAGTTGTCAAGCTCGTGGAAGTTGAATCGGTAGTTGTAAGGCTTGTAGAGGTAGAGCTAGTGGTTGTGAGGCTGGTGTATGTCGAGCTCGTGGTTGTTAGGTCAGTCGAGGTGCTGGTTGTGGTGGTTGTTGTAAGACTGGTGGAAGTCGAGCTTGTTGTGGTTAGGCTTGTGGACGTGGAGCTTGTCGTTGTAAGGCTCGTAGATGTAGAGCTTGTTGTTGTAAGACTTGTTGACGTGGAGTCGGTTGTTGTGAGGCTAGTTGACGTGCTTGTTGTGGTGGTGGTTGTAAGGCTGGTGGAAGTTGAACTCGTTGTTGTCAGACTTGTTGATGTTGAGCTGGTAGTGGTAAGACTTGTGGAGGTTGAGCTTGTCGTTGTAAGGCTGGTGGACGTGGAGCTTGTCGTTGTCTCGGTCAGACTTGTTGACGTACTTGTCGTAGTAGTAGTCGTAAGGCTAGTTGATGTAGAGCTTGTGGTTGTTAAGCTTGTGGATGTTGAGCTAGTTGTGGTCAAGCTTGTAGAGGTGCTTGAGGTAGTTGTCTCTGTTAGGCTAGTTGATGTGCTGGTTGTTGTGGTCAAGCTGGTCGAGGTGCTTGAGGTGGTTGTCTCTGTGAGGCTGGTTGATGTGCTGGTTGTTGTGGTTGTTGTGAGACTGGTAGATGTGGAGCTTGTGGTTGTGAGGCTAGTTGATGTTGAACTAGTCGTTGTCAAACTCGTTGATGTGGATGTAGATGTGGTTGTGGTTGTAGTTTCTGTGGTTGTACTTGACGTGGATGTGCCTGTGGTCGTGGTACTTGACGTTGACGTCGACGTGGTGGTCGTGCTTGTGGTTGATGTTCCGGTGGTTGTTGTGCTTGAAGTCGATGTCTCGGTGGTTGTTGTGCTGGTTGTTGAAGTAGAAGTCTCCGTGGCTGTTGTGCTCGATGTTGATGTCCCAGTAGTGGTGGTGCTTGTTGTTGAGGTTCCGGTGGTAGTGGTGCTCGTAGTCGAAATACTTGTACTTGTGCTTATTGTCTCTGTCGTTGTACTTGATGTGGACGTCCCGGTAGTAGTGGTACTGGTTGTCGATGTGCCGGTTGTTGTCGTACTTGAAGTCTCTGTTCCTGTGGTGGTGGTGCTGGTTGTCGAGATACTTGTTGATGTAGACGTCGTTGTAGTCTCAGTGGTAGTACTTGAGGTAGACGTTCCCGTGGTAGTGGTACTCGTGGTTGAAATACTTGTTGATGTACTTGTTGTTGTGGTTTCAGTGGTGGTGCTTGATGTGGAAGTGCCGGTGGTGGTGGTGCTTGTTGTTGATGTTTCGGTTGTGGTTGTACTTGAGGTGGAAGTACCTGTGGTAGTGGTGCTGGTTGTTGAGATACTTGTTGATGTAGATGTCGTTGTGGTCTCTGTGGTTGTACTCGATGTTAACGTGTCAGTAGTGGTGGTGCTGGTAGTTGAAATACTCGTAGATGTAGAGGTCGTTGTCGTCTCTGTGGTCGTACTCGACGTTGACGTGCCCGTAGTGGTAGTGCTGGTTGCTGAGATACTTGTTGATGTGGAGGTCGTTATGGAAAGACTCGTTGAAGTGCTTGTCGTGGTTGTCGTCGTATCAGTTGTGGTGCTAGATGTGGATGTGCCCGTAGTTGTAGTGCTTGTTGTGGAAACACTAGTTGACGTGCTTGTCGTGGTTGTTGTTGTATCAGTTGTGGTGGTGGATGTGGATGTGCCCGTCGTCGTGGTGCTCGTTGTGGAAATACTGGTGGAGGTGCTTGTAGTTGTGGTGGTTGTATCGGTTGTTGTGCTCGTCGTTTCTGTCCCCGTGGTTGTGGTACTGCTTGTTGATGTGCTTGTCGTTGTAGTTGTAGTGGACGTCGTTGTGCTCGTCGTTTCTGTCCCCGTGGTTGTGGTACTGCTTGTTGAGGTGCTGGTTGTGGTTGTGGTAGTGTCTGTAGTGGTGCTGGATGTTGACGTGCTGGTTGTGGTGGTAGTCGTGAGATCTGTCGAGGTTGAACTAGTGGTTGTAAGACTGGTAGAGGTGCTCGTTGTACTGGTCGTCGTCAGACTTGTAGATGTTGAACTGGAGGTTGTTGTCGTAGTTGTCGTACTCAGATCAGTAGCGGTTGAGCTAGTTGTCGTTAGACTTGTGGAGGTGCTAGTCGTGCTCGTTGTTGTAAGGCTTGTGGACGTTGAACTGGTTGTTGTGGTGGTGGTTGTTGTCGTCAGATCTGTCGAGGTTGAACTAGTTGTTGTCAAACTTGTGGAAGTGCTGGTTGTGCTTGTAGTGGTAAGGCTTGTAGATGTTGAGCTTGAGGTTGAGGTTGTGGTTGTGGTGGTTGTTGTCAGATCTGTAGAAGTAGAACTAGTCGTTGTTATACTTGTCGAAGTGCTAGTCGTACTCGTCGTTGTGAGACTTGTAGACGTCGAGCTGGTTGTGGCAGTGGTGGTCGTTAGACTCGTGGAAGTGCTGGTTGTACTGGTGGTTGTAAGATCCGTAGATGTTGAACTCGTTGTTGTGGTTGTCGTTGTGAGATCTGTCGATGTGGAACTTGTTGTGGTTAGACTGGTGGATGTAGAACTAGCCGTTGTTGTGGTGGTGGTTGTGGTTAGACTCGTAGATGTAGAACTGGTCGTAGTTAAACTGGTAGATGTAGAACTAGATGTCGTTGTAGTGGTCGTCGTTGTGAGATCTGTGGATGTGGAACTCGTTGTGGTTAGACTGGTAGAGGTTGAACTTGATGTCGTTGTAGTGGTCGTCGTTGTGAGATCCGTGGAGGTGGAACTCGTCGTGGTCAGACTTGTGGAAGTTGAAGTCGTGGTTGTGGTTGTTAGACTAGTAGATGTTGAACTGGTCGTCGTCAGACTTGTCGACGTGCTTGTGCTGGTGGTGGTGGTACTAGTCGTTGAGGTCCCTGTGGTGGTTGTGCTCGTGGTGGACGTGCCAGTTGTGGTAGTGCTAGTGGTGGACGTGTCGGTGGTTGTAGTACTTGAGGTGGAGGTGGATATTGCTGTGGTGGTAGTGCTAGTCGTCGTGGTTGTTGTGGATGTGGAGGTGGAGGTTGAGGTAGTCGTGCCGGTGGTGGTGGCTGTGGCCGATGTAGAGGTAGAGGTAGACGTTGTAGTTGTGGTGGTAGTCGATGTACTGGTCTGAATAGATGTTGTGGTGGAAGTTGTGGTTGTGCTTGTCGTCGTAAAGGAGGTGGCTCGGCCAAGGCAGTTGTAGGTCGGATAAGGGGTAACAATTTGGGTTGACACATAGGACGAGAACACGCCCCCTCCATTGACAGCGTAAACTACCGGACTGTTCGGGGCACCGCAAGCAATGTTGTTGGCATCCCCGCATGGAACCCTACAGAATCCCATGTTGTCGAATGTGAGACCGCTATTCACGGTTGGGGAGCAGTAGCAGTCCCTCCCGTTGACCATGCCCATCGCGTCATAATTGCCTGCGTTGCAAATGCTTGCACAGTTCTCCAGTGTTGCAGGACTGATGTTCAATCTCGTGAGAGAAAGAGCCGAGTTGAAGACCGCCGTTCCACCACCCGTACCAAATACGCTGCTTCCGTAGCAGCCGTTGATCAGATAAACACGCTGACCTGCTGAGACCGAAGGAGGTCGAATCAGAGCTGGCCCGGTGTTGATGATTAAACTGGAGGGATAACTTGGCTGCGCCAGAACCTTCGGGGGACCCAGGAGACTGGTTGGGGGATCAAAACACTCATAGTCTGGCTCAGCTTGCGTTGCCTTAAAGCCCGGGATGATCGGTGAGTAGCAACCCTGGAGCTCGGGGTTGATATAGACAGGCATATACGGTCCCCGGCCGCAACACCTCCCGGTGGCAATATCGCAGTTGCCGTTGGTACTATGATACATCTTGTTAACTCGGTAATCCCTAAGGCTACCTTCCCTGAACTGTTGGGGGTTTGCTTACCCCCCAAGTGATGTACATGTTGTGTTGCAGTCTCCAGGGACAGGGAGGAGTTCTGGTCTAGCTCGAAATGAAGGAAAGCCAAACGTGGTTCCGCAAAAGCACCGAGTTGAACCGCTGAGTTCATGTTAGCTCTCCTCTTTTCAAGGCAAGACGACCTGGTCCATACGAATCTACCACGCCTGCCACGAGGGGATAACCCAGGCCAGCACATCTGTTCCAACACTCGTCGACCGTGGGGACGGTGAAAGCGGCACGGCTGTCACCCGAGGGCATGCCATTCGGGAGATAGAAGCAGCCCAAGTAGTTATAAAACCCTGCAATGTACGGGTTTTGCGCTTGAATCGGCACCTGCGAGTTTGCAGCAAAGGAAGGGTCGACGTAGATTTGAGCGTCTGAGCCGCCACCGCAGGTCTGGTTGGGGTTGCCCTGGCAGGGAATCTGGCAGACTGCATCTTGCGTTGGGCTGTATCCCACAGGTAGCTGGATACCGCATCTGCAGGAGTTATCTCTCATGGCGGCAAACTTGTACCCAAAACCACGGCAGGCTCGGGCACAGTCAAGACCGGTAGCGGTGTTGTTGTAGTTAGAGCCGGGACTCCATCCTGGAAAACTCCTTGAGGGATCTGACGGCAGATAGCCCTGCGGATCGAACTGGAAATATGTCGGCTGGGCGACGGAGATGAAGTTCTTGAAGCATCCTAGATTGATAAAGTTGTCAGAACCGCAGGCTTGTAACTCACGTTGTACTGTGCCATAGTAGGCTTGTCCATCGGTGATGCCCGCAAAACTCAATATGGTCAGGAGCACGGCCAGAATGGCCTGTCCCGTCCGGTTCCGCATCCTTGCGGTTGTCTCGCTGGGCAAAATCAATTTCCTGGGAGGCAAAGGCAGGCAGGTGAAAGGCCGGATGATAGAACAGGACTGTCAAAGTGACGAGCCAGCAGAAAGCAGCCTTGGCTACGGAGGCAGAAAAGAATGACTGCGGGACGTAGCCTCAGGGAGCTGACGAGAAAAAGTTCTTGACAGCGGCCCGCGAGCGTGCCCGGCAACGTGGGTTTGTATATGATAACCATCGTGACACTGGCGTCGCGAACGCGGTCTACTTTCCCCGTGGTTGTTGAGACGCGACCAAGACAGGGCGATCGAGGCATGGAATGTTCACTGAGTGGTGGGTAGAATTTGAAGTGATGGAGAGATCTAGGAGAAGGGGAGAATTCCTGGTGGTCTCAGTCCTCAGGAATAAAAAGGGATGAGGGGCCAATCGATCGGGACGGCATTTCTAGGGAGAGTGGCTAGGCAACATGTACAACGAGGGCGAGGGACAAATGTGCACTGAGCAAGTGAACCATCGATATTTGTGTAAGTTGGTGATGCTATCATCTAGATACCTAACACTTTGGAGCTGTGCATCAGTAGAAGCCATGCGTTTCCCTCGCACAAGCTCACTCACTTACAATGGTGTTTCCATCCCAGACTCCCAACACCCGTCCGCTCGTCCCAGACAAAACCTGACCCGTAAAACCGACGATGGTTTCTAACAGCAAAAGCAGCAGAGTGCCAACTTGGCAGAAAATGATAAGCATAAAAGATCCAACTCCCCAGCCATCCCCGGGCTCTCGCATGGAGTTATCAAGTGGTGCCATGGTCCAAGTTCCACGCCCCCTAGCCATCGAACTCGACCCCAACAACTTTGCCAGCCCCCGCGCCCTTGCCAGGCTCATTACCGGCCCCATTCCCACCACCCCCACCCTCGGGACTCCCGCTGGCACGTCCGGCACCTGTCGCTGTCGCGTCACTAGCTTCAGCGTCTGCACCTGTCAAGAGGTCTCGGTCCGAACTGCGCACGCTTCGCCGTTCCGCATCGCCAGAGTACGCCCCACTCTTTCCAGCCCCTGATGGCCGTCCAAGCCCCACATCATCGTCCTCTTCGTCGTCGTCCTCCTCGGTGCGCTGGCCTGGGAGTGCGTTCTTTTCAAGCTCGCGCTGGGCCTCCTCCATCCTACGGCGGACTTCAGCCGCCACGCGCATCCCGTCGGTGACAATGTTATCCAAGACACCGCGCAGGCCGCGACCTCCAGCGGCAGCACCAGGTGTTCCGGGAGCGCCACCGAGCGCGGCATTGACAGCCCGTCCGGCGCCGATACCAAGACTGGAGAAGGTAGTCAAGGACGATGCGCTGGTGGGTGTGGTCGAAGAGGCCAGACCCTCAATAATGTGAAATGATGCTGGGAAGGATGACTCGAAAAACTGTTCCAGAAGCTCGTCTGCAAGTACAACCATGCGGAATGTTGGGAGAGTAATATGCAACGGGTTCGATGGGTCCAAGGCCGCGTTGGCCTTGACCGACTGAGCTTTGGACACCCGTCTTCGTGCTGACATGTCATCGTCCGTGGAGAGCCCTGCAGATGCTGGATTTAGTTGCAGCTCAGGTGGCTGGCCGAGCTTTTTGTCAGGGCGAACAGCTGTTGTTTTGGGACTTGCGGATGGTGATTCCATGGCCATGAGATCGTCATCGTCATCGTCGTCATCGCCAATGGCGAAGGCGTCGGGGTCTGCGAGCTCCTCATCATCCTCTAGCTTCTGCGCATCTAGTCGTTCTTGCACGTCTTGTATCGCATTTTGATTTTGTGGATGATCCGGGTCGGCATATTCAAAGCATCTCCTGATGAAGGCGCTGACGCTGCCAAGGAACCTCTCATTGATAGAATGGCCTGGGTTCTCGCCGCCACCGTTCACGTTATCTGTACTGAGGGCGAGATTCGAACTTGACGGGCTGAGCGTGCCTTCCAGCCCACGGCGAGATAGGAAAAGCAAGGCCTCGGACATGCGCAATATGCCTTCGCGATCGACCCTGCCGTCTCCGTCGTCATCGTGTAGTTCAAAAAAGTAGTTGATGGTGCCCATGATGTCGCGCTTCCCTTTGATACGAGCCATGCCCGACACAACGTTTTGGAGAGTGAGAGCGGAGGCGGATCCCACGTCCCACTTCGCAAACAGTCGCTGGACAAATTCATGATCTGCCGGTTCGGGACCTGCCCCCCAGGGAGACAACGTCACGTCACCTCGTCTAAAGCTGCCGTAGAAGCCTGTCTGCCTATCCCCCGTAGTCTCACGTCGCGGCGTGCTGGGTGCGTCTGAGATGGCCCATCTGGACATTCCCGCCAGGAATTCACGGAACGCGTCATAGTCCATCAGGCTGGTGCTCGGTCCCAACCCAACCCGACCTTTCTCGATGCTTTCGTCGTGTCCTTCAACAGCAGCCACCCGTGAGCGGCTGTTCTTGGCTCGCCTTGCTTGCTCCTGCTTAATGATGTGGTCTCGCTGTTGTCTCTCGTACAACACGCCATAGAACCTGTCGTACAAGGCGGCCAACTCATCGGCGCTCAGCAGCTTGCTATCGGGGCCAAGATTTCTGATGGCCGTTCGCTTTGCAAAGCTCTCGATGTTGTTCAGGACGGCGTCCTTGTTTTTGAGGCGAAGCTCAGTAATACTGTTGTGCGTGATGCCCGAGAACTCCTTGAAGGCCACCACCATGAGCTCCTGGAACCGAGTGACCGCCCTGAGTTTGGGGTTCTCAGACTTGGGGTGAGCAGATTCATCGAGACGGGCAAAGTAGGACTTGAGGACCGAGATGAAGGCTCCGTCATCCGCCGCATCCAAGAGTTCCTCTCCGTTTATCCTCAAGATGGCCAGGCCAACCTGGAACAGCACTTTGGGGCCCTCGACAAAGAACACGTCCAAGACCCTGAAGGCGAAGACGAGAGGCATCGAGTTGATATAAAGCGAGAGGAACCAAGGCAGCGACACGACAGACAGCTGCACGTCACTCTTCACGAGATGTTCCCACAAGATGGGCATGGTCTTCTCCACCAAGGACTCAAACACCTTTTGGTCGAGAAGGGTGCCGTACATGGTGGTTGAATAGTAACCCGGCACCAACCGATCGCACAGGGCGGAGAGAAGGAAGAAGGCCTGTGCTTCTGACATGTAGATTAGCAAGGCCGCAACGACAATGTTCATCGCCTGGCAGTAGCCAACATCGGCATTGACCCAGCTGTAGGCAGTCAAGACCCGCCGAAGACGGCCGATGCCCTCCTCGCTCTGGAAGCCAGGATATTCCGGAAGACTGCGATTCAGGTCCTTTTCGATCTCATCAATAGCCAGAGATTCCATGCCCGAATGCTTGGCGAGCGTGTCGGCGTACAGTGTTGGGTTTTCAAGCCGCAGATATAGTGACCCAGACGTCAGCTCCCACATCTCACCCCTCAGCCTGTTTGGCAGCCCGACTCTGATTAGTTTGTGGAAGGTAGGCTGACGGATTAATGTCGCATTCCGTCCATTGTCTCTCAAATACTCGGCCCACAGCCGCATCTTGGCCCTGTCTCGAAGCTTCTTGGGATCGCCGGGGTACTTGAAAATGAGGCCCAAGCCGGCATCGGGAGGCGTCGCATTTTTCTGTTCTTCAGGTCGGAGAAGGTATTCGGAATAGCACTCGCCCACCACCTTTTTCAGTTTGGCCACATTTCCAACGTTTGTTCGGAGACCCTTTTTTAGACCATCGCAGAACCTCTCACATGCATGCCGACTACTGGCCAGCTGGATGGTAATCCGCTGTTCTCTTAGGTCCTTCTTGTCCTTGTCCTTGGCGGCTTCCTGGCTTATACCGTTCCATGTGCTGATAGCTAGGGCAAACTGCAGGCGCATTCAGTGTAAGTCAAAGCAAAGCAGGGCCGGTGAGAGGAGGCTTCTTACCTGAAAGTTCTGGCTGTGAAGCCGCTCGACCCTCCGAATGGATGACAGGGGGAAGGTGAAGCCGTTCCCGCTCGGCCCTCCACCATGTGTCTGGCCAGTGAATACCGACGAAGTCGGGGTGCTCGCAGACTGCAAGAAACTGGATGGTGTGGTAGAGAAGCAGAGGTAGGACTCGGACAGGTGAAGCTTTCCGGCGTACTGGTAGCCTCTTTCACGGTCTCTGTCGCTCTGTGTGGCATTGGCAAGGGGAATGGTAAGCTCGGCGGTGATCTCGTAGAGCGGGTGTTGAGAGGCTGGAAGTCTAAACTGGGCTTGAAAGAGGGATGCTTTGGATGGATTTCTGTCCGAGTCGGTGATATTCAAACCCTGATTGGGGTCCAGTAGCTGTTGGGCTTTTTGCACGAAGCTGGAGAGGTTCAACATGACGAGATTATTGCGTGTATTTGCCTATTCAAAAGAGTGTGGTGTGTTGGTGGTAATCGGTGCTGGCCCTGCGGCGGCACGAAGCGGTTCGCAAGATCGCAGGGCGGGCTCGGCGTGTGGTCAAGGTTGGACGTGATCGGATGGCATTGCCCAGCAATGTACTGTAGTATACGCTGCGTGTGTGTGTGTGTGTGTGTGTGTGTGTGCGTGTTTGGGTCCAAGTTGCTTACAGTCAGTCGACTACTGCCCCAGCTGAGAGCAAGGCTGATGTTTGCTCGTCGGTGCAGTGCAGTCAGTGCTGCTGATGCTTCGAGACAGACTGACAGAAGCCTGGCAGCCACAGGTCCATGCAGCTGGTGGCTTGGCACGGTTGTGGATTGTGGGGTCTCAGGGAACCCTTCTGCTTTGAGCCTGCCCATATCCATGCTACCCTTGCCGCACACACACAACCCTGGCTTAACCCTGAGCTACGCTCGGATCGTGCGGCAAGGGGGTCAATCTTCCAACACTCGTTCCCATCTTTTAGGGCATTTGTTGTGGTATGTTTGTGGCTCCAATACCACTTCCGTTTGTCTCTTGACTCCCTCACGCTCTTTGCCCTCGTTATCCCGATCCAAGATTACATCTGCGGACACCGCTGCTGCCCAACAGGTTGACTTACAACTCGCGTCACAATGTCGACAAGAGCCATCATGGAAGACATCCAGGAACAGCTGTCTTGTGCCTAGCTGTAGAAGCGCCCTTATGCCCCCTCTGCGCTACGCTAGGACCTGGTTTCAACAGCGACAGCCAGCCTCTCTCACATTCCTTCCTAGAATCCTCTTGAGGATGCGACTGTGGGCACAAATGGAAACGAAACACCAGTCCTACTCCTATCCAGGGGGGCCGGTCGCCACGTTTCGGTTTGGAAGCCGGGTTTATCCAGCCCTGTAGACGCCGTTTGCTTCCGAGTGCTGTCTGGTCCTTTGATATCCCAGACATCCCGGTTCACCATCATCACCATTGCCGCCCAAGTTGACCGGATCCTGATTCGTCAATGCCAAGGCCAGAGCGGACCTGCCATCGAGAACACCCGAGACTTTGCGCGCTGCCAGCAGATGCTTGGAACCGTCAACCTGCATGGCGAACGTCATCCGCTGGCCATAGACATGCCGGGATCTCTTCTTCTTCTTCAGCAGCAGCAGCAGCACCGCCTCTAAAGAGTCCGCAACCCCCCTCCCCTACCCCTTTGTTCCCCTTGGATGAACCTCGAGCCCCTCTTGTTTGGCACCCACCCCACGCTCTCTGTACCCCGCGACCCGAGCCGCAGATACACACCCGCATCCACCATACCCCGTCATTGTCCATAGGTCCGTCCTTTGCCGTCGGCCCCCCTCATCGCATCACTAGTACAGTCTTTCCCCCTCCTCCCCCAGCCCGGCCTCTACCGCTGCTACATATCCTTGTGAGGCTGGGTTCCTCTTTCTGATCTCGTAGCGCTCACCAGCAAGCGCTGTTTCTCGTAGTCTCTTGTATGCTCCCCATATCAAATACCTACGTTGGCGCATTCATAAAGTGTCCGGTGGCGAAGGCTTCGATACGCAGCCGGCTCTTCCCGCTTCAGGCCTCATTCGTCGCTTTCTGCACCCAGCGCGCCCATAATGGCGGCCACTGTTGCGCATTCACAACAAACCCTCTCGCCTGGGGGCCCAGCAAGTAATGGCGGCGGCGGCGGTGGCGGTGGTGCTAGTGGAGGAGGTGGTGGTCTTCATCCCTTGATGGCGGCCGCGGCAGCCAATGCCGCGAAGCAGCAGCAACAGCAGTCTCAGCAAAGGATAAATGCCCGCGATCAGGAGCCGTTTGATTTAACGTCCAAGAAGCTAAGTCTGGCCGATTTCTCAAGGGTGAGAACGTTAGGAACGGGTGAGTTGAAGCTTTCCTCCCTGTCGCATCCGAGTCCTGTACTAACCACCACAATCGCACAGGAACATTTGCGCGCGTATGCCTTGTTCGGCCATCGCACGGTACCGAAGCCGATCGCAGCAAAGTCTACGCTCTCAAAATTCTCCGCAAGACCGAGGGTACGTCTCATCTATTTTCACAGCCGTCCTGACCTCGCACTAACCTTTGGTTCCCTCTCAGTGATAAAGCTAAAGCAAATCGACCACGTCCGCCACGAGCGGCAAATCCTCTCCGATGTCTCAGGGCACCCCTTCATCACCTCCTTCCAGGCCTCCTTCTCCGACCATGACTTTCTGTATATCCTCCTCGACTACATCCCCGGCGGCGAGCTCTTCACCTACCTCCGCAAATACCGCCGTTTCGACGAGGACATGGCCCGGTTTTATGCTGCTGAAATCGTCCTCGTGCTCGAATACCTGCACGAACACCAAGGCGGCATCGCCTACCGGGACATGAAGCCGGAAAACCTCCTTCTCGACGCAGAAGGTCACATCAAGCTCGTAGACTTTGGCTTTGCGAAACGGCTGGGCAACAACGAAAACGATCATCCCGAAGAGACGTACACCCTCTGCGGCACACCAGAATACCTCGCTCCAGAAGTGATTCACAACAAGGGGCACACCACAGCGGTAGACTGGTGGGCATTGGGGATTCTAATCTACGAGTTCCTAACTGGGTACCCGCCGTTTTGGCACTCGAACCCAATCGAAATCTACAAACAGTATGTCGCCCCCCACCTTTTTTTTTTCGTCTCAAACTTCCCAGCTGCCCCCTTAATAACACTTATCTCCCAGAATTGTAGAAAAACCGGTCGTCTTCCCCCAAGACCCACCCATCTCACCAGAAGCAAAAGACATCATCCGCCAATTCTGCACGGTTGATCGTTCTCGAAGGTTAGGCAACATCAGCGGCGGCGCTGCCAGGGTAAAAGCTCACCCCTTTTTCAAGGGGGTGGACTGGGATGCGGTGCTGGCGAGGAAATACAAGGGTCCGATACTGCCACCGGTGAGGTACCCGGGGGATGCGCAGTGTTTTGATATTTACCCGGAGGAGGATGATAGGAAGGAGGAGTATACGGGTGAGATGGCTGAGAAGTATGACGAGTATTTTAAGGATTTTTAGTCGGTGATGCTACGGGTTGTGTTTTTTTTTTTTTTGTTGTTGTTGTTGTTTTGGAACGGGTTTGGGTGGGGATACCAACATCCTTTTGTTGTTTTTGGTTATTTTTGTCAGGGTATGAGAGGGATTCTTTCTGCCACGGTCGGGCAAGTGATTTGCGACTTTGGGAATTGGAACGGCGTTATGGGAAATTGGTACGAGGAGGTTATATTTGTGATCTGGGTCACTGAAGGGTGAGGGGTAGCATGTTGAGATATTTGAAGATTTTGGAGCGGTTGGAAGTCGAAATTTGGCGTTCAGAAGGGGTAGGAGTTGCTAGCGCCGCAGATGTAAAAGGACGAGCATATGCTGATGGAAATGGGAGAGAAAGCGTGAATGATATGAGAAGACGAGATATGCACTAGGCGTGGATCAGTTGGTTGCATATCTAAGGTACTTTTGATGAAGAGAATAAGTGATCAATACAAAAAGAGACATGGTCAAGACCAATTTCCTAACTGATAGTATTTGGACAACTCTGGTTGCCGCTGCTGGCTTAATGAGAGAAAAAAACATTGATCCACCTTCTGGGAATAAATGCCCAATGAATTTAATAGCTGCTGCTCTGGATATCTCTCATGTGAGAGCGAGGGAGGGCTAAGGTGACATGTCTGAGATGTTCTCGTCGGCCAAAATGATTGAAAAATTGAAGAATCCACAGTGTCTATCCTGATTATTTCCCTAAGCGTTCTTGACATTTTGAGCAGTTTTAGACTGGTACCTACCTACGTGCTTACCTGAGACCATGCCTAAAAGACGGCCCAATAGATGGATGGTGATCGGTGAGTGTGGCCTTGAGAGTTGGTCACAAACCAGCCAAGATACCTTCCCCAGCACCCTGCCCACAGAATAATTGACACCGCAAGAGCTGTATGTCTTCTTTTGTTGTTCGGCTCTTCTGGTTTGAATCTCCACACACAAAAGACACAGCAACACCATCTTCTAACATAATCAGTATCCTTTAAGCAAATATAGGTAACTGCAGCTGCTCACATACACCATTGGGAAGAAAACACTAACAAAGCCGACGAGAGCAGAATTAGATGTCACTTTCCTTCTTCCTCTTCATAGGTCAATAAGGGTAGGTATCAAAATGTAACTAAAATAAAAACACATTGCTCACACTTCCCCCAGTGCCATATTACGCCTTGATCTTTCCGTTTCCACCAAATCCCACCCTTCCATGTCAGCCAGTTCCTTTCTTTCCTCCCACGCCCCAGTTCCTTATGGTATCGATACACCCCGCCCCATCGTTCTTCCAATGTAAATGCCCTAAGATGGTAAAACAAACCGAACAAAACAGACAGGCAAAAACGCCAAAGCGATGACAGCGTACCCCCAAAGAAAAAGCAGGTTTCGTAAAGATAAAACTCCAATCCAATCCAAGAAAGGAAAAACGAAATGTGTGGTGTGGTCTGGTAGTGTCAATCGAAAAGGGAAATTTACTTCGCAATCCCAACCTCAGCTTCAGGCTCAACCTGAACCTCGTCTACCGTGATACTCTCCATCCCCGCCACCACAGGCAATATGTACTCCTGCTGCTGCTCGTGTTCAGCTACTATTTGCTGTTGCTGCAGGACCAGTTGTTGTTCCTCAGGCCACTTTGGCCCCCCGAGTCTCACGAAGGCGACCCCCAGCTCTCTCTCCATTCTCACTCGAAGGATCTCCATCTCCAACTCCCACTTCCACTCTAGCCTCCTCCTCCTCTCCCTAAAGACCCCTACCATCTCTTCTTCCTCGTTTGCAAACTCAACCGCCAAATCCTCAATCTCTTCCGCTCGCCTGTCCATCAGCGCATCCATCTCCTTCTCATGCCGTCCAATCAGCTCCTCCAGCGCCTTCGCCTGCTTCTCCCTCAGCACATTAATCTGCGACTGATGCTTCCTCTCCATCCCATCCCGTATGCAGTACTGCTGCCTCAGCTGTTCCCTATCCTTCATCGTGATCTCCCGTCTCGGCATCTTCCTCTCCTCCGGATCCGCACTCAGCTCACTCGCCGACGGCCGGTGCCTCCCACTGCAATAATCCTCCATATACTTCAGCTTCAGCCTAATCTTCTTCTCCTTCTCCTCCAAACTCGCCAACAGCTCAAACTCGGCCAGCACCTGCCGATCCTCCAAATGCTGCTCCGTCTTCGCGTGCCTCTCCCTCATCTTCTCCGTCAGCTCGTCATACTTCTCCCCCAGCGCCATCCTCTTTTTCGAGTGCCTCTCCTTCATCTTCTGCTTCGCCCCCAGCTCGAACGCCCTGAAACGATGCATCTCCGCCTCTTGTTCTCTTTTCAACATCCTAAACTCGACATTATCCAACGTCCTCCTCTCCCTCTCCTGCCGCTCCATCTCCTCCTGCTCCGCCAACTTCTCCCTCGCCAGCTCCTCCGCCTCCAGCTCCGCCAACCTCGCCTCCTCCGCCACCCTCCTCCGCTCCAGCTCCTCCTCCCCGTTGCAAAAATTCGGACACCCCACGCACGGATCCCAGACCGCACCGCAAATGTAACAAAACTGCGCCTTGCACCGACAGGTGATATGCGTGCACCCCTGCGCCAGCTCCACCAACGTCCGGCACTTGTAGCACCTCCTCCACCCGGAACATTCACCAATCTTAAGCACCGCGTCCAGCTCCCTATCAGACGGACAGTCCTGTCCCAGCCTGTGCGCGTTCCGTTTGCACATGACGCACACCCTCGTCCGGCAGTACCTGCACACCGCTTCAAAGGGGTGCTTCGGGTCGATTTTGGAGGTCGGGGGGATGAACTCGCCGCAGGTGGTGTTTGGGCAAAAGATTCGGTTTTCCCAGGGGGTGGAGTACTGCTGGACCGCTTTGAGGAATAGCTGCTGTTTGTCACGAGGGAGGACGTTCTTGATGATGGGGGTGGGGATGGGCTGGGTGCAGCAGCGGGGAGGCATTTTGGACTCGTCCGAGGTGGACTGGGCGATCATGACTTCAAGACAATCTTGACAGTAGGTGTGGCCGCACGGGAGGGTTTGGAGGGTGTTGTTTTCGCGGGAAAAGTCTTCGCGGCAGCAGATGCAGGGGCTGTGGAAAAAGGGGGTCAATATGGCGTTGAGGTGCCAACGCGAGCAAGAAAAACTTACATGGGCGTCGGAGAGGAAGGTGTAGCTCTCCTTCTCTTTAACCTGCTAGCAATGCTCCTCTTGAGATCCATCACCCCCTTCCTCGTCCCTGACCTAACCAATATCCCCGCCGACCTCTCCGTCTTGTCATGCTGCAGCCTCATAAACTTGGGCTGATCCAGCGCAGGGTTGATCTGGCCTAGATACTTCTCATACTGCGAAAAAGTCAAACTCCTCGACCTCCTCCTCGCAGCCGACTCCGTCAACGTTGCCGGCAGCACTATCGAGTGGCGCGACGCATGTGAACCAGAACCAGAGTCAACCGTCTCGTTCGAGCTCGTCGACGACACCGTCCTCCCATGCTGCCTAGTAAAAGCACCATCCGACTCACCACCCGACAGCTGCTCCTCCACCGTCAACCTCGCCCCCCCTTCAATCGGCAGCTCTATCCCCAACGCCGCCGCCTTGTCAGCAAGCTCCGACTGGATATCCGCCTCTGTTTTGCCGTCGGGTGGCTGCTGCTGCCCCAGGACCTCGCGGAGATAATCGATATCGCTTAACTCGGGTGGGCCACCGCCCGTGGTGGTGACGACAGGGCTGACAGGAGTCGAGGTTTGGTTGTTCAGGAGGGGCGACAGGGTAGCCATCGCCATGGCTGCTGCCGCAAAAACCAATTAATATTCCAGTATAAAAAATATATAAAAAAAAGACAAAGAAAAACGAAAAGCAAGCAGGACCGTATCCGATCAAACGGTGATTTCTGGGAGTTTTCGAGGCATGACATGCGAAAATGACCTCTTGAGTGGTCCCATATGGTTGTTGTTCGAAGCGCCGTCGAGGGGGTGGTGACGGGGCGGGTGGGGGGTAGTGGATGGGGATGGGGTTATCGCAGTTTGCCAATCCGGCTTCCGGACAAGGTGAAGAGGACCCTCTTCTCTCTCTTGGGTTGCAGGTGGGCTGTCTTGGCCGATCGTGCCAAGTCGGCAGGCAATGTCAGAGTTGTGTCTATCCGCACGGGCACGGCCCGAGAGCTTGGGGCCAGCGCGATGGAGACGGGTCAATTCTCTGCTGGCTGTAGTTTGGAAAAGGAGAGAACAAGTAAGAGAGATGTTGTTTGTGCAACTTGCAGGAATGGGGCTGGGCTGGGCTGTTTGTGCCCGTGTGCCTCGCGGTGAGCCGGATGACAGCTCTGAAAACTTGACTGGACACACACAGCTGGCCGCCGCGGGTGACGGCCCAGTGTGATAGGCTCCAGACGGGATCGCTCTAGATTCCGGGCCGCCGATTTTGGACTTTTGGCGCAGTCAGTGACCAGGCCTTGTCCTGGCTTGTCTGCCCACTACCTCGTACGATTCGTGATGACTTTTTTTTTTCCAATATCTGACATTGGCATTTGTTCCGGGACAAATGTGTCAAAAGTCTGATCAGCAACGGCAAGCAATCTGGAGCCTCTCTGCCTCCCGGCACACATCAACCGGGAACTTGGTGCGCCAGCCAACTTGGGGAGGACCCAAGTATTTTTCGACGACGTTGATGCACCCGACGCCTGCATTTCCCTCCGCCGGTTGGCTCGGCTGAGGGTGGTGCATCTGGGAACGGTGTGTTTAAGCCCCTTTCTATCACCATCACAGCACACAGATTGGGTAAGTATCATGTCTACGGAGATATCACCAAGTGAAATCTACCGAGAGGCAAAAAAACCCTTCTCACAAACAAGACAGCCAGCCAGTTGAGTAAGACATCCCAAAACCGTGCCTCACATATAATCGATCTTAGCTCCCCGCCGATCACCTCCCCCGTCTCATCAACAAAACCAAGTACCAAAACCTGCGAGTTATCAAGCCACACGCGACACCTTGCATCCGGTGAGCCTTCAAACGACGATAATCCTTTCCCCTTCGTTTCTCGCGGCTAGACCTCATTCCGAAGGGCATCTCCAGCCGACAGACTCGCACAAAGATGCTGCATCCACTCCCAACCCAGTCCATGCAATTCCTCATCGCGGTATAGAAACCCAAAGCGGTGTATTTCCATCTGCCCAATGACCCGTGTGACGGTGTCTCACGAGTCCAAAAACTCATCCGCCACCACCACCTATGATTGTGATCATCTGCCCTTCATTGGGTGACCGGCTTTTTACAAAGAAGACCTCGTCACATTTCCCTTGCCCAATGCCTATCATATGCCCGATTCTGGCTTGACCGGTAAAGATCAGATTGCCGATTTGGCAACCCACCCTTCCCGAACCCGAACATCTTACCGCTCCCAGGTCAATCCAATCGAGCCTTGTATACATAACTGCAGGTCTCACATCTCGGGATCATCCCTGCTTGGTACAAAGCTTCAAGCCCTTGAGTATTGGGTGGGTTCCTTTACAGCAAAAAGCTGGCTGTACACCATCCCGATGCTTGCTTGCTCTTTCAGCTTCACCATTGCATTCGTGAGAATCCCATATTCCCACAAAATAGGTAAAATTGTCGTATCAGGATTTTTCCATCCCGTCAAACAACCTCCCACCTCGCCAACCAACCTATACTCTCACCCGCATTCCTAACCACACAAAACTTGCCCTCCCGGGGCCCCGTCTCCCTCAACGTCTCGAGCGCCCTCGCCGCCGAAATCGACCCAATCGCCGTGCCCCTTCCCTCGCTGAGGCTGAACGCGCCCGTAGTCACAAACCCAATCAAGTCCTCCTCCCCAGGACAAAGCGGGTGACCCCCAAAATCCGTCTGATTACCCGCGGCGGGCTTGGGATAGGGAACCTCCACAGCCAAAAGTGACCCGGCCAAAATCTTCTTCCTGGTCTCCATATCCACCCCAACCGGCATCCTTGGAACAGCAGCTCCCTTTTTCTTGTCCCCATTTGGTACCTTGGAAAGCCATTGCTCGCTCAAGTCAACCGGCAACCCGTCCTTCGTCCTCGCCTCAGGCGTAGCAGGCACCTCTGCCTGCGTGGACGGAACGCCAACCGCACCTCCAGCCTTCCCCCCCTTCCCCGGCAGCCGATAAATCCTCGCACAAGGCTTCGCAACCCCCCTCGTCACAAACTCCAACCCAACAGCAACAATCCCTCCCTCCGGCACCACCCCCTCCCCGCTTCCCGATTTCATCAATGCGCTAAACTCCGTCTTCGTCACCTGCCTGATCGTCATACCAACTGGAGATTGCGGCTGCTCGGCAGGTGGATCAACCACCATCGCTTCCGCGGCGGCATCCGGGGTCGACACTGCGTCAGGTTTCCCTTGGGTTCGGGTTCGGGCTGACACCCCAAACAGGTACTCAAAATCACACGCCAACCCATCTCCGATCTCACCTTTTCTCCCAGCCCCGAGATCGAGCGACTTCCATTCCAATCTCTTGCTCTTTGGTCGTCGATCCCAATCCCCCCTCCTCTTGGCCCTCTCCTCCAGCTCCCAGTTCATGCCGGCAGTCGTTGCCGGGAAATCCCCCGGGAACCATGGAGTCCCGTGCTCAAAAGCGATTTGTCTCTGCTCTTCAAGCCCTCCCAGCCGAGGGTTCCCACCTGTGCTGACGGGGTACTGCATCAAGCAGTACCAGATGTGCTGGATGCATTTCCACGGAGCGAGTAATGTCCACGTACCCTGGGCCTGACCGTCTGTGCCAGGTCTTGAGGCGAGCAACATGACTGGAATGGGGGGGTCTGCTGCGGTGACCTTGATAGGCTCTCCCGGAGCATTCGCGCCTTTTCGGCGGTTGAGTGACTTTTGTGATGGCATTCTCGAAGCTTGATAGCGGCTCTCTCGGTCGAATATGTCGTATGGCTTGAGGTTTTCCTCGACTGGCCAATCTGTGAGTGTCTTGAGGATTGTCTGTTCGCCTCCGCTGGGAATCTCGACTCGCTTTGGGGGATAAGACAAACGCGGGTCCCTGGCCGAGAAGGCAAGAATTGCGTCCTTGGGCAGAGATGCCGGATTTGCTACTCCAGCGAGGGACCGGAAGACATTAGCATGGCGTTCGGCCGCTTCTGGTGAATCGTGAAAGGGTTCAAGAATTCCCAACAATGTTTCCGTAGAGGCCGGCCCAACTAGCTCAATGCTGCCGACTTCGAACCGTAGGTCCTCCACGTGAAGTTGAGGCTTCTGGCCCTTTGCAACCTTGAGTAACTCCTCAAATAATTCGAGGAAACAAGATGGATGAGTGCGAATAAGAATCTGTCTCCGGGGCTTCTTGGGCTTCTCAGACGTCTCCATCTCGTCCGAAGTTGTCGCAGGCGGTTGTGGGTTCCAGACTATCGTGGCGGGACCAATATCCCGTCTCGAACCCTTCTGTTGCCTGCTGACGGTACCTGTCCATTTCCGAACACCGGCCCTCCATTTCTTGCCTCTCGTATTCCAAAGACCCTCTTGTACCAACCCCAGATACCTTAACGCCCGCTCGAGACAGTCAGCCGTTCCATAAACCCCTATCGTGCTCATGTAACTGGTATCCCACGCAACCACCCCCTTTTGCCCGGAAGCACGATGTGTTGGTCGGTAGCACTTCGCCGTCGATGTGAGTGGAATGGCAAATCTCCACAAGGGGCTGCTTGGCCTCGTCATCGTGGCCCGTTTCGCATGCCATAAATGGGTTGGTAGCCAGGTCTTGTTAATCTGGCGTTTTCTGTATTTCGAGTCGGCTTTCGGTGGCTCGTTTAGCATGTTCCGTCGTATTTTTGGCCGTGGAGGTCTCGCCGTTACCACAGCTGATCCTCTCCTTTGCACCTCCTCCACCGTCCCATCACCGGCCTTCTTACCCTTCCTCTTCCTTTTCTTCTCGGCCAAATATCGTAGCTTCCTCATCGTCTCGGCGCGTATTCGGGCGCGGGTTGTGCGGGGCTTGCGTTTCCTCGACTCGACCGTCGGCGTATTGTCTTCCAGCATTTCCTTTCTCGCTTGCGCACGCAGTCTCTTTGGCACTCTCTTCACATTATGGCTTGCTGTCCTCCGGCGCATCGCGCGGGGCACCATCTGGAAAACGCGGGTGGCATTGACGGCCTTGCATTTGTTCATGCTTCTTTCGAGGGATTTGATTTCGAATTCGCGGGCATTGAGGAATCTGTTCAAATCAAGCTTGCCGTCTTCGAGCGCAGCATCGGAGGGCTGTGTGCGAATGGTGCGGGCAGCTTGAACTTTGGCGCGCTTGGTGTTGCGCGTGTTGTTTGGTTGGCGTCCGTGGCTGTCTTTGCCTCCTCCTGGAGGGTCTTTTCGTTTCACCATCTTGGCTGTGGTCTAGGAAAGTACGAGAATGCCGCGGAAACCTCCCAACTGAGCCCAGTCCCGAATAATTCTGTTTGTCGTCGAGCTTGTTTGCTGGGTAAATAAAGTCACTGTTTGACTTTGGACCTTGAATTTTTGGAGCTCTTATCTTATCAGATGGCCCCTGCACTAGGCCCAGGACGACTTGGCGTGCCCCTCGGCCCAAGCTCCACAACCCCCGGCCGTTCCCTGACAGGGGCGAGATCCCCCAAGAACCCCTTGGCTTGGCACCACCAGCCAACGACCAAGCAAGTTTCAGCAACCACGTCTTTAGAAGCATTACAGTGCCTGGCTTTGAGTCCGCCGGCGCGTTCTGAAGCCGCCAGGGAGTCTTCAAAGGACAATCCAGGTTAGTGAACTTGTATATACTCCCCACTGACGTTCCATCGCGATTAGAGCCGAATGTCCCGCGGTCTCGGTGCTTCCGGCGATACTTTTACCTTACATTCCAAGTTTTTGACGATACCTTGCCCTGTCCTGGACTCTGCCGTTCCTTACCACACTACTACTGTACCTAAATACCGCGGGCGATAAGCTGATATACGATATTATAGTCGCAATCTGGAAGAAAGTCACCGAACCTGGATCTGTCGCGCCCCGACGTCAGCCTCCGGTTTCGACGAAACGGTCCGCCATCTGACACTCTCCAGTAATAGCTCGTCTCATGTGCATCAATCAGTCCATACCATAGGCTACATACATACCTTCATAATCTGTGCTAGTGACAAGTCATGGCATCCCTAAGTAAGCATGACTAGCAATTCTTTTTTTCTTCTTTTTTTTCCCTCTTTCCTCTTCACCACTCGTCTTACTCAGCCTGCCTCCCTTGCCTCTGAAGAAGCTCTTCAGCCAATCTGGTTTCACTGGCATTTCACGCTTCATTGTTGTTCACTGTCTTGCATTTGGCAACATCACCCAACCCGTTGCTCCAACATTCTACCAGTACACGAGCCGCAAACAACGTCTTTATACCAAACCACCAAACCAACCGTGCACCAACCTTAAAAACTCCCGTCTCTTTACTTCGGATCCAACGGGAGATACTTTACGTCACTTGGTCATAACGGTCTCAGACAGCTGACATGCGCATCTTTCCTATAGTTAGCAAATCTAGAAAGGTATGTTTTTTTTTTCCACTTCTCTTTGTGCACCAGTTTGATTGGGTACGAGTAAGGTGAGACAATGAGACAGCTAACATCGCCCCTTTCTCCACAGCCTAGGTTCGAGGTACATCTCAAGGTAGGGCTCAATAACATCCCCTTCTCTGTGACTAAGCACATGACTTACAACTGATTAGATATACGACCTCAACAACGTGCCACTCGTGTCGGGAGTGTCACTGATCAAATGGCACCTCCCCCACAGCATACACAGTGAACAACGAGGGCGCACACAAAAATGTCCCATTCAAAATCACCGGGTAGACTATAACTACTCCCGTGTCTTCTCGGTCCGCATTGGCATCGACCGGAACAGCAACCTGGTGGAATGCCCTATAGAGTTCGAAGTGCTCCAAGAGTTCAGCGGCCCCGGCACCGCCAGCACGAGCGGCCGCGATGAGAAAATCAGCCTTGGTGTCGTCCGTCTCAACCTAAGCGAGTACATTGAGGAAAGCGAGGCCATCCTCCGAGATGGTGTCATTCCCGGCGGGCCAAGTCTAAGGGATATCTTCTCCTCCCCTACCAGCCGCGATCCCAAATCCGGCGCCAGCAGCCACCACCGCAAACGCAGCTCCCTAAGTAACACCACCGTCCCGGAGACCCTTGACGGCAGCCCCCGCTCCTCTCATGCGTCAGAAGCAGAAGACGACAGCAACACCACCAGCCCCATGTCCGAGGTCCGTGATGGCGTCATGCGCCGGTATCTGATGCAAGAGTCCAAAATCAACTCGACGCTCAAAATTTCCATCCTCATGATCCAAGTGGACGGCGAAAGGAACTACGCGGCTCCACCCCCAAAATCAGCCCCTGTATTCGGCGGCATCGCCGGTTTTGTCGCCGGCGAGGCCCTCGAGCCGGTTGACGTGGGGAAATCGTCCAACGGGCACGTTCCCTCTTCTCTCGTTGGAAAATCTCGTGACGTGTTTGAAGCGCAGGATATGTACCGCCGCGCTTTGGCAGCCAGCTGGGCCAGCCAGCCGGGCGAGCTCCCCGCAGACGAGTGCATCGAGGATATCTTCTCCGGCGGCGACGGGTTCCGCCGCGCGTCCAAAGCCCCCAATGGAAGGGGGCACACCAGACGGACGACGGTCCTGCCGGGCCGCCCCCCGTCCGCAAACCGCCTCTTGCCGTCGTTCAGACACGAATCGAGCAATCCCGCTGATGAGACGGACGACGAGGGGGAAAGCCACAGCTCGCAGGACATGATGTCGTCCACCCTTCGCCCGGGCGACCTCCACCGATTCCGCCATCACCTGAGGCACAGGAGCGGGTCGAGTGATGGGGATACTGTCCTGGGTCAACAACACCAAGATCAACAGCCCGACTTGAACCGGGAGTCGTCGCGGGGTGTTGGGCTGGGTGTGGCCGGGGGGATGAGGCAGTTGCACAGGAGGGAGGAGAGCAAAATCACGCACGCGGGGGGGTTGAGGAGTCGGAGTTCGAGTTTGGTTACCGTCGGGAGCGGGTTTGGCAATAAGGAGAGTGGCGGGACGACGACGACGGGGAGCAGTGACCACCATGAGAGGGAGAGGACGAGGGGGTTTGGGTATTTTAAGCGGGGGAAGGAGGTGGACGAGATGGAGGTGAGGGAGGATTTGGTTGCTTGGACGGTTCCCTCTTCTGGTAGGGAGGCCGGTGTGGTGGTTTAATCAGGTTGTTGTCTGGGGTGATGAGTTTTCAGTTGGGAAAAGAGCAAGCAAGCGGGCGGTTTGTTTCTTTTGTTGTTGGACACGTGTGTGTGTGTGTGTGTGTGTGTGTGTGTGTGTGTGTGTGGGTATATGGCAACACACTGGTTTCTAAAACACTAACCATCCGTCCCCTAAGAGGATGGGCAATTTTTAATGACACTTGAATTTGGCTCATTGAAACCGTTCTGGCACATGACATAATTCATAATATATTTACGCTTCCCAACCCCCATCTCGCAAGTTCACATACGCACACCTGCGTCCCACAGCAAATGACATGCCATATAAACCCCCAACCATATCCATCTACAATGAGAAAAAAAAAGAAACAATCAACAAACAACCGCTGAGTCTATTGATGACAATGCCTGCCTATCCATTCCGTAGAGGCTTTCCCCACCTCGAGCGCCTTTTCGTTTTCCTTTTAACCCTTCCATGCAGCTGGTGGTTATCCTCCTCCGTTTCCTCATCACCGAACCCCCTTCGAAAACTCATACACCCTCTCAAAGTCTTCATCCTCCTCGTCGTCCCAACTATGCCCGTACAATTTGTAACCTCCCTCCTCCTCCGATGCATCCGACCCCGACTTATGGTCACAACCAACGCCAAGGCAGTCTCCCCGAATGCACCCCGTATACAAGGAAGCCGGCCACTCAGTTGTAGTCTAATTCCTGAGTAAGTCTTGGGGGGTCCACTCATCCAGCTCCATGCCTTTTAGCAGGAGATTTTGTGTCTTTTTATCAACGGTTTGCCCTCGCCCGAGCACGCCAACCTTCTAAGCGTTCAGTTGGCCTCTCACACCGCCCTGGGCGCCAACTTCTCTCGTCGTGAGAATGACGGAAAGATCGGCGTTGACCTGGACAGTAACCTCGACCTTGCCGCCCTTCTTCACATTGCGGATGGCAGCCTCGGCAAGGGTGTTGCCAATCTTCCATACCTTCTCGCGCTTCTCCTCTTCTTCCTCGTCGTCGTCGGAGAAGTCAGACTCTTCGTCAGAGTCAGCAGCATCCTCGACCTTGGCGGTCTTGTCCTCCTTGGGCTTGGGCTCAGGCTTGGTAACCTTGATGTGGGTGTTGCCCTCGACGAACTTGACAAGAACATCACCGCCGTCTTTGGGCGCGGCGACGTGGACTGTCCTCTTGGCGGGGACGGCAGTCTCGGCGGGAACAACAGGAACGAAGATCTCCTCGCCGGCAGCGTTCAGAGAGACGACACCAATGGCGTTGCTGATGTGGGCCACAGTGGTGACGGCAGCGTGGGTCGACTGGTCGATGTCGTCGGCCTCGTAGTCCTGGATCAGGCTGGCCTGGAGAGCGGCGCCACGAGCGCCGAGCTCGGAAGGGTTGATGGCATAGGGGTTGGTGGAGGGGGCCAGGATTCTGGTGGTCTGGGGGAAGATGTTGCTGAAGTTGGAAGCAATGCGAGGAGTGTGGGCAGTGCCACCAGACAGAATGACCTCGTCAACGTCAAGAACGTCAAGGCCGGCCTTCTTGATGACAGACTCAACCAGGCGGTTGATGCCCTCGAAAACGGTCCTGGAAAGAGTCTCGTAACGGAGGCGGTTGATGGTGCTGGCGAAATCGATACCGTCGGACAAGCTTTCAACGCTGAAGCTGGCGTTGGCACCGATGCTGAGGGCCCTCTTGGTGGCCTCGGCCTCGAACTTGAGCTTGGCGAGGCCTCTGGCGTTCTCACGGGGGTCCTTGGCGCTGGGGTTGCGCTTGAGGAACTCCTTGGCGAAGTGATCCATCAGGATCTTGTCAAGAGCAACACCGTTGAACTCGTAGTCGTGGGCAGTGGCGAGGACGGTGTACATGCCTTGACGGCTGGCAATGACGGCAACGTCGGAGCGGGTGCCGCCCAACTCGGCAACGACAACGATCTTGTCCTCGACCTGAGCCTCGGGGCGCGCATCGTAGGCGAGCGCCGCAGCGACGGGCTCGCTGATCAACTGGAGAACCTCGAGATCGGCAGCGTTGGCAGCAGCAAGAAGGGCGGCCTTTTGCTTGTCGTTGAAGTTGGTAGGGACGGTGATGACGGCAGAGGTGACCTTCTTGCCAAGGTAATCGGAAGCAGAGCCGACCAGGCGACGGAGGTAGCGGGTGGCAACCTCGGAGACGGAAACGGTGGACGGCTCAGCGTCCTCCTCGGCCTTGTCCTTGATGGTGAAAGAGACGGCTCCGTCAACATCCTTGGGGTGCGCAGAGGCGTGGTTGTGGGTAGGGTCGATATGCTCGAAGCTGCGGGCTTGTTAGTAACTGCCGTTGTTGTCTGACATGGCCACATACTCTTTCCCGAGGAAGTCACGGAAGTAGGCGACTGTGTTATTTGGGTTTCTGATCAGGAAAGCCTTCGCCTGTTGACCGTAGTACTCATCGCCGTCGACGTAGGAGAGGATTGTTGGGATCTGACGGTCTGTTCCGGATGTGTTAGCGCTTGGAGGGACCAGGGGCCTCGAGTCTGATGCTTACCTCCGTCCTCGTTGGCGATAACCTCAGCCTTATCGTCGACAGTGTAGGCGATGGAGCTGTTGGAGTTGCCAAAGGTCAAGCCAATGACGGTCCGGTTCTCCGGCGAAACAGACTTGGCACCGCTCATTTTGACTGTAACTGGCGATTTGCGAAGGAAGGGAAGATTCTGGAGGCCGAAGAGGGGTGGTGATGTCTCTTGAAGCGGCGTGGGAATGGCAATTCGTAGTTAAAAATTGGTCAACAGTGGTGGGGGAACCAAAAATTTCCACTGTCAAAAAAATATTGGCCCAAGTCTTCGCAGGGATGCGGGACACTGTGGGGCCCACATCGAGGTACCAGTGACATGGTGAATACGGGGCGCGGTTGGTCGCGGAGCAGCATTGGGTCTCCTATTCGCCTTATCAAGCCGGGTCATGGTTTGTCTGAGCAAGACAAGGCTCAGGTGGAGGACCCTCGTAGTCATAGCAAGAGAGTTTTCTTGTTCACTGCTGCCATGGTCGTTGATCACTGCTGTACTAGCAACCTTGCTTGGACTCCACCCAGGTCAGCCCAACCACAAGTCCAGAAGCTTTACAGACCCAAGGTCGAATAGACTTCACCACCTCTGCGGCCTTGAACGACAGGCTTCTTCAGATTCTTTTTGATTCACTGTCTCGTCTTGTAGCCAAATATACCAGGCGGCCAATCAACTCTATACCTAACCCTGCCCGTTGCCGTGACCCGCCCCGTTGACGCAACTTGCCCACCCAAGATCAACGACCGAACAGCCCCACCAAGGCTGCACCTGAAGCGCAATCGATATCCGCATCGCAAGGCTGAACTGGAAATTTCCCCAGACCAGACCAAACCAAACACCCACATCCCAAACCGCCATCTCTTTTTGATACCCCTATCGCCGCCACGACAACACCAATTCTAGCCCCAATAATCGGAGAAACTTGCCATCTCTCCCAAATCACAACCACAACCCACAAAATCACAATCGCGCGCCCACCATGACAACCACCGAACGTCCCCTAGTCCTCCCCGGCGACCCCATCTCCCCAGATCTCATCCCCTCCTCCACCTCCAAACCGCTCCGCCTCGGCCCCGGCCTCCGCCATGTCCCCCCAAGCGACATCGTCCCCGTCGTCGCCGGCCAGCTGATCACCAACCACCAAAAGAACTCCATGTGGGTGGAATACAACAACAACCGGGTATGTCCCCCCCGCCTTCCCCCTTCCCGCCTCCCCCATTCACAACTCCCACTAACCCATCCATAGTACATCCCAACCCCAGGCGACCTAATAATAGCTCAAATCCTCCGCTCCGGCCCAGACCTCTACTTCACCTCCATATCCCCCTACACCCCCCATGACCCTCCCCCACCTCTCCTTCGAGTCGGCCACCAAGAAGACCCGGCCTCAGCTCGCCCCGGGAGCCCTCGTCTACGCCCGCGTGGTCTTGGCAAACAAGCACATGGATCCCGAGATCGAGTGTGTCTCCCAGTCCACGGGGAAGTCGGACGGCCTGGGGGAGCTGAAAGGGGGGATGGTGTTTGATGTTTCGTTGCAGTTTGCCAGACGGTTGCTCATGGCGAAGAGCAAGGAGGAGGGAAAGGTGGAAGTGCTGGAGCTGCTAGGGGGGGAGGGGTTGGTGTTTGAGATTGCGGTGGGGAGGAATGGAAAGGTTTGGGTTGGGGGGGAGGATGTGAAGACTATTGTGGTGGTCGGGAGGGCGTTGAGGGAGACGGATGAGGGGGGGTTGGGGGTGGAGGCGCAGAGGAAGTTGGTGAGGAGGTTGGCCAAGGGGATGAAGTGAGGGGGATAAGTTTGAGAGGAGAGATGTGTGAGATGATGATACCAATACGACCAAAGTAATGTTCGATCTTCAAGAGATCAAACGACTCGAAAATAAAGCTTGGATGGATGGCTGAGCAGGTGCAGACATGTCACATCAGTAACGCACACGAGACAGAAAAGGTCATCAACACTCGTCAAAAAGCGGAAGTAATGCCGCGCGTATAGCGCGTTTCCATTTCAAAGTCGTTACCCCTATTAAATCTAGGGTTACGAACTAAAAAAAAAAATCAAAAATCAAAAATCAAAATCAAGCCAGGAGCCCTTCCATGACTTTTTCGCTGATCCCAAAAGAAAATCGAAAATGCATGTACAAAAACAAAGCAAGAGAAATGCTATGTCCTGTCTTCCATATCCCGAGAGAGAGAGAGAGAGAAAAATCTTGAAACGCTTTCAATGCCCGCTTGATATCGCCCGAAAAAAATTCCACCATTCCGGAAAAACATAGATGGCCTGCTTTTAAACCAGTATCTCCTGGATTCTGTTCCTCCATGTTGGGTATAAACGAACGTTTCCTTGGCGAGGAATGTTCCGCACTCCTCGCCATAAATTCCGGCCACCCCCTCCCCCCCTTTTTCTTCAGAGTTGATTATACACCCACCATCATCTCATCGATAAACTCCGGCTCGGGATCCGTTGTTGGTGTAAGCTGGTGCTTGTTGACCATGTGTCTCCTCCAGTTGTCCTTGCGTGGGAATGACTTGCCCCCTTGCTTCGAGTAAGGGCAGTCGTGGACGGTGCAGTAAAACTTGCGGGTTTTGAAGTGCTTGTCGTTGATGTGCCTGTCTAGATGGGTCTTGGTGCCGAATCTCATGGTGCAGCCTGCGTGTGGGCACTCATGCGGTCGGTCGTGGTAGCGTTTGTGGTGACTGTTGTATGTGTTAGAACACGGGCCTGCAGGAGGGGATGAGATGGGAACATACTTGAGCTTGTGGATCTGATCAAAGATGCGATCACACTTGTTGCAGGCAAAGGCCTTCTCTTGTCCCCCAGGTGATAACCCCGCCGGTGTGGCTGGTGACGGGGCCGAGAGCCCTGGAGAAAGGGTCGATGATGGATGTGGGGACTGGCCTGGTGATGGGATGGGAGAGACGCTGAGGTACATTCCATTGTGGGGGTCGAGTTCGGATGGCGGTGATGGGGATGCCGTGTACGCAGTGAGGCGTGTGTCAGGGGTGTTTTGGACGGTCGAGGGAAGTGATGGACCTGACGGTGGTGGCGTCGAGTAATCTTGAATCACGGTGCCGTTACCGTCGTAGTAACCTAATGGAACGCCAAAATCTTGCACCAATCCCATCTCTGGCGTCTGCTGGTATGAAGGCTGATATGGTGGGGACTGATAGCTTTGTTCACCAAAGCTTTGCTGGTTCAGGTTGAGGTTCTGTTGGCCAATATTTTGCTGGCCAAGGTCCTGCTGGCCAAGGTTCTGCTGGCCAAGGCTTTGCTGGCCAAGGCTTTGCTGGCCAAAGTTATACTCTGGTTCTGGTGACAGGCCAGCTCCGTTGATGTACTGGACCTGGTGGTTTTGGTCGATATACTGCAGCTGAGGCTCCTGGGCCATTGTTGGTGGGAAGGTGTCAGTGGGCGGTGAAGGGGCTGGGGGTGATGGCGAGTTCTCGGCCTTGAGAATCTCCTGTTCGACCATCCAAGCGCTCTCGACCTGATTCGTGGGGTTCATAAAGTCCATAGGGTTGCCGCTGGGGCCGGCAGTATAGCTGAATGGGGGACTCGGGATATCCGACACGATGGTGGGTGGAGGCAGACTATCGACACGCTGGAGTGGCCCTGGAACTCTATTCCGCTGGCTGAAACTATGCAGTGGGTTGATAGGCGTGACAGTCTGGTCACCGCCAGGTGAAGTGATGTCGAGTCCAAGTCCAGGGAATGGATGTTGACTTGGCGACACTGGGCTAGGCAAGACCGAGGCTGAAGCGTAAGTCGCTGGCGGCACAAAGGTCAAGTCTGCGGGGTTGGGGATGGTAGTAAAGGTTCCTGGTTCCGTGTAAATAACTGGTTCGCTGAACTGGGAAAGGTCCGTTCCTTGGGGAAGGGCGTCACTACCTGGTGGGAGAGTCGGGTCGTTATAATAGCCCCAGTTGAGACCACTCGGGTCGGGATGGTGCTCCTCGATAATAGGTTGGCCGATGGCTTGTCCTGGTATCGGCTCCTGGTAGGCAAGAATATCGCCTGTGAGAACAGAAGACGAGCGGGTGCCGGTAGATCGCTTGCTGTCCCGACGTCCCTCACCAGATGAAGTCCGGAAGATACTAGTGAGTTTCTCTCGGAAAGTGGAGCGTTGCGAAGGGGGCTCAAAAGACTCGGGTTCCTCAACGATGTTGCTAAAAGTGCCCTGACGACTTGGCGAAGCGAACGAAGAGTCAAAGTTCAACTGGCGTGTGCTGTCCTTGCCGGTGGTGCCTTTTGAAGCGGAACGTGACTTTGACGAGGCACTCGTTGGTGACCGGATCGGACCGGCTGCCGGTGAAGATACTGCCTGGCCTCCAGTTTGGGCCTGGCCGGGGAAGGACTCGGACCGGGGTGACGGCGAAGCAGATGGCGAGATGGGCGAGGGGAGACCTTGGTCAAGAGAAACGCCTTGCGGGAGGGCTGGCTGAGAGGGAAGCTGATCCAAGCTGGTCTTTGTTGGTGATGTATTCTGGCCGTTGCTATCTGGTATGCCGTGTGCGGGTTGTTCGTGAGCGGTGCCAGCTTGACTATCGGAGCCAGGAACTAGATGATCCTTTGAATACTTTTTGGTAGAATCGTCATCAGGATGAGTGAAGTTGGGGCCTCCGGGACTCTGCCCCATCTCTGCCAGGGTGTTTTCATCATGACGGTTGATCCATCGCCGTCTTGCAAAGGGAAAGATGCAGAGCAGGATAATGAGGACTCCCACCACTGATCCTACCACTGCCCCCGCAATGGCGCCGGCAGAGAGCGGCGATGTCGACCTGGCGGCGAGCACCGAACGCTCCGCAAAAACCGGCATGATGCAGAGACGGTGAGCGGTCAATCGCTGGTTTACGGATGCGCAAAATGCCGGTGAGGGAAAAAGAGGCCGTCGCTGGGTAAGAAATCAATTCGACGTGTCGTTGAAAGGGAGTTTCCAAGCCACGGTGCGTTGTGTCCCACAATGGGCGAGGCTGTGCTAGCACCACGGAGCACCCGACAAAACCATGAAAGACCAGCACGAGCACGCTTCCTTGCAACAGAAAAGATTCCTCGGCGAGAAGTGAGAGAGTAAAAAAGAGGGATCCAATGGGTGTCGGGGGCTGGGCTAACGTCAGGCAGCAGAACTCATGAGAACAGCCATGTTGAGATTGAGATTGAGAGAGATGCGATGATTGATGAGTTGAGTTGAGAAGACCTGTCGATAAGTGAGCAGCAGAATGGGATGAACAGATGGAAGAGGCGGAAATCACACCGGGTCACTGTGGAAATGCCCAGCGCGCTCTCCAGCAGTTTGGGGCCTTAAGATTAATCGCTTCAGCCTCACGAACAGCGACCTCGTTAGCGAGCGAGACCCCTACCCCTTCTGGGACTGGTGGATGGGACGTCGACTTGGGATGCTGTGGCAGGTGAGAGATGCCGGTTTCCAGCATTCTGACTGGACAAACCGGTGGCCTCCCTCCCCCGGCTCCCTCTCCCCAATCCTCCCCGCCACCGTGCCGAGCATCAGCCATGGTGGACAACGAGCAGGCCAAGCTTTTCTTCTTTCGAGAGCGATGCCTCAAGGGACTTGATGAGGGCTTGGTCTGGTGGTCTCCCCCACAGCAGCAAAGGGCCAGAAGGGTCGCGCCAACCGCCACCGCAGTGCTCACCAATCCTGTTGTTTTGATATCCAGGTTTATCGTACAAACAGCCCAGAATTGAGGCCTTTGCTTCAACACCAGCCCTGCCAGGCCGACGGCACCTGGCCGTACACACATGACTCAAATCCGCTTGAAGTCATCAACACAAATGATAGAACCCGGCAGTCTGGTACCAAGCGCCGACCTGAAACAAGCGTAGATGTTGGCAGCTCCGGAGGCTGTGCTAGCTCTCGATCCACCCTCGGCAACTGGGTATCTTTGTGACCTTGCATTGTCACAGTTGTGGCTTCTCAACATATCTCTAAGAATACTTTGGCTGATCATGAGTGGCAGGTATCAGTAATGCCATCTCTTGACACACATGCTGTCCTACGTGCGAGACCGGCGTCTCCGGCTGTGTGATAGCACGGTATATGCCTGGCATATCAAAAGATGCACATGTGGGCATTGAAGCTTTTTGCTGTGTCGTTACATTTCAAGATGGAAGCTCAGCCCTCTTATGCGGGGAAGAGCTCGATCACACATGGAGAGCAATCCCACGCTCCATAAATGATAGACAGGCATCCAAGACCAACGGTTCCCTTCCGCCGACGCAACCAGGTTGACATGGACGACCACAGACATGCAGAAATCGGATCTCGGGGCATACGGAATGCCCGACCTCGAAAGCTGGCAGTCAAGGTGAACACTCTCAAGTAAGTCAATGATGGATGGCTCAGTGCTGTCCGCTGTTCCGTTGGCGGAATGAGAGCAGGTTCGGTGACAAGACAATGACGCAGTTGCCCAACAGTTCGCCATACAAATAAGCAGTACGCGGAACATGAGATGGACCTTTACAAGCTTTGGGTCTAACGATTGAGGAAGCTTGAACAAAGCATCCCGATGAGGACGGATCGAAACGGGCTCGATTCAAACTGCGGGGTGGGCAGCCAATCAGTTGATCCGAATCGACAGATGACGCCGTTATTGGGGGTTATGGGGCGGGGAGATGGGATGCCCTGTATGTCCGCGCGTCCCACCATCAGGTATAACAAGCCTGAGAAGGAACCTGGGAAGGAAACCTGAGTTGGGGAGCCTAGTTTCCCTTGAGATCTAGTTCTCGTCTTTGAAAACTGATCCGGAATAGTCTCGCTCTGGGGCTTGGTGACCATGAAGCATCTAACCGTTCTCTTTGCGGCTACCGCAGCCGCTCTGGTTGCCCCTGATCAGGCAATTAAGCTTGACGAGCAACAACCGGCCGTCTCTCCAGATTTGGTACAAACCTGGTGGGATTCCACCGTCTCCCGCTCGGCCAAGATCTTTACCAAGATCGAGAAAGGCATCGAAAAGGCCACCAGCGAATTCGACGGCTACTCCTTCGACGGCTTCGACGGCTTCAACAGTGACAGCAACTTACCCCCTCTGCCTCTTCACGAGCGTAAGCCCCACCGCGGCGACAAGACCAAGACCATCTACGAGTTGATAAAATCCAACAAGTACACCACCAAGTTCGCCTCCCTCCTTGACAACGAGGACTTCTCCGACATCAAGGACCTCCTCGACTCCAGCTCCCACAACAAGACCCTTTTCGTCCCTACCGACAAAGCCTTTGAGCGCATCCCCCACCACGGCGACAAGCCTCCCCCCAAGGAGTTCGTTCTGGCCCTGTTGAAATACCACATCGCCCCCGGCCTGCACACCAAGGTCGATCTTTACCACAAGCACACCCTCCCCTCCAATCTCTCGCTCGACACCCTCGGCTCCCGCCCCCAGCGGCTGAGGATCTCAACCGGGCTGCTGTTCTCCATCAGGGTCAACGTCATCTCCAAAATCGTCTACGGCAACATCCTCGCCAAAAACGGCATCATCCACGCCATTGACCACATCCTCATCCCACCCCCTTCCCAGGAGAAGATCATCTCCCTGCTGCCCAACACCTTCAGCACCTTCTCCCTCGGTCTGGAAAAGACCGAACTCTCCGTCCCAGACCACAAAGGCGGCACCCTTTTCGCACCAACCAACTCGGCCTGGCGACGTCTCGGCCCCCGCGCCAACGCCTTCTTGTTCTCCCACCACGGGTTGAAGTACCTCGAGGCACTGCTCAAGTACCACTTTGTCGTCGACCAGACCCTCTACAGCGATGCCTTTTACAATAGTCACAAGGACGAGAAGGCTGCTGTGGAAGATGCAGAGGGCGGAAAGTATTGGCATGTGGATCTGGAGACGCTGCTGGACGACAAGGCAATCGCGGTTGACGTCAAGAGGTGGAAGGGGTGGGTCAGTATTGTGCTGAATGGGTTCACCAAGGTGATCTTCCCGGACGGGATTGCCAGCGATGGTGTTGTGCAAGTGGTGGGGAAGGTTTTGATTCCGCCTCATGGGCATCACGGACATGCTGGGGAGGATGACGGCAAGGATATTGAGGTTGAGGAGCTGAAGGCTAGGCTGGAGAGGTATGTGGACAGAGACGAGGCCGGGGATTTGTAGAGAAGGATTGCAGTTGGATCTGGGTCGGGATTTTGGGATATGCGAGGAGGGTTTGGGGATGAAGACCACTCCCGCTTGTGGTACAACAGGACACTCGCTCGAGCGGCAGGATACTTTTGATTTCATGACATGTATAGCAAGATTGTACCCAACACCGTTCTAGCTGCGGTATTCTGACCACAGCTTCTGTATCAAAAATAAATGCCACAAGGTAGTTACACCTCAAATCACAACATCAACCACCACCCCCCCGTCGCCCCCCTCCAAAACCCCCCACCTCTGCTCCCTGTTCCTCCTCGTCCAGACCTCGCCCTCCCCCTTTTCATCTGCCTCTCTTTCAAAAACCCCAACCTCGTCTTCCAGCACCTCGACCACCCACCCAACATCACGCCTCGTACAGAACAAATGCAGCCCCACCAACCTCCCAAAAACCTGTCCCCACGCCGGCCTGCTGTCACCCTTCCTCCCGTGTTGCTGTCCTGCTCCCCCCGTCCAAAAAATAGACGTCAGCCCCCCGACCTCCAGCTTCCTCTCCCCCCCGCCGGTCTCGGCTGCCGGGGGTAGGGGCACGCGGTCGTTGTGCAACGCGGTAGCAGAGTTGAGCAGTATCACCAGCGGTCCTCCCCTCGCAACCCTGCCCAGCTGGACAGCGAGATTGGCCACGAACCCATGAGCGGCAGCTTTATCGGTCGACTTGGAGGTGAAAAGGCTGCTGATCAGGGCTGCCGTGCCCATGACCAGGACGGCATCAGGCGTTCCCCCCCCGCCGCCTTGGCGAAGAGGAAGTTCGCCGAGGACTTCGACCAGACCGTGGAGGTCAAAGATGCGGGAGATGGATACGAGGGAGAGACGCTCTTTGACTTTGGAGCCGAGGTCGACGGCCCCGCCAGTTCTTGAGAGCTGCTCTGCCAGCACTTGTCGCAGCTTCGGGAGCAGGCTTTGGACTGGCAGGGTGGTCACTATCAAGGCCGTTCTCTCGTGGGCCGCTTGTGTGAGGGCGACGGCGATGGTTTGTAATGCGAGCTGCAATTATTCAGGTTAGGAGAACTACACACCAGCGGATGGAGTGGGAAGAGGAAAAAAATAAAAAAAATAAATAAAAAAAAAATAAAAAAAAAGGGATCACAAGTGAAAGAGGGAGCATACAGCAAGAGAGAAGTCGTCATCCTCCGAACTTATCCCCACCACCGAACCACCATCCAGCCCGCCCAGCAAGACATTTTGATCAAACTCTGCACAGCCGGTGGGATATCTTGGTTTGGTTTGCTGTGTTTGGATCGATCGAGACAATAAGGAGAGTGCGGTTTTGGGTGGAGGGATTAAGGAGTCGAATTGCGTTGTTGTAGTTGTTGCTGTTGCTGTTGCTGTTGCTGTTGCTGTTGCTGTTGCTGTTGTTGTTGCTGTTGTTGTTGTTGTTGTTGTTGTTGTTGTAGTAGTAGTTGTCGTGGGAAGTGGAGGTGGGGGTTGGGTTGTTGTGTCCATTGAATTGCAGGTGTTGTTGCCAAAAGTAAATCAGTTAAAAGCTATATTTCCGATCAAAAGTCCAAGTCAGATTCGAGTCAAGTTTTGAAAATACCACTTTTTGGTGTAGTGACTGTGTGGTGTAGCGAATCTGAACGGATTGAGATGTGGTTGAGTGAGTTTGCTCAGGTCAAAAAGAAGAAGCTTCACCAACGCCCAACTTACACAGGGAGCAAAAGAGTCCTCCGCCAATTGTTCGATTGAAAATCGCATTTACGATGTCAAAATACCTGATGGTGAGTATGGGGTACTTGAAAACTCCACTGCCCCCTTACCTTGGACATGTAAATGCGCCTCCCAACCTTTGCTCAGGACATCAGAAAGCAACTCATGCTTGGCCAGTGACATGCATAACTGCTGCATAAAACTTATCCACCGCCCTCAACACCAACACCGTCACCATTCCTCTGACCCAGACTCTGAAAAGTCACCATAACTATATCTGACTAGATCTATTCCTCATAGAAAAAGACAGTCTTCCCTTCAAGATCCCCATCTCCATAACCGTTTCACCCCAACCCCTAATCCAAACACTGCTTCACCCACAAAACCCTGATCTGACAGCCTGCCCACCCGTTCCTTACATTAGCCCCTTTGATCTGCCCCATCGTCAGCCCCTTACCCACTAACCCACCAACTACCCACCAAGCAAAGCACCATAATCACAACCCCTTGGCTCGACCGCAAAATCAAAATCAATACTGCCTACTCAATTCAAGATTATCAACAACACTACTACCTCTTACACAAACCAACTGTCCCAACACCACCAGCACAGTCCCCCTCTCCTTTTGCCAGTGGTTTTTCCGTGAATGTCAGACTTCATCCTGAACAACAGTAACCGAGTAAACTCTCAACCCTTCCTAGGAACCCCAGCAACAAGAGCGACGAAACAAGAAAAGTCATCACCAAAGCAACAACGGGCTCTATGTACAACGTTCACCACACATCCCACACGCGCAGGGAGCTAGGACGCCTCTCGACAAAGAAAAGAAAGAAAACTGGCCTGTTCCTGAATTTTCTCCGTGTACTGAAATCAAAAACAACAAGCCATCCAACCTGATCCCGTCCCGTCCGTCTCCTTTGCACCAAAAAAAAATTACACGGCTTGACTTCCTCTCTCTTCTCTTCCTGGTTGTTGTCTCATCCACCATCCTCACTGCACGTCATAGACGCTCTCTCCTCTCCCCAAAACACCTCGTAAAAGACCCCATGCGAAGCAGTCGTCCCCGAATCGACCAGTGGTTCCTCTAAACCGCGGTTCCAGGAGCAGGAGGCATGCCCATATCAGAGCTGCCCTGGCCAGGACGCTGGCGCCGTCCGCCCTTCAGACTCTTCATGCGGCCCAAGATTCCACCACTCTTAGGTTGTGGGCCATCTTCGCCGCCTGTGCCGTCCGTCGTCGATCTCCGCTCGAGGCCGTAACCACCCTTGGGGCTGCCGGGAGACTTGGGCCCGGCGTTGGACTCCTTGCGCACGCTGAATCCCTCTTCACCCCTCGGTTGGCCATACTCGTTGAAGAATGGGTTGCGCTCCCCGTTGGCGCCAGCAGAGGCGGGTCCGCTCTCGGAGGGGGATCGGCGAGACCCGTAGGCTCCTTCGGGGTTGGTGGTTCTGCCAGAAGCCTGGAAATCGCGAGGCTGGCGGTTGATGTTGCGGATACGATGGGCGAGGGACTTCTTGCGCTGCAGCCCCTCCTGCATAACCTCTTGAGCTCGCTCCTCCTCGCGTTTCTGGATCGCTGTGCGGGCGGCCGGGGCGCCCTCCAAAAAGGTCGACGTGCCGAGGCCGAGGGATTCATCGCCGTGGAGGACGTTGCCGCGGCTGAGGGGGTCAAACATGGGCAACTCGCCCTTGCTGGCCGTGGGAGGAGCGCCGTTTCTATCCTTGGAGCCCTTGGACCACTCCCTGAAAGCTTCATCGTCGTGTCCACCCAAGAAAGTCGAATGGTCGGGGCGAGCGTTCAGAGGACCAGAACCACCGAGGGTGTTGTTGAGCGAGCCTTCAGGGAAGGCTTCCATAGGTGCACGCCGGCTGCCAGTGCGGTTGCGGTGGGGGTTGAGGGCATCGAAAGGTCCGTCGTGATGGAAAACTGTCCAAAGATTAGAATCAAAAGCTCCAGAAACAAAAGAGTGCGAGAACCACATACTTCCTGTTCCATAGATGCTGGTGGCATCTAATTGATCGATGATGTCGAGCTTGCGGCTGGCGGGCTTCCTATCCTTGCCACCACCCTCGCGCTGCCGACGTTCACGCTCACGACGTCTCTGATCCCGGGCCTTCTTCTCTTCCTCGGTCATGATCTTATCGGCACCGACAATGGAAGAGTCGGAATTCCTACGGGGCCTTCGCTGGTCCTGGCGCTGTCTCGGAGGGGAGCGGGGTGTGTCGATAGGGATCAACAGTTCGGCGTTGGACTGCTTCCGGCCGGCACGCATAGCCTCTTCCTGGGATCGAGTGGGACGGTGGTTGGGCCCTGGGCCATTGCGGCTAGCACTCGGCACATTCTCACGTCCCGGTGGCAGAGGACCGCGGCGGCCCATGGGAGGCTTCGGGGCCTCGGCTCTCGCAGCTGCAGAGTTGGACTCCTCTAGCGTCAACGAACCCTGCGAGTCAAGCGGCGTTAATTCAAGGTTCCGTCATAATCTCGCTGTATCAATGGCCGACGCTCAGAAAATGACGAGAAACCTACGAATATTTCTTCGGCCGTGAGCGACGGGCGCTTATCGTATGACGACATGTTGTCGGAAACAGATCGGATATTTGGGTTGCTGGCCCTGTTGGCAATGGTGGGATCCAGAAAAGGGTTGCGCGAAGTAGGGCGCGGAGGAGGGTCGTCAAAGGGCGAGGTTGGACTTTGCTGAGCGGGCGACACAGCGCGGTTGCGGAAAGGGTTGTTGGAGGGAAGGTTGAGGAACAACCGATCAGACTGCTGATCTAGAGCAGGGCCAGCACGTCAGTAAATCATCAGGCGGGCCAGGTTGCGAGCAAGGAACGGTGGTGGATCGGGGACGGCGGCACCATGCATGCAAATGACGACTGTGAGAGGAAGATGAAACACCAATCTCCTTAACATGACACAGCAGGCTCGACGGCAGAGCGAACCGATAGAAATTGCCCAGACGCCAACATCAACGAAAACTGGGAAGTGGGCACACGTCCGCGCAAATCTGTCCCATGTTTTCGACCCACGCACCAGTCACACTTGACCGCCGCGTGTTTTGAGTTTTTGGGGGGGTGTTCATCTCAAAGGGATGTTGCAGGGGGACAGGCGCTCAACTCACCGTGATCTGGTTGGGCGGTGGCCATGATGGGCAGGACACAATAAGGCGAGCGTCGGTGAATGCAAAGATGCGATAGGACACGATGCACGATGTGATGTCTGTGTGTGATTGAAGGTTACCGTAGACGCTTCCGAGAGGCGGCCTGGGCGGATGTCGGGTTTTCGTGCTGCTTTGTTTTTCTCTTTTTTTTTTCTTTCTTTTTTCCCTGTGGCACCGTGTCAAAAATGTCTGGCACTTCATCATTCCTTTGGCTGGAGCTAGCGTCATACCAGTTGTCTGTGTCTGTTGCCAGAGATAAGAAGGTCAAGTTCGGCCAACGGTTGTTCGTGGGGCCCCGGGCCCGTCTCTGTTTCAATTCCCCCTTCGAACACCTCCTAGGGACCGCTCCTAGGCAATGCTCCTAGCAGTTGATCTCGGTCTCTTCTCTCTGTGCTAACTTAGCAGCAGCAGCCGGTTCGGAGCAGGTTTTCCGAGAATCACACAACAGCGACAGACTCAAAAGACTGACCGGCTGGTTCGACTCTATTTCGATCGAGATTCGACTGCACACGCTGTGCTCGCTCGACTGGGCGGCGGGTACTTTGACTTGGTACTGCCCTGGGGATGATGGATTGGTTGCGTTGGGAGGTGAGATGGCGCGAAGAATAATTCACTACGTGATGCAGGTCGTTTTGCAACCAAATTGACTTCTGGCCGTGAAAGCCTTTGGGCTGTCGTGCGGTAGTAGGCGGATGTCCAGTTGGCAATGTCGCGTCTGTCTGCAGCTGGCAAAGTTGAAGCCCCTGACGTAGGGCAGCCCAGGTTAGGTATCTCAAGAGCAGCAGACGGCAAGACACGCACGCGCACGATGGCTACCAACAACAGTGGCCACTACCGTACGTACCGTATCTGAGAGAAGGTCGAACGCGAACTGTGAATATGATTTTGCGACGCTGCAAGGGGGAAACAGAGGCCGCGGTTTGGAATTGTTGAGACAGAGAGGTAGCGGGCAGATGACTGGCGGCGGACGGGGCTCGCGGAGGAGGAGGAATGGGTCTTGGTGGATTCCAGTTCGGGGATCGTCGTTACCAAGAGCTCACCACGCGGCCACACCGAAGCGAACAAGAGTCCAACCAAGAGAAGAGAGCGACAGAGCGACAGAGCGTCAAAAGTGCGAAACTGATTGCTTCCAGCCTAGGTTCTGGATACCTTCTGGATGCCTTCTGGATACTGGGGGGGGGGTTCTTCCACCAGAATGTCGCGAAACAAAACAAGCTGCAGTCTTGCTTTCGCGCCGTGGGAAGCTGGAGAATGCTGTGTGGATCGCTTCGTGCAGGTCGAGGTGGAGATTCGGGGCCAGGTAGGTGCGGCGGGAATCTGGGAATCTGCAAACAATTGCGCAGGTACGAGATGGTGGTGATTCTAGGTGCTGTGTTTGCCTACAGGATGCTACACTCAGCTTCAAAGTAAATAAAGAATGCTGCGATAGAAGCAGAATAGTAACTCGCTCTCTCTCTTTGTCCGGTTGTTTGGGATGAAAAGGGGATGGGGAAGGGGGGAGGTGTTGGACTTTGACCCTGAAGACTCCTCCTTGAGTGGTCACGTTAATAAAAAGTTATGGAACCATCAAGCTCTCCGTCTCGGCGTCTGGGGTCTGTTCTGGGGGGCAGCAATCGCGAACAACCCTTTTTCTCCTTGGCCCTTCGCTTGTCCACTTGTGTCGCATCCAGATCAGCCACCAAAAACTCGTGAGAAATGAACAACCCCTCGGCAGTGTTTGTTTGCTACGAAAAACGAGGAAATCATGTCAAAAAAGGAAACACTACGCAGAGACGACAGGACAGCAGCCGCGCCGTGCTATCTGCCACGTTCCTAACGGTTGTCCCCTGGTCCACTCACCAATATCCCGGGCCTGGGCGGTGGAGCGGACGACAAGGAAGCTCACTTCACGATGGTGGACTGACCGGCAACGGGGGTCTGGTCATTGGAATTGCGGTCCTGCCGGCGTCCGGGTGTTTGCTTCTCCCGTCGCGCTACGGAGCCGAGAGAGAGGTTGTGGTGGTCGGATCAGAGGCAGCCAACGACAGCTATGGCAAAGTGTGTGTATCTCATGTTTATCTCCCTACCAGCTCTGTTTGGTGCCGCCCTCGTCAGCACATGCGTCATTTCTCACCTTCTCCTGAGCCATTCCAACAGTTCGTGGCAGGTCCTGTTTCCCCGCAAAGTCGATGGCCGGGACAGTCCAATGGTCGCGAATAGAGGAACCCCCCAACGGTGAGCTGCAGGAGTCCAGGTTCGTGCCCATCTCAGACATCCCACCCTTCTATTTTTCACTTGCTTTTTCCTCCTTCTTTCTCCTCGCCTTCCCTTCCAGCTCTCAACAACCAAACCTAATCAAATCGAGATCTCGGTGGCTGCAGGTTGGACCCTGAAGATGCAACATCAGCCGGGCCACGGGGGACGGGCACGGACGGTGATGGATCGAGGACCCTGGGTCCGGGGTGTTGATTAAGTGCCAAGTCTTATCATCGACACAATTCCACAATTACCGGCCCCTTCCTTGTCCGCGCCTGCATAAAGGGGTTTTTTGCCTTTTTTTCATGCCACTTGTGAACTCTGCCCCACCTTCCGAATTCACAACCAAATCCACAACTCCATGGACCCTGAACTGCGATATCGACAGGTTTGCGGCGGGGTATGAAATGGACTGTACAAGTTGTAAGCAGGTTCATTTTCCGGGCCATTCATCGACCTCCAGTTACCTCCCTATACACGTGGTCGTAGACCCATAGTAGGCTTATGAGCACCTAGCCACCTTGATGTCTAATTCTAATGCTCGGGTGAATAGGCCAACTTCCGCCCCAAGCTCGATGAATTTGAAAGTAGCTATTGTTGTTCACCCACTCATCAAGCATCATGAAGAGTACCACGGAAATACCAGTGGAGGGGTTCAATGATGATGAGAATCCAGCGGTACCTTATGTGAGCTGTTTTTGTGAGCTATCACAGGGCAACTCATGGTGCATAACTATCGGAGTGGTGCCTATCATGAGATCTTCTCGTCAAATGATGAGCAGTCATGAGATGTCCGACCCCCATGAGACTATAGGCAGTATGATTAGATGTCTACTGAAGCCCGAGAACATTCCACGACACCAGATCTGCCTCAACTAAAGCAAGAAAGAGCTCTGGATCACAATATGCCCAGCCCATAAGATGTCACCATAGCCTGAAGCCTCAGCCACAGACATGAAGCAACCCAGATCTGGCATGCCCAACAACCAAACTCTGATTCAGTAAGACATGATGACATCTCCCGTCCTACCTACCTCCCCTTTCTCAACATCGAAACTCACTCCGAGTTACGTGACAAGCTGACCATTTCGAGAACCAGACATTGCCTCCTCCGAGCACGGTTGGACCGATGTTCGATAACTCCGATGTCTATGCCCAACCCAACACCGGGTGTATCTTTGTGCAACCTGCCTCCCACTCCCTCCCTAATCCCCGATCTCGAATGGTCATTGTGACACCAGCACCAAAGCCCGGCTATCTCGGAACTACTAGCGGATCGGACTGAGAATGAGTAGGTCGGGTTAGTAAATCTCCGACCTGTTATTACATCAAAACCGTAGATGTAGATAGGAGTTGATCGGAGACGGCTCTGTACCTACACAAACCTTCTTCGCTGTCGTACAAACACAACATCCTGTCTCACACGCTCCTCACCTGGGCACTCTGTGGCGAAAGAATAATATATGTTGTTCTACGCAGTAGCGTGGAAGGCAATAGCGGGCACACCCCTTGGCTTCAGTAAGAAAGATAGACAAGGCGGCCCCCAAAACCGGTTTCTAATTTTGGGGAAGAGAGAGAACGCCAATGTCTTCTCACAGCCCTCAACCCAGGGCCGCGGATGAACGATGCGATCAGAGTGAGTCGGCTCGACACATCGCGTCGTGTTCGGTGTCGAACTACTGGGTTGGTGACCGAATCAAGAGAAGGGGAGGAGGGGGAGGAGGGGGAGGAGGGGGGGCTGGCTGTGGGTGAATAAGTCTGGGGATGGATGACTTGCATAGGTCTGGCACAGGCAAAACAACAGACACAGACCAAAAACGTGGAGAAACAACAGCTTTGCCCGCTTGTTTCGACTCTCGGGCTGAGCGGTAATAGGACCAATACGTGCGTAGTGTATCACTACCTGACCCAAAACAGAAAAAAAAGAAAAAAAAAAGAAAACGAAAAAGAAAAAGGTCATCTGAATCATTTTTGGGATGCTGTCAAGTGTGGGTCGCGGCCCGAGTGAGGGGAAAGCCACACACCATGGGAAGCCCATGCTTCCCCTCATCAAAAGGGCGCACCCTTGAATAAATCAGCACACGCGCACACGGCCGCGGGCTGTAAGTTACAACTTTTTGAACATGTTTCTCCTGGATATGCCGATCTGAATCGGAAAAACGACGTGGGAGAGGCGGTGGACGGTCCAGAAACATCCAGAGGCAACATTCATGTCCGGGAGAAAGGCAAACTTGAGGCTGGTCTTGAGGGGGGCGTTCTGGATGCCTTCCAGGATCCCTCCCATATCAGCCAATCGTGGATTTTGGAGAGTTGAATGCCCCCTCCCCCCCCCCCTCCCCTGCTCACGCCCTATGACCTCGTCGTTCCCACCGCTCGCAAAAGCCGGGATACAGTGTGAGTAGTATACACTTCGGCTGACCCGTTGCAGCGATGCCGTTTTCTTAGCGTTGTTTACAGGAAAAGTGGAAGGTCGAGATGCACCGAAATGGAGCGCGGATCTGTGTTTTCGTACGGAGTTAATAATAGGCGCTGATGGTCGATAGCGCCGCCGCAGGCTTTGGGGCGGCTGTTTGATAGGTGCGTAGGCAACAGACAGACAGCAACTGCAGTTAGTTTCCAAGGCTTCCATTTTCCGAAAGGGCGTCGGGTTTATCGATCGTTTTCAAAGAAGCAGGCAAAAAGTGTTTGACCCAAAACTGCCGGGAAGCAAGAAACAAACAACACATGACTTCGTTATTTGCAGGTTAGCTTGGATATCCCTTGGGTGCATGATGGAGGAAGCATGAGTTGGAAAAGGCGGGCAGAGAGACATTGCAAGTTTGGATAATCCCACTTTCCCAAAACAAAAAAAAACAGTGCGTTTCCTGCACTGTGCGTCGGGCACGCGAGGAGAATCTGCTGTCCGCCCACCCGCCTGCCCGCCTACCAGAAGGCGACACAAGCCAGCGCCAACGCCCCATGAACAACCCTGGCCAGCCCAACGCCTGTCGTGTCTCTGTATAATGCTCAAATGCGAACTGTAGGAGTTGAATGCTCATGTTGTCAACAAAGACACGAATCCGCATTGGGCTGCTTTGCTGGCTGTGCCTGAAACGGCTGTTCAGAAGGTGAGAGCTTCGGTGTCGCCCTGAGCGCATACCCGCACTGTGCCGTCCATGCGTCTGGTCGGGGCGAGGCCAGCAACTGGAGAGCCTGCCCACCTCTCGTCCCACAACGGAGGGGGCGGACGCCGAGCCCGCCCCAGCATGGACCTCGCCAGTCAGCCTGTCAGGTTGGCCCAGCCCAGGTCTTTCAGGTCTCCAGCTCCAACACTTTCCATTCTCTCTCCCTCGCTCTCCTCTGCCCTTCTCCTTTCCCAAATATCGTCACCGTCTCCCGCCCTTTGACAGCAATAGCGTAGAAGGGCTATTCTGAGGGTAAGAAGCCCCCTTCCCCGCGCCCATTGTTTGCCATTGTCGTGTCTTGTTTTTCTCGTGCCTGGTCCACAACTGCGAGCTAACCACAATCCGCCCGCTTGACAGGCCTGATCTCTCTGTTCCTTGCCACCCCTTCCAGCCCTTCCAACCCTTCCACGGTCGGAAGCAGGAAATCCTTCCCCCTCCATTCGACAACTCACCTCACCACAACCGAACCCGTCGTCGACACATCGACCCCGGCCGACCCGCGACTTGATCGAACACACTCCCCCATTGCGGATATCAATAGGTGAGTTGGAAACCAGACAGAGATGCATTTGTTTGTTTTTGGCTTCGTTTTACCCCCCGTTGCTGGGCGGCTCGTGGCCCCTAAGAAAAGGGCTCAGTTCCGGTCCCGAGTTCTGGGCAGATGCGAGACGTCCTTGTCCGCCTTTTACACCGTCCTCATATTCCGAGGCGAGACTCCCCGTGATCACGCATCTGATCTGTCCACTGCACCGATGTCCCTTGGTTGCACCGGGTGAAAGACTTGAGCCGTTCCTTTGACTACACTGCACCATACTACTACACCGCCTGTGCCCAGTTTTTTCCCTCATCCGGTTCTACCCTAAGCCCAAGACCTGAAACCTCGAAACACGCCTAGGCAAGAGGCTAACGGCTCCATTTAAACTACAGTCTTTCGCAACGTCCGAACGACTTCAAACCCTCTCACTGTCGATTAACCACTGAATCTTCTCGGAACGACACATGACGTCCGCCAACAGCATGACTACCATGGTACGCATCCCCTTCTTCGGTCGGCGATGATGCATCTCGCTTTTCCCCATCATGGCCTTGATGGCCGTCGATCGGAGTGAATGAAAAAAAAAAAAAAACAAGAAAAAAAAACATCTTGTTCGAAATGACAGCTGACATGTTCGCATAGGATCTTCGCGTCGGTAATAAGTACCGCATCGGTCGCAAGATCGGTTCCGGTTCTTTCGGCGACATCTACCTGGGCACCAACATCATCTCGGGCGAAGAAATTGCCATCAAGCTCGAAAGCGTCAAGGCCAAGCACCCCCAGCTGGAATATGAGGCCCGCGTCTACAAGTCCCTTGCCGGTGGTGTCGGCATTCCCTTCGTGCGGTGGTTCGGCACCGAGTGCGACTACAATGCCATGGTCCTGGACCTCCTCGGCCCCTCCCTGGAGGATCTCTTCAACTTCTGCAACCGCAAGTTCTCGTTGAAGACGGTCCTGCTCCTGGCCGACCAGTTGATTTCCCGCATCGAGTACATCCACGCCAAGTCGTTCATCCACCGTGACATCAAGCCCGACAACTTCCTCATGGGTATCGGTAAGCGCGGCAACCAGGTCAACGTGATCGATTTCGGTTTGGCCAAGAAGTACCGCGACCCCAAGACGCACTTCCACATTCCCTACAGAGAGAACAAGAACTTGACTGGCACCGCTCGTTATGCGTCTATCAACACTCACCTGGGCGTCGAGCAGTCTCGCCGTGACGACATGGAGTCTCTCGGCTATGTCATGCTCTACTTTTGCCGTGGATCTCTGCCTTGGCAGGGACTCAAGGCTGCCACCAAGAAGCAGAAGTATGACCGCATCATGGAGAAGAAGATGACGACGCCCACCGATGTGCTGTGCCGCGGGTTCCCTAACGAGTTTGCTATCTACCTGAACTACACTCGCTCGCTCCGCTTCGACGACAAGCCGGACTACAGTTACCTCCGCAAGATCTTCCGCGACCTCTTCGTCCGCGAGGGTTTCCAGTACGACTATGTCTTTGACTGGACTGTGTACAAGTATCAGAAGAACGCCCAGGCCATCCAGCAGGCTGCCAACCAGCCCGGTCAGGCCGCCGCCGAATCCAAGGACAACACTGCGGCCGCCCGTAAGGAGAGCCAGCCCGCTGCCCCCCGCGGAACCAGGAAGGTCGGCGAGACCCCCGAGACCAACCGTGCCGTCGGAGGAAGCGACAGGATGTGAGTTACCGCCCAAAAGCATTCCTAGTAAGGAATCATATTTCCTTCGAGTTTGGTGTGCTCATCAACGCTGGCCGGAGGGACAATGCTGACATGGAGTGCTGACAATCAGTTTGCGATAAATAGGCTGCGCTCGGCCGCTAAAGGTCAAGGCGCTGGCACGGGATATGCTTCCAAACAGTACCGCCCCATGGAGTGAAGCAACACCTGATACTGGCAATTTTCACACGGAACCCTCTTTCCCCTTGGGTTGTAGCATTAGTGGATTCTCATCGATTGTCTGTGGGTTATGGTCGACCTGCGGCCCCCACTATGAATTGTCCTTGATTTCTACGGCAGAGCACAATCTCGTGCTCTGCCGGGAGCGGATCAGCATCGATAGCAGATACACGCCTCAGCACCCAGTTTTACGAATTGCGTCTTTTTCTTTTTCGTTTTTCGGCATCTCATCGGTTATGACCCCCCACCCCCCCCCTTCTTTTTTTTTTCCCTTCTGGCTCGGATGACTGTTTATTCACAAGTGTTCTCGCAAGCTGCTTGGCCCCTATGGCTAGGAGCTTGGAGAGGATTTCGGACTGGGTAAACTGATCGGACGAACGGCATGCCCGGCACTCTGACTTGTTCGGGGTGTCGAATATCGAGAGACGGTCGGCTGTCGGCGGACCAGATTCAACATAATGCTGCGCAACTTGGTTGGATTGGGGAGACTGCTTGTCTGTCGACGGTTTCGAGCAGCTGGTTTTTCGGGTCGCCACAACAGATTGACAACACAAGGCACACCGCTTTCGACACGGACTACCGCGCTCAAACTGTTCTTTCTTGTTTTTGTTTTCTGTTTTTTTCCATTATGCCTTTTCGTCACTTGCACTTCATCGCATCGGGATCCGCTTGTGGGGAGGTCAGGGGAAGAAGCGTTTTCTTTTGCAATGATGGGCAAGACGAGATGGAGATCTGGCAAAACCGAACTTGCGTCTTTGGTGATTTCCGCTTCCCAGTGGTACTTTTAAAGGGCTTGCGGAGGCGTAGTTGGAGATCCAGAGGCACGTCGTTGCATTGCTTGGCAGGGAGGCTTTGAGTCGAGGAGGCTGTGACACATGGGGATGGCTGGTTGGGGGAAACTGCGGAGTGGGATGGATTGGCCGCTGGCGGTGATGTGATTCAGGAGAGAGGACCATGGGATCACGCACTAGCTAGTACTGTACCATCTCCGTGGACCTTCTTCGGAGAATTTCCCCTGCGGTCATGGTCGGGGAAGCCGGACGGGAATAAGTGGAACTAGGAAGCTGCGCCGGGTCCGGGTTTGGGGAGGCGACTCGCACTCAAGACTGAACTGGGGACGGCAGGCAATGCATGGCGGCAGGTAGTTTTCATAAATTCAGGTCTTGTTTTGCTCTTCACAAGTCTGCAAGTGATTTGTGTGTGAAAGCATGACTGCTGTTACAGGACAATTCCCGGTTTTGATCAGGTATGTTCGCAAAGCGACCATTGAACTGAAGCGGGTGGCTCAGCCTCCTTTTGTGTGCTGCATGGAAAAGTCGGTGTCTGGTGTTCTGGTGAGGCTGTGTGAATGTCACACGCAGATGGCAGAATACGCAGTCATAGACCGAGTGAGTGACTTTTGCTTGGCGGGCAGTAACCGAGTACGTACACCACTCGGCAAAGAAGCAGCAGCTAGGCAGGAAAATGTGTATAAGAAGGGATGTAGGTTAGATACCTGAGGTTTTCTTTTTGTTCTAGAAGATTTATCTTTTGGTGTGTGATAACTGGTAGAATCGATCTTGATAATTGCTCCCTTGATTGATTGATTTTCTTATTTTTTTATTTATTTTTTATTTTTTATTTTTTATATTTTTATTTTTATTTTTTTACGGGAGGAGCAGACTGGCTTTGTCAGGGTTCATTCGCATTTAAACAGCTCCCCTCACACGATTCTATTTTCAGTTCTCCCACTTTCCCGTTGCGACGACACAAACAGCCTGAGTACGTTACTGACACACTTGTTACGACACTCCCTCCACCTTTTTTGGTCCGTACCACATCTTCGACGCAAGCAGCGATGGGCTTGCAATCGGGGAGCACGGCGAACCTCCCTCCCACGGCGGGCATCAACATTGACATTGACGTCACCGCTCCTCAAACGGCCACCGACGGCGGGATGAAGCTCTCCAAGGCGGGGGTGGAGCTGCTGGTGCTGACGTTTAACTGCGCGAAGAATGTCGTCGATGTGCCTGTTTTTGGGGGGCACTTGCGGGATGCGCTGCTGGGACAAGATGGTTTGCCCGAACTGGTGGTGATGTATGTTTTTTTTCTTTTTTTCTTCTTTTTCTTTTCCCTCACCCGCCCACCCCACACCAGTCCGCCGTCTGATCTTTTTCGGATGGTTTCTTGCTAACTTGATGGGTCCAGGTCGCTCCAGGAAATTGCACCGCTATCATACTCCTTCCTCGGGGAGTGGTGGTTGAGGGGGTATTACGACGCTTTCGGGCAGGCGTTGAATCTCGCTGCTGCCGGGCAAAAGTACACGCTTGTGAAGGGGAAGAACGTGGGCATGACGGCGCTGTTGGTGTTTGCGCTTTGTCCGGAGAGGATTTCTGGAACGGTAGAAGAAGGGGAGGTGGGGTTTGGGGCCGCCGGGATGGGCAACAAGGGGGCGGTGGGGGTGAGGGTGAACTATCAAGGGCAGGAGCTGACGTTTGTGGCTACGCATTTGGCGGCTATGGAGTGGAACCTCAAGAAGAGGAATGCGAACTGGAGGGCGGTGGTGGGTGGGTTGACGTTTGAGGATCCGCGGGTGGTGCTGCCGGGGGTGTTTGGGGAGAGGCCGGCGACGACGCAAGTGGATAGGTCGATGCCGCTGGAGAGGACGGGGAGTATGGATTCTAGTGAGGAGGAAGACGCGCCGCTGCTTTCTCCGCCTTCCACCTTCTCGCTTGACAGCGACGACACACCCACCCTGACGCCAGAGCAAAAGCGACGGCTCCAAGACATCTCCATCTTCAAACCTACCTCGCACCTGTTTGTGGCGGGCGACCTCAACTACCGCATCTCCTCCACCACACCCCCTCCCGGCTCTGCCTTCCCCAGCTTTGACCCAGCCTCCGAAAACCACCACAGCCACTTCTTCTCCCGGGATCAGCTCACTCAAGAACGCCTCGCCGGGAGGACATTCCACGGAATGTCCGAGGCGGAGGTCACCTTTGGCCCAACATACAAGTACGATATTCTGGACTCGCCAGAAGGGGCAGTGAATGAGGCTGCCGCAGCAGAGGGGAGCGAGGTTCCCTGGAAATTTGCCTCGCACCGATGGCCGGCGTGGACAGATCGGGTTTTGTTCAGCGCTGCCGAGGGGGCAGAGGTCGAGACGGGTGTGTATGGGAGTTTGCCTGTGGTGCGGAGTTCGGATCACAGGGCTGTTTTTTGGAGAGGGAGGGTGCCATTGTCTGATGGAGGCAAGAAGCTGGAGGGGGAAGTTGTAGGAAAGAAAAGGCTCCCGGTCGATATTGATGTCTGGGCTTGGGGGAGGAGGCAGACGGCTAGGAGGAGGGAGCTGGTGGTGGGTTTGTTGGCTTTGGTTTGGAGTACCAAGGAGGGAGCGGTTTTCCTGGGGACGATGGCGATGGTGGGGATGGGGTGGTGGTGGTTTGCCCATGGGGGTTTGTTATGAGGACTTGACGGCTTGGCTGGCTTTGTTGGATGGGAAAGCATACATGTCGCAGTGGCTTCATGGGGTGCATAAGCAACGAAGATTAGACGGCAAAGGGGGAGGGAGTATGGAGTGCTTGGTGATACCCGACTCAGTTTTATTAGAGGTGGTGTTCGCTCATCATACAATTTGAAGGCTTGTGTGTGTCTGTTCTGCGGGATGGATGTTTACAGGACTGGTTAGCAATTGCTTGTTGAATTCTCGATGTGGCTGTATCAACCCTGGGCAGGTAGGCAGCATCAAGCAAGTGGTATCCATTCGTAAATGGCTCGGTCAGGAAGCAGCTGGATAACTACGGGGGGTTATTCCCACGCTCAGAGCTGTAATCAAAGCTCTACAAGACAATGCAACATCGCGTTTGATAAATAGGTTGCTCGTAGTATCTCTACCTCCTGCTGATCTCAATAAAGAGCTACAGTTTCCATCCTTTCATAAACCTATACATTCTCTCACTTCCTGACCAACTTATACTTCCCCCCGCTCACAACTTCCAATGCCCCTTCCTCCACCTTCTCGCCCAAAAACGACTGCAGCTCTTCGTGACTCCACGAAAACCCCCCTATAACAAACACCCCCATCATCATGGCAATCTGATTGATCGGCATTGTCACACTCGAATTTGTGAGCATCCCCTGAATGTACTTCCAATACACCTCCCTCTTCTCCTTCTCCTTATCACTCAGCTTCTTCGCCCCTCCCTCCTTTGGCCCTGCCGCCGCCGCCTCCTTCTCCTTGCCCTTCTCCTCTACCGCCTGGCCCTGTTGAGCATCCTCACCCACAGGCGCATTCTCATCAGACAGCCTCTCCAAAACGACAAACACGCCCCCATCCGCCGTGCTAACCTTCCTGAGCACCCTCTTCCTCGCCCAGAAGTCACACGCCGCCGCAATGAGATCCTCATCGAGCTGAAGCTCAAGATACAAATCATCCACCGCTTTCTTGACCGGCGTCGTCGAGGAATCCGATGACGACTGAAACGCATAGATAACCGTCGCCTGAACGGTATCGCAGTCCACCGTCACCGTTCTATCCTCCAACTCCAGCTCCACCCTCGTCTGACCCAGCTGGTTGAGCCAGGTGAGTTTTCTGTCCGATTTCAGATCCTCATACCCCTTTTCGTATTGCTTTTGCAAGTCGAGAATCGGAGCCGGGAGGAGGAAGTGCTCCTTTTCAAAAGCGGGCCAATACATGCGGGAGAGGATGCGAGCGTGGTATCCTGTGTCTTTCTGTTCTTTGCTCTTCTCAGAAGACTGGGGAGTGGCGACTGACTTGCCCTTGTTATCCGGTGTAGCCAGCACTGGGGGTTGCCCTGGGATATTGGATGGTTGTGGGCCACCGGCGTTATTTCTTCGGATTTTGGAATCCAGCTTTCTTGATTCTTGGATGTCTCTGATCATAACGTCGCACTTTTGGAGGGCGGCTTCTCCGAAGCGTTGTTTGAGGAGGTTGAGCACCCGCATTTCTTGTTCGAAAGATTTGGGGTCTCCTAACAGACGCTCGGCGATGACAGCGGTGAACTCGTTGATGAAAACATCCTCTGCTCCCAGGGCCGAGATCAAGGTGCCGATCACATCCTCGGACTTGGGACGCTTGTAGTTGGCGCCAGCGTCAACAGGGTCAGGAACCCAGTTGAGGTCGTTCCAGTCCAGTTCTTGGTCATCATCCGTGGCACCAGCGCGACGGACAGAGGCGGATTCGTTGAGGAGCTTGGCGAGCTCGACCAGTTTGTTGACCTTCTTCGCGCGGGCCAGAACTGGTCCCTGCCTGTGAGCTGGTGCTGGAGCAGGGGTCGATGGGTTACTATCCCTCCCTTGCCTGCTGCGTGTGGTGGGTGTTTTGTATGTCGTAGCCGTTGATGAATCAGCAACACCTGGCGTCGAATATGCCTGCGCTTTGATCTCTCTTCGGCCGAGGTCGGCAGCAGCAGCTCTGGGACCGGACGCCCCTCGCTGCAATCTCTCGTCCTCGTCAATCTGTTGAACCTTTGCTGCAGCTTCAATCTCCTCTTTGCTGGCCAGCAGGCCGGCCACTACTACCCGCACGGAGTCTTCACGCTGGACGAGATACAGCTGCAGTCCTGGCTCGATATTCCCCAACAACACCTTGCTGTGATCAAGTGCGTGGAATGTCTTGATGATGTGGATGTACGTCTGCAAAATCTCTAGTGTGCTGCACCCAGGATGTAACAATCTTTGTTCCAGCGCCTTCGAGAAGTTTGCCGTGAGCAACTGTCTCCGAGCAGTAGTCGTGATAGTAGCCTTCAAATCCTCCAGCGCACCCTTAGCATCCGGCCAGGCAAGAACAATGTCGAACAGCTCCTGAATACGCAACGCAGCCAACCGGCCCAAAGCCAGTGACTGGCATGCCTTGAGATCGGCCAGTGACATCGGCGTCGCGTTGATCCACGACAGAACCTGGACATTCAACTGTGCATACCGGTTCTCGACCCAGTCCTTGAGCGACTTGATACAAGCAGAGGTGGCAGCTGGCACTGTCGTATCCCCTCCAGGCCCCCTCGAAGTCGTAAAAACACTGCTGGCTGCAGCCGTCCCAGCACCCCCAACCACATTCCCCTCCTCAGGATCGCTCGCGGCCCAGACTCCCGCATAAGCTCCCTTGACAAATCTCGACATCATATCGTTCATAACCTCCGCAAACAGCACCTCAAACCTCTCGCCCGTCAACCCAACATTGTGCAGTTGCTTCACCAACCCCCCTAACTTTCTCTTCGCCGCCAAAACATCGAAATCGTTCTCCTGGGGAATAGCCGGTGGCGCCCCCCAAGGCCCCTTCTTACTACCCAAATTAACCATCAACCCCTCCACACCCAATATCACCCCGGCCAGCTTCGTCAGAACAACTTTCACACTCCCCATCACCCCGCCTTGCGAGGCAGAATTCGCAATCAGCGCATGAATATCCCTCTTGAATTTCATCCCAAACGAGCTATTGTCCTCCTCCCCGGAAGCCCGTCTCAACCCCTCCAACAACGAATTCAACCCCTCAAAATACATGCCCAACGCCCCCTCCAGCATCTCAATCGTGCTCATCACCACGGCCATATGCCTATCATACTGGCTCCCTCCACTCCACTCCCGGCCACCTCCGGCAGCAGTAGAATCAACCGAATGCTTATTCCTCTGATGCCTCCGGTGGGTAACCCCCTGAGCTGCTAAAGTCCCAGCAGCAGCAGCAGCAGCAGCAGCAGCAGCAGCGGTGTCCGACCCCCCCGCCAAAAGGGGCACCACCCACATGGCGAAGTGCGCCCTCACCTGGCTTACATACCACCCTATCACGTCCCTCCTCTCCCTCGCTTCCGGTAGCACAGCCTCTGCATTCTCTAGCAGGGACAAACACTGCAGAAACTGCTCCCGTTCCTCGTCTACCTTCTGGTTCCTCCGATGCCGTGATTGAGGTTGCTCTTGGGCAGCAGTCAAACCCTCCAGTGATAAGCCGGGACCTGATTCCCCCGCTCCCGGACCTGGACCGGCAGCACTCGCAGGGAGAGCTACCCGTGAAGTTACAACCTCCCACGCCTGATCATACGCCCTCTGGTGCTCATTACCTGGCGCATACTCATTACCTCGCGCATATGGATGTGGTGGCTGTGGTTCAGGTGTGCTATGCCCCAGCGTGGCCGACGACGAAGGAGCAAGATAGGGGTCAACACTATGACCAGCACCACTCCCTAATATCAAACCCCCTAACCCCTGTCCCGGATCTGGATACTGAACTCCCGCTACCGTAGTGGTACTGGTAACCTCCCCGCTGAAAACAGACTGGAAAACCATTTTCCTCCGCTGCTGCCTCCGAGCAGAGGCCACAACTAGACCTGCCATCGCTAGGCTGCTGTCAAGTCCGCTGATCAACAACAAAACTTTAGCGGACGGCAACCGGCCTGTACAGCAATTTCCCTCCCACTTTTCCTCCCAGCCCGTCACCGACCTCTTCCCTCCACAATCCGGAAACCCCGAGAATTCTGCCCGATCTCCCTCCCCTTCAATGCCGAACCTATCCCGCACCCGGTGCCTAGATCCCCTTGCGGTTTCTCCAATATCAGAATCCCTAGCCCTTTTGATCACCCGGTAACTTTTCAACCCGAGACTTCTAGATCTCAATCTCCAGGCCAGGACCGAGGCCGGTGAGCTGGTCTAGCCTGCACCACACACCCACGTTTTTCCACGCCCCAAAACCTCCAATCGCAAGAATTTCCCTAGACGGCCTTTAGGTAGGTAGGTAAATAGGTAGGTAGGGGGGGTGGGGGGCGGCTTCAGCACGCAGACCGGTGGCGTGGTTCAAAAAACAAAAAAAAAAAAAAAAGTTTCGCCTTTTGGAGAGACCGCGGCCCAGTCCACAGAGACAAGGAAAAACGTGGGGAGGAGGAGGTGGTGGTGGCAGGTCAAGAATATCGGCCTGATAGCTGGTCCGTTCCGGGCCTGGTATGTGTGATGTAAGTTTTGAGCTGATGGTGGTGGTGGTCGCGTTGTGGCGTGGCCCGCCGCTGCCCGCTCAGATCGATAACCGCACCGACACACACTCAAACAAAAGTCCCTTGGTGGTGTGAATTCCCGAGGGACAAATGTAATATTGATTGTTGCTTGCTGTCGATCAACCTCGTCGTGTTCGTCTAGATACGCCTCCCCGTGCCAGCACACACAGTGTCAATCAGTTCTGGCTGATCACTGGCGATGTCCCCCGTTTTGTTTTTTTGTTGCCGTTGTTTGGTTTGATAATTGGGCGGCGAATTTGTTGGAAAAGCTGCTGCAGGTGAATGGTGAACAAAAGTCCCCCAGTTGCTCCTGCCTGCAAAAGATACCTACACCCTCCAAAAACGGCAGCCACACGGTCCAAGACCCACGCAACGATTCAGGTGCTCCTGCACTTGCTGATCTGTTCCCGACTGAAAGAGGGTTGCGTGGCAGTGGGAAGGTACAAACCACTCGGTCCCCTATCAAAATCGTGAAGAATGGGCGGGGCGTCGGTTTGTTTGGATTTGCCCGCTTCTTACCCAGCAGCCACAACGGTGTGTTGTGTTGACGTTCAGCGTCCCAATAGTGGGGCTTTACGCCTGGCATTCAGCCAACTCCCGCCCCAGCCTCGCCTGCACCATCAGCAAATGTTTCGCGCTCTCACAAGCGCCAGCAACCTGCATCTGACAATCGCACATGTAAGATTCTAGAAAGCCAATACCTCCTCCCTCCTTCCAAACCATCTTTGGAAAAAAAAACCGCGCTTGTTTGACCCTTTTGCCTTCCTTCACGTAATCCGCCGCAGCTGCCAAGAGCCCCAAATTTCCCAGGTCTTAAGCGCGAACTAACGCGCGCTAGAGGCGGATAACGTCAATAGTGCAGATCCTTCCATCAGCATAAATTTATTCAGTAAATCGATAGATATCCTCCGTTTTTGCTCTACCCCTACCCCCCAGCTTAGGTAACCCGGCAAGGTAGGTGTGCATACATCTTTCTCCCACCCGGCATCTCTCCCACATCCCTCAAGCCGCACGTGCCAAAACAACACCACCCTCCATTCACCACCCCTCTCTATTCACCACCACCACCACCACCACCACCACCACCACCACCACCACCACCACCACTACTCTCGGTAGCCCCCAACCCAATCGTCCCCTTCACAGGAAAACCTCGCGCGGGATGTTCGCTGCCTCATCGCGGCACATGAAGCATCGCTTGCTATTGCTTGCCCTGTCTGGCCTCCTGATGAAGAAGGCGGTCAACCTAACAAGCAAACTCCCCCTCTCCTCTCCCCGCATTTCCATTCAAACACACCCCAACAACAACCACAACAACAACAACAACAACAACAACACAAACCGTCTCATCCAAAACGGACATCTCCGTCTACCTATATAACGTGGACCGTCGTATTGGCCGGATTTATTCTCATCGACAAGACGGCCCGGATTTATCGGGGTCCTCAATCTATAATTCCCTGCATGTGCCACGTTTTGAGGCGTTCTCACAACCAAAAAAATGCATTCGTTAGCTGACAAAGTTCATCCCATCGTCATCAGTAATAATCATCATATCGGAAATGCAATATTGAAACACCACATGCTCTTGCAAACCAACACATTAACCATCAAAACCAAGCAACGGGGAAATTACCTCCCCTAACAAACCCTCCAGGTTTAGCAGTTTGTTGACGTCTTCTGGCTCGTCCTCGACAACAATTTTGGCTCCATGCGCCACACCTCATCTCGTCGTGTGTGAACCATCTCCCCCAACCACCACAACTTCCGTTCCACAAGCCAGTAATCCTCGACAACAATAGAAATCATTCTCATTATCGGTTTCCAATTCAAGAACATCCCCCCCTCCCCCCCCCGTCTATTGCCAGCGCAGCGCTTGTGCAACTCCGCCTTGGTAAAACTGAACATAAGCGTAGTCGTTGGGCCCTGTCCGGTTCGTCTCGTACACCATGAGATCTGATATCCTGCCGCCACTTTGAGTCCCAGCAGTGAGATTTGTCAAGAACGCCATGGTTCCATCCCGCCGGTTTTATCTCGCCATCTCGACGTCGTACCGCTATCACGGAGCAAATCAGAAAACATACCTGTTGTTCGGATACCCATCCCTGCCAAAGTTCCAGCCAACATGGTGAGCGCCATCCGTCTCTCTGTCACCACCCCTCCTCATGGCGTCGTTAGTCTTGTAAGGAAACAAAAAACCCCACAAGGATCCTCGCACCTGGTGTGGAGCTCACCGGGTTCCAGGGCTTAGCTGGTGGTGCATCGCACCGTCACCTTGGTCCGCCCGCGGGTAATCCACAAAACTTGACATCTGCCTTCCGCCTATCGCACTGGCGGGTTCGTATAGACGCAATCCGTGAATGCTAGCCGCGAGAAGCACCCAGTGATACCATACCATATCCCAGGTGAAACCCAGCCATCATCGGGTCACCATGGGACGCCCCCCTACGGCGCAGTGTCTTTCTAGAAGTTGTCTCATTCCCTTCAAAATGTTGAGCTGGCCACTCGATGTTGCAACGGGGGCTGGTGTTGTCGCATCACCTGGTTCCACCCTGCAGCTAGGAAATAAGCGCGTCCTCTTGTTGATATCGTGGCTGACCGTAGATAAAAAAAGATGAATGAGCCGTGCTTGGACAGGGACCGGTCGCTGCTGCCTGCCGGGGGTGTCCCGTTCTCCGGGTCTCGTTACAGATCCAGCACCGAGACAGCAACGGCATCTCAAAGAAGAACCCGGGCCATTCTCCACAGATTGCCTGCACCCAAATCTTTTTCACTATCTGCTCAAGTGGCCAACGACAGAGCGGCGCCGGAGTCGGCAATGTTGGAAGCGGGCCCCGGTACCGGGGTGTAACGGGCCTCGGGGAAGCGGGATTGAGCCGCAAATGGTTGACCCGCATGGGACCGTTGCCAGACAAACACAGTTCATTCTTGTTTACAGCAATCCGGGCGCATAACAACAATCTCCACCGATCAGTAAAAAGTTATGACCAGGAGAAAATGCACTTACGATCCCCAGATGCCGTGGTCGTGTTTCATAACATCGTTGCAAAGTCAGGAACCGTCCTTGCATAGTTAAATCGCACCCAAGAAACAGAAAACAAGGGAGGCTTGCCTTCTGGCAAGGGGGTGTGATTGCAGCGAAACAAACCTTGATATGCATTTACCGGGCTGCTGCGCTTCACTTGCTGCGCAGCAACTGTTGGTAACAGGCCGGTCTGGAGACTGACCAACGAGATGTGCTCCAACAGGTATGCCGGGCCAACAGAATAAAAAAGTATTGTCAAACTCACCAGTTCTGTCAGCCAGACCTGGTAGGTGGAAATCCGCTTGCGGGCCGACGGGATCCTCTCCGTCAGCTCATCCCCGAGGGGCGCCTATATGGCCGGTGGCTGCTGACGCTCCAAAAAGGCAAACGCTCCATGGAAGAGCATGACGCAGCACAACTGTCGGGTTGCTCGGTTGTGCTTGTGCCGTACACGTCCTCCTGATGATCCGGACTCCGAGCGATGCGTAACACAAGCATATGTGACCGTTCGTATTGTTCAAATCGCCTTCAGACGCAGTGATTTACCATGCATGATATGATGACCGCTTCTCGAACAATTCCAGATGCGATGTCGACGTCGTTGTGGTACAGTTGGATCTAAATCCGGTCTTGGCATTGAATCGCGGAGATATAGCCGGGCCACGGCCTCCGTACGGACGTCTGACCTTCCGGAAGCTGTCGGATCTTCATTAGCGAGCATGACCGCCGGACACCTCGCCGGAGCCGATGGGCCGAGTCAGACCCGGGTCGCCATGCTATCTCGCAAGAAGACACTCGGTGTTTTGAGCTCCCTGCCACCATTAGGCATCTTGGTGGCACAGTGGCCGCGGAAATGGCTAGGGACCCAGCATGCTAGGTGAGCTCGGATGCTCGCGTTGTCACAAAATACGGTGAGAGGTGAAGAATTGCACTCACCACTTGGTCATCTGCTCGCACTGTCATAGCACGAGCCCGGTCGCTGCCCATTCACGAGTGTCCAACACAATTTGAGGTGGTGGTTGACATGTTCTGGTTTGGAGCTATTTCTAGCGCGGCTGTGTAACCCTCATGCCAGACTTGACAGCAGTAACTCCCCGCTGAGTGTTATCGCATGGTCTTCGGTCTTCGCGGGTAACAAAGTCATCGCTGAAACAGATCTTCCAGGGGAAAGTTGAGATTGCTTTCAGCCAGCAGAATTCTCTCAAACATCATTGGTGCGGGCCCGATGTCGACTGTTGGCTACCCTCGAGTCTCCTAATTGGGCCAGGGCATTCTTGGAGATCGCTTGTTGTCTGTGGCCATGATACCAGTCTTGTTTGTTCGCACGACGTGGTCTTCCAATGGCCCAGTGGCGTTTTCCCCTTGAGACCGAGGTTGGTATCAAATCGTGACACCTGTGTGAGCTGTTGGGGATTGTGGGTGAAGTTCCCGATCACAAAGGCACAAATGCCCGCTCTCTGCTGTGTCGGAGGAGGAGCCAAAACCCGAGGATTTGTCAGGCACTTGTTCGAGTCCATGAATAGTTGAGCCTGAAGATCGCAGATGGGACACATGATAGGCTAGCGCTCTATGCTGGGCTTTCATGGATATGGCCCTGGATCGTGTGATGTCTGTGTGAAAAGAAATGACTGCATTTGAAATCAGCACGGCGTGGTCATCTCGTCAACAGCAGAACTGATCCGCTGTAGGAGCCCTCATGAAGGCTGCCCCTGAGCATTCCTTGATCAGGGGAGACATACCTGACAAGCACAGCCATGGCAATGTGTTTGGCGACGATCTGCCGTCCACGCGCGGAGATCAAAGCTATCGAGTGCACTGTTGGAAAGCACATGGCTTTTGTGAGTTTCTGGTGGTCGGTTTGCCGCCATTGAAGATGGCCGCCGAGTTGGCCGCACCTTGGGTTCAGCCACAGTCATCACTGCCAAAAGCCCTCAGGTAGGGCCCGACATCACTTGCTCGGGAAGGCAGACAGCAAACAGATGTTGGCGTGACGACTTTGTATATTTTGCGCATCAGGGTGTGTTAGTCAGAGGTCGGACGATAAGGCGGTGAAGTGATGTTGAACTGGAGGCTGATAACGTCACTGTGGGATCGACCTGGCAGGCGCCCTACGGGAGTTGACTGCGGGAAGAAGGAGCAACGGTCAGACTGCAGCCCTCCTTCTGAGGTAGGAACTCGGGAGCGGGAAGGACCCAGTGCGTGCCTCCTGCTTCTAGTTCGTCTGATTGACGGCCAACTTCCCATTTCTTCCAACTGGACTGATTGGGAAGGAGGCGCCTTGATTTGCAGAGCGGCAACGTGGAACTGGAGAAGAGCTGTAACCTTTGCAGATGCACACTCAAAGGTGCTTGTTACATTGATCGTATTTCTGCTTAATGAAATGGGTATAGTAGTTGGCCCAAGAAGGCTCGTAACCTGCGCCATCACAGGTCCTCAAATAACACACCTTAAAACCCCCCTTATTGCCCGCTCCCTTTTCTGGAGCAAAGCTGCCGAACTCCCAGTCTTCTACACCTATAAGTTCGGCATCGTTTTCGCCATCCCCTAGTATATGCGACCCCCTGAGAAGCACCCTTCACTGTCCCCCTAATTCTAGAAAAACCCATGAAAAAAAAAAAAAAAAAAACATAATGTACCAGAGAAGAAATGTATAGAGAAAAGATAAAATGTCCAGAAGAAAAGAACCCAAATTCCCTCCCAAAATCTCGCCATGCAAAAGAGATAGATGTGTACAGAAATCAGAATAGAAATTGTAGTCGAAACGCAAATCCAGAAACACCCGCAACCCGCTGGAGCTCAGTTGCTGCTCTTCTTCTTGCACTTGTCGTGTGCCAAATGCCCATTTCTCGCCGTGGTTCGTGTGAATTCTGCGCCGCAGTTGGGACACGTCGCCTTCGTGGCCTGTCCTGACTTTTCACGCTGGTGCCGGAGAAGGTTGCTGAAGGTAGAAAACTGGCGACCGTTGCATCCGTGCTCCCAACACTGTGGCTTTGGTCGGCTGTGTACCACTCGTACCTGTCCGCTCGTGTCTTGAGGTCCTGGGCCCATCACTGGTGGAACTGAGTACATGCCAAGATTCGGGTCTCCCATGACTGGTCTGCTGCTGAGGAAGGTGTCAGTAACCGCCCGATTGTTTCCCGTGTTGGAAACATACCCATAGTGCGATGGTAGACTCGGGGCCGGAGATGGCTGGTAGCTGTAGTCTGGCATGTACGACTGTGGCGGGTAGGGATTCGGGAACATGTTTGTCTGGCTTTGATCGGGAAGGGGAGGCGAGAAGGGCGGCAAATAATGTGACGTTGTAGGTTCGGCCATGAGCGACATTTGAGATGGCGCGGTGGTATAAATCGGCATCGTGGAGGAGCCTGTCGTCAAGTCGGCCAGCGTTACTGGAGGTGAGTACACTGATTCGGAGCCACTTCCCGCCCTTCGCCCGCGAGCGTGCATCTTCGAACTGTGTCGGGCCTGGTCTCGTTGGCGTTTTAGTTCCCTCTGTTCCGGCGTGAGTGTGTTTCTTGGCGGGCTGCCCGTGATCGATCGTGATCCGCTGGGCGGTGATAAACTGGCTTCTGATCCGTAGTGGTGGCTCATGTCAGGCGGCAAAAGACCGCTTCCAGAGTCCAGTACTGTTGCTGCTGGTGAGCATGCATTGTCCGTCCAGCATGATAGGGAGGCTGACGCACCTGGCCAAGTGAAAGAAGATCTGCTTCCCATGCTGAATCCTGGATCGTATGATACGGCAACGGCGCTGGATGGGTGTCAGTCACGATCCTTTCTCCAACTCTCTAACTGGCGTGCGTAGTACCTCATGCTTTCCGGCTCGATCGATGCCAGCGGCGATGACGTCGAAGGCGTTTCCCCGTGGTCTGGTGCAGGTTCCAGTCGCAACAGTGGTGTGCCGTGGACTGGTGCGTGTTCCGCTTCGAACCACTCAGTGTCCGAGGGTAGGTGTGCAAAGTGTTGTTGATGTGGAGAGAGGGAGCTGGAAAGATAGGTGGGCGGGTGGGACAGGCTCGGACTTAAGTATACGGGTGAGGCCAGGCCCCTCGAGGATGGTGGTCTGCTGCTGCTGGTATAGGAACCGGTTTCCAGGGACGGAGACTCGGCAAGCTGCAAGTTCTGAAAGAGCCCCTCTGTTGTAGACACCCCGCTACCGGCTCTCGATCTGGCGTTGTGTGAGTAAGTGTTGTCGAAGTCTTGGTCTGAATAGGAGGAGTCCATCTTGTATGGAGAAACGAGACTGGGGGGAAAAGAAGACACACTAAGAAAACAAAAAGGAATTCGAGTGGAACACCACCTACGTTGTCAGTAATGGTATGGATCTGCCGCTATAAAGTTGACGGCAAAAAGGCACTTGTCGACTTATATGAGGATGTCAACTGAACGTGTGAGGTCTGGCGTCGGGTCTCTGGCCCGTGAAGCGATCAGGTAGCAAGATTTCGAACAAAGCTTGTCAATCTATCTTTGGGGTAGCTTGAAGCTTTTTCGATGGCAATGGCCCTCAGCCTCAAAGGTCATGGAGCATGGGGCCGGGGAGGCTAGGCTTATAACGTGGAGAGAGGCAGTACCCATCCCCACACATACCCTGCTTGGGGTACTGCTGTACATGGCGGTTGCACCTTGCTCCTGAGGTATCCATACGTCGAGCACCCAGAGCGAGTTTGGGCCGGCAAGGAATCCGCACCCCAGTGGGCTGCGGGTATACATGGGTTCAACAAGCCTGACAGGGAGTAAGGCCGGGAACGACAGAGAGAGCGAGGCACGTTCCAGGGGTCGGGGTAAGGGGTTCTGGCAAGGGCCACTGAACGGCGGGAGACAGGGAGGGTGTGGGTGGTGGTGTGGATCTAGAACAGTACCTCGATACAAACAAGATGCATAAAAAGAGCGCGGGAAAACAAGCCCTACACTGGAAGAGACAACCAAAAAGAGACTAGCTTGGAGAAATATGTTGAATTGACTGCTTGTCAAGTCGACGAGTCAGCGACCCTACTGGGGCAATGACAGCATTGCGTACACTGTGTAGGTATGGGGAAGGTCTCTTCCGCAGCTGGTAGCGTGCCCGTGTGCTTGACAGTTGGTCAAGATGTACGCCCTCCCCCTGAAGACCAAACATTGGAAAGAGTCTCCTCGTTCAGAATCTCCCTCCCACTTGGAATGAAGATGGCCGAGCATAGAGAAGAAGAGGAGAGAGGAAACAAGAGACTGAGAACGGACTGAGCGATCAAGTGGCGCAGAAGTGAAACGGTCATGCCATGGCCCCCAGGCTCCAGCGTTTCCATCTCTGTCCGTGAATGCCCGGTTCAGGTGCCAGCAGAAGATTATGAGAAGCTGTGCCGCGCGGTGATATGAGAAACAGCATGCTATTAGGTGAAAAGAAGGTGTATGTGCCGTACCCAGACAGGACTGCCCAGCAATGTCGCGGGAGAGGTGGCATGGGATGTTGAAGATGTTCCTCTGAGTGGTGCAACTGCACTCTTATCCAGGACAATGCTGCACAATGACCACATGCCTATGATCAAGGTGACGGCGACCATACAGGTTGTCCCGGGAGTGTGTCTGCGGCGTCTGGCGGAATCAATCAGACCAAAGAAGCAAACGCCGGTTCCCGCCATGCGCGGCTGGCGTCTGTTCGAGTTGATTTGTGCGGGTTTGACTTGGACGTTTCACGGCGCCAGACCCAAATACCGCCACGGTGAAGATTTCGGAGGGTTTGGTAGGCATGATGGCAGACGAGCGAGGAGAAAGGGATCTCGCAGAACTCCCAGAGACGACGTTATTCATATAGCGGGGCAGGATCAGTATTGTCAGCGGGGACAGCCAATGGGTCAAATTGCCTCGTTGAGAGACATGGGGGAGTCTGGCAAGATCCACTCCTGCAGAAGACTCAAAGTCCTCGCTGGGAGGACAAAAAGACGGGCAAAATACCTGTGGAAAGATGTGGCAGCGAGGTGAAGGGTTCAGGCGAAGTTGCAATAAGTCCATGTTTTCGTCGTCTCCGAGAGAAATGCCTGCCGGCGGCTCATGACCGGCGTATCCTGAGGGGAAACTTGTGAACAAGCTGTCAGCGGGGGAATGATTTCTTTGGTGTGGGCGAGCACCTCGAGTTTGCGGCAGAGGAGATGAAGTCGTGTTGAAGGATCCTGAACCCTGTCCCGACGCACTGGGTCAAGTTTGCTGATTCCGTTTCGAAGAACCCCATCGTGCATAGCGTATAGCGGTCAAAACGGGCGTGCACGGACCATCCATCGCGGCAAACCGGCGAACATTAAACGATTGACGAGCGGTTGTCTCGCATGTCCCGACACAGCAGGGGTTGCACTGGACAGTAGGCGCAGCTTAGGCCACCACTTTCACAAGGCTTTCCAGCTCCGGGGCATTGGAAGTCCTAAAATGATACTCTTGCTGTTACATCTGGGAGAATTTGTCCTACAAACATCGCCCGACAGGCGCCTCTGTGCAACTCTCAAGGTCTTGCTGCTGTCACGGCGAACGACAAGCGATCCAACCTCAAAAGTCCCCCGTCGGACTTTTGTGCCAAGACATGTCATCTACGCCGCTGGCTCGAGTCTTCCTGCATTGTCTTCCATTTGTTCTCGAAGCCCGTGAGCCCTTGCGGCGCTGGCACAGCTGTTCCAAACACTGCTCATGCGCGGCGCTTGTTTGCTTAGTTAGATGAGGGAAGGAGAGTGTTTGACGTTCTCGCGACCGCCGAAAGGGTATATGATATTGAAACAAAAAGCCGGGCGGGCGGAGCCCCGGACACTTCGGCGATCACAACGACGCGCACGGCGATAGTTCTCGGGAGACCCCACTTGGAATACCTAAATCACCCTCACTTACACAACCACGTCTATATTAAAACGTAATTTTCTCCACCCCCACTTCATCAAATCCTCTCATCTTTTCAACACTACTGTTTTAGTACTTGTGAAACATATAAGAATTTTGGTGGAATTTCATGGTTGTCTTTGAATGAGAATGGTGTGTATGAAAGGCTGCTAATTGTATAGTGTCTTCGGGTTTTTTGTGGCCAGGGAGAATACGAAGAAACCCAGCTTGGTCTACATCTACACTAGTGCACTCACCTGCCAAACTCGGGAAAAGAATGGAGTCCAATAGTCTGCTCCAAGACTCTCGTAAGTGGGCAAACCAATCGAAATCAAGCTGACAGTGCAGTATGCCCTGTCCCAGGAGATGCAAGTGCAATCGGTCTATTATATAATTCAGTCGGACAGCATACCTGGTGCCCAATCATGCCAAGAGTGCTTAGGTCTGGTCTCCTATTTCATGACTACTTCCGTCTCAATCAACTTTTGAATAACAACCCAAGCCACCAGATGATGAGACAGACCCAAGGACCAAAGTTAGTGTTCCAGCCCTGTGCCGCCGAGATCCACTTATACATACTCTCGCAAGTCCGTGCCAAGCTTGCCTGCCCACACAAGTTAAGCATCATCCACAACGGGATTGACTCCAGACAAGTTCTAGCGTGAACCCGTGAAGAGGCCCGAGATCTTTGGGGTCCGTCCTCTGGATGTTGGCATTAGACTTTTACATACTTCTCAATCATGCCAGCCATACATACTGCAGCCTGAGTGGCCAAGCTAGTGCCCCTAAGTACATGCTGATATCCTCGATATCTGCATGCAAGATGCCTTTTTTGAACATCCCATTGCATTGAAGAAGGTATTCCAGTCTCGGTATCTGATTCGACAACACAACCCCTCTTCACCTGCAGATGCTAAGCCTGGAGTGAGGGGCAGCATTGTTGTGGAGACAAGGAACCCCCCGCGCAATCGACACGGCCGTTAAGTTTAGCCACATTTTATTCTGTTGCCTGGGCTAGTCCCCAACTTCATCGCCTGTCATTGCCCCGTATCGGAAACCGATCTCTCGAAATCGGACTTTGATCGCGGCTCGCGCCCATCTAGCTCCCAGTTACGCTGCGTAAGAACTCAAATTTCGGGATCGTGATGGCGCAGCCGTTTCAACGATACTAGAAGCTTGTCTAGACCCTGAAGAGCGCGAAGAGAAGCCAACAACCAGAATCTCAAGGTCAAGTACAGACATTCAGGTGCCTACCATTTCACAGCCTACCTAACACACCCATAGATAGACATGTCAGCCCGGTTCAGTTATCAAGCTCTCTTTCACAGACCTCAGCAACCCACATGGGGGTGTACTCAACCGTGAAGTGGCAGATTTGGCTGCATTCTGGCGGCTAGCATTCCCAATCACGGTGACTCCTGTCAGCCACAGAAACCGAAGTCACACTTCTAGCCGCCGTCCGCGCATATGAATGCAGTTCCGATGCCGACGCTCGAATCAAACGTGGTCTATCTCCGGCGCCGGTAGTGTAGCCATAAGGACTATCGAAATGGTGGGTGGTGCTGTCCTTCCCGAAGATCACCCAAACATCATCCATCTGCAGCATTTCCATACCAGTTTTGCGGGGGGCGTGAGATGTTAAAGTCCCAAACATCAAAAGTGAAAACAGGTGCCTGGGGGCCGAAGTGGCTGTCGGGATATGCACTGTGAACCCAAATCTTCCGATTGGATTGGCCAACATTCGGGTCAGCCGTGCTGCCAGCGATCGAGGATTTTCGTGTTGAGGACTGGCATACAGGCACTGGTTACACCAACAGTACCAACAGCAACGGGCAAAGGCGCCGCCCACGCAGCTAACAGTCAGTCGTTGGAACACACTTAAAGCGGGGTGCTGTCCTGGCATGGCTATGTCGCGATAAATAGGACAGTCCTCAACACCCCGCTTTAGATGTTCCAACAGGTATCACAACAGAAGCCCTATTACAACCACATGACAGGAACGCTGAAATCGCACACCGTAGGTTCCGTCGTTGGACCTCAAGGGCACAGCAAAACTCATGGCATATGCCCTTGGTTCTCCTCATCACTACCCACCACCCGGTGCCTCACTCGTGCCGTTGGAGAGACGGGTGGGCAGTCAGCAGGTGTCTGTCATTACAACTTCATCCCCGCATCCACCGCGATTGCTCGTACACCCAGGATCGTTTGTTCAGAAGCACCCCGCGATCTATGTGACTGGGTATGCAGTCTATCCACTGAGGGCTTTTTTTTCGACTTGTGAGTGTAGTGTTCACCCTGTCAGCTTCACCGACTCTTTATGTTTGCGGCAGTTTGCTTGCAGAGTGCCTACAGTAGATTTGAATACGCCAGGCAATCTATTTACCCGAATGATCATCTCACATAACAGGGGCGCTGCCTCAGTGATATTCCACCTGGGCTGATCATCTTATGCTCAAGCTGAGGTTCACAAGTACTCCAGCCCAACGTCCATGTGATAAGGGCGGTGAGAAGGCGATGGTGCTTATCTACTACGGAGTCATTTTGGGTCAGCATGCAGTCAGCGAGTCAAATAACAGGTACAGTCTTGCATCAGCTGCACGGTCTGATGGTTCTGCACATCGGGGTCAGAAGTTCAACGAACGAACGAGTTGATCCATCAGCCCTGTAGGGCGGGCTTGTGCGTCAGTGGCTGAAAGGGCGTTTCTTCAAGGCTGGAACCACTGCGTGTGGCTTGTGACAACCAATTCGGACAAACGGCGGCCGGCAGCAAAGTGTGTTGGACCGAGAAACGGTGAGAACGACAGTTACACCGGTCAGATTCGAATCTCGCAATATACACACAACGTGCCACCGGCTTACCCAGTTCCGCGCGCTCCACAACAGATGCCAAATGGGTTCACAATAACTGTTGTTGGTCGTACAATCACCACTCGCTATGAACCAACCCCCCCCACTGTTGGGCCGGAGAGCCAAACGCCACACTCGCGAGCATGAGGAATCACCTGGGATGACACGTGTGTGGAGTAGGTGATCATTAATTATATCCGGTACGTTTTCCGACTGTTTCTTCAAGAAAACCGTCCGTCCTCTAACCTGGTCGAGGTTTCTCAGCCATCTGACCCTGACCCAACATGGGGAATCTCTGCTAATCCGAAACCCGGACACCGCCAGAGAGGCACAGCTAGTCGGCCATGCCATCGAGCTGCCTTTTCGGGGCCTGGCGTTGGAACCTTAGTTGCAGTTGGAAACTATACATTCTCAAATCACGATATTCGCCCATATGGCCCAACGAAGCTTGAGCTCTACCGTATCCGACTAGTAACTGCAACTCTTTTCGAAAGCGACCCAAAGTCCGAGGTCTCCACGCGATGACACTCATCCATCAGCGATTGGAAATCGATACCCGAGGCTTTGCAAGCAACCAACCACTGGCTCTTGTTGCACCTTCGCCGGCTTCCAAATCCAGAAACCCGATGGTGCCAGCCTTCGGTTGTTCACCAGCAGTTTGTCAGGGTCTGCAACCAAAAACCTCACAAGGCCACCATCAGCCCTATCAGGCAATATGCCTCTGTTTCGGGTGTGGCTCGAGCCGGCTCATTGTGCATCAGCCCCATCACTCGGCGGCCGGAAGACACGCTGTGGCGTTCAACCGCCATAACGACACGGCGCTGCCTGTTTCGCTCGGACTTGCACGAAGGTCCCATCCCTGAAAGCCAATGTTGCCATCATGATCGCCCCGGCTTCTCTTCTTCAGTGATACAGTTGTTATTACACTTGTAAGATTTGGTTAGACGATGAAGCCTCTGCATCATTTCGCCTATCGCCCTCAGTTTTCTCTGCCTCTGGACCTGACTAGACTACCCACGGAAGCTACAAGGTGGCACTGGGTGACTTCTTGAAATGTATAGTCGTTCGTCATTACTTGATATATCCCTGGCTCATCCGGATATTGCGTCTTTCTAGAAGCAGAGCGCCTGGCGTCAGAACTGTAACTGCTGCTGACATAATGACCTTGATGTGATGGTGGCGCTGAAGGATTCGCAAATGTGCGCCTGGCTGATTTGGTACCGACCAAGACAAGCGTTTTAGCGGTCGAAGATGCGAAACATGAAGGGGAGGCGGCGTGGGACGTCTTCCAGAAGCTCGAAATTCTTCTGTTGCTATGGTTGTGGAAGTCGGACGGAACAGACGGAAGGGATATCATCACATCACATCGCATCCGACCTTGATATCCAGGGCGTCCGAGCAGTGACCCTGGTGATAGCACGCTCTCTTCTAGGAAGATATGCTCCGCTCGCCAGTGGCCCAGTACGGAGTACAAGCAGTAGCCAAGTTTGCTGCAAGGACGGAATATTAAAGCCATCTGTCAGAATCTCATGCTCCTCTAGACGCATGGAACCCGGCATCCACGCCCGTTTTCCCAACGTTTATAGGTACCTTATCTCGACCGGGGAAGAAAGAGCGGGCGTCACGGAAGAAGGGGAAAGCGGGGGCAGTTCTACAGGCTGGTGTTTTGTCGGAGATGGCTCCGGTACACGCCAGCCAGCTCGGGCTCCCCTGTCTCCCTAACTCTATCTATTTCCTACCTTACCACATGGAAACTATCAAAGCACCTACATACGAAGTCGTCTCCCCTAATTCGCCAGCCCGAAGACGCTCTGTGCCACTGACTACGACCCCGTCCTTCATGAAGCCCCCCCCTGCATAGAGACTGTGGGGGGAAGGAGCGTACCATTGTCCGTTGTTGTCAAAGTTCTTTGATCCTACCGGACGGATAGGGAGCGCAGAGCCAAGGCTTCCTTACCGGTGAACAAATCGGGGAACCTTGTCATCGTGGGGAGCAGCGGCGGCCGGAGAAGGAGGGTTAGGAGTAGGGTGCCTTGATGGTAGTGTCTCGGGCGGGAGAGTGGCTGACTATTACAGGACATTCCAGGCCCTGAGGGGTTGCGAAAGGGCCTTTCAACCCGCCCGGAGGACCTGTCAACAATCTCGGTGGCAGGACAGTTTCCACCGCTGAGTAACCACATCGTTGTGGTTTGTATCCCGTCAAGCAGAACATTTTCTAAACGACGGGATGTGGGTAAGGGATTTGCGCAGCTCGATACCCACAACCCATCCACTCACTCAGTTTTGTCACGGCCAACAAGCAAAAAATAACACGGTACACGACTCAACTTCCTTGATTTTAGTGACTACTGTAATGCAGTTCCACCACCGCCCCCTTTTCCCCCATGATTCCACCAGCCAGCCGGACCAACCGGAACAGAAGGCTTTACGAAGCTGTCCGCTTGCTGCCCATGTTATGCTTGGGTGAAACTCTAACAAGGGATGTCGATGATGTCGACAGAGAGGAAAATAACACGCGCCGCAGATAACTTGTCATGATGCAACTGCAACTCCTTGCATTGGGAGGCTTGAAATGCTGCCGAGATGAACGCCGTGGGAGGAGGAGGAGACGTGCGTCTTGGTGTTGCTTTTTTGGCGCGGTTGTTTCGAGATTGGGTGGTGTAGGGGGTTAAGGTAAGGGGATGGATCCTTCCCGATGGAAAGGAGCTGTGCCTCTTCCTTCTCCTGGAGTAGGTCGCCGACGACGACGACGACTACCACTAACATCATTGTGGAGGGAAGGAAGGGGGGGGATTTGGTTAGAGAGTAGAGAGAGAGAGGGGAGAGAGAGAGAGGTGGGAGAAAGGGCATGCGGGAGGGAGGCCAGACAAGCTTCTTGCAATGTGCCGCCGCCACGAAGCTGTGGGAGAGTGGTTTGCTGAAGCTCTTAGCTGTCAAAGCATCACGAGTACGAGCGCGCTTGAGACTGGACGTCAACAACAACAACAACAGACCAAATTAGATATCGAATAGAGCTAGCAAGCCCCTCCTCCATCCGCAGCCTTCCCAAGTGCGATTTCTACCTGCCCCTACCAAGCCATCTTCACAGCCGCCGCCGACACCGACAGACAGCTTTCGGTCCCGACAGCAGGGTAGATCATATCATTATGGAGAATCAAAAACTCCACTTAACTATCTATCCACCACCCCCCCCCCTCCCCCCCGGGCCCAGACGCGCGGCTGTAGTCGGAACTTTTGGCCTTGATTTCTTGTCGGTGTTGAGGCGAAGCCTCCATGTATCTGGTCACTAACCTATCTGATAGTATCTGCTATCATGCAGGGAGATCGCTATTGTAAACACAACACGCCACTTTCAGGCAAAAGAAAAACGTGGCGAACCAGTGGTTCCTCAAACAATCTAGAAGCCTAAATTTTTTTCGAAGCAACGAGGTCTGAATTAACATGGCCGGATAGAAATCCGACCCTTTTTCTTGACCAGGGGAAGGGGGGGGGTGGTGGATGGGTGGCTGTAAGTTGCAGACTTGGATCGGGTGGCCGGCCGGCCGGGCTTGGGTTGGGCCCTGACAGGTACCAGCAAGTTTTTCTGTGTTCTTGACAGCAGTATAGGTATCTGCTTTCTGGATTGACAGGGGAGAGGCAACGGTGGGATGGAACGTCGAAATACCACATGGCGAGCTGGCTGGCTTCCCTGGTTGTGTGGTATGCAAGTTTGTGTGTTTTCTCTCATATTCAGGGATTGTGATGGTGATTATTCAGAGGCAAAAGATTCCCCGATATCTCCATGAGCTTAGGCAGCTTCCAACTACTTCAACAGGTCAGCCCATACACCTATTCATCTCGATAACACACGGCAAGGATTCCTCAAACGGTTGGGAAAGTTAACGGCCATCGGAAAGGACCCGAGGAGAAGGGGGTGAGGCGTACCAGGGAGGCGAGCTGCAAGGTGAACTTGAGAGGCGAGACGGGAAACCTCCTCGCCAGAGTTGAGGGGTGGTGGTGGTCAATTTTCCTTCTGGAAGCGAAATGCCGAGCACACACACACACACACTCTCTCTCTCTCTCTCCCACGGGAGGATTTGTGAGAAAGCGGGAAGGGAATGCGGTGAGTCGGTATGGGGTAGTAGTCGTGTAGGTACATGCGGTGTCATTCAGGCGTTTTTCTACGCCGCCTCCTTTGTGCTTTATCTCCTGCCTTTGTAGGGCTGGTGCTGCTTCATGTTGCCTTGGATGTGTGTTTGTTGGATAGAGATGGTGAGTGTTGTGCTGCCGGGTGATGTATAGCGTGACGCGGTTGTATCATGAGGAGGCTATAATAAGGTTCATGGGTATTATGGTAAGGGGCTCTTGTTAGCCCCGATGGAGAGGGGGTAGCGCCGAGGGGGGAGGTGAGGATGGAGTTGTTTGTTACGGAGGGTTGGGGAAGATGATATGTAGGTATGCATCTATCAGAGAATACGTCTCAATATAGGTATCACTGGTGATATGAGAGCTGTGTATAGTATGAATGACGATAGTAGTGTGACTGTTTCCCTGTTGGGTTTCAAAGTGGTATCTAGACAATTCCATGATGGCATTCAATGATGATCACTTGGCCCAGTTTGCGAAGTTCTACCCTCCTCGCCGTAACGACGTCAACACGCGACATCAAAATCAGTGGCCCGACGCCAGTCTACACTCTCCCAATAGAATTTAGTTTCCCAGAAAGCCTATTCTAGAGATTTAAGACTCGAGTTGAATTTCACAAGGTCAGTTTTCACAGACCATCACCATCACCATCACTGTGTATGACACACACAACCACACCCAACAACCACCATCACCGGAGGGGGCCATACGTAACCTCTATGTTTGCCTAAACATCCCATCTTTCCTACCATCTCAATCTCAAACCTCCCATTGCTCTAGATTTGTCATCCCGTCACACAAACTCCCCCCCCCCCTTTCCACCAAACCATGCGGCATACACAATTTCCAACAAAAGCACACACAGGAAGCCAAAGCAAATCTCCAAGCGCCCGGTGTTTCCGGGCATAACCTAAATAGAACACCGCATTCACTCACAAAACCAAGTTGGTAGCACGAGACATGTCCCTCACCGGCGTGTGCGTGGGAGAGCCCTCCTCAAGCGTGGGGGGCCTGTTCTCAACCTCAGGAGTCCCTACCAAGCCCAGGGGCTTACCCCTCCGACTCATCCCACCGCCCGAGAGAGCAGGGCGATGAGAGACCATAGGTAAGGTAGACTCAAGAGGCAACAATAGCCTCCCCTTGCCCTGCCAATGTTGAAACTTGACAATAGCCTGGCCGGATGGCAACCGCCTCCCCCCTTTTCAGCCCCCCTCAGCTACAGACAAACATTCTCCTCAAACATTACCTGACCCAAAACCGCTTTTAAAACACTGCCTCCACCCTGCGTTGTCTGAGATTGTGCTCGCCCTTCCAGGGGATGTTCTAACTAGCGCCTTGGAGAACAGCAAGACCCGGGTCAATATCGTGAACCGTGAGGTAGCTACACACTGCTCAATAGGTATAGTTTGGTGAAGCAGAAAGCGAAGCAGTGACCGCAATGTTTAACTTTACTCCTCAAGACTGGCGGCTACCTTCCAACTGATAATCAAGAACACGTAACTGCAGTCGTTCAAAGTTGATTAGTGCTATGTAATGTGCATTGATTCTGCCTTGGTATGGTATACTGAAAGAGGTTCGTGATGCCCACGTAGTATCTCGTTTAGAGCAACACAACAACTGCTTCTGTCATGACTCACCAAGAAGCCTAGTGAGAAAAAGAGAAAAAGTATTGTTGGTGATGGGTAAATGCTGACATCTAACAATACTCATTCAAAAAAGAAAAAAAGAAAAAAAAAGAAAAAGGAAAAAAAAAAAGAAAGACAAAAGGGTCTGGAGGATACATGATGAGGCCCATATAGACTAGCCTGTGGTGACAGATTATACTCTCCTTCTCGCCGGAGTTGGTGATCGTCAAAGATCAAAGTCTGACTCTTTGAGGACTGAACATCCCTTAGGTAGCCATGAGGGCATTTGAGTATCAAACAATTTTAAATTGTCTATTCACTTTCTTATTTTTACTTCACTGGTATTGATTTGGAATGGAAACCAGTCTCACTAAGAAACCTTCAAAGGGCATCTGTCTCAGCTCAGCCCAGCGGCTCTCCAGGCCTTCTGTCAACACACATAGGCACATGTCACAACAACATCAAGGGGCACTCACAGAAACGTCGGTCACCTTGGTTAAGCAGTTTAATCCTTTCTCTTGGTACCCAGGGTGAGCAACTAGATAAGGTAGATAGATAAACTCCCGCCCGTCTTCAACATCCAGCAGAGCCTGCCGAACAATGACAGAAAGAAACAAGGCTCGTAAAAAGATCTCACCATCATCACCAAAAAAACCGAATCCCAGTCCAAAGTGTGCACACACCATACACGACATAGAAAAAAAACGACCGAATGCCAGCTTGAATACTCCATATCCCATGATTACATAGTGAGGTAAACAAAAACGAGAAATACCAACAACAACCATCGACAGCTATACACACAGCCTGCCCACCCATCCGTCCATCATCACCCAGAAACCCAGGCCACAGTAACCAAGACCACACCCCCTCCTATACACCCCACATTGCCCCTATCCAACGCCCCTCTCAACCTTCACACATCATCCCTACTGAATAGTCCCCTGCCTCAGCTCCTCCGAATCAGGCACCACATCCTCAATCGAGTGCGCCCTCTGCCTCAGCCCCTGCTTCTCCCCCACCATCGCCCCCGTCGCCACATTGCCAGTCCCCTTACCCCCAGCAGGAACAGCAGCCTTCTCCTTCGCCGGCTCAAACCTCTTCTTCACCGCAGAAATCATCTTGAAATACCAATACCAGTTCAGCGTGTTCAGCGTCAGATTGCTCGCCACATATGTGACCGCCAACCAAACCGGCACCGGCCCCGCATCCTTGGCAAAATGCATCAAATTCTTGTCCACCCCAGAAGCCTTCTCAAACGCGGCAGCAATGTAACCCGCATCGGGGCCCCTCTGCACAGCCTTCCACATGTCAACATACACAACAGCGGATTGGTACGTTCCCCAGACGAGTCTGCAGCAGAAGAAGACGACCAAAAGCGCGATCCCGTTGTAGAGCTGCGGCTTGGAACCGGTCATGTTCAGCTTGTCAAAGAACCAGTGGATGTTCAGGAACGGGGTGGAGAGCTCGTAGAGGATGAAGATGGAGGAGTAGTAGTTCAGATAGGGGCGCTAGTAGTTTCGTCAGTACACCGCATTACATCAAAACAGGGGGGGGGGGCGAGAGAGAGGGAGCATCAAACGTACGAATCCAAAAGTGTAAACCGCCAGCGCGCTCACCGCATGCGCCAGCAGCCCCAACCCAAAAATATCCAGATTCAACAGCGTGATTCCCAAGTCCCAGACGAAATATCCCGCTGCCAGAGCCTGGATCATACCACTTGCTCCAGTGTATCCCCATACTCTCTGCTCCCAGTCGCTGTTGGCCCTCTCCTCGTCATAGTACATCGTCCATAGCGCCAGCCCGTTGATCAGGACTGACTGCGCGAGCGAAACGACATGGGCATCCCAGTTGGCCTTTCTGGCGCGGTGGTTCTTGGGATAGTATTTCGAGAAGAAGGCGTTGGAGATGATGGGGGAGAGGATGGTGTGCACAAAGGTGTAGAAGGCGGCGGCGCCGAGGACTTCGTGGATGTGCAGAGGGAGAGTGGGGAGGTGAAGGGCGTCGGCGTAGGGTTGAATCCAGGCTGAGAGGGCCGGGATCGGGGCGATGGGGAAGGGGTCGCGCATGCTGGGCGGTTGTGTGAAGCAGGCGTTGCTGATGCTATCTAGGTGGGGGCGGTTTTGTCGATGGTGCTTGATGGAAGTTATAGGTTTTGTGTCGATCGAAACCTAGGTGTATTCCGTTCGTAGGCACCAACCTCGACAAAGGGTTGGTGGTGGTTGGAAAAGAGAAGGCCAAATCAGGCGGCTGTTGCCGTTCGTTCAGAGAAGCTTCCTGATAAAAGGTGTGGTGGTTATTGGTCACCAGGCACCCACACACCTCGCTACCTCCAGGCAGATGATGCAGCCTCTACACCTTTCAACCACCTTCTTTCAGAAACAGTTCGAAGTGTGGTGTTGTCGGGATATCTTTGTTGCACCCACAGTTGCTGTGTGATGTCTCCGTTCCGTTAACAACCAGCCATGTGCCCCGTCGTCATTCGCGTATGGATAACTCGGAAGACAGCTGTTGCAGCAAACCGTCAGTTGTCGTTGTTCATCAGCCTGTTCTGGACCACTCAAGTCCCTTTGAGGTGCGTTTTGTTGGGGATCTGAACCAGTCTTGGCACAGATCAAGCTTCTTATCTTATCAACACGCCGAGTACCCTCTACCTCTGCTTTGCCCCATCTGTCACACAATTTCAAGTACTCTCTACAAGGTATCCAAGTGCAACCCTCCAGCGGGGTGCCAGAGTAACTTCCACACCAGGTAGCTTTCCGTCCCGTCACGCGGGCACTTGGTGGGTAAACGTCATTCTGAGACTTGGGTCAGATGTCGCTTCTAGCTCAACCAGGTTGGGGCTGAAATGTGGACCGCTTTGACCATGACCTTGCTGGGCCTCCTTCAGGTCAAGATGCCGAGGTACGTGATGTTCTAAACTTGTGAGAAAGTAGAGAAGAGGAAAAAGGAGGTATATGTTGGTTATCGTATGATCTCTGCCTTGGGTTGAGGTCCCACGACGTGGACAAGATAGGTAGCTGCCACCACCATGCTGAACCGCGCCTTGAAAGAATTGTATAAACGGCGTCTCATTCCCAAAGATGGTCACACGTCCCAAATCACACACTCACTACCCATGGACTTCTCAAAACGGTTCCCAAAGTTTACTAACATATATTTCCCTGTCGTCCTCTCAACTGATGCTGCGAAGTCGCCCTAGGTGTACGTACAGTTACCCCTTCTTCTCTGTTGTTTACCCCTTTTCCCACGCACGCTATACTAGAACCAAAATATTTTGCATGGCACAGTACAACAAGCAGTTCTACTCGAAGAAAAACAACGCATTGAATAATAAAAAGCAAAAAATAGATATAGTAAAATCGGTTGCATCGCTTCAGCCCACAACAACCACAGCCAGAGACAACCCACACAACTCAATACAACACAAACAACAGCCCCCTTCTCTTCCAACAACCACCCCTTCTAACCCCTCCTCAACCCACCAACTTCCCCCCGTACATCCCCCTGGCCACCCTCTATTCACATTACCACCCATCCCAACCCCCCTCACAAACTGTAATTAAAACCCAAACGGATTATCCGGTGCTATTAACGCGTCAGCATTTTCATCGCTTCATGGTAATCTAGGTTCAAAAAAACTAAAAAAATAAATAAAAAAAAACTTACTAGCTGCAGCCAAATTCGCCCTCCGTCCGGTAGCCTGCGGCGCCAACTTCTTCGCATCAGGCTGCACCCCGAATCTCACCGGCGGTGGCGGCCCCGTCTTCTGCGGCATCAAAGGCTGCATCGGCGCCGCCAATCCCCCACCCACTGGACTCCCCGTTGTCCCAAACCCAGTCAATCCCGTCATCTGCGGCTGCAGCACACTCATACCCGTCTGCTGAGGCTGCAACGGCATGGGCAGCCCGCCACCAGGAGCAAAAGGCTGTTGCTGAACCGGCGGCTGTCCGAACCCACCAACACCAAACCCGGTAGGCTGCATCTGCATCGGCTGCATGGGTGGTGCCATGCCCGTGGGTTGTGACATGAACGGCCCCGCCGGAACAGGCTGGAAACCTGTTGGCTGAGCAGGAATACCCGTCATCATGGGCTGCATCATGGGCTGCATCCCCGTCATTTGAGGCTGCATCCCCGTCATTTGAGGCTGCATCTGCTGCTGTTGGGCTTGCATTTGGGCGGCGTATTGCTGCTGCATCCGCTGCTGGCTGATCTCGGCTAGGCTCTGACCCGGGGGCGCGACTTGTGTCTGGAAGCCCGTCATCTGGGGCTGGAGTGGTGGTGGCGCGAATTGACTGGGTTGAGCCGTCTGAGGAGCTGATAGTGGTCGAGACGGAGGAGGAGGAGCGATCAAACCGCCTTGACCCTGGGTATACTGAGGTGCCACAGGTCTAGCACGGGCAATGTTTTGCGGGAGCTGCTGAGTGAGCGGCTGTCCGTTGACAACGGGAGCTTGCAGACCACCAAAAAAGCCAGGGGTCGCGCCGGTAGGCTGTGGAACTTGCGCGGGAGCTGGAACCGGGGCAACTGCGGCAGCGGTGGGAGCAGGCGAGAAGTCCAAAGCAGGAGGAGCTGGTGGAGGCTGAACCTGTTCTGGAACTAATGGCTGAGAGAGCAATGACAGTTCCTGCATCGAACCCGTGAGCTTGGCCGTACTGGGCGCGGGAGCGGGGGCGGGAGCGGGAGCGGGAGCAGGGGCTGGCGCAGGAGCCGCAACGGGAGCCGGTGCGGGTTCAGGTGCCTTCGCTGCCGGAGCTGGTTCGGGAGTCTTGGAAGGCTTCACATCCCAAGCATCGTCATCGAATCCACCTGCGGGTTTGCTTGGAGCGGCCGCTGCAGCTGCCGGTCCTGTCGCAGTGGTGGGAGACGCCGACTTGGGCTCGGCACCGCTACCATCCTTCTTAAAGGCATTAGGATCAACAACGTTGTTAGTTTCCACTGGTGGGGCTGGCCGTCCCTTTCTGGTGTTGTTTCGGAGAGCGCCCCCAGGACCCGAGAACAAACCACCACCAGACTCATCATCGCCAACACTACCCTTGCCTCGGGCATACTTCGTATCCAGGTATCGCATAACCTTGATGATATCACCTTCTTTGAATCCCAATTTCCTCAACACCGTAGCATTCACGTCTGGCAGCACGCTCTCATCCATGGAGTCCCTTTCGAACGCTTGACAGTACCGTTCGCAGGACTGAGGTTGGATGTCGCAGTCCAGGAAAAACTGGAACCAATCGTAAGTGGACTTCTTTGGCTCAATAGACGCTCCGACCTTGGTCTTGGAAGACGAGGAACGTCCACTGCGAGCATTCTCGGCGGCAGCCTTCTTCTTGAGATCGGAAAGGGGCTTGTCTTCGTCGAGCGAGATGCCGGTGATCTGCTCGACATATTCCAGATCCGTAATCGACATCTTGGCGATGGGTACCGCGATCCTGACACCGTTCACCTTGTGCAAGTTGAGCTTGCCATCCTTCACCCCGAGGAACTGAGCGTCGACGGTAAAAGACTTTGACCGATCCGTCCACGTCCGCACCTTGGCCGGGTCGGGTTCTTGCAGTAAAGAGGATGGTCAGCGAGCGGTCTTCAAACCCCATAGATCACAAGAAACTTACTCGACTTGACGCTCCCATCCTTCGATTTCGACGAACCCGAGGCTCCGTTCTCGCGTCTGCTGGAGTGCTGTTGTCCCACAGTGTTACCATTTCTGGCCTGAGACAAACTACTACTTCGCTCGGGCAAACGCAATCCAGGGCCTACCTCTGAACTTCTCCCCTCCCTTTCCTTTCTCTCCTCCCGCTTCGCCGCCTTGAGCGCCTCCTTCGTCAATCTCGCCTCCTCCAGCCGGTTCTGCTCGATGGTCGACCGGCCCGCGTTGATACCGGAAGCCGATGTCGGAACCGGAGTGTCGAGCATGCCGGTGACTTCAATGTAGCTGCTCGGAACGACGCCTTCCAACTGGTTCTTAACCCTGCGGACCATCCACCACTCCTCGCTCTTGGTGTCGTCCAAGATGATAACCTCATCACCAATCCCAACCGTAACCTCGTCCTCGCCCTGGGCCAAGAAATCGTACAAAACAACGCCGGTCTTCTGCTGAGGCACCTTGCTCCCCTTGGTGGCTTTGACAATCTCCATCAGTCCCTCAGCACGCACGGCCCCGGCCAGCTCCCCAAGCATCGCAACAATCTCTTCTGCGGTGTCCTTTGCGCCCGCATGAAAGTCGATGCTCTTGCTTGGTTTGACCAGCTCCATAAAGACGTGCTTGCCTTCCCGAGAATAATGCGTCATCAAGTTCGCCGTCCACTCCTGCGATGGGCCGTCCGAAGCATGTTCGGGGGCAATCAAGATGATGCCAGTCCGAAGGTTGATGCCCAGAGTAGTAGGCATCTTCTTCTTCTTGCCCATCACCGAGACCATTTCATTAATGTTATACATGTGAAAGTCGCCAGGGGTGAGTGGTGCCGTGTTTGGAGTCTGAGGAACAGAGTCGCTATAGCGGTCGATGCGATCACTGTCACGGAACCCGTGTGTCTTCAGACCGCCCGAAGCAGGCGCCGAGCGGGCAGGCTCCGAGACCTGAGAATCACCACGCGGCCGGGTCGGAAGAGGTGGCGATTTGACCTCCTGTCCTTCTTCTTCTTCAGCAACATGCCGTTGTCCAGATGGCTGGAGGTCCAATGGCGCGGGGGTATGACCTCCTCGAGCAGCCATCATACCCGCAATCATGCTGGCTGGGTTCGGCGCGACAGGAGGCGAAGCCGGGCTGGCCGGCTCCGATGGGGGTCTCGGGGGAAGGGCGGGGCTGGGTGCGGCATCGCTCGGCGTCCTGACGGGAAGCGGAGGCGGAGTTGGGATGGACGGTGCGGCCTCCTCCTGCTTTTGTCCACCAGCCGCAATCTCAATGTAGTTGGCCGGCGCGAACCCGAAATCTCCTTGGTACCCTACCAAAATCCAATCCGGGTCAGTAGTATCGTAAACGTCGAGCTGGGTCTCCTCGGGGAAGGACAGCTCCTCGTCGGTTTGCCTGGTGTATTCATACAGCGCGCGAGCCTTGCTTTCCGGTTTTACCTGCAGCCATTGTACACCTCGTATCAGCGAGACCAAAGAATGGCCAAGTACCCTCCAATGCTCCGACGTGACGTACCTCCTCGATGTAGTTATTCGGGATCAAGCCAACCGGCTCATCCTCATCCTCGGCCGTAGCCTTCTTCTTGGCCTTCCACCAGTCATCATCCGTGCTCTTTTCCAACACATACAGAACGTCGCCCTCGGTGATTGACAGTTCCCCCTCCGCCTGGGGAGTGTAGTCGTACAGGGCCTTGTACACACCAAGGAACCCCATTGCTGCCGCAGTCTTCGTAACTCGAGCTGGATCGATCGTTAAGGGGGGGGGTGGAGCGGGGTGCCGCGCGCTATCGGTCGAGATGGTCAATGGTACGAAGCATTCGGAAAGGGGGTTCACGGCGTTGTTGGAAAATGGGTTGTTGCCGTCACAGGCGGCGAAGGGCACTGCGCGCGCGCGGGGAAAGGTTGATGCAACAGTAGATTTCCCTCTGCTGGCTGGTTTTTCCTTGACTGTTGACTGTTGACTGTTGACTGTTGACGTTGGGCTGTAGCCGAAGCCAGTGGACTTGGCGCTTCCAGAGAGAACGCTGGACTGTTGCAACAGGCGGACGAATCGAATGCGAATGGGAAAGTGGACAAACGTGGGCGTTGCCCCGGAAAGTGGACCGAAAAGGCGCGAGCGTGTGGTCTTTTGCCCACAAATGGCTCGCTCTTCCGCCGGTGGTGGTGCTTCTTCTCCGTCCAAACCTTTCTCCCTCACTCTCTCCCTCTTGTCGTCCTGGGATAATCAAAAAAAAGTCGGATAAGTTGGTTACGAAAACAATAACATGCAAAAGGAGGTGGTCGAGAGATGATTGAATGAATGGGGACCCAGAAGCTATTGCTCGGCGGACCGGGGGAAATTGGCCGGGCTATTCCCAATATGTTTCAAAGGCTAGACTGGACAGGAGTTGAAGATGTGCCTGCAGGAAGGCGTAACGTTAAAAACGCAATTGTGTAGATAGGTATGCACATGGTCTAGGTTTGTCTAGGACGAGTGAAAAGCTGACGTCTCATAGCAGAATTCACTTAACACATACATGTGCAGGAGTCCGCCCGGGCAGCCTTCTCTTTCCTGTCTCTGTGCAGCCTGGCAGTCAGCCTTAGATAACGCACTGTCAGTCCCTGCCTGGCAGCTGGCGTTGATCCCGTCTGCTGAAAGTGGGTGGGGGCATTTAAACAGAGCGCCACGTGCTCTTCCACGGGTCTGGAACCCTTTGGAAAAAGGGGGGTGAACGGTCGCCCCTGAACACCGGACGATGTAAACATGGTCCAAACATGATGGGACCGTTGCTTTGAGATTCATCAAATTCTCTATCTATCCAGACCTTTCTTAATATTTATCCAGATGGTTCCCGAAGCCAAGCTCGGAAATTTCCCTAGTTACCGCGCCCCTCCTTGGAAGCATCTCTCTTAGAAGACACCTTCCGCAGCGCAGCGTCGTCACTCTCATGCATCGAGCTCTGCCTTGTGCTATCCCGCCGCCTCCGCGAAACAACTCCCGGGAAGTATCTCGGCTCATGACCTGAAATGTGTTCCTCCGAGCCGGAAACCGTCAATGGGGAAGCCGTTACTGGGCTTGAAAAGACCTGGGATTGTGCGCTAACTGCCGGGCTACCGGTCTCAACCCTGGCGGACTTACCAATAATGTTCGGGCCCTGAGCTTGCGAGGCGGGAGATGGCGCATGGCTCTGTTGCTTGGAATCCGCCGTGACAGTATTCTTGGAGGGCATTGCAAGGGACGCCACGCTCTGCGCGGCGGCATCCACAGCAGCCGCATTTTCAGCGATCGATGTGTATCTCTCCACCCTGACAGCAACAGGTCAGTCTCAACACAAACTTTGAGCATCCAAACAAGGCACAAAACTCACATTCTGCGCTCCTCCATTAGAGTGCGGTACCGGAACTCCTCTCTTCTATCAGGTACGTTGGTCTTCACCATGTTGCCCCGAGCACCCGGAATGTTGAAGTTGGGCCCTAACCACTGCTGCTTCACCGAGTACTCGTAGCCGCTCTGCTTGACAGAGTTCTTAGCCAGCTCGCACATATCGACCGGGCTCAGCTTGTAAATCTGCGCCGCGACAGCGTACTCCTCAATCAACGGTTCCTTGGTAAAGGCAAACTGAAGCGGGTCGTCGGTTGACAACGACACGTTCAATCCACGTTTGAAGTACTGGTAGAAGGGGTTCCTTTCGTAGGCCAAGAACAAGGCGTTGTTGCTGAGGGGCGACATGGCGATGCCGATCTGTTCGAGATAGAAAATGTACTGCAGCAAGGGAACCTTCCGGAGAAGCAGTCCGTGACTGATGCTGTGGCAACAGAGGGCAGCGGCAGCAAGATGCTCGCTGTCACCTGCTTCGCCGCAGTGCGGTCGGAGAACAAAGGTGTTGAAGCCCCGCCTCTTGCGCCAGACGTTCAGCGAGGTCATGTTGGCGAACAGATAGTAGATCCAGTAGCTGTAAGGAGGATTCTGCTTGCTATCCCACACCCGAGGGACTGGAAACTTCTTGAATAACCTCCTCTCGACCTTGCTTTCGTCATCGACACTATCGAATCCAATGACTCTTTGCAGGAAGACGTGGAGTTTGGGGTGACTATTTGGGTCTTTTGTGACTTCAAACAGAGGCCGGAAGATATTCACAACCACTTGTTCGAAATTACCCATCAAATCGCTAGCCTTGTACACATCATACAGGCGAGGGATCTGAATGAGCCACCGGACATTGTGAGAGAAGAGCTTGTTGTCAATAACCCAAGCCGCAAGTTTGTCCCACTCGTCAAGCGACCGTCCGTAGATGGAAATGCGCCATTCCACCATCTGGTACTTGCTCGACTCCAAATCGGAGATGACCTCTTTGGTGATCTCAGCCAGGTAACGACCATTGATAAAGTTGTCCGTCTTCAAGAAGATGGTACGCAGTCGAGATTCGCCAATAGGGTTGTACTTGAGGTTGAACTTGTCGAACCGGTGGAAGGAGTCCTTGTGGGCGTGCATGTCCAGCGTGTCGATACTCAAATCATAGGCCGTGAGGTTGATACTTTCAAACACCTCCGCCAGTGTCAAATGCTTGCCATCTCTGTACAAAACGATCTCGTCCGGAAACTTCTTCATTTTGCTCTTGATGAACCGCAGCAGATGCTTCTGGTTCATACAAGCAGAGTGGTGAACGTGCGTGTCCACCTTTCTGACGTTGTAAAAGTCACGGTGAGGCACCTTTTTGCTGTCGGCGGTCTCCTGGTACTCGTTCAACAGCTGATAGAGGTTGAACTTGCCCTCCAGATACTGCAACCGCCGGAAGGCAAAGCTCTTGCTGGGGCCGTCCGATGACACGCTCGAAATCTCGTCGAGATCAAGGTAGTACTCTTTGATGGTAGGCACCTTGATGACAGGCGAATTTGTTTTGCTCGCCTCCTCGGTCTCATACACCTGGTAGACGCCGTTGTCATCAAGTCGGTATGTCATCTCGCTCGGACCCGGGAGGGGTAGCAAGTCATCCATGTCGAAATCCTCGCCAATATCCTGCCCGGGCTTCCGCTTACTCCTATATGGCTTTTGGGGAGTGTCGGGAATATCGAAAGATTGGTCGCTGGAACGCTGCTTATCTTTGTCCATGCTCAGAACCATGCTATTAGCCATGCTGTTGTAGGCGCTGTTCTGAGCCTTTGTGCTCCGGCCAGCCTTGTCTCTCTCCTCGCTCCACGCTGGCTCTGGGGGCGGCGGGTAGATGGGCCAGCTAGGGTCATCTTTGGGATTGTCCTCGGGGCCTTGATTAGATAGGCTGATGTATCTGTGACGAATATTCAAAATGTTCTGGATCCTTTGGAATATGGTGCTCAATTCCGCTGTGATCTGAGGGTCCGCGTCCATGTAGGTGCTGCTTCCGATACCCGCAACAGCGCCCGTGTTAAGGAGCATCTGCTGCTGAACCGCTGGGTCGATTTGATTCCCGGGAGCGCCCGCGGCGTTGTTGAGATTGGTGAAGCTACCGCGGCTTGGAAGGCTGCTCAAGCCAAAGTGACTCGGATCGCGCCTCGCTGCGCTGAGGGGAGGCTCATATCCAGATTCGGGCAGGATCGCCGGGTCGAGGTCTGAAAGCCTGATCCCGCTGGCGTTGTGCGCGGGGTTCTGGCCCAGCGCGGTATCGATATTGCCCAAGGTGTGAGACGTCCCCGAAGAAAGCAATGGGCTTCCCTGAGGGGAGAACTGGGTCTGTGTTTGCGTCTGCATGGTGCGGCTGTCCGTCTGGCTTCGCTGGTAGAACAGTTTGGCCTCTGACTGTGTCATTTGGCGTTCGGCAACGAGGTCGAAAAAGGCGGTCTTATGGGGCATGTCTCGGGGAAGCATGCCCTCCTCGAGCTCTGCATCATCCGCCCTGCGGACGTGGCCATCCGAACCAGGACTTTGGGCAAGTGAATCGGGTGCCCCGTGAGAGCGGCCATGTTCGTGTTGTTCGAGCAAACCGTCGGATTCCGTGTCACTCTGCCCGTGCCGGGTGTACTCCTCGTCGTCCGAATCGTTGGCCGGCATTTGTGTAGCTGCAAACCTGGGCGACGTCGAGTTTGACGACGGGTCATGCGAGAATGAGTGTTCTGTTCACTGCATTAACCGGCTGTTCCACGCGCGTAGACAGGTCACACTCAAGTTGGCATTTTGAGCGGTTGGCAAACGCAGGACTGACAGAGCCCAGAGCAACAGCGAGGCGTGGTAAGAAGCATTCCTAGGTAGCAAATGTAGAGACAAACTTACGGCACATCGTTGAGGCTGATCGTGGGCAAAAAGGAGGGGTAGAAAGCACAAAAAATAATTAGATACCGCACACTCTTGACTGACTTTTGACTGGCTGTTTTTCCAAATCCAAACCAGCTTCTTGAGTGCTCAGCTCCAGCCGTTGGTTGGATAATATATACAGGCGCCCATCAGGACCAATGTCTTGGTTGAGTCACCGCCCCCTCAACGAAGTCCTCTCCCTTCTTGGGCTCTGACACTTTTCACCTATCGTTTTAGCGATAAGGCAAGGCATGACGTACCAGGGCGAGGCGCTAATCGCCTGCCAAGCTCAGCTAAGAAGCTCTTTGTTCTAGCGGCTTAGCAAGCATGCATACCGACCCCAGCCGCCGCGGGAACCCCTGGATTGGAACGTTCAGGGTCCCACTGGGAGAAGGGGCACGGCGCCTTCCGGGCGGACTCATGCTCACAAGCACCGGCCCGAAACAATGTTGTTTCTCGGTATCAGTCACATGGCATCCAACCAGGAATGCTAAGTGGTGGCTGTTGCGCCCAACTGGGAAGGTGAACAAGTGGAAATCTCGGCCCTATATGGGGCCTACCATGTTTGTATCAGGTAATATCTACAACTGGGGCTTGCTCACAAAGCAGCTCCTCAGGATTTGGTCGGCGCGGTGCCCCTCCTGCTAGGCGGCTTCCGCTTTCCGTCCAAAGAGTACAGTCCTCCTGCGAAAAATACAATACAGGCTCCTATCAGCGTTCCAAACGCCAGCCGGTTTCCAAAGAGCCATATACTCAACAACAGACTGATCAACTTGCGAATGTTGAGAACAATTGTCACTGTCAGAGCCGAGCTAGCTGCAGCCAAGAGGTTGACGCCCCGAATGCAGGCATACTGCGTCAAGACGTTGAGCGTGAGGTAGAACAGTTGGCTGGGTATGTGTATCTTCTCGACAAGCCGTTGCAGGCTGGGTGAGAAGTTAGGATAGTCCTCCGGCGGGGGGATTGGAAGCGACAGCGGAGGGCTGTTGGCAAGCTTCATGAACTGTCTAATCAAAGACGGCAAGAATGGCAGGAACAAGGGGATCGAGAGAAGATGCGAGTAGAACATGTTCTCCTTCCACTGCGGGCCGTACATGCGGTACGTCTCTTCGGTGTAGAGGCCCATGATAGCAGAGAGGACCTGCGCGACGAACAGGATTGTGAGGCCAGTTACAAAGCTCGTAGCCCCGGCAGATCCACTACTCGTAGTTCCCTACATCACACATTAGCTTCATGTTCATGTCCATAGGACCCCGATAAACCGTGCCGACATACCTTGGTCTGCGAATCAGACCAGGCGGCAGTGATCACTCCCACAGTAAGCAAGAGCACAGCTGTCACCTGGATCCGAGAATATCTCTTGCCGTACAAGCTCCCAGCCAGCATGGTGGTGATGCTGCCTCCTGAGCGCAAGATGATGTGCACCGGTACAGAAATGTCATAGCTAAAGGCGTGGTTGTTGAGAACATTGATGGCGAAGAACAGTACAATGTTGACGAGCCAGCGGCGAATTGGGACTCTGTTGGATTTGAGGTAGAACGGCGGGCGTCTGCTGTCGAGTTGGGAGGGGAGACTGGTGATGGCGACAAAGATGAATTGCACAAAAGTCAACAAGAAACCTGGCCGCAGCGCAACTGTGTTAGTGCCGTCGCCCAATTGCCCATCAGAAAGTGAAACATACCGCTGTCAGGTTCCACCTTGATGATTGACTCGAGCGCAAAGACATTGGAGCAGCAGCCGCCAAAAATCAGCGACAGCATAGCTCCAACGGCCAGCCATTGCGGGATGGTCTCGATAAACATGCGCCCTGCGAGCGCCATGGCGCGACTGAAGACCGGACGGTTGTCATCAATGCCATACATCTCGGCCTTCTCAAGGGACGGAGCGGCGTTGATAACGCGGGGCGACGGTGCCGGCAAACTGAAGCCCTTGTCGCCGCGATCTTTGTTGTTCGAAGGCGTTTGCTGCAGTTTATGCGGCGCCGGGCGACGACGGGCGGCCATGGCCAGGGGTTGTGGGCGGCGCGGGGGCCGTTACGACGAGCGCATACAGGTTCGGGAATATTGTTAACGGAGAATAGGGGGCTGACTCGGCCTTGCCCAGCTATGCGGATAGGCTGTAGCGATGCAAGAAGAGACTCTGCTGAAACGGCGGCCCTCGCACAAGTGCACGAGTGTTGGTTTGGATGTTGCCCTGTCGGCTGCTGACGGGTGGGCGAGGGCAAGTGATGGCGGGGCAGGCAGAGAAAAAAGCGAGTGTGTCAACGGCAGCGAGTGGAGAGTTGTTTGTTCTCGAGAGGGTGGACGGTGGACGGTGGACGGTGGACGGCCAGTTGTGTGCTGACACGATGTTGTGGTTCAGGTTCAGAGGAAACAAACTGGCATCAATTACTTCGGCTTTCTGCGGCGGCGGTAGCACCAGCATTAAAAACGCCAATCCCTCCCCTAAGTGGCCAGCATTTTCGCAGAGTCGCCCGTGCAGCCGTTGCTTAAATATCTCGTCGTTGCAGAAACCCAGGGCTACGTTACTCTGGTTTTCGAACTTCCATGTGGCCACAAGACAAGGCGACAAGCCTCCAGAAGCACGGTGGAGATGTTCCGCGATACCCACCGCCCGCCATGATCCATGTTAAGATTGGGCGGAAGCCTGACGGGCAAGTGCCCTGAGATTTCAGTGTGGCTTGCCATTTGCCGAGCCGGGATCTTTTGCTGGCTTCCTTGGCTGAAGTCTCCCACTGAGGTCCCTCTGCAAGTCGTATTTGTGGTGGTGGGGTGCAGCTGGGAAGAATGCTTGAGATTGTTGAACCTGCATGCCCAGATCTTCGGCCGGTAGTTCAAAGTTCGATATCTGCTTCTTTGCCCGGGAATATGGATTGATGGTGTAAGTGGCTTGATACGGGAGCATTCCGGCGGGTCTCGTCTCGTATGTTTCAGTGTGTTTTCGGCTTTTTATCAAGTCCGTTCAGGCGGGGGATGAGAATCCGAAGCCCGGGTTTGGTCTTGTTCGCAGATGCAAGTGACACATGGCATGTGAATTTCTGATATGATATGACCGTGGACAATGAGGGTCATAAGCATGCTCTGGCAAGCAACTGGCACCACTAGGAGAAGTACTAGTTTGTAGCCATCTCAACTACGCCTCCCCACAATGGTTGACTTAACAACTGGCAATTCTACTTGGAGTTTTACCAGTACATGTCAAAGTCATACCTTTTACCTCCCTGTAGGTTGGAGATGGGTTGCCGTCCTATCCCCCGAAATGTGAGGCACCTGAGTTCTTCTTTTCATTTCACAGCAGTTTTACTGGGGGCATATATCGTAAACATATGCCTCGCACAGAATGTGATGTCAGGTAAGATAACTTACCTTAGATACAATTGGGAGCAGTCTTGAGCACTCTGTAAGTGAACCATGGAACATACGGCAGTGAAACGGCAGAACGGCCTGTTCAACCCTAACCCATCTCAAATCACAAGCCCCACAATGCTTGGCTGCGGCTACCAACCACAACAGGAGCTCACAGCTCATCATCATTCACCACTCACTTCATCAAACATTGTCAAGCAGAACGGTCACCTCAACACAGCAAAAAACAATCCCTTTCATCAGCACCACTTTACAGAGCTACAAACTTAGCTACAAATACACAGACTCTCTGTAGCCCTTTAATTTCATGCTTTCCGTAGTACTGAAATGAGCCTGCCACCATGTGTGTCTCTCATAACCCACCCCCCTATTCACTACTGTCGGCATACTAACATTACATTCCCCAGGACCGTCTTCGCACTCATCATCATCAACAAGGCCGGCGGTCTCATTTACAACCGAACCTTCCACGAAGGGGGCCTAAACAAAATCAGCACCAACGACTATCTCGTCCTCGCTGGTACTTTCCATGGGTATGAGGCCGCCACTCCTCACTTTGTCCTTACTGACACCCATCACTTCAAGCGTTCACGCCATTACAGCCCGCCTCAGCCCCATCCCCACCCCAGGAGCAAACCGCAACTCGGCCTCATCAGCTGGCACCATGACCCGGCCGGAACCACCATCCGGATTGGAAGTCCTAGAGTCAGAAAACTTTCGGCTGCAATGCTTCACTACTCTGACAGGCATCAAGTTCCTCCTCTTCACCGACACAACACAAACAAACGTCGACTTGACCATGCGGCGGGTCTACGAGATGTACACAGACTATGTCATGAAGAACCCATTCTACCAGTTGGAAATGCCGGTGCGCTGCGACATGTTTGACAGGAAGTTGTTGTCGTATATTAGGGAGATCAACAACAGGTAGACAGTGTCTGCTGGTCAAGGGCTGGTGTTGGTCTGTCAAGTGTCGGATTCAAGCATGAGGAGTTATCAGGCGTTCATGGGAAACATTATGAGATCCACAGTGCGATTAGGGGAATTACTCCGCCGTTTAATGACAAAACAGATTTATTCTACAAGAAGAAGCCCTTCCGCTGGGGGCATAACCGCTGATTCTTTGGGAAGAGTGGATATCGTGTGCCATCACACATTCTGAGCGCGATTCGAAGCCATTGGTGCCCTGTTACTAAGAGGTGTCCATCTTATCATCATCCTTCTTGTTGCCACTAGGCTCTCCGTCTTTGCCCAGCAGAGGTGTTGACTCGTTCTCTTCCTTGACAGTCTCCAACGTGTTCTGACCAGCAGCCTCCGCCTCGGCACGAGCTGCCCTCTCCTGCCGGGCCTTTTCCTCTTCCATACTCATACGCAGAGCCAGCGCCAACTCTGGGTCAGCGGACGGGTCGACGCCGAACTCGAATTCCTCGGCAGCACTGCCACCACCGCCGGCACCGCCTTGACTGGCATTCTCTCCAAGCAAAATGGGTGTAGCGAGAAGCTGATCGCTGAGCAGCTTGGAACTGGGGGGAATAACCTCCAGATGCGAGCCCTGGCCACTGCCCTTGACTATTTCGTTGAACGCCGTGAGCTTCTTGTGATTCTCCTCATCTATATCGCCAAACAGCACAAAGTCGACACTCGTGTTGGCCTTCTTCATCTTCTTGGCGAGCTTGACCAGGTCGCTCTCGATGTCTTCGATGGGGGAGCAGACAAACACGACGATGCGCGCCCGCTGGGATTTGTTTTGTCGGTGCTTGAGGGCGAGCTACAGAAGACACCATCGGTCAGTATTATGAGAAGTTGATCCTCACTGCGCAGCAACTCACATGTGCTACTTGAATACCAGTCGCAAGATGAGCGGATCCACGGATGTTCTTTTTCGTCCGATGCAAGCCTTCGAGGATCTTGCCTTGATCTACCGTAAGAGTCGCCAGAACCTCAGGGCCCTTGCCGCCCATGCTCATAAGACCGACCGACGACTCGGGGTTGCCCTGGATGACGTTCTGGAAGAGGATGTTAATGGCATCGCATTGCGCCTCGAACCGGGTTGGTGTGTAGTCGCCGTTCCTGCTGCTCTCGCTGTTGTCCACCACGATCATGACCGCCTCGAGCACCATGTTGGGCAGTTGGTTTGGGGTGTTGTCTGAATAAGGAGAAGCAAAATTGGACTGGCCGTAGTTTATCAGTAAAACACTGACAAAGGGAGATGGGCTGTGCAATTGTCGGGTGGTTTGAAGTTGAAGCTTCGAAAAGCAACTGGAAGTCAATGTGCTGGGGTAACAGAGCTCCCGCCTGCGTAAGGCGGTTCAGCCTGGAGACCGTCACGCCGACACCCAACCCTGGTCCAAAGCCTCAAGGTAGCGTCACCGATAAGGCCTCACACTGTGCCGCTATCAGCAGGTAGCGGTACCACCTGGGGTTGCGCCTGGCTGACCCCACCAAAATTCAAGCCCCACAGGCAACCGTGCGCCCCCAAACACCTAGCTCTGGCATTTGTTTACTTTGCAAACGCGGGCCACTCACGTCAAAGATGGCGGGTAGCCCTTCCCACATTTCGACTGTTCACTCAACTCGCCCCTTACGGATCTTGTTTTGACCAGAATTTGGCACAGGACTTCTACAATTCAAATATTCTACGGACGAAATACTTGATCTATCCCCTACAACCGCGTTCATCAGCCTATTGCGCCGTAATTTCTTCCCACTCCGATAAAATCACAGAACCAATGTCGAGCGACAACGAAATGGCCATGGTGCCGACAGAAACGGCCCTAGACGGTCAAAGGAGTCCGATCAAGATGAGGAAAAGAGGTGTCACAGCCACGCAGAAGCAGGCTCTCATGGAGAACCTTCAACTCGAGAGTATGTATCCCACTGTTACTTGACGCGACAAACATAATTAACACCCCCCTCAGTTACCGAACGAGCCCGCAAACTCCGAACAAACTACAGCATCCACGCGCAAAGTCTTCGGACACGAATTGAAATACGCGTCAACCGCATCCCAATGTCCCTCCGAAAAATGAAGATGGGCGACTTGCTTGACAAGTACTCCAACCAACAACGACCCCCCGTAGCCGGCTACCTCAAAGGACCCCCCGTACCAGAAAAGGACTCCAACCCTTCCAAGGTCTACCCTCCCCGAGCAGGAGGCGTGACCTACCCATCCGCAGCAGCAGGTGCCCCGCCCAAGCGCCGCAGCCACGAGATGACCGGCGGCGACAAGGAAAACGAAAACGACGCGCTCGCTAACCCGAAGAAGCGTCCCAGAGCCGAGCAATTGCCGCCGCCATCGTCATCCCAGGCGCAGCCTCCTCCACCACGAAGCCAAAACAACAGCAACGTCCTCTCCCCCACCTCCTCAAACACCCGGACGGTCGGTAGATGCAACCCCACGACTACACCAGGCAACACCATCCGCTCGGGAATCGCCCGCCCAACGGGAAATGTCTCCCCGACCAAAGGCACCACGTCAACCTCCCACTCTTTACACAATACCATCTCCCGTCCCCCGCCGTCGGTCTCCCGCCCTGGAACATCGGCTTCGGTCAGAAAAATGAACTTTTCATCATCCACCTCCACCACAGCCTCTTCCTCCGCAGTGAAGAGAAAACGCGCCTTGACAGCTGCAGCGCCTACCCCGCAAGCGGTAAGAACAACCGGTGCCAACCGGACTGGGCAACAACAACGAAGGATTAGTGGCACTTCGGAGTCTAGCGAGGCGAGCACGGGAACGGTGATTAAGAAGCGGCCGGCGACGGCGCCGGGGGAGAGGCCCCCGATCACGAAGGCGATGGCTGGGGGAAGTGGGCACGCAAAGAGCAAGAGTGGTGTTTCTGGGGTGGGAGTGGGGAAGAAGGCGGCGACTGTTGGGGCGAGCGCGGGGAAGAAGGTCGTTGCCGCTGCGGCGGCGGGAGGGAAGGTTGGGACGACGGGGAGTGCAGCGGGACGGGTGTTGAGGAAGAGGGCGCAGGCGTAGGGGAGATATGAAGGGGCGTGTTCTGTTCTGATGACGTTGTGTTAGTATTTTGGTATTATTTGAGGGCTTTGGGAGAATCGGGTGGTTGGTGGGCATTATCATTGCACGTGGCGTTTTGTTTTAGGCTGGCCGTTGGGTACAGGATAGTACAGTTCGATATGGGATAAGGGGCCATAGGATATAGCAGTCAAGGGGCGGGTTTGTGTGGTGTTTTTTTTTATATATATATCCAGTTTTTTCCACCCGGTAGAAGGGGTTCATTCTAGCATGTCTTTGTTATTTTTTACAGCACCAACAACTATTTGGCTCTTTGAAGCACAAAAGAAACATCCTTTCCAGATTTATCTACGAAACTGAACCCAACACGCTCTCCATGTTTATCCTTGTTTAACCAGCAGCAGCCCCCTTCTTCTTCTTATCTTCTACCAGCTCAATGTTATCCTCGGGCACATCCTTGTACTTTTCGAGGATGAACTCCTCAATTTCATCACTGACATCACCCTGGACTACGATTTCCTCACCGCCCGAGGGGGTTTTGGTGACGGACGAGCCGGTCGCGAATTTCTTACCAAAGTCCTTGGACACCTATTTTTTTTTGTCACTGTCAACATCCCCCTGCTTTCAAACGAATATCATGGGGGGGTAATAAGATTACCTTTTTCAAGTCCAACCCAAAAGCCTCCAGCCCAGAGACAGAGGTGACATACTTGCGCTTGTTGCGCTCGATCCGCTTGATGGTGACGACGCTGTTGGAGAGCCTTTCGGCCTGCTTCTGCTCGGCGGCCTCGGCTTTCGCGGCCTTCTTTTTGGCGTCTTTGGCGGCGCGTTCCTGGGCTTCAAGGGAGAGGGAGGCGGTTGCTGCGGAGAGGGCTTCGGGGGACCAGATCTTGGAGTAGAGGTCCGGGTGGGACTTTTCGAGCCATTTCTGACATTTGGCGGTTGTTCCGCCGTATTCACAGTACTAAGAGACGGGGTGTTAGTTTGGGTTAAGGGGTGTCGCGTGATGGGTTGCGTGTTGGAAGAGATGGGCATGCGCAGGAGGAGGGGAAGGGTGGCGGGAGGCAGTTCGTACCTCGGGTGGTAGTGTGCACACTGGAGAGTATAGGTCAGCTATGGTTGTCTTATGGCTTGTGCTCGCGACGGCGGGAGAAAAGGGGTAAATAGGGGAGGTGGTGAGCATCGCGACAGCCACAAACAGGTGATGTCACTGTGAGGGACAGCTCCAGGATGGAGGGGCAGAATTGCTAAGAAACGGGGTTCCCTACCACCACAGTAGGTCACATGCCGGCTGGCAGCAGAGGTCTCGGCCATTACAGTTCGGGAGTTCTGACGGGTACAGAAAGCGAAGTTGGGTTTGATATGATAATCGCGAGGTTGTTATCGTGGATGTTCGCCTGAATGGACTGCCCCTCCTAGGAATTGGACTGCGGGGCTGACTCTGATGGCGGGGCACTGCGACAGGAACAAAAAGCAACGAAGCTGGAAGGGGAAGGCGGAGACAGAGCTCTCTGGCAGTTGATCTGTGGCAGAATTCAACCAATCATTGTTTACAGTTTTGCATGTGAGCCCCGCATTATCTTTCAGCGGCTCGAACTCCAAAGCCTCGAAGTGATGGCGGCAAGCCGGCGCTTCCATCTCGACAATGTGCTCTTGTGCAATCTTCTATCCCTTTTCGGTACGCCTTCGAAGCTCCTTCCGTGTCTGATTGACTTTCCGACATGATCACGAGTCTCAGCACACCGGCTAGCGATTAGGGAGATTATCACGGATCGACTATCACCTACCTTGGATGAACTCGAAGCTCTGCAGTCAGCATCACCCGTTCATCTCATGTCACCAGCGTCGCGCTCGATCACCACTGTTCGGCACTCGTCACTCATCACGATTTCTGTCACCGCTCACCACTATTTCGTACCACCAGCCGAGCATCTGAACAACAGGTCTGTGAGAGCGCAAGTGTTCTCTCAAGGTTGGCTCTCTGGCTGTATCTATTCTTACTCTCACACATATGGAAGCTTCCGGTTTTCGGTCATAAGCTGCATATATGGGATGGGGTAGCAGCACATCTGCCGAGTTGGCAGTTGGGGCAATCTTCACAATTGCGAAGAAATGCAAGCAATCAGCCGACAGGAAACACACACCCAAAGTTCCGTCGAGATGGGGAGGTGTGGTAAGACAGCCAGGAACAGAAGATCTGGTGTTTCCTGTCACTCTCTATCTTGGCGCTCACGGCACTGTTGGCATTACATTGCCACATTCACACAGCTATTGTGCATCTAGTAGTGATAGCTTGGCTGGGCTGGAGCGAAAGTGATGGTGATAGTGATCAGAGCTGAGCTGGGCTGGCGGGATGGGATATATGCAAGTGCTACCGACCTTGAAGAAGCACCGGAGGCCGGCAACAAGCGTACTAGATGGGCGGCTGCGCCAACGGACCGGAGAGGAGGGCCATAGGCTATCACGTTATGTCGAGGGAGATCGACAGGTCGGCCGAGTGGCGCTCTCAACGAAATGTTTCTTGGATGTGGTGTTTCCTGGTCACGACTGTTGGTCTCTGCCGTTTCACGCCGCCACGAAGCATCATGCGAAGGCCCATTGCGTGCAGCTTCGTCGACATGGGTAAAGGTATTGAGGTGAATGGTTTTTGTGGAGATGACGAAAAGGGTGGGTGGTTCATCTTGGGGGAAGAGGCTGTCGGGACCAATTGAGGGAGGACAGGCGCCGTTGTAAGCGCCCGCCTTACATCTGGCGTTGCACCTCTCGCTCTTATTGGCTACACCAGCTGCACTCTGTTCCTGGAACTGCCACCATCAAGACCTCATTGGCGCGCGCCTTGTCTTCGCATAGCATTTATCGATTCGTCGTCGACCTGTTCCTGTGGCCATGCGTCCGCTGATTCGCTGCCGCCGTCGATATTGCACTGGTGATGCTGCCGGACGCATACTAGTGTGCCAATGTTGAGAGACACCCGCCAGACGGCAGCAAAGAAGCCGTCAGAGATGCCGGTTCAGCGTGCCATCTGCGCTTCTCTGACCGCGGTCACACCATGTCGATGACTCGATCTGTCAGTCCCATCAACGTGGCGGGAAGGAAGCCATCGAATCTTGCCGTTAGCCGCCTCGGTGGGTATGCATCTCGATCCCATGTCGTTGGTGTCTCTTTGGTGGAGGGCTTCTTATAATATCTCGCTTTCCGGTCACCTGGCTCCGTTGGCAATTTGGAGTCTTCCCCATTCTCTTCTCTACGCCTCTTGCGCACTTACATTATAGTGCTTCGTTGACCGAAGCCGGTCCTGTCTTTCACACCATCTTTCTTAATTAGTGTTACATTTCCGGCGCAGGTCGTCTTCCGGCTTACCTGACAGAGTTTATTTTGCGTGTTTGTGCCACGCTTTTTGGAATATTGGATCCTACCAACGATACCAGTTACCATAATGTCCGACCAAGTTTTGCTGCCCCAGGTTGCGTACCGGCCACCCTCCCCGCAGGGTCGGCGGAGGCCGGCGCGGACACTTAATCCTATAATGGAGGAGCCAGAGCACTCGAGAGACTCGTTCGCCTCGAGGAGGAGAAGGAACGGGCCTTCGGTTGAGAAGATTGAACAGTGGCTTTCCCCCATGAGCGACCACTTCCCCACACCAAGAGGAATGCACTTTCTGGCCGCCCCGATCCTGCCAGCTACACCATCAGTCCTCTCCCAGGCAACTAACGAGAGCGAGCCCGAGCTCGATAATGACGACGTCAGCTCCGAAGCTTCATCATCAAACCCATCCTTCCAGTGGAACCACAACAGCAACAACCGAGAGAGTATCATGACCGATGTCACCGAGTTTGATGATCTGTACGATGTGTCCGATGACGAGATCCGACGAAAGCAGCGTCTTCAGGCAAACGGTATCGGCCGGCAACGGAGCTCCACCCGGAGCTCAAGGAGTTCAAGGAACCTCAAGAGATCATCCAGGGCCTCCCTTGAGTTTCGCCGGTCATTGACCCCTCTTGTGATCCCAGAGGAAGCCCAGCAAGCCGCGAAGAAGGTTTTGTCGCCCATCCCACCAACACCGCCATCCGCTGTTGCCATGTCACCAGCTATCATGTCACTTATGGAACTGAGGCAAAGACAAGATACTCCCCGCGTCTCAGCCCCACCATCTCTCGACGGCAGCATCAACTCGGAGGAAATGGCCGCCATGTCAGCACCACCCACTCCCGTGGTTGGTTCTGAGTATGGTGCCGATGAGGAGTGGTCTGGAGTTCGTCTCCAGCCTGGTGCTCTCGAGACTCTCCAGGCCCTCGCTGGTGACGAATCAGCGTTTGCTGAGCAACCCACTCAGGTTATTGAGGTGCCCCAAGAGATGGCTCAAACCCGCAGACAGCCTCCCCGCATCATGACCAACTTGAACCGGGCCCCATCAGCAGCCCGCCTGTCTCTTGCTGATCTCAGCAAGCTCGAGATTCCATCCCCAGGTGGCTTCTTTTCCGAGCTCTCGTCTGCCAGCCGGCAAACATGGCACGCTGAGAAGAACACCGAGGAAACCGATGAGGGCCAACCCCCTACTTCTACAACCGCTGAGAATTTTTACAAGATCCCATGGAGCCGCGACAGAGTTCCTCCCCCACCACCCAGGCCACTGCACCTCGACAACCTGCCATCAGCCATCATCGAGCGTGTTGTTGAGTTCCCCGAGACCCAGGGCCAGGAGGACCTCCCGACAGCCATTCGCATTGAGCCTACCCCAGTTCCTCTTACTGCTATTAGAATTCCACCCACTCCTAGACAGTCTGAGGCCACTGCTTCCGAGACCGCTGTTGGCGAGCCCAGCTCACCAATCGTTGTTACTGAGATCATTGCCGAGCTTGACCGTGACTATGTCGCCAAGCAAGAGGAGAATGTTGTCTCCCACGCTGGCCGCACCCAGATGTGGCTCATGGCTCAGCGCGCCTACCTTCAAGGTGTTGCCGGCTTCTCTGATGAGGCCGAGGAGCAAGAATCTGAGGCTTCTGAGCACGAGTCCGAGGCCGAGGACAAGGTCGAGGAGCCCAAGGTTGAGGCTACCGAAGAGGTGCCCCTGAAGAAGTCCAAGTCCGTCCGCTTCTCCGCCCTTCCCCTGGACAACTTCCCTCAACCCCCCAAGAAGCTCCCACCCAAGCTCCTCCGTCAGGAGTCGGCTTACTACCGCGCCTTCACCGACTTCACCGTCCGCTCCTGCCACACCGACGCCTTTGTCCACCGTCAGCCCCGCTTCGAGGCTCTTCAGGCCCAGCGCATTTCCCTCAGAGATGCCCACCGCAACCAGCTCCTCGGAAAGTACCAACTCTCCGTCGTCCCTCAGTCCGCCAAGAAGCGCATGAGCACCAACGTTGTCCGCGGCGATGACAACCTCATTGACGACCCTGAGAAGCTCCGCGCCGACAAGGAAGCTGACGCCCTCAGCCAGATGCACATGTCCGCTTGGCACGTCGCCGCTACCAAGCAGCTCAACGGCGGCAGGCTTGTTTCTGCTCCCGTCGGCAAGCGCCTCGCTCGTCAGTCCACCTTTGCCCCTGGCACAGGCAGCAATGGCCTCCCCCGTGACCGGGCTAGAATCCTTGATCTCGGCGGCCAGGGCGCCTGCGACTGGGCCTGGCATGCTGCCCTCCAGTTCCCCAACTGCAAGATTTATACTGTCACTACCAAGGCCATCCGTCAACTGTCCAACTCCAACATCCGTGGCCCTCCCAACCATAGGCAGGTCGCGGTGGAGAGGTTGACCAAGCTTCCCTTTGCGGACAACCAGTTCGATCTCATCTCCGCTCGTGAGCTCCATGCTGTGCTGAAGATGTCGGGCGAGAACGGGGTGGACGAGTGGGACGCCTGTCTGGCCGAGTGCATGCGTGTCCTCAAGCCAGGAGGCTACATCGAGTTCAACCTCTTGGATGCCGACATCATCAACGCGGGAGAGTTGGGCAACGCCAAGGCGGTCGAGTTTGGGTTCGCGCTGCAGACTCTGGGATATGACGCCCGCCCGACAAAGAACTTCATCTCGAGGCTTGACAAGGCCGGTTTCGAGGATGTGAGGAGGGCGTGGGTTGCTATGCCGGTGGGACCCAAGAAGCTGCCCAAGCCGGTGGTGAGTGTCGGTCGGGATGAGGCGGGCGGGGAGGAGAGGGAGGTTCTTCGGATGGAGGCGGTGGTGAGCGGGTCGAGCGATAATATTGCTGCTGTTACCGGGTTGGTTGCGGGGTGGAGTTGGGAGAAGTGGCTGTTGAGGGCGGAGATGGAGAGGGCGGCGGGGGAGTTGAGGTTGGCGGATACGGTTACGCCTGGGAAGGCGATGAAGGAGGCGGGGAAGATGATTGCTGATGTTAGCGCTGTTGTTGAGGAGGGGAGGGCGAAGGGGAGTTTGTTTAGGTGTTTGAAGGGGTATGCGAGGAAGCCGGTTCCTAAGCCCAAGGTGGAATTTGCGGATGAGTTGAATGAGTTGGATCGGAGTGGGAGCATCAGAATTTGCTTGGATACCGAGAGCTTGTATTGAGTGCATGATGTGATGATGGGTGGAGTTGGACGGGTTGGGTTTATGAAGGGACGAAAGTGATGATTGGACATCATCGTGGACATATTATCGTCGGTCACAGACGAGGATTTCACTTTGTTCAGATGTACATACATATATATATATATACCTGCTACACATATTGTTTGGGGAGGATGATGATAAGAATTATATAATAATATTGGGGGGCGATTTATTCATCTGCACTGCTCTTGCCACTGGTCATGTGTTCCGTGTGTCCGCCTTCATGGATGGATGTGTCATGCTAGACATTATGGTCAAACCATCCACTAGAATCCGGTGGTCACATCACATTCCCTTACACTCTCATCAACAGACTTTGATGTCATGATGCTCTCTCTCTCTCTCTCTCTCTATAACGTAAATAAACATCCCAACAACGATCCGTCTTGGTTCAGTGTTGGAGGCCAATTGAGTATGCCCGCTCGAAACCAGATAAAAAAAATGCCTGGCTCATCACCATTCCTCATGACAGCTCATCACCGTTCCTCATGACAGCTCATCACCGTTCCTCATGACAGCTCATCACCGTTCCTCATGACAGCTCATCACCGTTCCTCATGACAGCTCATCACCAGGCCCATCATCGTTGCCCCATCCCCCGCCATAGAAATCCGACCAGAAAGAAAAACCCAAATCTATCAAGAGAAGCCAAAACCCAAACTTTTCCCCGTCCTTCTATGTACCAAACAAGAGAGCAATGAATCGAGCAATGAATCGAGCAATGAATCGAGCAATGATCTATCCTCCCTCCGCAAACACGTTGTGATATTCACCCCCTTTCCTCCCAGTTTGCCTTTCTATTTTCCTCCTTCTAGTTCCCCAACCCCTTATACATCCCACCATCCAAGCTTCCGACCCACCCCCCCCCCTTGTTGCGTGTATTTCCCTTCCCCCCTTTTCCTTCCTTTTGTTTCATTTTTTATTCTCTTTCTTTCTTTCTTTTTTTTTGTTTTTTTTTTGGGCCCATCGACCCTTTTTTTGTCCTTGTATCTTTTTCAATTTTTTTTTAATTTATTTTTTTGATGTTTTACTTTTTCTCTCCCCTTCGCCGTCCCTCTGCCTCTTTTCTTCCCCATCGCTCCCTCCCTTCTTCCCCGCCCTTCCCCCCTTCACCACCTCATCTCACCTCACCTCACCTCACCTCAAAGATGAGCCCCCATAAACCCAAACGTCACCTCCCTCCCAAAACTCCCCCCCACCACCTCCCCCTCGGAACCGCTGCCGCTGCCGTCCCAATCCGACACCGGCCAGGAGGAGCACCTAGCGCAGTAGCTCCCCTTTCTTGCGCCGACCGAGCTCACGAGCGAATCCCTCTTGGGGGGGTGCATCACGGCAGGACCGAAGGAGTTGCGCCAGCCTACTGGTGATGTCGGGATGGGGATTGGGATCGGCCGCGTTGCCGTGGGCTGCTCGGCGGGGAGTAGTGACTCCTGGACGAGTTGCTGTCTTGTCTCGGGGGTGGCAGCGGGGAGTTGCGGCTGGTGATCCTTTGGGGTCTGTTGTCTGGTGGTGGTGGTGGTAGTAGTGGTGGTGATCAATGTCGAGTTCTGGTAGTGTTGCTTGGTGGTGTAAAAGGTAACCAGGATGCTGACAAGAATGGCTACCAGGACGAGGAGGGCGAGGCTGAGGGGGCTGGCTGGAAGCCAGAGGAGAAATTGGAAGGTATCCATGGTGGGTGGTAAGTGTTGATGTAAACCATAAAATTGGTTGAGTGCTGATGTGACGATAATGTGAAGAACGAATGTAATGGACAGAGGTGAAGGCGAAGGGGAAGCACATTCTTTTATTCTGCATCATCAGCAACTTGTTCACTGCTACTACGTCAACCCGCAACCATAGCAATTACGGACACACCGCCAGCCTGACGCCAAAGGGGAATGGCCTGGTAGCTTTCCTGAACGTCGGCCAGGGGCTATTGCCCTCCAGCGCGTCCTCAGGCTCATACAAACCAGTCTGATGGTGGTGGCACGGGCTTCGAATGCCTCGTCGACGACGCCATCGCTTCCCATTACGGGGGAAAGGGGCTGTTCGGCTGCTACAGGACCGTCATCTCCCAACACACCAGCCACAGTGGAAGGTACCAGCCATCGGGCTCGTCATTACCGGCCCAGGCGCGCGTGAACTATGATCAAAGGTCAGATGCTTGGCAAGAGTTCTACGAGGGGGCATAGGGCGACCCAGCTGGGGAAAGCTGAAAGACAGGCGGATGGTTCTATCCCCAAAACGGACAGGCTGTGCACTGGAAGCTTGGGAGGCCTGACTGAAGAGGGGAAAGAGGGGTGAGGGGAAAGCTTGTGCCACAGAAGCACAACTGGTGACGACTGGTTTGTGGCTGGGCAATAAGAGCAAGGGGGCGTGAGCGGCCATGAGCGGGCGGCTAGAGCATGGAGGCGGGGGGCTTGCACCAGTGAATGATAAGAGCTTCAACTCCTTGGTTTGTGGTGGAGGGTGGTAGATAGCAGCGATTCGGCGAGCCTCTCATCGAGGAGGGCCCATGTGCTGCTGCTGCAACGCACACAATCTAGTGACTTCTAGGGGGTCCTTCTCAACTCGGAACATCGGAGCAGCCGCCTCTTTGTCGGCTGTCCGGTCTGCCAGTATCAGGTAGAGGGACGGTGAAGCTCCGATCAATGCTGCGCAAGCCTCGATAGGAGGTGATGTCTCGACTGTCTCTTCCCATTCCACTCGTGAGCCATGCTCTGCACTGACGGTGCCCGGTGCCGGTGCCATGCGTTACACTGCTCAAGCACGCTGCAAGTTTCCCATCACATAGATTGACCGGACCATTGTCCAGTCACTCCAACGAAAGAGAGACACGGCGATACGGACTAGGTCCTTACCCCACCCGCCTCACTCTTCGTCAGTTACCTGCCATTCGGCCCGTACCTGGCAGAGTTTGGCAGGATGACATGCTGGAGAACCGGGTGTTGCCGGCGACGACGTCAAGGTTGAGGAACGGGATTGAATCTGGAAGCGAGGGTCGAACACCCTGATTCTTCAAGAAATAAAGTGGATCTGGGATGCGGGAAAAGCGTTGGCGACAGCCGGTTCGTGGGACGGGCCTCTCAGAGCTGCAAGAGCTGCAAACGCCAGGCGGATGGCACGGGGACCAGCGACTCTCCCCTCGCAGCACGCACCCGATGTCACGCCGTTGAAAAACGTGGAGCCCAAAGACCAGGCGCTGCGGCTCTCGGAGCGAAAACAAGCGGCAGAGCAGACGTTGCTGAGGGGAGAAATGCGGGCCTGGGAGCCGGCACCAGGATTCCCATGATGCAAGCAACAGGATGGCGCAATAAGCACTGGCCAAGATGCATTGGCCAATGTCAACCTGAGTCAAGAAACTGGGGAACCGTGGCTTGGACGAACGAAGGTTGGCTTAACGTTGCCTGTATGCTGGGAGACTATTGCCTGGAGATGCGGAGTAGGTGCTGGCAGTTGCTATCGCGCGATATGACTGTCATCGTAGCAACCCCAATCTGCACGAAGGGGCTGGCATGCAAGCCTTGCGAGGGACGAACGAGACAATCGAATCAGCTGACGGGCCAGCTGCGGGCGACACCACCGTCTTCCTTCCTGAGAGCAGCAAGTGGACGGGCGGGCATCGAGGTTGTATTCTCATGTCGGCAAAAGATACCACCTGCATCGCGGCCACAGGATGCCGTTCGGCTTCTAGATTGGTTAGCACATACACCCTACATGGGACTACATGCCATGTACCGCGGCGCGGAGTGCGTGACATATAGAGTACCTGACCTACCTCCTCTTGCTCCTCCCGCCGGACCAGCCAGACGTGCCGCGACATCGCTTCGAGACCTCACTCTCTCTCGAGAGAGGCTTGCATACACCGTCTAGTCTGTTGCCAATGATGACGGGTGTCTCAAGCAGGTCTGATCTGATAGTCCGTCCATCCAGCCTGGGATTCGCGGGTAGGATGGAGATAAATGCAACGGCGCGCGGGGGGGAGGCCTAAGAAAAGAAACTAGAACCTGGAAGACAAGAAGGAGGTGAACTGGAAATTCCGTCACACAGGTCAGCTCATGTTCCAACGGTCTTCTGGACCCCGGCTCTGCATCGCATCCAGGCTATTCCCACCCCGGAAAAGCACCGAGAGCTCGAGCCCTAGCTTACCCTGGCGGGGCGTTGAGGCGTCCAGTCTCAGAGTTCCCCTCGTGCGGAGAGGGCGGGCTGCGAGACGAAATCGTGCGTTATGCTTGGACAGTTGCGAGTGTGGGTGAGCTGGAGACGGGATGGGCTACACAAAGGGCAGCAGGTGCAGCAAGAGGTGCAGTTGATAGGGGAATCAGAGGAAGGAGAGAGACAGAGAGAGAGAGAGAGAGAGAGAGAGAGAGAGAGAGAGAGAGAGATTCTAGGTGATGGAGCAGAAACACAAGGCGGTGGCCGGCACGGGAAGGCTTGGCTAGCACCGGGGACTAGAAAGGGCAGCTAGAAAAAGGAAGCTATCTAATCTGCCGCCTCGCCCTTCTGTAGCAGAAGCAGAGGTCCCTGGACGACAGGCAAAAACAAATTGACCATGTTGCGCCCCACTTCCCCAATTGACCCTTTGACTATGGTTTAATAATACCCCAAGTGAGGAGCAGCGCGTATCCATCGCCAAAAAAAACGACTCGGTCGTTGGGCTGTCCTTGACAGCTTCTACCTGGGTTCCGTTTGACAGACATTGACAGCTCCGAGTCCGAGCCCGAGCCCGTCTGTCTTTCCAGTTCTCCGGATACCTATCAGCCATCAGGCTGCCAGGCCCTGCCTCTCTCTCACAGAGTCACAGCTTCACCTCGCCCTGACCTGCCCTGGCCTGCCCTGGCCTGCCCTGGCCTGCCCTGAGCTAATTTCACCTTCCACTGTGCCCGCGCGCACTATGGCCTTGTGATGCATCTCAGCGCCGTTGAATCGCCGCCACAACCGTCCTACCATGTTGCGCAAACCGGCCCGCCAGAACCTTTGTCATTGACGCACCAAGAGCCTTGATCGGAGCTGGTCTGTGGATGAATAAACACCCGCTGCTGCTGGTGCCGCCACCACCGCCTCCGCCTCCGCGACACGGTCGCCGAGAGCATTTTCCGGCCTCCGGCTCGGTGTTTTGTGTGAACAACCTAAGCACAGTTTGTGAGAGAGCACAGAGCAGAGAGCCTCGCTTCGGCATCAACTGCCGTGCCGTGGCTGCGTCCGTGTCCAACCCCTAGCCTTCCCCGACGCCGCCGCCGAGGGGGCCCGACGCTATGGCCGCCGACAATATCGCGCCGCTGCCGCTGCCGGCATCTTCGTCTCGGCCCGAGCGCAACTCGCTCTCCGTACCACCACCGCCGTCGTCTGTCCTGGCCGCACCTGTTGGAGCTGGAGGTGCCCCCCATCACTCTCCTCATCCAGCGCCTCAGTATGATCCGTCGTTGGATCCCACCATCAAGCACCTGCTGGATCAGCAGGCCGAAATTCAGGCCAAGCTAGCTGTCCTGCTTCCTCAGAAATATGGCCCCAACATCAAGGTCGAGCTTGAAATGCTGCGGCATAAGCATCGTGTACTGCGCGCGTATGCCGACGAGAACCGTGAGCCACCCTCATCCCCGTCCACCGTGGCTTCTTTTCTCCCGGGGTTGTCCAGTTGTTCCAAGTCTATCTCGTCTAATGCCAACCTTTCGTCAGAATTATCCAACAAAATCCCTCTCCTGTCTGAAATAGAAGAGGCCCGAACGTTGCAGTATAACTGCGAATGCATCGAGGCAGCCTGTCTCGAACATGGTAAGTCACGTCTCTGGCTCCATTGCTCTGCCTACTCGGAGGGTTGACTTGAACTTTTTATCTGGTAGGCGTGGACCTTCAGGACCCTAGGTTTCTTGACACCCTCAAGTATCATTATTTTCGGGATCAAGCGCCGGAAGGGTATGCTGCATGGCTGGACAGGAACGTTGCCCGCTTCGACCCAGTTGTGTCTGCAATGAGGTTGAGGGATAGCGTACCTCTAGGTTTTCGGACTCACCACTCCTACAAGTGTTGGGACGAGAGGTGTATGCACTACATCTACGGATATCCTCTTCACGATGACCGAGATCAACACTCGAGAGAGCATGTCTCTCTCCAGAAAAGAGACTCGGGTCTCTCAGTCAGCGGCACACCACCGCTTGTCTTCCCCGAGAAGACCAACCGAAATTACAGCACCGATTACAGCAAGCAGCCATCTCCTTTGTATCTACCTCGTCCAGGCCCCAACATTCAGCTTGCGCCAATAGCAACAAACAGTCAACCTCCGGCAAAAGACCACCGCGAATCGCTAAGGAGCTATTCGTTTGTACCCGAACATCCGGCAGGCCCTCGTGGGTCAGTCGATTCCGAGGTCGATCCCTTGCTGCCACCGTTGAAGCGCAGTCGTGTGGGGCAATCGCGGTTGGAATCAATTGGTGAGCTGCGGCTGCTCCGGGAGGTCGGGCCATGTCTTCGATGTAAAGTCTTGAAAAAGGGGGTGAGTGCGCTACTGCCGACTGAGGATTCGTACTTTGTTCGCTGACCGTCTTAGTGTGACTCCAATGATCCATGCGGACTTTGTCCTGAACCAACAGCCCCGTCAGACAATGATTTTTGGAAAGCTCTGGGCTGTCATCGAGGACCGCTCGCCAACTTTACGGAGACTATGCTTCCCAGTATGGCTCTTCTTCTTTGCTGATTTATCTTGTCAAGCGGCTGTGAAACTAACACTTGTCTTCAGCCGCCGTTTCCCCTCGACACACGCAGACTCCCATGACCTCCCCACTTGCAATTCGCCGAAACATGAACGAATTTCTCGAACGATCATTCGTCATTGCACCGGAAATCGCGAGGATGGTCAAGGATGATCTGGACTTTGATGATGGTTTTTGGTGGACAGAAGATCTAGCCAGCTTACCTCCATCCAACCCAACGCTGGCATCATTCGGCAAAGAGCCCGTGGACCGCCCTCCACCGGTCCTGACCGTATTGGCAGCAAGCTGGAATATGAGTGGCACCTACAACTTTTGGCAACTTCTCAAACTGAGCGGCGTTCTCTCGGCAAGCAGGGAGTCAGAGGCGGTGACATATCCAGTCTTGTATCGGGCCAAACTACTGCTTCGAGAAGCGCTATTTTATGACCTTCAGCTGCCCGACCCAGCTATCCACGGCGAGCCAAGCAGCTCGAGCACCCACGTCATATTCGACGATGCCGATCTCTACGGACGTTTCCAGTTGCTTTACAATTGCATGACGCAGTTCCTGCACTCTCTCGATACTCAGATGATGAGATCCAACACGCTGGACCCAAAGACTTGGCTCGCAAGCTTCTTTTCACTCTGCATCTTTAGCATCGTCAGAACGTTGCTTGTGGACAGGGCTGCACAAGCACGCGTTAACTCGCCCACAGAGCCTGCCACATCGGCCATGCACGCAGTTTACAAAGCTCTGGTTTGCATCTTCGCAGCCTCTACCACCATGTTACTAGATGGCCACGAATCAGAGCTGAACAACGAAGACCGCGAGCTACTCGCTTCAGTTGGGGCGTTCCTAGGAAGGAACTCTTGGGCGGAGCGTGGTTTGACAAGTACGAAAGACTTCTTGCTGTTTCTCGGGAGCGGAGAGATTGAGGGCAATGTTTACCATGGGTTTTTGAAGCAGCGGTCATCACAAAGGCAAGGATCCTTCGTCCTACCCCCAATCGCCAAGCCTGCGGAAGAGCCGCGGAAGCCGCTGCCAGATATGAGACCTCTTGCCCACCCGTGGGGCCCCAACGTCCCCGGACAAGCCGACAGGGATATTTATGTTTTCAAAGGAGAGCCGGACCGATTTCCCACATCACCACAGTCTATGGATATGGGTAGGCGCCACACCGTTGCCGAAAGCCCAACGTTCCCCAGACAGGCTGGTCGTGGGCTGACCTCGCCCATCGCGGCACCGAGGCTTCGACCATCATACCAAAGGCCGCCTTTGCGGAGAGTATACTGCACGAAATGTAACGAGTACCCTGAGGGTTTCCGTGGCGAACACGAACTGAGAAGACACAACGATGCCAAGCATGCTGCTCTGGTCAAGAGATGGGTTTGCACAGAGCCTCAGGGCCCACCTAATTCACCCCAGCCCGTGATACCTCTCTCGAAATGCAAGGCCTGCGTGACCCAAAAACGCTACGGCGCCTACTACAACGCAGCAGCGCATCTGAGACGAGCTCACTTCAATCCTCATCGTGGCGGTAAAGCGAGCGGGGATTGGCCGCCGATGAATATCTTGAAAGACTGGATGCGGGAAGTACGGCAGTCGATTGACGTACAGGATCAGGACGACGCGTCCAGTGGAGAAGACGAGGGGCATGATTACAAGAACACCCATGACTTTATCTCCCCACCTCGGCGCCGCTCACCACCGGTTCTAGAAGCACCACGCCTAGCCCCTGCGCCTCCTCCACCACCGCCGGCACACTTGGGACATCCACATCCACACGGTCTCCCGGTACCCTCTCAGCCGCTGCTGGCCCCTTCGTTCGGCCCGATGGCTCATGCTGGGCCCCTCGGCTCTCTCGGCTCAGTAGGGGGTCCAGTTGGCCCACCACCTATGATCATACAAAGCTCACCGGGTGCCTACATGACACCGACCCCGGTCCTCAAGAGCAACGACGAGTCACAGCTCACACCTACTTCGGCATCCTCCTCCGTCCGCAACCGCTGCCCCCATCCAGAATGCGGTCGTGTTTTCAAGGACTTGGCAGCTCACATGCTGACCCACATGGAGGAACGTCCTGAAAAGTGCCCAATCGAGACCTGCGAGTATCATACCAAGGGGTTCGCGCGAAAATACGACAAGAATAGACATGCCCTCACACACTACAAAGGCACCATGATCTGCCCATTTTGTCCTGGTGCCGGGACATCCTACGAGAAGGCCTTCAACCGGGCGGATGTCTTCAAGCGTCACTTGACAGCCGTGCACAACGTCGAGCAGACACCACCGAACAGCAGGAAGCTCATTTTGACATCTGGGTCCGCGCGAGCCGGCGCTGCCGGGGCAAAGTGCAGCATTTGCCAGAGCCAGTTCGCTACAGCCCAGGAGTTTTATGAGCATTTGGATGACTGTGTGTTGAACGTCATCGTTCCTTCTACGCCAAAGACGACGGGCGGCGGGGGTGGGAACGCCAGTGAGAGAAAAGATTCTGTTGCCCGGACGCCGACGACGGCAACGGAGAAGGGCAAAGAGCTTGAGCACGATTCACATGTTCAACTGGATGTCGACATGGATGAAGACTCCCGAAGAGGCTCCGAATACAGCGACAGGGCATCTGTTGTTCAGACCACCCGCGAAGAACGCACCCAACTGTACCAGCAGGAGCCCAGCACTCGGGTTTCATCGGCACAGGCTTCTCCAGCTCCTTCGTCGATCCAGACCTCCAAAACCGAGCCATCTGGGCAACTGCCCAACTCACACGCCGATCACGAATCAGAGATTGCTTCCGAGATCCAAGTCGCCGTGCCGCCCCGGCCATCGAAGGAGGACGCGATGGACGTAGTGGAAGAAACGAACGGCGTTGGGGCTGGCCAGCCACAACAGCAGAAGTCAGAGCCCCCCGAGTTGTCACTAGAAGTTAAACCATACCAAGCCTTGCGTCGGCCGGAGGTGACGCTTGGATCGCCGGTCCCGCCGGATGCGATGGATACGGACTAAATCTTGCCGGCTCCTATTACATCCATTTATTTCAATTTTTTTTGGTGATTCTGGTCTAAAAAGATATGGGAGATGAGTCCATGACTTGGCTAGAATGAGAGGGATGGAGATATCTATTTTTTATGTTTCAACGGGGAAAGTGAGATTTTATAATGATGACGGATTTATGTCTTTTATTCTACTGTCATTCATAATTTTGGAAGGGGGAAGGAGAGGTCTTTCGTGATTTATGTGTAAAATATATATATATATATATATATATATATATATGAGGGGTTGTTTCTCTGAGCTGTGTGGTCAGCTGAAATGGTTATATTTATCTTCTTTGGATTCTCCTTTTCTTTAAACAAACATCTCTTTCCAGAGGGTGTAGTTGATGTGTATGTTGGGACCACATGAGGCCAGAAGGCCCGTTCTTGTGAAATCGCCATCAGCTGCCTTCTCGAATGTATATCAAGCACCAAACAATGATTGGCAACCGAGGGGTCACGGCATGGGGACTCTCTCTATCACCTGGTAGGACTCTGCACATCTGTGCTGTGATGCCATCGCAACCATGGCAAATCCACAACAACAGCATCCACCACCAACCACCTTGAGGGGAAATCCCCTCAATGCTGTGCACACCACACCTCCTGACAGCGAGACTGTACACAAGCTGTAACCGACAGGGCGAAACCGGAACGAACCTCCATGCTGTGAAACTACACTGAGGGCAGAACAATAGGGTGAACCATCGATCGAGGCAGACACCAGAAAAGCGAACACGCGACACCTTACCTTATACCACGTTTGTGGTGATACACACCAGCTCGGGCATTCCGGTGCTGGGTCATCAACAGGTCGTGATATCAGGCTCAGGTCAGATCGAGATGTTTTAACGTGATCCTCCGGGAAGAAGTGTAAATCATCACCAGGCAGATGGCCGAGTTGGTCGGGTCATTCCGCCCCCTCCACAACCCACCCGCACGGCAACCCACGACCAGCTGCACCACGCAAGGCTACACAAAGTTTTCCAGCAGCTGATCATCACCAGTAAGGTATACCAACTCTCTAACGGGGCCGGTCATGATTCCATGTCGGAAGTGGCCCCCCAAAACCCTCAAGCTATCAGAGGGTTGGGAAAAGATTCTTACAAAAAAATAAATAAAAAAATGTGGCCGATTAAACCATAGGAAGTATTCATTGCTCCTGAAAGCTCCAACCTCCCTCAAACGTACGGCAATCTAATATTTTCTCTAGCAAGCTAGCAATGAGCATTCTGGCAGACATGGAGGAGAGGAAGTCTATAGACGCGGCGCTGGCTGCATTTGATGTATGAAAGAAGGAGAAAAAGAGAAACGCGCAAAGACGCGAAAAAAATTGGTGGTTTTAATGGGAGGAGGCCCCACTTTGCTGGACAGTGTGCTAACGTCCCACTATCGAACACCCCGCACTGTTCTTGATGGGCAGGATAATGAAAGATGGGATTTGGGGGATGGCGATTCCGATTTCCCCCGCCTTTTTTTTTTCTCTTTTTTTTCTTTTTTTTTTTTTTGGGCTGTGATGGATGGATTGGGGATCACAGGATATGCTGTCATGGAAGAGTAACCGCTGGTCAACGCTTCTGGCTGAAATGTTTTCAGATCATTTACCAAGATGTTTCTTGAGTAGGTCCGTGGGGTGGTCGACGACCCCTCCTTCCACCCCACCAGACCAGCAAGTCCAGCTGCGAAACCTTTGACCCTTTTTTGGGGCTTGGGCCAAGAAGGGAGATGCCCCGCTGATCTTTGATGAAGTTAAGTGTTCGTGGGGTTCGATATCACGGCCGGCAAAGGGTGCTGGCGGAATGGAAAAGCGAGGTTTGTGACGTCGATGGTGATGCGGGTTATGCCGCGGGGACCTGGGTGATGGCCTGTGGGGGTGCCTAGGCAGAAGAGATCACCACATCATGAATGGTGTCAGAAAGGCAGATGATGGAACGGTAGAGAGGTCGACAGCCACAGAGCGAGGCACATGTCTGGTTTCTACAATATGTAGTTGTGCTCTGTTACACACGTGGGGAGGAAGCTTGAAGGATATTGGCTGTGTGGGTGTAAAGTCTTCAAAGGGGGGGGGTCCCGCGTGGCTGAATAGGTATACTCGGTATCTGAACCGTCAAGGTGCTCAAGAGACGAAAAAGACAGAAACTTGCTGTGCTGTGGATGGTGATCGGAAGCGAAAAAGACGCAGTTCAGATGGGCGGTACAGCAGGTAATCAACTCATAGCAGTTGATTTGATTGTGGTGATACGAAAAAAGAACAAATGTTAAGCATTTTTTAGGTTTGCTTCTGGGGTATTAAAAATGAAGACATCCCACGTCTCCCACCACATCCCCGTTCAGTGTCACAGGCTGGGCATCTTGTGATCGACTGACTTGTCGACCCAAAAGGGTTCTCGCAGAAAAGGAGCCAAGACTCCATCCACACACATGACAAGAGCCCGGAAGAAGCGTCATCCTCTGACACTGGCCCAGACCGCGACCGTTTGTTGGCCACCACCCTTTCTCGCCTTGCCCGCCCAGCTGAGGGTCTGAAAAGCTAAAACAGGCTTGAGAACCACTTTACAGTGGGCTCCTCCTCCCTTTGACGCCAAAAACATTCGACGGCCATCTAGATTTCTTTTCCACCACCCTACCGACCCGCTCCTCTTTCTCGATTCCCATCCATGCCTGGTATGACAACCTATATCTAAAGAAAGGCGCCCCAGCGCGAAAACACCACCCCCCAACCCACGGAAGGGATACATACTCCTGAATTGTCATTATTATTATTATTTCCCCTGTTACTATTTTCGTTTTTTTCAGCCGTCAACCAAATGATGGCTCTCCAGCGCATTCTGTGCCTGGGACTGCTGTACCATGGCGTCATTGCCAGGCTCTCAGGTTCAGGTCCAACTGCGCCGGCGGCAGAGCAGCAGCACATACTGTCGAATTCTGCCCCGCGAAAAGGGCTGCACGGCAGGTTCCTGCATATCACAGGTGAGCTATCCCCTCCATCACCATTGCTATCGTAGCTTCGCGGCAGGCTTCTGTGTCCCATCGCGGTAGGCCTGTCATTTCTGAGGAACTGAAATTGACATTATGGAAATTCACGCGCAGACATCCATCCCGATGAATTCTACAAAGTCCACTCATCCACAGACGAAGACGACGGATGCCACAAGGGCGAAGGGCCAGCAGGGCCGTACGGTGCCGAGACGACCGATTGCGATTCGCCGTACTCGCTGGTGAATGCGACGTTTGACTGGATTGAGGCGAATTTAAAGGACAAGATTGATTTTGTCGTGTGGACGGGCGACACGGCGCGTCACGATCGCGACGATGATTTGCCCCGCACGCAGGACCAGGTGCTCGGGACCAACACCTGGATTGCGGACAAGTTTGCCGAGATGCTCAGGAACGAGGAGACGGGACATGGGATGAGCATACCGGTTGTGCCGACGTTCGGGAATAACGATATCTTGCCGCATAACATTTTGCTGCCGGGGCCGAACAAGTGGTTGCAGACGTATACGCACATTTGGAGGCATTTTATCCCAGAGGCGCAGAGGCATAGCTTTGAGTTTGGAGGCTGGTTCCACGTGGAGGTTATTCCGAATCGGTTGGCGGTGTTCAGCTTGAATACGCTGTACTTTTTCGACCGGAATGCGGGTGTGGATGGATGTGAGAACCCATCTGAGCCAGGGTTTAAGCAGCTGGAGTGGTTGAGAGTGCAGTTGGAGTTTATGAGGGAGAGGGGAATGAAGGTTATCTTGATGGGCCATGTCCCGCCAGCGAGGACGGACAGCAAGAAGCTTTGGGATGAGACTTGCTGGCAAAAGTACACGCTCTGGCTGCACCAGTATAGGGATGTGGTTATCAGCGGGATGTATGGGCACATGAACATCGATCACTTCCTTATCCACGACACCCACGACGTCGACATCGCCTTCTTGAACGGTCTATCACCTGAGTTCGGCGTTCGCGAGTACTTGGACGATGAGCTTACGGTTCAGGCTGGCACCGATTATCTGATGGAACTCCGCGATGACTGGTCCAAGTTGACACCCCCAACTGTGCCGGGCAAGTCGAACGAAGTGAATCAGGATGGAAAGAAGGGCAGAACCAGAAAGCCAAAGCGCAAGGATCCTTGGGGGGAACGATATGTGTTGTCGCTGGTCAGCCCCAGCATCGTACCAACGTATTTCCCCACGTTACGCGTGGTGGAATACAACATCTCTGGCCTTGAGAACACACCTCTGTGGCGCGACATGCCTGGCAATGGCGCGAAGAACTCGTCGCACCCTGCCAGTGCCCCGAGCGCACCTCAGAAGCACCTCGACCTGCGAAGCTTGTCGCCGATAGACGATCTGAGCGATTCCTTCGAAAATGTCGAAACCGACAAGAAGAAAAAGAAGAAGGGCGGCAAACGCCCAAAGAAGGACAAGAAGCCTCACGATCCCAACCTTGTCGTTCCTCCTCCACCAGCGAAGACGAGCCCTCCCGGACCTGCGTATTCTCAGCAGCCTCTGAGCTTGACAGGGTACACACAGTACTTTGCTAACCTAACGCACATCAACAACCTCAACCTTACCGATTTGAACAGCGTCGAGCCAACAACAACCAACAGCCTTTTCTCCCTGCTCCAATCCTCGAAATCGTGGCTTATGAAGTGGCGAAAGGGGAAGAACGGAGGGAAGAAGCCGCTGACACCGAAACCGGACCCGAGAGAATTTGCCTTTGCAGTCGAGTACAGCACTTTTAACGACAAGATCTACAAGCTGGGAGATTTGACGGTGAACAGCTTTGTGGAGTTGGCGTATAGGATTGGGCAGAAGGCCAAGGGCAAGAGTCTGGTTGAGATGGCTGGCGATGAAGAGGTGGGAGATGTTGAGGAGGAGCATGACTGTGATGAGTCTGATTTTGAGTCGGACAGTGACTCTGATGATGAAGAGATGGAGGCTGAGGCAAAGAAGGGGGACAAGAAGAAGGGAGACAAGAAAAAAAAGGGCAAGAAAGGGGACAAGAAGAAGAAGAAGAAGGGAAAGAAGAACAAGATCTGGCTGCATTTTTTGAGTCATGCATTTGTTGGGACGTTGGATAAGAGTGAGCTGAAGAGGTACTCATGATTTGGTTTCTACCAAGCAGGAGTGATACCGAGGGATTGCTCAGCTGGGGCGATCTGTGTGGTTATCTGCTGGTTCATGGGGCGGGTATTTGCATGCATCTATGGCGTTATGTTTTCAAGGGAGGTTTTTTTTTGTTTTTTTTTTTTTTTTGTATGGTTTATACTATACCTGGACAGCGTTGCATTGACGACGGAAAAGGGGGCAAGAGAAGAATGCAAAAGAAGCGTTGGAGTCTCACGGCATCATTTTGGCATGGAGTGGATAGATTCTTCTGCTGGGATTTACGTGGTGAATTCAAGGGGCTCGATGGAGCTAGAACATGTAGGAAATAGGTAATACAAAAATTAAAACATTTATCTATAAGACTTTATTGCGGCTTGCTAAGAGAGAGAGAAAAAGGGGGTGAGTGCCACACTCTCAGCCACATATTCTCAGCTCAAGGAAGCTTGCGCCACCCCAATTAAACCCAGGCACGTCACGCTGCTGTAACTTTGCAGCAACACGCGCGTTTCTTGTCTATCTTTATCGTTTATCGCCAATTCATTTCCCCTTCTCCATTTGATGCTCAGCTGTCTTGGAGTAAGCTTTGAAGACTTTTCCTGTCGTTCGTTTTGTCTCTTGCTTCTAGGCCATTGAAACATGATATCCTAATCTTGTCTCTTCCTGTTTCCCGCCTTAAACACAGCAAAGCCGCAGCAGCGCAATGCTCCTCCCCCTTCGCCGACTCCTCCGTCTCCCCACCAGCTTCGCCCGCCGCCACGCCCGCCGACGACGAATGTACCTCCTCTTTTTGCTGCTGCTCCTAGTAGTGGTGGTGATTTTGCCGCTGTACGTGGTGTACTACCCGCCCTCGTCGCTAATCCGCTACTTCTCCCACCGCTGGACCGACGTCCTCTTCCGGATCTGGCTGCCCCCCGACAAGAAGATTGTGGCGCTTACTATTGACGACGCGCCGTCTGATCACACGAGGGGGATTCTCTCCGCGCTCTCTGCCAGCGGGGCGCACGCGACGTTTTTTGTGATTGGGTCGCAGGTTCCTGGGCGAGAGGGGATACTGAGGGAGATTGTGAGGCAGGGGCATGAGCTGGGGAATCACGGGATGCATGATGAGCCTGCGAGGGGGTTGTCGACGGAGGAGCTGGAGAGGGAGATGAGGGAGGTGCAGGGGATGATTGATAGGGCTTATAGGGACGAGGGGAAAGAGCCGCCGAGGGAGGGGAGGGAGAGGTATTATAGGCCGGGGAGCGGGTTTTTTAGCGATAGGATTAGGGGGGTGGTGAACCGGTTGGGGTACAGGCTGGTGTTGGGGAGTATTTATCCTCATGATGCGCAGGTTGGGTGGGCGGGGGTGAATGGGAGGCATATCTTGGGGATGTTGGATCCGGGAGGGGTGATTATTTGTCATGATAGGAGGAGTTGGACGAGGCCGATGTTGGACAGGGTGTTGCCTGAGATGGGGAGGAAGGGATGGGAGGCTAGGACGGTGACGGGGTTGCTGAGGGAGGTGACGGGGTGAGATGGGGGGATAACTAATCCAGTGCGATTTGACTGTGGCGTGAAATGCAATCTACATGTGGGATTTTTTTTGGTCGAGGAGGGCTTGGAGGAAGATCATATCATCGGCATCGATACAGAGGCTTGCCTTTGCCCCAACTCGACCTGCGTTATCCGACGATGCAAGCACGACACATGACATGACACTCGTGAAGCCAGCGCACAGAGCAAGATCTCAACATTGGAAGCAATCGGACATGTTCACGAGGTCACTGTTTTTGTCGACCAGAGGCACTGACGATTCTCACCACGATGCATAAAGTAACGGGGCCGCGCGGTAGAGGTCGGTATCGGCTGGTGAAGCAGCTCCGATGTGCCATCCGGGAAGCCCCTGTGAAAGTGGCGAGTGGGGAGGGGCAACTGCTTCTAGAAGCGTTGTGGATGCAAAGGCCGCCGCTAGCAGCAGTTGAGACGCCCTTGGAATGACGAATTCCACCATATGGAGCCGCCCAGCTGCCCCGCGCCGATATCGAACGTTTATATGAGCAGCTCAACACCACCTCACTTACACCGGCCGGTTTCTGTCCTTGTCGTCACATACAACTCACTAATCTACCAAGATGGCGTCTGATGAGCTTCCTGTTCGCCCCGCTGGGTCTGCGGTCAAGGCGGTCGTTGAGGGCCCCAACTCGCTCGCTGTCGCCTTTGGCAGGGAGCTGTCTATGGCTTCTCGCTCGGTCCACGCCGATGACTATATCAACAATCACCAGGCCGTGGCTCCCCCCATGCACGTTTCTACCACTTTCCGATATAACCGGGACCCCGAACAGTTGAGACCATGGGACAATCTCAACGTGAGTGCTTCACACCATATCACACCCCATGTTCACTGTCACTAACACAATGTTCAGCCCAATGCCCCTTATGACTCTCACGTGTACTCCCGAGACAGTGCACCAAACACCACCCGCTTCGAGGCCATCCTCACCTCGCTCCTCGGAGCCCCGTCACTCAGTTATGCATCCGGTCTCGCCGCCTTCCACGCCATGATTGTCTTCCTCAACCCCAAACGTGTGGCTATCGGCGGTGGTTATCACGGCTGCCATGGCATTCTCCACATCATGAAGAAGCTCAACGGCCTCGAGCAGCTTGAACTGGAGGACGATGCCGACCTTGCCAAACTCGAAAAGGGCGATGTTATTCACGTCGAGACACCCCTTAACCCCACGGGCGAGGCTCGCGACCTGGCTTACTACCGCAAGATGGCCGACGAAAAGGGGTGCTATCTCACCGTTGACGCCACCTTTGCCCCCCCCCCTCTGATGGAGCCCTTCAAGTACAACGTCGATATCGTCATGCACTCTGCCACCAAGTATTTCGGCGGCCACTCCGACATGCTTGCCGGTGTCCTCGCCATCCGCCCAGACAGAGCCGAGAAGTGGCTCCCAGAGCTCAGGGAGGAGCGCCTCCACCTTGGAGGTGTGATGGGCTCTCTTGAAGGCTGGCTTGGCGTCCGTAGTGCCCGCACTTTGGAACTGAGAGTCAAGCGCCAGAGCGAGAGCGCCCAGAAACTGGTTGACTTCCTTGCCGAGAAGAAGGCGGCCGGCGACAACAGCAACATCATTGCGCAGTCTGTCTTCAAGATTCAGCACGCTTCTCAGCAGCCGGAGGCAAAGGATGAGAACTCGTGGCTGAGGAAGCAGATGCCCAATGGGTTTGGGCCGGTGTTTAGCTTGTGGTTGGAGAGCGAGGAGAAGGCGAAGAGGTTGCCTAGCAAGCTGCAGTTGTTCCACCATGCCACGAGTCTGGGTGGAGTGGAGAGTTTGATTGAGTGGAGGGCGATGACGGATCCCAAGGTGGATAGGAGGTTGTTGAGAGTTAGCATCGGTGTGGAGGGGTGGGAGGATTTGAGGGATGACTTGGTGCAGGGGCTGGAGAGGTTGAAGGAGGAGGGGTTTTAGAGGGGATGGGGGTGTATAAAAGAAAAGGGATATAGGTAGATGGAACCAAGATGTCTTTGGTTGCTAATTTCTTGGCCCAGCATGGTACGTAACGGCTCGGGCATGATTCTTTTTTTTCTTTTTTTCTTTTTTTTTTGTTTATAAATATTGCAGCGTGAAAGAAGGGGATGTTCAGCTGAGAGTAAGCGGCTACACTGCATAGATGACCTACATAAGGCTGGTTGTGATATTCCTGTCTGCCTCAGGTGAGATGAAGTTGCAGTACCAAGAGGATGGATCAGGCAAACCTCTTCGTCTGAATGGAAGTATCCAGTCCTGAAGCCTGCCGACTGCTTAACTTTTGTGAAGATCCAGTCAAGTGGTCAGGCAGTCATTGGGAGCACGATGCAGTTTTCTTGAAGAATGAACACACACGATTGGAGCTTCGTCTTGGGGGGAAGTGTTTTAGCGAGAAATGAGGAGATGCTTAGACATCAATCCACAGGTCGAGACGAGGAGCTGGACTCAAACAGAACACTCGACGGCAGCGGTCTTTGACCATCCCGACCTGATTGCTGTAACTGAAGAAGCTGTCAAGAAGACCTTGGCGAGGCTGTGCGGATCAGGCGGTCGCATGCTGACAGCCTGCAGACAGAGAGAGCATTTGACACCGGAAACAGTGTCAACTCCAGAAACCAGAAACAGCGTGAGGGGGTGGGAGAATTTTCTGCAAAGAAGTCAGAAACATCCCTGTTGATGTGAGTAGAGCATCGGTGCCCGAGGTTGTGCCATCCCTATACGGAAAGCCAAGCATCGCGTTTATCCTCCACCAAAACCCATCACTAACCAAGACTAGCATGTCTTGAATCGACCTCTATATTCGTTACCCTCATTACCATGAATTATTACAGTAGTATATGTGTACCTCCCACTTCATCATTCCATCCCAAACCCAGACCCCATAACGCCTTTTCATCAGCAAAAAAAACGACCACCACACAAAGATGTTGGTGATATGTCTGTTTTCCAAGCAATATGCCCCCCATTCAACACAGACGGCTGCCCGTCTATCGCCATGACTCCTCTGGTCAGAATGATGCCCCCCTATATCATGCACGTCCTTTAAGCATCAACCTCAACCGCACCCCCATTCGCCCCCGACCTATCAACAGGGAAAGGCATGGCCCCCAACTCCGCTCCCTGCCCGCTCTGCGCCCTCTTTCTCGACGCCCCAGGCAGGAAACTCCATGATGACGTCGCGTTGCTGTTCGCAGTATGTGCTGCATCGGTCGTCTCGTGGGTGTGCTCAGATCCAAATCTCGCAAAGAGCCCCTTCTTCTTCGGCAACGCTGGAGTCTGTGTCTGTTCGGTTTGTTGCTGGTGCTGGTGTTGCTGCTGGTGCTGGTGCTGCGCTGTGGTCTTGGATTCACCACCTAGCCCAACATCCTCAAAACCCTCTTCCGGGGTAGGTGGTTCCCGGCTTAGGAACGATGAGCGCGTGTGCATCATGCGGGGGAAGCGGGCGGAGGAATCGAGGGATTGGCGTGGCGCAGGGTCGGTGATGTAGCTTCTGGCGGAGATGTCCTATTGTGTGTTAGCGGTTGGGCCATGAAGGGGGTTGTTTGGGAGAGAAAGGCGTACAAAGGAGCGGCGGTAAGAATCGAATGATTCCCTCGAGATAGGGAAGTGCTCAATGTCACCCGAGCCATCCCGGCTGCTTCTGTCGCTGGAGGTTCGGGAGAGGTACCGGCGTGGCCAGGTAGCTTCCTTTTCAGTGGGAGATGGCTAGGGGGTCGCGTCAGTACTGGGAAGGATATGTGAAAGAGAGGAGGCGGTAGCTTACAGGAAGGTAAATTCCACTATCATTGACCACTGCATGAACAGGCGCCGAGTCAGTTTTCGGTGCTTGAAGCTGTGTCGCCACGATGGTGGTGATCCCGAGCCTCCCACTCAGTTATGTGGGGGAAAGGGGCCGCTCATTCAGGAGACTTTGAGGGAACCGTACCGCTCATCTTGTATTCCCCTGTGTCCTGGCTCCTCCTGCTGCTGCGAATGCTGAACGCCGACGATGCCTTTGACCCAACAGTGTCTACCCTTTCAAAACCCGGCGACAGCACGCTTTCCTTCACACTCCCGGCCGCCGACCCCGGTCGTGAGTTTTCATCATGAGCGGTGACGATGACACCGGGACGGCGCGCAAAGGGGTTGCGGATTGGCATGCTGAAGATATTACGTAGGAACCGAGCTCGACAACCAAACTCCAGAAATTGACCGGCTTCTTCAAAAAAATGCTTTCAAACAATTTGAAGAGGCAGAGAAACCAGTCGCGCGCAAAAAGGAGAAAAAACCAAAGAACTCGAAGCTTGAACAGGAACGGTCTGCGATGGCCGGGGCATCGGTGTTTAAATCCAAGAAGAGCAAATGCAGGGCCAAGATTTTAACAAGAAGGCCCGTCCCAACAGGATTGGTTCGAGAGTGGTCAGACGATGCGATGGGGCTAAAAAGGCACTTGCAGCGGTTCGGGAACTGGGAAATCCAGCGGTATAACATAGCAAGCAAGCAAGCAAGCAAGCAAGCAGCAGATCACACACGCAGCAAATTGTATTCAGTCCCCTCCTCACCAATGGTCTGGGCCTTGGTGCCGCTCTCTCGTCAGCAAAGACACACACACACACACACACACACACACACACACATTCGGACGGAAGAAGGGCGGCACTGGGGCATCCTCTCGTGCTCGAAAGACACAGCTCTGGTTGTTCCCTGAATGTCTTGACAGCCCTGAATAAAACATGCTGTAAGATCTCTACCAGCGGGCGGTGCAGGCCGCTTAGTGGGGTCGTGGAAACCCCGTTCCTTTTCGGTCCCCATCCCGACCCCGCAAAGAAGGAATAAGGGCTGGGAAGTCGGAGCATGGAGTGCCCGGCTGCCCGGCTCTGGGTGAACTCACACCAAGAGATGGACGAGAAATGCGACTTTGGCCGGTATCATCGCCTACACCACCTTTCGGGGGTCAAAGCAAAATAAATCCAAACATGACGTTGTTGAAGCACGGCTGCTGAAGCTATCCAGACATCTCCGCGCTTCCCTCTGCCGAGCAAGCTGAGTGAAGGTACAAAAAACAGCCCCAAAACCCGCCTGTCAGCCCAAGACAAATCCTTATTTGGCTTCATGCAGGCAACGCCACGTTGGAGATGCATTCCTTCCCACTCTTCCCAGCCTCTCTTCCAGAAACTCTCAAAGTCAGGGTCAGAGACCCCTTTGCCACCTCGAGCACCTGTGCCGTCTTGATCAACGACAATAGCAGCCCACTATGCGACCCCTCGATGTACATAAGATGACAAGTCCCACCAAGATCGTACAACCTTCCTCACACAAGATCTCACCTACTTGTTACAGGTCGGTGACGCAAGGCACACACACACCCGTAGATCACTGATCGCAGCGCCGAGCTTGCCGGAGAGCAGAGTGTGCAGTTGCTCAGCCTACCGGCTAAATCATCAATTAAGACTCTCATCAGCACATGAGCAGATGTAGTCTCTGAAGTGACATTGCCCAAATCGTCAGCCAAGAATACTCGGCCGAGTCCCAGATCGACCAACACTATAGATGTCCAAATCATATCTTTAGTTCGTAGCATACTTCTGTCATGAATTCCCTTGCCAAGGGGTAGGGTTCCACCAGTCTGGTTGAACCAGTGTGGCCTTGGCCATCTTCTTCCTGTAGCTAGTGTGCTTTTCCCTCTCTCAGCTTGCTCACGCAACCTTGTTGTGTCGACCTCAGTTCCTGACAACTTCCATCATTAGTCGGAATCACTGTCCTCACTGGGAGAGAACCCCTTGAATTCCTCCTCGGAATCATCCACAACACCAACACCCGAAGCCTCGCCATTCCCTTCCTCTTCCGAGGAGGGCTCTTCGTCTTGTTCCTCAATCTCAAACATCGCACTAACATCCCATCGGTCGCCCTTGGCGCTCTGGGAGACGTACTTTACGAAGCGGAGAGTCCCGCTATCGCGCAGCACAATGCTCATCTTGTTCCAGGAGGCAGCCTGGAAGAAGAGAATGTTGTCGTCCTCATCGCTGGTCTTGTAGATGGCGGCATCCTCGTTGCTGTCGTCATCGCCAGCCATGTAAACCTCGTGGCCACCAACTTCGAGCTCTTCCTCAGGCTCGGGCTCCTTTTCAACAGCCTTGCCCTTGCCCTTGCCCTTGCCCTTGGCATCGCTGCCGTTAGCAGACTTGCCGTTGGCCTTCTCCTTTCTTTTGCCGTTCGCCGCGCCGTTCTTGCCTTTCTTCTTGGGCTGCTCCTCTTCAGAGGACTCCTCCTCCTCCTCCTCCTCTTCTTCTTCTTCCTCATCCTCGTCGTCCTCAACATCGCCCCAGCCAGTGGTGGGCGTCAGGCCAATATTGACTTCGAGTCTAGGCTTGCCCTCATGGCCGGTCGCGAGTGTGTAGTCTTGTCCATGGCGGAAGCGCCTGGCCAGTAAATCGACGCTTTCGACCGTAGAGCGCGTAGCCATCTGCAGCCACAGGCGGAATTGTCTGGATGGCAAAAGAACCTCGAGCAGCTCCTTGAGGGGCGACTCCTCGGTCTTCTCCTCTCCAGGCTGGAGGTAGAGATATCTGTGCTTGTGAGGTGGGCGCGCAACCTTCCAGGCGCCCTTCTCGATCTCATCACTGCTTTCCGGTAGTGGCTTCTTCTCCTGGTCCTCCACATGTTTGCGAAGATTCTCGGCGAACCTGGGATGCAGAATGTCTGGCAAAGTGATGCTGAACTCCTCCTCAAAGTGTTCGGCGACGCGCTCGATGGTGTCTGGTGTGAGGTAGGTCGGCGCGATGTACTTCAAAAGGAACTCCAGATCAGACTCATCCAGAGGGAAGTCATCCTCCTCGAGTTTGCTCTTCTCAACCCTTATGGGTTTCGCCTGCGGCTGGTCGTGCTGGTCTGGGTTACCCTGCAGCTGCATCAGTCCGCTCTTGTGAGCCGCTTCTCTCTCGGCACCCTCCACCCACCCGTCCTCTCCAACCTGGGGAATGTGGAACCACCCGCTGATGGCCATGCGGATGCGCCCAGCATTCTTCTCGAGCTCCTCCGGGCTGGCAGCATGGTAGACCTCCTCGACATCGTGGAAGGACTCGCCGGGCTGCACGGCAAAGAAAGAGAGCTGGTTCCAGGCTGGTGGGATAGACTTGACAAAGTCTGGCAGGGGTGTCTTGGCAACCTCGCCGTCCTTGCCCTCTCGGTCGACGACGGGGAAGAGGCGAAGAGCTCCGCCCCACTCGGGCTGCCATGGTGTGTCTGGGTCGGTAAGATACAGAATGTAGCTGACTTTTCGAGAACCGATGACATCGTCGTGGCACAGGAGGTAGCAGCCGGGTGTGTAGACATTGATGGCCATATCGGTCTTGCGCCCACTCAAGGGGCCGCAGCCGGTGATGTGCGAAACATATTCGCGGAAGGTCTGGGAGTAGAGCGCATCGCGGAGGGCGAGAAGGGAGGGGAGCTTGGCCAATGCCTTGTCGTCGAGTCCGTCGAGGTTGGCAAGGTCACCACTTTGGTGGATCTTGTAGATGTCGGTCTCTTTGGGGGTGAAGTGAACATTGGCCTTGATTTCCTCGCGAACCTTGCGCAGGAGGGAATCGTCGGCGAGCTCGTGGATTACGCTGTGTTTGTACGGTGTTGATGTCGCATACTCTGAGGTGTACTTTTCGAGGACCTTCTTGTCAAACAGCCCCTTGCGGAAGCGGGCTTTGGCATCCTCATCGCTGAGAGCTATGATGGAGGAGTTGTGTCAGCGTCTATCGTATCGCCGGAGCTATCGGTGGGCGGGTTGAGGGGCAGCGGCAGGCTTATTACAGTTCTTGGTCCGCTTCTTGATGGCTTTCCTGCCATCAGCTGGAGAATCGGCCTTTCTCTTCATCTTCATGGTGCAATTGGGTCTGTTGCACAGGATTTGGGGTTGGTTTTCGGTGGAAAAATGGGGCAGAAAAAGAAGAGCTCTGGAGATGGGCTGATATCAAAAGATAAAATATCCCATGAGGAACATGTGCGGGTCCAAAACTTTTTATGCCCCACTTTGGGGAAACGAACATGGGCCGACCCTGAAACAGGCGATCGATTGGCTCGCTGTGGGGTCAAACGCCATGATGGACTCAAGAAAGCTGCGAGGCCCTGCGCAGGTCTTGCATGATGCCCGAAGCGCTTGTCCAGTTGCAAGCTCATAGCGGGTGGGTAGCGCTGCTTCGAGAGGCTGAGCAGGCTTTGGTACCGCGCAGGGTATATGGTAATGCCATATGCCCCCCCATCCCTTACTCGATCTAGGCGCTTCTCTTGAACAGCATCTTTCCTCCGGTTGGGTCTTGTGAGCATCAGAATTCGCCGCAGTTTGTTAAGCCTCGGCGCCTGTCTGGAGATGGCTGCTTCCACGTCAGGATGGCATCCAACAAGACACAGAGAGGTCTGCATGGAGCCGCCGGTGATCTCTTTCGGGTGGGATCGCCTTGATCCTATTTATGCGTCTCTTATGCAGCTTTCAGTCTCGATCCTTAGATCGGGCTCTGAAAGGCTCCATTGGCAGTTGATATAAAAGAGGATGATAGTTGCAGGTAGGGAGCTGGGTGTCGACATTGAATCGACCAATAGAGCCCTCTCTTTGTTATCCACTTGGAGATGATGGTGCCCGACATTCCGAGCCGTTGACTAAAGTCAAACATGACTTCAACGCAAGGTAGTTAGTGTCTTGGACTTCTTCTTGTCTCGTTTCTTCCCAAGTGCGGACCGAGGAGTGCCCTTGGACACTCGGTGGCCCCCAAACAGAGAGTCTGAAAACAAGTCTAATTCAGATGCCGCCATTTACACCTGAAGATATGGACAGCGTGAGGGCAAGCTTCCCCGCATTGTCAGGAGATTATATATTCTTTAATACTGCAGCTGGAAGCCAGGTATTGGGATCAGTAGCTGATCGGTATGAGTAAACCAGTCTCCATGCCACCAGTGCCCTGCCGAAGCTGATGCGTGTCCCAGTGTGCGCGACTACCTCATAACTCCAAACCTCGTCAACGACGGTTACAAAGCCGCAGCAGACTTTATCAACGCCTCCCCAGATGAAATAGGTTCGTAGACCCTAAAGTTGCTCTATTCCACCCTCACATAAAACCGCATTCCTCTCTTACACAACCCCTAGTCTTCGGCTCCTCCGCAACCCAACTCCTTTACAACCTCTCTCACGCCCTCTCCTTCTCACCCGAAGATGAGATCCTCCTCTGCCCCCTCGACCACGAGTCCAACATCGCCCCTTGGCTCGCCTTAGCAGCACGTCAAAATCTCAAAATCCGCTGGTGGCACCCCCAACTCCCACCTGAAGATCAGCCGGGTTGCGTCAACCCCAAACTCGACCTCACCAACCCTCCCATCTCCCCCAAAACCCGCCTCATTTGTTTAACCCACACAACCAACATCCTCGGCACCATCCACGACATCAAATCCCTCTCCGCCAAAATCCGCCTCCTAAACCCCCAGACCCTTCTCTGCGTTGACGGCGTAGCCCACGCACCCCACCGCCGAATCGACGTCAAAGATCTCGGGGTCGACTTTTACGTCTTCAGCTGGTACAAGCTTTTCGGACCTCGAATCTCACAGCTGTACGCCGGTCCCTGCGCTAGGGCACAGCTCCAGTCCATGGGGCATTTCTTCAACCCTGCTGAGAGTTTGGATGACAAGATTGGGCTGGCGGGGGGGTGGTGTCAGGAGTTGATTTATGGGATTCCGGCTGTGGTGGACTATCTGACGCCGAGATGGGAGGGGGTTGTAGACCAGGAGGAGAGGTTGCAGTCGGTTTTGCTGGGTTTGTTGGCGGGGTTGGAGGGAAAGATAACGATTTACGGGGAGTGGTGTGGTGATGCTAAGGTGAGGGTGCCAACGGTGAGTTTTAGGGTGAGGGGGTGGAAGTCGAAGGATTTGGTAGAGGCTATTGAGCGGGAGACAAATGGGAGGGTTAAGTTGAGCTGGGGGACTTATTACTCTGTGAGGCTGGCTAAGGAGGTGCTTGGGTTGGGGGATGATGGGGTTGTGAGGGTGAGTTTGGCGCATTATAACACTGGTAAGTTATTGCGTTGAGGGGATTTGAACGAGTTGAAGCTGACTGTAAGTAGTGGAGGAGATACGGTTGTTCTATACCGCTCTTCTAAAGGTGCTGGGCCTTGAGGGAAGCGGTAATGGTGCGAGGAAAAGTGATTGGAAGATCTAGGGGCTGAGGCGACACAATGGCCAAACAAGAAAATAATAATAATACCAAAAGAAGGCAAAGAGTAGGACTCGAAGCCCTGGACTCTGATCAAGCCGAGCAGGCGAGCACGATCCCCATTTTGCGGTGAACCTTTGCGAGCAAAGGTCCCATAAACCACACACCGCGGTTGACCACTGCGCCAAACACCCCTATCTCCGTTCCTTGATGCCTACTGGTGCAAGTCTTGCTCTTAAATAGAACAGTTGTCAAGAGCAGCGGCATCTGCATTTCGAGTCACCTATCTCACACCGTGCTACACCTCTATAACTTGCCACTCCTCTTCTCGACGGCCTCCCTGAGCAGAGAAATCACCTCGGAGGGATCCTTCGCACCGAACACCGCACTGCCAGCAACAATAACATTGGCACCCGCGTCCGCAGCCTGGTCGATCGTGCCAGGTCCCAGCCCACCATCAACCTCAATGTTCAAGTCCGGGTACCGCTTCCGCAACTCCTCCACCTTGGGCAGCTCAGAAGCCATGAACTGTTGGCCACCAAACCCAGGCTCGACAGTCATAACCAAAACCATCTATTCTCGAATCAGTAACAGCCTTGCCAGTAACTGTCGGGATGTCAACTCACATCAGGCTTCTCCTTAGGATCTTCGCTCTCAATCAAGTCAAACAGCACATTAGCGGGAGTAGCCGGCTTGATAGCAATACCGGCCAGCATGCCCTGGTCATGAATGTACCGGATCAGCTCCCTCGGGCTCGTCTTCTCGTCCGACTTGCCCTCGGGGCTCTCAGCAGCAGACGAGTTGATGGCGGCCTCGTAGTGGAAGCAGTATAGATCGCACCCGGCCTTCTTGAACTCCTTGACCCACTTCTTGGGCTCAGCGATCATCATGTGGCAGTCAAAGGTGCCCTTGCCAAAGGACTCGGCGGGCTTCTCAACATGGGAGCGGATCTTGACGACAACTGGGGGGCCGAAGGTGAGGTTGGGGACGAAGTGGCCGTCCCTGAGGGGGGAAAGTGTCAGCGATATGAAGGAGTGCGAGGTGCAATAGTGACTTGACTTACATGATATCAACATGGAGCCAGTCGGCACCTTGCTTGATAGTCCTCGAGCATGCCGCGCCGAGATCGGCAAAGTCTGCCGAGAGAATGGAAGGGGCAATGATAGCTTTGGGGGCCATTGTGTCTGATTTATTTACTATTAGTGAAGAGTGGCCTTCTGTTTACTTTGTGAAGCTATCGCCAAACCTCTGGGATAGGGGTCCTGGGCAAGATCGGATGATGTCCTTCGGTGCCGGAGCCTTGCTGAGCCCCAACCAAATGTTCTGCGCGGGGGCGGGGCAGAATGACGCAGGCTGGCGGATACAAACAGTGGGGAGACCCCTGAAAGCTGGGCTTGGCGAGAAGCTCTGGGCTTGATCGCGGGTTGACATCACTCCATTTTTTGTAGCGTCTCCCCAACAATTGCGGTGACGCTCGGGATTCAAGCTGGGTGAGTGGTGTGTGCCTTTGAGGTTGATGTCGTTCAAAGAAAAGCACAAGACAGCTTCCCCGCTCATGAGATCTTATTCATCTCGACACAACCAAAGTAATCGCCTCACCAGAGTGTAAAAGAGACGGGCCAAAATGGCATCCTTCTTCTCATACATCCCGCTAGTCAACCGACTGGTGAGAGGGGCGCCCACTGCCATCGATCTTCCTCCCGTCGAGATTCACAATGTGGAAGCAGACCCGGACAAGAGGCCGCGCACGTTGAAGCATCTTCTGAAGGCCAACCATGTCAATCACTCCATTCTGTACCACAATCTCGAATTCGACAACCACATGGCGCACATTCTGTGCTCATCATATCTGCTCGGCGCAGAATCACAACACTTGTATCACATATTCGAAGTGGAAGCCAAAACCCTCGAGCCGTGGAAAGATTCCCCTGCAGAGATGGGCGAGGAAGACTGGCGTGATTTCCTCGGAGACAAAAGATACCAAAGAGCTTTCGTAGACTTTTTCGAGGATGCCTTGGCGATGAAGCACGCGTATAAGTGGAAGGGTGTAGTGGAGGAGTACATGTTCTCCGGAGATGAGCCCCTCGTCAATGGTCTTGTTGGCGGTCGTATGTCATGCCTACCCGCTCGTTTTGACCCATCTTACTAACCACCATCAGTCGGTCACCCCCTCATCCACCTTGGCTACGCCTACGAGTTCGACAGTCGCGAGATCGCCACAGAGGCCCTCGGTCTGGCCTCTACACAATACAACTATCTCCACAGATACCTCGACGACCCAACCTACACCGTCAAACCAACCACCTCATCCACTCCCTTGGACCTCCTGAACAAGCTCTCCAACGACACCCGCTTCGACAATCTCTTCAAAACCCCCGCCTTCTCCAACATCGACGCCCTCTTCCACAGCAAAGAATCCGAAGCCTTGGTACTGGAGTACTGGAATGCCTGGGACATCACCTCCTCTGCCTGCTCCCCAGCAGAACAATTCCAGCTCTCACAAGAAGCCGCTGTCCAACTTTTAGTAGCAACCGTTGCCCCGGGAACACACTCTTACAACTTCTTTCTGGTGCACGTTCTAACCACCAGCCACGCCGTGAGGGTTCTCTTGCCGTTCATTCCGGCGAAATTCCATGTCAGCATTGTGAGACAGTGGTGGTTGTTGGCCTTGGCGGCGTATATTGCTGTCTTGAGGCCGAAGATTGACGTGGATTATGTGCCTGGGGAGGGGGAGCTGAAGGGGAAGGGGTGGAAGTATGTTGAGCATAAGGCTTTGACGGGGGAGTGGGCTACTGATGCGCATTATGTCAAGGGTGAGTTCCTTTCCTGATGATGAAGTGTGAGATGAGATTGCTGACCGAGACGGGGATGATAGCCATCCGAGCGATGAGGGAAGCGGCGAGGACCTGGGGGGATGTTCATGAGAAGTACTTGGCTGCTGCTGTGAGGTTTAGTGATGATTTTGAGGGGTGGTTTTGAAGGGTTGAGGGAGAGGGGAGGTTGAGATATGGGTGCGGAAGTTGATCTTTGAGTTGGCATCGAAACGGTCGTTTCAGCTGAGCTTACATGTTATATTTTGGAGGTTCTTTTTGGCATCAAAACTGCAATATCATCAAGGAGGTTGTAGCATGCATATAATTTCATACTCGGTCCAATTCATGTCTCTTCATGTTCGCTATCGTGGTTGCGGTGACAAAGCGAAGGGTTAGGGTTGTCCCATCTGTACGTAGGAGCACAGACCTTGTGGATCGTCAGGTCCCCCCTGCAGCCCGCTGGCTGCCTGGCGCCGGGGCACCGCAACTTGATTCCGAATCCAAGACGCAGCCTTGTCAACGCTTTCAGCTTCCCACACAGCCTGAACCTTCACCAAACCACTTTCCAAATGATTGATGTCTCACTTCCCTCGGGTCGATCAAGCTTCAAACAAATCAATCACCGCATTCCAGTCCCGTGCAAGCCACCTACCGCTTTCACCCAAACCCAGGCGCAATGCCTCCCCCACCAACCAAACGCCGGAAGCGCGCCGCCGACTTGGACGATGACGATGCCGACTTTGATATCAACCACTCTCCTTCCCCACCGGTGAAACAAAAACCCAGACCCGCGACGCGAACGTCGGCTCGAAACACTCTCCAGAGTTTTTTGGTCTCGTCACCGGAGAACTCACCGCAAAAATCACAATCAAGATTGGATTTGGAGGAGTCGATAATCGAGGAAAGCCCGAGTCCGGTACGGAAGAGGAGTAGGAACTTTGGTGCTGCGGCTGCAGGAACCCAATCGAAGAGCCCGATCAAGACACGGGCTACTCGAGCGGCGGCTGGGAAGAGGGCGCTGGAGGAGGAGAAGGGGAAGTCGGGGGATTTAAGGACGTTGTTTTCGAAACAGGCGCAACGGAACTCGACTGGGACGGGAAGTAACAAGGGTAATGGGGTTACGACGAGCAAGACACAGGTATTGGAGATTGAGGATATCATCAGTGACCCTATTGATGACGATGATATGCCGCTGGGGAGGAGGAGTGCCAGCGCGACGGTAACTACACAGCCTGGGAAGAGCATCATTGGGTTGAGGGCTCAGAAACGGAAAGAAAATGATGGGAGTGGGATTGGGGTTGGAGCATCGCAACTGCCGCTATCGCAGCATTCTAACGGGAGTCTGAGCGCGGGAGGGGCGAGGTTCTTGAACAGGAGTAGGGGTGGGACTGTTATGTCTGCGAGTCAAACTCCTAGCCAGGCGCAACATGCGGAAAAGCCGAGCATAGTAGACGACGATCCGCGGCCATGGTCGGAGAAGTATGGACCGGTTAACCTGGAGGAATTGGCGGTTCATAAGAAGAAGGTGGCGGATGTGAGAAGGTGGTTGGAGGATGTGTATGGTGGGAGGTTAAGACAACGGTTGTTGATTTTGAAGGGAGCGGCAGGGACAGGGAAGACGACAACGCTACGACTGCTCGCCAAGGATCTGAAATGCGAGGTTCTGGAGTGGAGGAACCCAAACAATTCATTCGGGGCTGTGGGGCAGGCTTACCAGAGCGCAGCATCGCAATTCGAAGAATTCCTCGGTCGGGGTGGGAAATTTGGGCAGTTAGACTTCGAAGAAGACGAAGAGCAGGAGCCAGAGATGGCGCCTCCGCATTTGCCGGCACAGAATGGGTCAGACAAGAAGCTGATCTTGATTGAAGAGTTTCCCAACACCTTTATGCGGTCATCTGCAGGGTTGGTCTCTTTTCGAAATGCGATACTACAGTACTTGGCAGCGAATATGCCGGCCATGGTGGGATGGGGCCGGGCTTCTTCTTCGGGGCCCATCACGCCTATTGTCATGGTTATTTCGGAAACACTGCTCACTACTGCGTCTGCTTCAGCAGATAGCTTTACGGCACATCGATTACTAGGACCCGAGGTTCTTCGACACCCTGGGACGGCAATCGTTGAGTTCAACCCTGTTGCACCAACACTCCTGGCGAAAGCCTTGGAGGTGATAGTGCAAAAAGAGGCACGCAAATCGGGAAGACGACGGACACCCGGACCGCTTGTGCTGCAGCGACTGGGCGAAATTGGTGATATCCGCAGTGCTGTGTCCTCCTTGGAGTTTCTCTGCGTCAAAGGCGACGATGATACCGATTGGGGTTCTCAAGTCGCCTTGGCCAAGACGAAGAAATCGAAAAGCGTGCCCACTTTGACCAAGGGTGAAAAGGATAGCTTAGAGCTCGTTTCGCAGCGAGAGGCGACGCTCGGGATATTCCATGCCGTGGGCAAAGTGGTGTACAACAAGAGAGGTGGTAAGCTGACAGGCGAACCAGCATCGGCAGCAGAAACGCTGCCTAGCCATATGGCGCGGTTTGCGAAGCCTAACCCATCGCTTGTTTCGGTTGATACGCTGATGGATGAGACTGGAACTGATACCCATACGTTCATCTCAGCATTACACGAGAACTACCCCTTGTCGTGTGAGCAAACTTCGCCTCAGGATGAGAACTCATCGCTGGATTACATCAACGGCTGCCTTGATTACCTATCTGAAGCTGACCTCCTGTGCCCATCCTGGGATATCTTCTTTGGAGGCAAAGGCTATGGAGGTGGGTATGCAGGGAAGGATTCAAGCAGCCATGTTTTAAGGCAGGATGAGATGGCCTTTCAGGTTGCTGTCCGAGGACTGCTCTTTTCGCTGCCATCGCCCGTGAAACGGCAAAGCCACCCTACGCAAGGGGGTAGCCGTGGCAACGATGCTTACAAGATGTTTTATCCTACGTATCTGAAACTGTGGCGGACGAAGGAGGAACTGGAGGGTCTGACGGACCTGATGGCTACCAAGATGCTTAAAGGGGAATATGGTGGGCCTGGTCACCACTCATCAGCATCACAAGGGAGCGGTTCCCATGGTGCGTCTGCCTTTCGAAAAGCAGTGCCATTCGGGACCACCAGTAGCCAGTTCGCCCCGTCTGCTCGTCACAACCAGCAACAGCCAAAAGCAGAACCACCTTCTCATACACCTTTACTATCACTTGGCAATGCCGCTCGTCAAGAGCTTCTGCTCGAGCGCCTACCATACATGGCGCACATCGCCCGCCGCAACCGATCGGCGTTTTGCACCTCACAAGCTAAAGAGCTGGAAAAGATCGCTTCCTTCAGGGGCATTGGTCGAGCGGGTGCGGACGAGGAAGATGGGGCGGACTCGGCAGACGAGGACAGCGGAGATGCGAAAGAGGCAGCAACCTCTTGGGCTACGGATAAACCGACCGAGGAGATGACTCCACGGAAGAAGAGGAGGATGGGACTGGGTGCGATTCTTCATCCGACGCAAAAGGCGGGGGATGGAGAAGAGGAGATGCAGAGGTTGCCGATGGAGAGTTTGGTGATTAGTGATGATGATATTGAGGATGATTAAATGGGACGGAGACTGAAAGGTTCTGGAGTTTGTAGGGATAACAAAATGATACCACTGTGTAAATGGCGTTTTAGAGGTTGGGAATATAGCATCATTGGACGGAAGATTAGGACAAAGGGCGCATGTTAGTATATCGAGATAATAAAGGTAGAAGACGACACCACCTTCGACACAACTTTTTGTTTGTGCAACCGGTTTCTCATGGTTGCTCACATTGTCATACAACACGTGACGGATCGAGAGCCAGTTTAGGTGTCTGTTTGTGAGGGCGGTGCAATCGCTGAAATATTCCTATTTGACAGGATGTCTATCGAGGTGCGTTGAAGATGTCCAACGAGGTGTTTAGCTGGCCTGTGACACTTTTGTTGGCACTTTGAATGACTGAAATGACTGAGGGACACACACACATCAAGTGAAGATGGAGAAACAGGGGGGGTTGCATAAACAATGATCAGGTTGTGAAGCATTATTTGTATTTGTGCTATTGTGCAAAACGCATTGATCCATAGTTTTAGTGGAGTTGGCTTTTATAAGCCCCAAGTTTGCAGGTTCTAGCCGGAGTAGGCCCGCTCAGTCCGAACTCATTTCCTGCCTTTTACCGGATGTGACCGTGAGTTGGCCTCAAATACTCCATTCTACAATCTTTGGAAACAAAACCTCTGGTACATCCAGAATTCGATTCTTCTTTTTGCCACTTTTTTTGCACACTTCAAAATGTCCAATTTCATGCAGTCTGGTATTCCACTTTGATCTTTGGTTGATGCTGGTTGTTTTTTTTTTTCTTTTTTTTTTTTTTTTTTTTTTTTTTTAGGTGGAAGTTGTTTTTGTCAATGCCGCAGCGCCATGGTGTTTGTGCGATACTGCTTCGAGGTTTCGACTCGAATGATGACGACCTCGGAGACAACCAAACACCATCTCAGGAAAACAGATGAGGTGGTGCTTTCACTCAGAGGAAGGAAGATGGTTCCCGATGGTGTGGCGGGAATAAGCCTTCCCCCAAAGTCTGGAGGAGGAGGAGGAGGAGGAGGAGGAGGAGGAGGAGGGAATCTGGGGTAAGATGCCCAAACCGTGAGTGATGACCCACTGGTGATGATGGCTTCTGGAGGAGTTGCACCTTGATGGCCAGGAGCGTCATCATGCTTCTGCGCGTCCAATTTTGCTGCAGTCTACTTGACAGGCTTCCATGAGTTGGTCAACGTTGTCAGCAGTCTCATTCATTTCATATGATATTGAAGAACTCCCATCAGATATCGGTATGTTCAAACTGCATCGAAATCGGAGAGACCAAGCTGGCTAGCCCCGTGCGGGGTGCGGATCCAGTGCCGGGGCGCTGCCGGAAATGTGCCGCCGGCTGGGCTTGGCTCACGGTGTGCCTCGCCTCGCTGTTGGAGAGCTGACCTAGGAACTTGCGTTGCAACCTCGGCTCAAGTCCATCATCACCACCACTGCGTTCGCTCTCGTAGCCGCAGCCTCGGATAGCAGGGCCTTCCTATTATTTGACCATGGACCTGTAGCATTCACCATTGTCCCTTTTTGCTGTCGTGATTCCTTTTTGCTGCTTCGTTCTGGCGTCATCAAGCAAGCACGCGCTCGCTTTCTCATTGGTGTTTGTGTTCGCTACAGCTCCGTAACCCCCAGCGCGCCAGCCAGTCGCAAGTAGCGGTGGCGGGGGTATTTGTTCCTTGAGTCGAGTCCCGGATACCAAGTTGAAGAAGGGAGGCTGAATATCGACATCTATAAAAACAGCACCGCTTTGTTTGGCTAATCTGGTTTGGACTACTGCGCGCAAAGTTAGAAAAGAAAACAGTTCACAATGGCAGGAAGAGTCCGTCACCCAATCGACATCCGCTCCCTGGAGCGATGGCTGAACAAGACCGTCCCTGAGATTGAGACGCCCCTTGAAGTCCACCAGGTAACTCACCTCGTCACCACCACCCCCCCCCCCTTCATCACCACCACTGCTAACACCACAAAACAGTTTGGATTCGGCCAATCAAACCCCACCTACCAGCTCACCACCCCCTCGGGCGACCGCTACGTCCTCCGCAAGAAGCCTCCCGGAAAGCTCGTCTCCAAAACCGCCCACAAGGTCGAGCGCGAGTACCGCATCATCGCCGCCCTCTCCACCACCGACGTCCCCGTGCCCAGAGCCTACTGCCTCTGCGAAGATGACTCTGTCATCGGCACCCCCTTCTACATCATGGAGTTCCTCGACGGGCGCATCTTCGAAGACCCCGTCATCCCCAACGTCCTCCCCGACCACCGCCGCGCCATCTGGGCCGACGCCGTCCGCACCCTGGCCAAACTCCACCGCATCGACCCAAAAAGCGTCGGGCTGGAGAGCTTCGGCCGCCACGACGGCTTCTACAACCGGCAGATCGCCACCTGGAAGCAAATCTGCGGTGCCCAGGCCGCGGTCGAGGACGTGGACACAAAAGAGCAAGTCGGACAACTCCCCTTCTTCGAGGAGCTCATGGCCTTTTTCAGCGACGGGAAGGCCCAGCCGGCGGACAAGGGGACGCTGATCCACGGAGACTTCAAGATTGACAACCTGGTCTTCCACAAGACGGAGCCGAGGGTGATTGGGATTCTGGAGTATGACCCCCTTCTCCTTCCCCGGGCTGCTTGCGACTACCATGCTAACAAGTGCTGTCACAAACAAAGCTGGGAGATGTCCACCATCGGGCACCCCCTTTCCGATTTGGCGAACTTGCTGACGCCGTATTACACCGCGTTTTTGGACCCTGCTCGGTCGGTGCACTTGCACCCTGGGTTCTTGCCCAAGGCGACCAGGGGGTTGCCGTCGAGGGAGGATTTGACAGAGTTGTATTTTGCGGTGCTGGAGCCCGAGGCGAGGGAGGAGGATAGGGAGGCGGTGGTGGAGACGAGGAGGAGGGAGCTGCAGTGGGCGCAGGCGTTTAGTATCTTCAGGTTGGCGGCGATTTGCCAGGGGATTGCCGCTAGGTTGGCGAGGAGGCAGGCGAGCAGTGAGCAGGCCAAGAGGCACGGGGATGCGAGGACGCTGTTTGCTGAATTTGCGTGGGAGCTGGCGCAGAGCAGCAAGGGGGCGGAGGCCAAGAAGAGTAAGTTATGAGGGGTGGGATATATAGTGTTGGCGTGTGTTGAGCAACGAGAGATATTTTGAAATTTGAACAACGAGCTTTATTGGGTCTTCCAGTTTCCTCTTGGAGAATGATATGATAATCCGGGACTGGATGAGAAGAAAAAAAAAAAAAAAAAAAAAGACGGACTCGACTTGCGATGGCTTCTTGATCATCTTCAACCCGCAAGCTGAGATGACACCTCCAACTGTAACACAAACCAACCGGCTTTCGTCCGAGCAGGTAACCCCCTCCCGACATAACCCTCCTCTTAAAATATACTATTGTCCCTTATAATTAGCCCCACTCCATCCTTGCCTCATGTGGAAAGATAGATCCGTTCCTTCTCAGGCCTCAAAAGCTTTCTCTCATGCCTACCCGCACTTGACCAATCATCCTTTCGAATCAACGTAGCCTCTTCGCCATGCCTGAGAACGTCTTACGTCCCTTATGACTATGTTTTCCGGTAGATATACTTCTTCTTGTCATCTCTCGACTTACAGTATTAGCTATTTCAAGCCGGCCAGGACGACTAGAAAGAATGTATATTTCTATCCTTGCTAAATTTGTCATTGGTGTGCTTGCCCGATATCTTTGGTCAGATAGGATGGAATATCTCAAGAGCAACCTCTTTTATATATATATATATATTAAAAAAAAGGATAGCGGAGGGGTTCTGCTTACAAGGAAATTCCTGATGAGACCAGAAGGGCAAGTTTCGTATTCGCCTTTCGCATGTTATTCAAGAGAAGGGGTAGGTAGGTGTTATTGACCAGTGCAGACGTCCCTGGAGCTGGTGTCGAGGATTTCAGAGATATATCCACTCTGCTTGGTTTCATGCACCGCAAAACATATTAAACCATCGCTTATTCTGCTGCTATTCCTCTTCACGAATCACAACTATCCCACAGAACACCAAGCGCTTAGTGAGAAGAGTGATGTTGTCTCCCTATTCTGTTTCGCCAGCCTTTGCTCCTGTTTACCGCAAGGCTAGGAAGCATCAACGAAAGAAGCTGGACCTAAGTGACGACGAATTCAGGGTAACAAGTATAAAAGAGACAATAGCCCAAGGCACGAAATCGGACCCCATCCATCCCATCTCATCTCGTCTAGCCACCGCCCCCCTCAAAGTGGCGAGATTACCATTCGCACTACCCGTCCCATCATCACTTCCAGTCCAGTCCACTTATTCCATGCCCTTTGCTCACTCCGCTGCAAATCTCTCTTCCTTCTCCGCTCTCGTAGATTCACTTGCAGTCCGTTCTTCGCTGCCTGGTCTCATTCTTCCCGGACGCAATCCCCACCGAATCGCAAATCGCAGACTGATTGTCAACGTAAAAAAAAAGAAAAAAAAAGTGACAAAACTCCATCATGAATCCCCGCCTTCCGAACAATGTCCTCTCATAGCCGATTCGTTTTCGCAATGAGGCCAAATGAGAAAAAACAGCACCAAGCCAAAACCAAAACCAAAACCATTCCCTTTCCTTCCCACCCCTCCAGTCAAAGAAAACGAAAAGCCACTCTTGGTGAACTGAACCGAAAAACCGAGCTCCCGCGTAAGCCATCCCAAATCGCGTTTCGTTTTCCTCCCACTGGCGAAAAAGAAAACGCCGTTCTTGTTGGTAACCCGTGGCTCGCAATGATCAAAGCCACACGAGGTTAAAAAGCGCCGAAAAGAAAATAGTGGCGATTGAAGAAAGAAGCCTCAGAACTTCAACTGCTGTGCCGTTTTGTGTTGCTCCCGAAAAAAATCAAAAGTCTATGCCCATATTGTCTGTGCGGTGCGAGTGGGAAAGAAAAAAGAAAAGGAGAAAACAAAGAGTGGGAGGCATGGTATAGATCGACTCCGGAAAGGCATCAGGGGAGAACGAAAATGTCGCAGAGTTGATGGGGGAAAAAAAAAAGAAAAAAAAAAAGAGACGAGTTTGGGTATTAAGGATGAAGGGAAAAAGAGAAAAAGAAATCACAAAAGCTGGTTCGTTGTCAGTGGCCGCCTTTCGCTCACTGCTTCCCCTCGCTGAAGCTACCGCTCCGACGTCGTTTTTGTGGCGGCTCACCCGCTTCCCCGCGGGCGTTCTGGGGCAACTGAGGCTGCGGATGGCCATAGCCTCGCTGGGGAGCGAGCGAGCTTGTTGATGACGCCCGTTGCTGGTGCAGCCGCTCGCGAACGACCTGTGGGCCACCCAACGTTCTGCTGGAAGCCGGTCCAAGCGTCTCTGCTCTCAACTGAGCCTCTACCTCCGCAATCAAGTCGGCATTTGACCGGCCGTCCCTCGTGGTCGAGTATGTCGAGTTGTATCCCGGTCTGGCTCTTGACAAGTTCCGGGGGGCTGGGGCCGGCTGAGTAGTAGGGTTCGCGCCGCGGGCGGACATTCCCTGACGCACAGCTGCCGAAAATGGGTGCGTACATGGTGCGTTCAGATCGGGTAACAAAGACGGAAAAGCAGACGGGTTAGGACGGAGGATCGAAGGGCTCCTCAGAAAGTCGACCGGTGCAGGCGGCGCCGAAAACTGCAACAGGTTATGGCGCATAGTATCGGGGAGGAGGGTGCCCCTGCCCATGTTGCTGTTGCTGCCCATACCCAGTTGGAGCTGCCGCCCGGCGCGAAGCAGCCCAGTCAGCCCGACGGAACTTTCTTGGGTGAAGGGAAAGGAAACAGGGGGGGCAGGGAGGGGCATCTGTTGCTCACCGCTTGCTCCTGGCGGGCCACTTGGTTGGAATGGCCCCGGGGGGGCAGCACCAACTGAGCCAGGAAAACTGGCCATGCTCGGGAAAGCACCATGGGGAGGCCCCGGGCGAGAGCCCGAAGGAGTGGCAAAGTTCGAAGCTGGAGGGCCGTAGCCACGGGCGGCACCGAAACGGGCCCGAGTCCTCCGCATGCTTTCGGTCGAGGGGTCGGAGGGAGAGGCCCGGCGCTCCCCGCTCTGGACACTTCTCGACGGCGGGTGGGTAGGCAATCGGCTGCCTGGTTCTGGGCCATGCCGATATGGCATTCCTACAAACTCTCCCGTCCTGTTGACAGCTGTTAGCAAACCCACTCGACAGCGCCACAGCTTTTGAAATCCCAAACAACTCACGCTCGAATATATCCCTGAACACTGGGGGGCATGACAGGGTCAGAAGGCACCTTGTCTCGGCAGTAAGGGCAGCTGTCAGACTCTTCAAACCACTTCTTGATGCAGTGGTCACCGAAAATGTGCTTGCACTTTGGAAGTCGAAGCGGAGCCTCGCTGATCCCCTCGGGGCTCGTCACTCCAAAGTCATTGTAGCAAATGACACAGGCTGTCAGCCAAGTCAGCACCGTTGAGCTTGAACTGACACCTGGAGGGGCAGGGGGCACTTACTTCTCTCGGATGCCGTCAGGCTCTCCATATCGACGCTCTGCAACGAGGCCAATGCTTTCTTGGAGGCCACACGCTTGTTGCTCGACATCTGGCCACGAAGAAGCTGCTGTTGGCGGAGACGACTCTCGTCCGGCATGTATCCGTGGCCGAACTGGGTGGCAAAGCGGTACGCTTCATCGTCGTCGTCGATCGGGCTGTAGTCATCTTCGCTTTCATCGTAGTCGTCGCCGGTTGGTTGGGCCAGCTCAGCACGAGCTCGACGAATCACGCTTCGGCGTTGTTCACCACTGAACCCCCGATACATGGCCAGGGTCGAGTCACCGGCGGTCATTGGGCGAGGTTCGGGAAGCGGTAACTGACCGGACGCCATGTTGCTCCCGGGGCCACGATCCGATCGTCTCGACGGCTCCCCTGAGCCATTGACCGGCTGGGGCAAGCCAGAGGACGCCGGGCCGGCTCCGGAACTTGGATTGGAAGACATGTTGGTACCCGAAGCTGCCTGGGAGGGCTGAGCGGCGGGGGCATCGCCGGGAGAAGGGCGGTCGGTATTCATGGCTACGGCAGACAGCGCCTCCCGGCCAGGCTGACTCTGGTAAAGTTGGTGGGTTTGGTTTTGGGTTGACGCTTGAGGAAAAGACGGGGCTTGTGGCAAGCCCGAGTGGCTCTGGTGGTTCTGAATAGCTGGCGCCACCGAAAACCGGTGGAGGGCAGAAGGATGGCGGTAGGGGAAGGAGAAGGGTGGTGGCACGGTGGAATCGAGATGTGGAAGATTTTGGTTCGAGTGAAAGCTGGGTAGCACAGAGTTGGACCCGCTAGGGTTTGTACTCCCTGCTCCGCCGTTGGGAAAGAATTGATCGGAGCCTGACGGCCTCAAGATTGACTGCAGCTGCAACGGAACCGAAAGGAGCGGGATGGCATGTGGCGGGGGAGGGCCGGGGGCAGAAGCGGGGGCCACCCACTGATATGCGGGACTGGCGCTCTGTGCCGAAGAGGACCATCCGGGGTAGATCGGATCGTAGTGCGAGTGCGGATGGGGATGAGAGAGGGAGTGTGAGTGCGAGTGCGAGTGGGACTGGGAATGAGGCAGTGGCAGAGACAATGGGGGGGGTTGAGTCTGTTGTTGTTGTTGTTGGTGTTGTTGCTGCTGCTGCTGCTGCTGCTGCTGCGGTTGTTGTTGTTGTTGTTGTTGTTGTTGTTGTTGTTGTTGTTGCTGTTGCAGTTGTCCGTGGCTGGGCTGTTGAGGGTGATGGTGTGGCTGAAGGGAGAGGTTGCGGCTGTGGGATGGCCGAGGAGCGTGGGGCCCTTGGTTTTGTCTGGACAGGTGGTACAGAGAGTTAACGCCATGGTGGTAGTGCGGGTATGAGGGGTGAAGATGAGGCAAGCCTGATGGCTGGCGATGCTGTTGTTCATTCCGGAAAAAGGGGCAGCCGCCCTGACCTTGTGGTGGCCCACTTTGGAATCCGGAATGCGTTGCTGGATGTGCGGGCGCCTGAGAGGTTGGCACCTCGGCCTGGTGCATCTCATAGTCCATTTGATCCATCCTGTTCTGCTCAGTCACCCGGACCGCGGTTCTGATTGCGATTCACAACGGGTAGCTGCAGTAGATAGCCTATGGGGGTGTGAGGCTGCTGCAGTTTCCGCCGTGAACTTCCTGATCCGTGGTTGGGCTCCTTTCAGCGGAGATGGCAACTGTCCCAGGTGTTTTTGACAAAGAAAGCGAAGCTCCTGAGCTTGTGGCCCTCACCGCTCTGCCGTTCCCTAAAAATGCTCTGGCTCGTAATCCTCTCTTGCTTCCAGCCGGTGGTGGGACTCCGTGATGGCTAGGTTGAATATTGGCTCAATCTAGTGGCTGAGAACCTCGATGGCCCAGATTTACGACTGGCAAAGCTGAAACTTTGATCCTCCACCATGCATAAGTAAATGTCCCGCGTGTCCGAGTCTTCCCAACTGCAAAAACGGGCTCGTTTCGGGGTCGTGGACAGGGTTAGAGTTCGTCGGTGACTGATGCTCACTTTCGCCGTCGTGTTATCACCAGATACACTCGCTGAGGTCAGGCAGTCGCAAATCAGGGGCAATGTTCGTGGAAGTTTTCTACTCTGCAACTTGAGCGCAACCGGCGGAGTCAGTTATTTATCTCCAAGAAAAATCTAACTGCCCACAGCAGTCTCGTGTCCTCCGGCGGCAGGCTCTGCCCATCACGCCCCTGCAAAAGCCCAGAGGGAAGGGAGGGGTGGGGGGTGAATTGCTCTTGGTTGCTCACTTATTCATTCATAAATCCCACGTATGAGGTGACAGCTAGATAGACCGAGCTCCAGACTCCACACCGGGCCAGAGGACTGATAAGACCAGAAGGAAAACCGCCGATAAGCCGAGAGGCAGAAGATAAAAGCGCCTGGTTGGAGATGTGCTCCGACAAGGACACAAAAGCTGAACAAGAGAGCAAAGACCTCCAAGGGATGGTGGTGAGGATACGGGTTCGGCTGTGTGTTGAGGGAAGGCAGGTGTCGGGAAGAGAGCAAAAAGGGAGAAGAAAGGGAACGGGCGGAACAGGCTGTTGGGGATCGTGTCGGTTTTGTATCATCAAAAGCAAGAAAGACCCGAAGCAGCATGGAGCCTGAGCATGGAACATGGGGGGCAGGGCGGAGCAAAAAAAGGCAAGGCACTTGTCCCGTCGAGCAAGTTCCAGTTTCAAGCCCAAGTAGGTATCAGTTTTCTTAGCAGGACGAGCCCAGTCAAGTCCAAGTCAAGGCTGGCTGGATGGGCTTGGTCATGTCAGGTCAGGTCACCGAGTCACCAAGAGTCACCCGTAATCAATTCGTTTCTGGTCACTCGTTGGTCACAGGCGGGACTGCAGAGCAGGCACTAGTAAGAGCCACCTCCAACCCGCTATCTCTCTTACCCTCGCGAGAAGAAAAAGCAGCAAGGAAGAGAGAGTAAGAGGGATCCTCGATCACTCGCAGGTCTCGCTCGCATCGGCGGCATCTTTTGCCAGCCAAACCGAGCGCCGCTGTTGGTGGACTGCAGAGGGTGGATCCCCTGTACGTACCGTAAGCTACTGTACCGTACACAGCGCTGCGTAAAAACAGACCGTCAAAGACATGAGCGGCCGCACTCTTTCCTTCTTGCAGGGGCCGCTTCTTGTTCCCCTCCCTGATCCGTACAGCCAGCAAGCCAGCCAGCCAGCCAGCCAGCGCTGTGCTTTGGTGCTTTGGTGCTTTGCTGGGGGGCGGGGGACGGACAGAGGAGAGGGGTGAGTGAGGGGTGCAAGGGAGGGGCTTCTGTGGAAAGTCCTGTCTGAGACTCCAAAAAGGCGAAAAGTGGAAGGCACAAACAACCGTTCTCAAAGGAACCTAGCCAAGGGCGTCGAGTGTACAGTGCCTAATACCAGGCGGGCAGCCAATAGTAATAATAATAATAAAAAAATAAAAAAATAAAATAAAACTGCAACACAAGTCTCAACAAAGCGGCGGCTGGACTGTGTGTGGTGCGGGGATGCAGCATGCCCGTCCAAGGGACCAAAAATGAACAAAACTCGGAGAAAACGGACCATTGTCAGCATCGAGATTACGAACAAGACATGCTGAAAAGCAAATCGTCAAAAGGCAACCAGACGGGGAGCACTTCGGTCTCAAGTCCGGTACCGCCGTGTGTGCGCCTGGATGTGCCAGCGGTTGGAGGTGTGCTGTGTGTTCTGTACAGCGTCACTTGGATCGCCTTTTTATTAGGCTGCCTGGATTCTGTGGGAATAACACCCGTCTGTCTCTCTGGTGACCCCCCGGGAGTCCTTCAAGGTTGCCCTGGAGCGCAAGGAATCGCTGCCTCCGAGCCACATTATTACCAATGCCATCTTCTGGCCCCGGTTCCGTCTCTCTGCATCAGAGCTGCGCTGGTTGTCATGCGGTGGCTCCGAGGCTGGAAGTGCGGCGAACAGAGGGACTTTTCACCAAAGTCCATACTCGGAGCTGCTCTGATCCAAAAAGTCCCTCGTATGCTGTGTTTACCGAAAATGGTATGCTGGTGTGTTCTGTACAACCCATATCCACCCAGACACCGGTCATCATGGTCGTCACCAAGCCGACTCGCCTTCCTCATCCTTCGCATGCTTCGGCTTTCGTGGCTGCTGCTATGCCGCAACCCATCTCCTCAAGGCAACGTGTCGCAAGCTAAGTCGCATCTTCCTCGGGCCTAGCCATCAAGCGATATCGACGCCTGAATTATCGCTCTATGTATGTATACACTACCGCCCTTCCCGCACTCGCCATTTGATTTCAACCATGGATCGCTTGCCCGTAGCTCTGGGCGCATATTGATCAACAGCTTTCGAACCCAAAAGCTTTGATTTTGGCAACACATTTTCCTGCCCTTCCGGCTTCCTGCTCCGGGTACGTACTGGTTTGGAGCTCGGCTTGGCAAGCCCAGATGCGCCCCGCTATTCCGTTTCTGTTCCTTGTGCGCCTGGGATCCCTGCCGGCCGGGATCTTATCTATTGGTCAGCCGACAGCCTCGAAATGAAGCTCAACACCTGATTCGTTTTCTTCCATCTGTGATCCTGGAGCTGATCATGTACCCCTGTTCAGAATGATGACATTCCATCTTATCAGCTTCGCCCGATCACTTACAAATGACGGCAATGCCCCGCTTCAAAAAGCTGTCTGAACCAAGCTCTCGACATCGAAACTGGACCGGAAACATGGCCTCGACCGTTTGGCTGCCGTGAGGGTGAAGGGGATGGGGTTGGATGGCGTCCTGCGCAGCGTCCGGTGATACTGGGCTAACTGCCACGCATGCCCAAGCTCTCGATGGTGAGCTGTGCTGCACTGGCGCGTTAGGTTTGATGCTCACGTTACCCCTCATCAACCCCTCCCCCCGTCTGTCCTGGGCCTGGAATTCCCCCCCACGACCAGCATCGACCAGCATCGACCAGCATCGACCAGCATCGCCAACCCTCCTCCCTGCCAAGCCGACATGGGAAAGTGGGTGTCGGCAACTTTGTGCCATTGGCCGGCCGATGGTGCGCAACTCGATGTTGCTCTTTGGCGACGCATGTCTTTTCGCTGAGAAGCCGTCGTCAAATAGCCTTCCACTCCTGGCTTACCTGCATGGAAACAGAAATAACGCTGCTTGACTCGCAAACACCCGGTCGACACGAGCAGCAGGTAGCGACGTCGCACACGAGCAGTCCTGCCACCAACATCCAGAGCTGCAAATAGCTTCGGGATTTTGCTCACAATCGCAACCGTAGCGCCCTCTGTGGCCCAGCACCAGCACCACCTCCAACAAACAACAACCAACCCCCGACCCCAGCACCCGATAGAGAGCCCGTGCTGGAAACCTCGACTCGACTTGCTTGTGTGTGGCCTGGCAGCAGCATGTCACCATGCTCTTTCGGACCGCTCTTTGCCACTCGACATTACTTATCACCACATCCTTGCAGCAAATAGCGCACCTCCGCACCGCTGCAACCGCTTTCTTCGCACCAGACGCAATCTGCGCCCAAAGGGAAAAAACGAACGAAATGCACCACCTGCCCCGACTGTCGCAGTGCAATGTTGTGTGCTGGATGCCGAAAACGACAGCCAGATTCGTTTCGGGCCAAGGACAGTTCTCACCTGTACGGCATATCACATTTCGCCCCGTTGTATCCGTTCCGGCTTTGACAAGTCAATCCTTTTCAGCACTGAACCCCGGTTCCCGTGTTGTGAGTCCAGCGAGAACACTTTTCCCAGCCACTCTGACTTTTGTTGTACGCTGTTCAACCGGAGCAAGGGCACTGGTGTCCCCTTATCCAGAATTTCGTGGTCAAAAATTGAAATTTGCTCGTTGACTTCTGCGCTGATATTTGCGGTTGTTTTTCTATGGTATTGAATTTCTTCCGTTTCCGCCGCCGGCCCGGGGTTTACGGTTTACGGAGCCTCAAACAAGCGGGGTTGGTTCCCGGACCCGGACCCGGCCCGGAAGCTCCAATGCTCTCGCCAAGCCGGACCGGGGGCCTTGTGTTTTCTTGCGCGCAATCCATTCTAGAGTCCTGCCGCTCCGTGTAGCCGACTTCGCTTCGGTGTTGTACTGCATTTACTTATCTTGACCGTTAGTTTGATTTTTATTTTAAAGCATGTGCTGCACGGAGCTATCTCCGTCGTCGTACAGGACCGCGAGACCCCTAGGTGGTGTCCCGGTTCTTCAGTCATCAACGACCGCATTCTCGCTGGGCATGGAACCTCTGCTCTCAGATATGCAGAGATATCAGTACAGAGGGCGACACAGTGACTTTTGCTTCTACAATTATACAAGTATTTGTCTGATCGCTCGCACCAAAGTGTTCGGGCGTAGCCAGCGCCTCGCCTTTTCCACGGCGTAGGTTGAGAACGCCCTGCCCTTACGATATAGTTCTGTTCCATATATTTCAGCGCAGCAACTTTCTCTGCTGCCACCGACGTCCTGGCTCCAAAGTTCTCTTCCAAAAGAAGCCTGCCAGTTCGTCAAGCTATCCATTCAGCTAAAGCCCGACTGTTACTGCCAAGTTGGCCGCGATACCACTGTAGAGCAGACTTCCCTCAGCAGGTCTCTCGACTGCGTGCGAAATGTTGGCAAGGCTGCTTCCGGAACGGGTCTGGCAACGGCCAGATCGCCCGCCTTGACGAATACAAAACTGCCTGCCCGAGAGACTCGCCTGTTGCTCACGTACACCTGGCCCCGAAACTGAGCGTGGGAAGCAAGGAGGCTTTTTGTTCTCGAAACTCATCGTTAAAATACAGTGCCGTCACTATGATCTCGACATCTTCCTCTCCCCCTTGCTGATTGAGACACAGAGAATATTAATTTATTTACTCACGATCCCTAGTTCTTCTTTTTCAAGATGGTTTAATGTTCGCTTTGGAAAGTGAGCTTTGCCATGCTGTCAACCACAAGACGCTCGAGAATACAAAGCTTTGTTTCATGGAGTGATTCGACCAAACTGTGTGATCTAATTGTGTCAACATGGGCGGTTCTACCCGAGAAAAGGCAACATCCACCTCCCATCTGTCGATGCCATCCCTGACAAACACACCAAACATCCCATTAACCCCCCCCCCCTCCCACACACATCTCTACCCCGATCCCCGCTTAACAAAGTCTGCTAACCTTTTAATCCCCCTCCCCTTCCTCTTCAAACTCCTCAAAGGCGACCTTGGCTCCTCACCCCACCTAAACCGTTCCTCATCCTCCGTCATCACAGAAGAGATGCTCTCCAGTTCCTCCACCACCGCAACCTTTTCCTTCCCCTTCCCCTTCCCCTTCGCCTTCGCTTCCTCTTCCTCTTTCTCCTTAGCAGCAAGACGCTCCAGCCGTCCCTTCAACCACTCCTCCTCTGCCCGATCCGCATCCTGTCTCCTCTTTCTGGCGGTTTGCATGTCGTTCAGCATCTGCTCCACCTCTTTGCGGGTCGCCTGCTCGTCTTCGTCTGCGTCCTCGTCAGAAAAGGCTTCAAACACTGCCTCGTAGCTGCCAGCAGCTTCGTCGCCGTCTATGCTCTGGGTCTCCCAGTCTTCATCTGTGCTGTCGTGGCTGTCGGGATGGGATGTTTTCTCGGGGGAGGGCGCAGTTTGCGCAGAGGAGTTGGTGGTCGGGATGGTGGGATCTGTGGGGTTGCCTGAACAATAGACTCGGATGCCCTCGCCTAGTTGCTCGTTTTGTTGCCGGTCTGGACCTTGATTGTAGTACTGCCTTTCCCGTTGGTTCCGACTTTGGGTCTCTTCTTGAACATGGTCTTGTTTCTGCTCTGGAGCTTGTCCATGCCCCTGCTCCTGGTCCTGCGCCTGTCCTTGATCTCCGTCTTGATGCTCATGCCCGCCAACGCCATCACCAGCACCCTCGTCGTTCTCGGGGATAGCGCCCGTGTCGGGATCGGCATCGGGGATATACACAGGCCTGTCAGGTGGCGGTCGCGAACCAGAGGGCGGTGGGCTAGGCGGCGGACTGGGGGCCGGACTGGGAGCTGGACCAAGAGATGAAAACCTCTGGGCAGCCTTCTTTGCTCTCTTGTTGACAGACTTTGCCAACTTGTCCTGCTCCTCTTTGCTAGACCTTGGCTTGGACATGCTCTGCCGTCTCGATGGACCTTCTCCGGCTGGACCTCCAAACCCCGAATTCTTCCTTGTCGGTTTCGACAGTTTATCATGTGGCGGCTGGGTGACAAAATCATCCAAAACAACGTGGGGCCGCACGGTGCCGTGTATAGTCGTGTGTTCCTTGACACCGCCCTCTGGATAACTCGGTGGCGCTTCGCTGGTGTCTCTAGCTTTGCCTTTTTCCCTGCTTCTGCTTCTGCTTATCCTTACAGTCGACTCGCCCGATTCATTTCCTGCATCGGCAACCTCATAGGAACCGGATTTGACGTGAATTTTCGTCCTGGACCGGTGCTGCTCTCCAGTTGTAGGGCGCACTACTGGGGTCTCATGCACGCCTTCTACGTCGATGACATACGCCTTGACCTTCTGAGGATCGTCCTTGCTATCGAGAATGACCGTCAACTTGTGCCCTTTGAGAAGACCTGGAGGGAAGCTAAGCTTGGGCAAGCCCTCTTCCACATCGAAACTCGGCTTCTCATCGACACTGTCACCATTATCCTCGGCCTCCAGGCTACCAGAAGGGTTGTTTTCTTCGGGAATGATACCATTCGCGGTGTCAGCCGTCTTGTTCACTTTAGCATGACTGCGTTCCGGTAAGACATCCACAGTGTGCCGCCTACGTATCCCAGTGTTTGGGCCCGGATCTCCCCTATTCACGTTCGAGCCGCCATTGGCATCAGTGGTCTCTGGTGCAACAGGCTTCGATGCTTGGCCAGGATCGCCCTCTTTTGTTTCGGGAGCCACATTATCATTGACAGGAGTCGAACTGTTGACTTTGGGCGCACTGTCACCAGGAACAGCAGGCTTTCCGGATGGTGGAGGGATCGACTGCTCATTAGGGTCCTTCTTGCCAATATTCGGTGCTCCATCACTTCCCGGAAATAGCCACTGTGAAACTTTGTCCGAACTCGCCTGCGCGTCGCCGCCAACCCGAGTCTGATGACCTTTCACCCTGATGGTGACGTCCTCGTCGTCGGTTGAAGGAGGGGGCCGAGAGTTTGCAAGACGTTGAGCATCCTCTTGCCACGTAGCAGGCCATCCAGCCACCTCCACGTCCGGCCACACCCCGTTAGGCGCCGTTGGAGGTTGGTTTGTCTGATAGTCTTGGGACGGCATCCCGGAAGCAGGCGGCGGCGCTGGCGCCGATGGAGTGTAAAAGTCAAAGGGGTTTGGTGTCCCGGCAACGTTGGCGGGCCCGGGTCCTTGTAGCCAAGGATATGTCCCGACATAGGGAGCAACATTGTGATACACGGCATTTGGATTTTGTGGCTGTCCGTACGCGGTCGGGTAGTTGGAGTATGGGTAGTTGGAGTATGGGTAGTTGGAGTATGGGTAGTTGGAAGGCTGGTGGCTAAGAAATGGATCGTTATGAGCTGGGTAGTTGGGATTTGGGTAGATGAAGGGATACGGATATCCTGAAGCATGTTGTTGTCCAGAGATGAAGGGACTGTATCTCGGAATGCCGTCAACATTGTCTCTGGCCTTATCTGCTGTTGGCTTATCGTCGGTCGGGTTGTGTAATGCCAGCATCGGCATCGGGACTATCGAGGGGGCGTCGAGTTGAAGCTTCTGTCTTGCGAAATCTACGATATAAGACGGAAGCTTTGGGCCACACACGTTGAAGGCTGCCTGAAGAAGTTCGGATGAAAGGTTTTCATTTTGAGGGGTAGGCTGCCGATTATCCTCGCGAATATCGGAACGGAGAAGGGTTTGCGCAGGAAGAACAGCGCTGGCCCATCTTAGTGTTGCATTTTCACAATTCTCGTTCCTTGTGGGATCAAAATTGGTGGGACTTATTCCCAAGTCTTGCAGCTCATTCGACTCGTTCAAGAGCAAATAAGTCGACAGTCGCGTGGCGAGGTAGCCTTCAGTATCCCCCTGGATCTCGAGCTGGAGGCGACAGAGATCTGACATGGACCTTCCCGGGTTTTGGGAAAAAAGGATCAAGATTTTCAAGGCCTCTGCTTTGAGGAAGTAGTCTCCAATGGCATCGGCGGTGGCTACCACAACTTCTGCGGTATGGCGTTGTGCTGGGCTAGATCGAGTGAAGAACATGTCCCATGAAGGCCTTTCCAGCCCGTTTTTCGGAATATAGATGGGCAAATGTATTCCGTTCTTTTGTTTGAGCTCGAGACCGTCAAAGTCCTTGAGGTGAATCCCGTCAGGTCGCTCTGGAGCAGCCGTCTTCTCGAGCACTGCTTTGACAAGTAACCATTGTAGAAAGGGCCTGCTTCGCATGAACCCCTCATTGTGGTCTTGAATGGAGCGTGCTAAGATCGTGGCATATTCGAGTAAAAGGTGGTTGCGAACGTCCATTTCCTTGTTGTGATCTTGAAGTATCAGTGAGGTAAAAAGGTCAAGGAGACCCAACGCCGATGGTTCGTCGTAGCTTGTCCGAATCCAGTCATTGGAAATTAACTCCATAATTTTGGGAAGGTAACTGGTCCCGAAAAACATGACTGACATGTCCTGCCAGCCAAACACAGATGTGGCAGCCACCAAAAGATCTCTGGCATCCCAGATGCTATCTTCTGCGGTGATCTCGCGATAAAGGCGGCTCCAATCGAAAAGATGCTTTGCGTAAATCTTAGGCACGTCAATAATGCCTTCATGCGTACAGGCCTCCAAGCGGTGCAACACCCGCAGGCACAAACTCAGTAGTTGTATCTAGGAAATGGTCAATATACGATCCTCAAGGATGTGATGCAAGAGATTACATGTTTCTTACCTCTGTTGATCCTATGACTTGTTCGGTGCTGAGGGCTTTCAGCGTGTTTTCCACAATCTGCCACGCCATCTGTATGTAGTTTGGAAAGTGCCGCTGCGACAAGAGATCCAGCAGAGCATAGTTCGCTGCCAGCTTGCCTCTGTTCAGCTCATCCATACTCTCCTCTCCGACAGGAGGCAGAAATTCCGGCAGTAGCCGCATATCTCGGAATAGCTTCAAGTTTCCAGATGAAACCAGCATTTCTGCGTACTGAACCCGGATGTACGGGATGGTGCTGTAGCGTTCAAGGTTTTGCTTGAAGTATTCTTGCGCGTCTTTGAACCGACCGAGCCGCCTGAGTCGGCAAAACTCCTCGAGATCAGTGTCCCAGTCTTCTTCGATATCAAACTCGAGCCGGATCGTCATATTTTTGGTTGATTGTGAGGGGTCATGAACGAGGTCAACAGGTCGCTCATAAACATCGTGATTTGATGGCTGGCTTTCCTGGCCCTCATCGCTTATATCTGAATATTCCGAGCTCTGGCTAAATGTTTCTCCTATTGATGTTGAGCGGTCCTGTAAATAAGTAGGCACATACTCGTAAGGGGGCGGTCTGAAATCTGGAATCCGTCGGTTTCTGCGAGACTGTTCTCGTCGTGGTTGCGTCCGAAGTTGCAGAACAGGCGGTCTCGTACGAGTTTCGACGTTGAAGGGGTCCTCATGTAAGTGACCTGTACGTGGTTCCCTGCCAGACTGGTGTGCCGTTGGTTCCTCTTGTGCTGGCCTTCGTCTTGCTCTAGATACTGGCCGAACCGTGACAAGGGACCGATTGCGTTGCTCGGGGCCCTCGTGACCCATCTGATCCCAGTAGTTCACCGGCCCAGTAGTTCGTTCCCTCGCCTCCGAGATATAAGTATTTGCCCTGCCTAGATTTTGTACCCAGGTTGGACGCGGAGGCGATGGGGAATTTGGAAAAGAAAGCGGTGAAGGAGACCGGCGCCGTTCCCGTGAAGCAGAGCTCGCCTGTTGCCGTTGACGTCCCGTTTCCCAATCCTGTCCCCCTTGATCTTGTGCTGAGCGCTTTGGTCGCCGCGGCCGCTCCGGCTGCTGCTGTTGACGAGGTGGCAGGCCATAGAACTTCCCATGTTTAGGGGCTCTTGGTGCTACGCTGCCGTTGCGAACCGTCGTAGAAGACAAGCCTTGTCTTTCATTCTCATCTTCATGATAATGCTCACTGTCGCCGATATCGACGCTTTCGTCTGAGTAGGATGACCTCGACATGGCGCAAACAGAGTGGCCGAAAGGAGAAGCACGAAGAGATAGACCGTGACGGCCAGTATCAGAGCCTTCCTATGCCTATTTCTGCTGGCTGCGTTCTTCCAAAGTCTTTGCAAAACTCTGTCTTGATGCCATGCGGGGGGTGGGCACTACATGGAGCGTCTCGCAGCCTTGCCGAGAGCCCATGAGACGCTGTTCCGCAGCATACCCTGAAGAAAGTAAGCAGCGCCAATTCGAAACGAGAAGGCTGCATCTCTGGCGAATCGCGGGGGCTTGGCCAAGCTGGCTCGCATCAAGACGACCCGCCTGTGCAGCTCAAGTGAGGCATCCATGTTGCACAGCCTGCACCAGCACAAATCCCCCGCGGCCCAAATGTTGTGTTATCATCGTTAGCACCCCGCTACATCTGTTCGAAAAGTCCGCAGCATCAGGCCTGAGTTGAGCTTTTGTGATTCCCCACGTGTCTTGGACCCAGCCAACCAAGCTCCTGATGTCAACAATGGACGACACATGGACCTCACCCGAGCTGAAGGTCAAAAAGCGTGGGAGATATGGACGGCGCGATTATGAACGATTCGACCATATAGCCTCATCCCACATGCGAGCCGGCCGTGGAAGCATTGGCAAAGTCGAGGTTGATTGCCGCTTCATGTTCACCAAATCCCGCTGGGGTGTACTTGGGGAGTCACAGAACCCAGCTGGCATATTGTACCTCGATCTAGACTTTCACCAACCCCCAGACTGCAAACTCGAGTCTGCAACTGTATCTGTGAAATTGACCGAGGAAGATGGCGAAGACGCACGCATTGAGCATCGCTCCTCTTGCCCAGTCAAATTCACCGACCATTACGGCCCAAAACACATCCGCGGCCGAGAAACCTTGGTCCAAACGAGAAAGCTCGTCAATCGAACGCCAAATGTCAACGTGTTGGGATATGGTGCCGGTGGGCTGGGTATCGACAAAGAAAAGACCGTGACTGGGGGGAGTCGCTGGAACTTTGAGGGTCATATCTCCTCGACGAAGGGCTCGATCTGGTACAACACTTTGAAATGGGAGCTGAAGGAGAACACATTCGAGTATCAACCATCACACAACAACCTTATCCACACAGCCTTCGTGCTCGAGCACAATGCGACACGGTTCTATATGACGGTCGAGATTAGCGGAAAACTCTCCAAGTTCTCAGACGAGTTCATGAAGATGTTCAAGTTCCGTGACGGGAAAAAGGAAATAGTTACCAAGATTGAATGGGCAAACGGTTACTCATGCCCGCTCCGGCTGGATCGAATGGCTCGTGAGCTGCATCTGCAGATGGAGTACGAAAACATGGCGAGGATCCCGATGGAAATGCCCGATGCTTTGCCAGCACACTATCGGCCTGTGGCCACGTCTCCAATGCCGCCGGTATACCATCCGCAACAGCCCAGTGTCGAGACAATGCCACCAACGGGGAGGATAGAGGAAGTGTCGTCGGGAAACATCGACGGGAATGTCAGGATATCACAACCGGACCGGCCTCCTCCACTTCCCGCCAGCGACTCTCTAGACAGCTTGCGAATAGCATCGGGGCTCATTCCTCCGCCAGTAGCTCACGAGCAAGCCAGTCCAGAGGCAGATCAAGTCTCGGAAACTTTGGGCTCCACCACTTGTGTAAACTCGTCCGAGGATGCCGATGAGGATGAACAGAGCGGCAGCGGGAACAGTTCGAGTACTGAGAGCACGGCTGCGGAAGAAACCAAGGAGGTTAGACCACAAAAAGGTAGCCCAGTGGATATGGGTAACCCGGTCTCGATATGGCTGAGAGGCATCATGCTGGTGTGGTTGGCCATGCTGGCTCGCGCAATTGGTGCGTCAGTGGTGGAAGCAACGTCGAATCCGAAGGTCAAGATGATCGAAGGCGACAAGATCGAAAGGAGGAAAGGACCAAAAAGTGCATTACGTTCAACAACGCCTAAAAAGGCAACATCAACAGGAACTTGAAGGAGAGAGGGACTCGGAAGTCATGTATTCTCGACCCCACCCCCGAACAAACGGAGGAGGTTAGAGGATGATGGCAGAAAGATGGCGAGAAAAGAGGAGTGTTTTTCTGTTGATAGTAAATAGCTAGTGTATAATATGGGAGTCGAAGTGTCTGTACGATCGATGAGTTGATGTTTAAAGCTGATTTTTCGTATTTTTGAATTTCTCAATGTTGAGCCTTTGGTTGATGTTTCAGAGGTCAGTGCGCTCCGGCCAGGAAATACAGCACACTAACATAGTGCTACCTACCCCACACCCGGGTCTGTTAGCCAATGTCTCATCACACTGCAGGCATTCCATTGGAACTAACGACGAGCGAGAGGGCATCAGCACTTCCATATCAGCGGACAGATAGGCAGCCAGCCTTCAACTTAACGGCGAGACGCGAGTTTGATATTCGACAACAGCGACATAATTCACAGGGAGGCCGGCAAAGAAAGCCTGGGATCTCGTCACGATTCCCGATACCACTCAAGCGTTGACATTCACATCGCTCGCTACACCTGTCCTCTCCGTCCCCAGTGTGATCTCATCAACCAAGCGGAAGAAGCCCCATATATACAATGGCGGACCTTTTATATGATCTTCTTTTACCGTCAGGGTCGTCTTCATCCCCAACGACGACTCCCGATGCGAGTTTACTCGAGTACCTCACAACACTGGCGTCCCAGCCATTATCATCACTCGAATCAAGCGAACCTCAAGCGCTCGCACACTCATCTCACGCGCTCCTGCTCTCACTTCAGTCGCTTTCCAAGAAATCTCACAAGCAGATCATCGAATCGGCAACTCATCACGCGTCACTCCGCACTACGTTGCCTGCCTTGGCAGCGAGCACCGCTGAGCTGCGAAATGCCCTCCCAAAGCTGGATAGTGAAGCAGTGCGGTTCGCAACCACCTACAACAGAGACAGCGACAATGATGTTCTCGCCCGGCGAAAAAAGGCGTTGCTTCTCTCGCGCAACGTCGAGCGGCTCGTCGACGTCCTCGAGCTACCGCCCCTCCTCTCCTCGTCTATCTCGACAGCCCCAGTCAACTACTCGTCAGCACTGGACTTGAACGGTCATATCCGGCGACTGCACTCGCTCTACCCAAAGTCACCTCTTGTTACATCCATTTCCGCCGAGGCTGACGATGTCATGCGAAATATGGCGGCCAACCTCATCCTCTCTCTCAAAGCTCCTGGTCTCAAACTCCCTGCTGCCCTCCGAACCATCAGCTGGCTTCGCAGAGTCTTGCCGGATTTGGAGGCAGTTGCCACTGCACCAACAAACAACGGCTCAAAGAGTAGCGATGCTCGGGAGAGGGCGCTGGGGGCAGTGTTGCTTGTCTGCCGCCTGGCAACCCTCATGACAATGCTCGAAGCCCTCGAACCACTTAGGGAACTCGCCGATCAAGAAAAGGCCCGCCAAAAGGCCATTGGCAGCGGAAACGCCTGGTCTGGTGGGCAGCAGACGGAAAGATATCTGAAGCGGTACATTGAGATCTTCCGTGAGCAGAGTTTTGCTATCGTGAACATGTTCCTCAAGCTGTTTCCGACTACCACGGCAGTGGCAACAGATGGGCCAGCAGCGACAACTGGGAGCGATGATCCACTAGAGCCGATTCCATCTGCGCTTGCTACTTTCCCTCTCTACTTGGTCGACATGCTATTGGAGACCCTACGCGTGTATTTGCCTACCGTGAAAGACCAGGGAGCGAGGGACAGTCTGCTCACTCAGGTTCTGTATTGCGCAGGAAGTTTGGAAAGATTGGGAGGTGATTTTGGGTTGTTTTTGGCGAGCTTGGAGGTTGGACCAGAGGCGGAGGAGGAGTGGGTTGAGGTTGTCAAGAGACACAAGGCGTTGGCTGGGAGGCTGGAGTCTATCGTGGGGGAGCAGAAGAAGGGGTGATTGGGAGACTGTGACAAGTACAAGTTACAGAGGCGGGCGATATGACGGTTCATCAGAAGATAATATCATTATAATTCCATTCTGATTATCACTTTTTTCAGCTCCCCTTGGGCGTCACTCGGCATTGGTGGAACCCCCGGGGCCGAGTAGTTGCTCGGGTCAACCCGGCAACTCCGGGGCGGACCGGACGGCGGGGTAGTTCCCCACCTCGATTGATCGGGGACCGAAAAAATTACAGGATTCCCATGCCGTCATAGGCCCTGTCTTCCAAAGCGGATTTACCGCAAACCCCAACCTTTTCATCTGAACTGAACGCCAGGTCAGCACCCTCAACGGCGCGTTCACTTATTTCGAGGTTCTTCAACAGCATGGCGTCTCCTATATAAAATCATTTCACACTATGGCTGGTCCACAACCCAGACGCCTCTGCCACCATCTCTAAAGCATCGTGACAGCCGACGAAACGCCACAGCAGCGCGATCTCAGGCCACTACCTCCTGACACCGCAACCATCGCTGGGAAAAGAATCTCGGACCAGGAACAGACCCAACCCGCGATCCGCGCAGATCACTCCCACCCAGCGCAACCATGTCCGATGGCGCCCGCAAGACGTCTCCGAAGTCGAGTACGGTTTTCTCCCCCTTCCCATCCTCGCTCAATCTAACCATCTTTCCCCCCTCAGCCTTCCACTTCCTAGCCGGCCTCTCCTCCGGCATAACCTCCGCCGTCCTCCTCCAACCAATTGACCTCCTCAAAACCCGCGTCCAGCAACGAACCTCCCACTCCACCCCGCATCACCCCCACGGCGCCTCGGCCCTCCGCCTCGCCCTCGCCGAAATCCGCTCGGCTCCTCACCTCCTCCCAGCCCTATGGCGCGGTGCCGTTCCCTCGGCCTTGCGAACCGGCTTCGGCTCCGCAATCTACTTCACCTCCCTCAACTCGATCCGTCACCGTCTGTCCTCTCCAGCGTTAGCCAACGCGAGTAACCACTCCTCCACCCTCCCGAAACTTTCCCACATCGCCAATTTGACATCGGGAGCAGTAGCCAGGAGTTTCGCGGGGTTTATTCTCATGCCTTTGACGGTGCTGAAGGTGAGATATGAGTCGACATTGTACAACTACAACTCCCTCCCCCGCGCAGCGCTAGACATCTACCGACACGAGGGCATCCGTGGGTTCTTCTCCGGCTTCGGCGCCACCGCTATCCGGGACGCTCCCTATGCTGGTCTCTACATATTATTCTACGAACAGTCCAAAAAGCACCTCTCCAACCTCTACATGGACAAATCCGGAAACGGAGGCGCAGCCACAATCAACTTTGCCAGCGCGATATTCTCCGGGGCGGTCTGCTCGGCGATCAGCAACCCGTTTGATGCGGTTAAGACGAGGATCCAGCTTCAGCCGGATGGCTACAGGAATATGGTGCATGCCGCCAAGAGGATGGTGAGCGAGGAAGGGCTGAGGAGCTTGATGGATGGGCTGGGGTTGAGGATGGGGAGGAAGGCGGCGAGCAGTGCGCTTGCTTGGACGGTGTATGAGGAGTTGATTAGACGGGCGGAGGGGAGCTGGACGAAGAAGGATGGGGTTAGGGGAGGGGAGAAGGAGGCGGGGAAGTTATAAGAGATACAGAGACGAGGTGTGTTTATGTGTCATGACATCTGTATACATATTTGGCCTCTACGCTCATGTCATGGACGGATGGGGGATGCATTGTATTATATCAACGGAAAATCGGGGGCATGTATGATGAATGCTGAAAGACAAAACCAAAGCAGTTCTGTGATATTCAACTTTTCTGTGTAGTCATGCCTTGGAGTTAGAAGGACTTGGTATTTATACGAGAATAAACAAAACTATCTCAACTCGCAAAGAGCATGTCAAAAAAAAAAAAAGAAAAAAATACAATCATCATATCTTCATCCCGTCATCATTCTCCCTCTTTTCCTACCCAATGTCGTATCCAATTCCCCCCCGACTAACAACCCTCCCAACCCTAACGTAATCGTCGAACCAAAAAAAAAAGTTCCAAGGAGTGAGAAGAAAAGATGGGTATCCATCGCGACAGACAAGACCGAAAGGAGCCGAAAACAGTTCACGCGGGCCGGCCACCAGCCAAGTACATGAGCAAACTGGGGGACTTGGACCGACGGCGGCGGCGCACAAACTCGTACTTGTCGTCCTCCTCGCGGTGGTCCTTGATCTTGAGGACGACCTTCTCCTCCTTCCTCTTCTCGACGATGCGGATCTTTTTGGTGTGCTCCCAGAGCTGCTGCTGCTCCCACTCGGGCACCCAGCGCTTGATGAGGATGTAACCGGGCTCCTGTTGATGACATCATTATTAGCAATCAGGTCTTGGAAAAAGAGAAAGGAAAAAAAAAAAAAAAAGACAGGTCAAAAGCGTACCGCATCCCACTCCCACTCGATCCTGAAATGGGCCAACGTCTCAATGTCCAAGTGCCTCAGGGACATTCTGGTGTAGGTCGGCCTGGCAATCTGATTGTTGTTGTCCCTCTCGCGTTCCCTTTCGCGTTCCCTCTCATCCTCCCTGTCCCTCTTCTCCTTGTCTTTCTTGATCTTCTCCTTCTTCAGGATGGCCTCAATGGCCTTCTCGTCGAGGCCGGAGTGGATGAGTTGCTCCTGGAGGCGGCGTTGGAACTCCTTCTCTCTGGCCTCCTCCTCGGCCTTCTCCTTGGCGATCCGCTCGGCTTCCTTGGCCTTCCACCGAGCAACAGCCTCTTCCTCCTCCTTCTCCCTCCTTGCCTTTTCCTCAGCAGCTTTCTTCTCCTCGGCGAGCTTCTTGAGCTCGATCTCCCGGGCGATCCGCTCTTCCTCCGCCTTGCGAGCCTTCTCAGCCTTGATCTTATCGAGCTCTGCCTTGGCCGCGCGGAATTCGGCGTCTTCTTTATAGTGCCTATCACGCTCCTCCTGCTCCTTCTGCCTCTTGAGCCTGTCCAGCTCAGCCTTGCCCATCTTGTACTCCTGCTCCTCCTCCTTCTGCTTCTCCCTCCTGGCTTCCTCCTCCTTCTTCTTTATCCGGTCAAGCTCGGCCTTGGCGTCTCTCAGCTGGCGCTCCTCCTCCTCGTGCCTCTCCCGCTTCATCTCCTCCTCACGACGCTTGATGCGGCCAATCTCATGCCGGAGCCTATCAAGCTCGTACTCATCGGTGTACTTCTCTCTGATCTGCCTCTCCTCCTCCTCCTTGAGGAACTTCTCGAGCTCATACCTCTGCCTAGCAGCCTCCGCCTCATCCTTTTCTCTCAATTGCTGAAGCTTGAGCCGGGCCTCCATCTGCTCCCGGGTTTCCATCTCCTCCTTCTCCTTGCGGTAGTGCGCCAGCTCCCAGCTGGCTTTGTCCCGCGAGGACGCCTCCGCCATGCGCTCCTGCTGGCGCTTGGCCTCTTTCTCACGGCGGTACTGCTCGAGCTCCCAGTCGGACTTGTTGCGGTTGGCCTTCTCCTCGGCCATCTCCTGCGCCCGCCTCGCCTCCTTTTCGCGGCGGAGCTGCTCGAGCTCCCAGTCGGACTTGTTCCGGTTGGCCTTCTCCTCGGCCATCTCCTCCCGCCGGCGGGCTTCGTCCTCGCGGCGGAGGCGCTCCAGCTCCCAGTCGGCCTGGGCCCGGCCAAACTTCTCGTCGTTGTAGCGGTCGAGCTGGCGCTCCTGCTCCCTGCGCTCGTTGCTGACCTGCATGGCGCGGAGCTGCTCCCGGGCCCGCTCGAGCTCCCACCTTTCGCGGGCGTCTTCGAGGTGGGAGTGAGTGGACGAGGAACGGGAGTGGCCCACGCGGGAGTGGGAGCGGTGCCGCGAGTGGGAGTGGTGGTGAAAGCGGGAGGAGACATGGCTGGACTCGTCCGAGGAGGAGCTGGAGCCGCGGCGGGACCGACCTTGGCCTTGGTTGATCCTGTTCTGGTTGATCACCACGGCCGGAGGGGGAGGGGGCTGGGGAGGGCCGGCGACGATGGGAGGGGAGCGGCGCTCTCTTGAGCGGGCGCGGACCATGGTCATTTCTCGCTGGTCGGTGGAGTTGAGGAATGAAGGGCCCTGGAAGTAACCCGTGGGACCCGAAGGGCGGGTGTCCCGGGCATCGCGGACTACAGTCTGGATGAAATGAGGCGGGCCACCAGGAGGAGGAGGAGGAGGGGGGCCAGAAGGCCCTCTAGACCGGTCGCGGGCAGCAGAATAGCGCCTGTAGGTGATGTCGACGGACTCGTCGTCACTCGACAAGTAAGAAGACCGGGGCATGGTGGCGGTGGTAGTAGGTCTTTGTTGCTAAGGAAGCCGTGGTGAGTCAAGGGTGAAAAGATGAGAGGACAGGCCAGAATGGGCCGTTCTTACGTATTGTTCCCAGTCCCAAGAGAGAGGGTATGCTAAGCTCAAGCGTTGGGAGTGATATCCCCGAACCAAACACTTGGGCGATATGTCTACTCAAGACTGGAAAGATGGAAAACACGCTTCGGAAAGAAAATCGAAAAGTGAAGAAGGTGAGGAAAGACGGCCGGCGTGGCACGACGGAGGGGTCAGGAGGAATTGTAAGCCGCCAACAGAAGCGGGGTGTGACCCACCATTTATTATTCGGCGGCGGTCAAGAGAGGGAGCGGAGATGCATCAGGAGCAAATCAGCGTGGAGGGTGGTAGGGGGAGGGACATTCGGGGCCTGGGGACGGTCAGGGATGTGAGAGGGTAGTGTCAAGTACCTCTCTATGCATATGACTGTACCACTGGTCCACACCAAATACCTCCCCGTCTGCGTCTGTCAGCATCTCAGCTCCCTCCCGGCTGCCGTCCTCTACCCTCTGTTCATCTTGCCTTTGGACCATGGGGCTGCCAGGTTGTACACTCCCAGCTGTGCAGTGCGGCATAAGAAGCCATGCCTTACCCGTTGCTAGATAAATTCCAGCTAGGTACTCGGGACCAACGCGTGATAGGACTGGCCCAAGGTGTGCCACACTTGTGGCCCTCGGGACGAGCTAGGTATCGTGTGCTCCTAGTGGAGGGGGGGGGGGATAAGAACTGTCTTTTCCAAGGTGCGGCCGCCGTGTGGTTGGCCCATGAGCGACTTGCTCATCTTGGTGGGGGAGAACTGTCCTACCACCTCACTTGCTCTAGAAAACCAGAGATGGACGGCATCAGGGCGGGAGACGGAGCCTGGTAGCATCTCATTTTCCTTGAGTACCTGTCTTGGGGGCTGAGAGGGGGGAACTGTGAGACTGCTTGGTTAGGTTCCATGTCCCCCGTTGCGTGCGTGTGTGCTCTGACAGAGCAAAGGAGGCTGGTTAGGTGAATGTAGCGCAGAGATGGGCCCCGCTCTTCCACCCTGAACGAAACGTCTTCATGTGAGTGGGTGGAGGGGCACCAACGGCAGCTGGGAGGGGCACAAGTGGCATGGAAGCGAAACGAACGGGAAGCGGGATGCTGAGCCTCGTGGCTCTGTGTTGCGGGACTGACGAGACAGCAGAAAATAGAGAAGCCCATCAGACAGACGCCTGGGACGGTTTATTCCCATTCTGTAGAAACCCGAACATTGTCTCTGAATAGTTTCTAGACCATGGCCATGGCGATATGTTCTTTCAAAGGCTCGGAAGCTGGCATCATCAAGAGGCAGCAAGCCGCGAAACAAACGGTGCGTAGGGCTAGGGGAGGGGCATCGGTGCGGCTTGGCAGAAGATCTTGGCAGGCAAGGGTCGAAACGGCTGCCCCGTGGTTGGTCTGGACGGCTACTCGCCATCTTTAGAACCGCCGGGCGTGTGTCGGGTCGTGATGCCGTGCCTGTTGACTTGGTTTCCTGTGGTTGTGAGTGCCTCTTGGCTATTTCCATCTGGTGGCTTGACAATACTACTGCATAGCTTCACTTTGTATGCAGAAAACAGGCGCCTGAAACCCGTCGTGTCTTTCCCCAGCGGCATGCGAGACAGCCCTCTTGTTCTGTACCTCCTGCACCTCCGTGGAGCCGATGTGCTGGACCCTCGCCGCCCAGGCACCTGAATTGTTGTTGTGTTGGAGAATCCTTGGCCGCCGGGCATGCAGCAGGCCAGTTGCCTTTTTGGCAACTGAGGACATGAGATACAGCAGCAGGTCCAGCACAGGACTTGAGAAGAGGCTTTGTGTGTATGGGAAATAGGATATAAAACAGCAATTCCATCTTTGCCAAACCATTCGGCATGGTGCCATCGGGTGTATTGTTGTGAGAGTGAGGGGTTGATAAGACAGCTGGGTTCCATGCTGCACTGCGCCGCAGACGACACCACATTTTCCATTGAGCGTTCCCAGTTTTGCAATTACGGGACAATCGGCACCGAAGAGACGCGAGTCAAATGGTTTGTGAATCCCTACAAGTCGATCAAGGCTCGAGGCAAAGGCCGTATGAAATTAAGCCTGTCCCTTGAGCATCTTCTCAATGTGCTCCCGGCTATTCTTGTCCGTCGTCTCGAGGTAGTGCAGCCTCTTGGACAGAGCCTCCAACTCGGTCTCATTCTCCTTGACCTGAGAGCTCAGTTTCTCCTGCAACGTGGGCACCGGAAGCCCAACGAACCTGATAGTGGAGCAAAGGAGGTTGGTTAGTCAGGGGGTTCAAGCAACGAAGCACGAGACAGGAAAGCCATACATTTTCCCGACTCCCTCGTAGACAGCCGTGTCGGGTGGCAATGATGAGATCTCGCTGCGCGTCAGCTGGGCTAGCCGCATCTCACGCTGCTTGGACGCCATCTGAGTGCGGACCAGGCCGATTTGCTGTTGCGCAGCGATGGCCTGCGACTCGATCTCTCTGACGAGCTGCGAAAGGCCCAAGGTTAATTTGATGTAATTTCTTGCCGCCATGTTAAACTCATAATTAGGCGTTGATGCCCGACTGGCGGAATTTGTAACACTCATCTTGTCTTGTCTGTGAGAGGTGACTTGCCTTTTGCAGCGCTTCGTTTGATATCGACATCTTGGGTGGTTGTGATGAGGCTGACTGGGCTGCCAAACAGATTAGGATAAGAAAGCAAGGCGAAGCGTATTGTTCGGGCAGTAAAATGTCGTGAAAGTGCCGCAGCCGAGCGAGTTGCGGTAACAAAGCAACTTTGCTGGGGCTCAGTGTCGTTGCTGGTCTCTTCCACTGGCCGTTGGAAATGGAAATTTAGGTTGCGGTGTTGGGCTCGTAGGCAGAAACGGTGTATCCGTAACGTAATTGGTGTGTAATTCAACACCGTGCCAATACCAGCTACGCGCACATGACAGACGTCGTTGGCATAACGAGAGAATTGCTACTCGGGTGAAGGCCTCAGCAGGACAGTAGATAAGCGATAGGTATGTATTATAGACCTTTAAATTATAGTGGAATGCTCTGGAATCAAAATCCACAGTGTTTGCGTTATCCTTCAAGCCCTTGGTTTTACGTTTCAACCTACTTATTTTGTCCGCGAGTCGAACATCTATCATGTGGAACCGTGATCACTAACGCCCATCGTAACTATATAGCAGTTCTAGCCCAGTACCATGTTCCATAAATGAGGCTCTGCCTGTATTCCGGTGTTTTTTCATTTATCTCTTAGCTCAACCTTTGACCCCGCCCTGCCAAAGTCGTGCTTGTCATCCGAGGGTCTTGTTTTTGACTCCTTTTCGCGTAGTCGACTTGGTGTATCGTTGCTATGCTGTTGCCTTGCCACAAAGAGGGTATGGGGTGTGGGGCACATAGGCAATATACCAGGCCCTCGTCACCATCAAGAATCATCCCGGATAGTGATCTTCACCGAAGGTAGGACAGAGCCGCCTCACTGGGTCTTGAGATGAGCTGCACCCTTGGTACGCGGGACCACTTGCGGGATTGTGCGTAACGGCTTCCAGTCCAGCATAAATTCGTCCTCTTTCCCCTCCAGGCAACAGTTGGACCACAATCTCCAGAGAATCATATGGTATGCTGTGGAACAGAGTCAGCCTTGGGCACACAAAAAAAAAGAATGGAAATGGTTAGGTTCTGAAGGGATATTACGCACCACCTACACACAGCGTTAGTATCGACATATTGATCCTATCATGAAAGCATGAGGGGCACAGGAGGAACATACCAAGACCGGTTAGGATGTGCCACCATCCATGCCCTTCAAAGATGATGGCCCACGGTAGAAGAACCTTTTGCTTCGTTTGCGTGATGTGGTGACAAAAGACGTTATCAATGTTCCAGATGAGGAAACCAGCCAGAAACATGAAAATGCCTTGCCATTTAAAATCAGCCTCCTGTTGTATAACCATAGGTATTGTGTAGGTAGGACATACCTGTCAGAGCCAGTGTCCACATTTCCTTCATGTGCTGGTCACACGTGGCAGGGTTCCTTTTCTTGAACGCTGGTCGCAACACACTGTCTCACAGTTAGTGTGCCAAATTCAAATACGCACTAGTCAATTTCCCTCTGTTTGACATACCCTTCCAGGACGTGGAATCCGCGGAAGATTGTTGACGCCGTCAATAAACCATAAGCCACCTGATGGAAGACTGGGTCCTTTGCGTAAAGATAATAAACCGTGATAAAAGTGGCAAGTCCCAGCAGGAATACCGCAAGAAGACCCTTCACAGCAGGAGACTTGTTGGTTCCAAAAGCTACGTATGCCATGATGCAGATGGTGTATATCATGGGGAGTTCGTCTGCGAGTTGCATCTCATCTGCATTCCACGTTAGAACAGGGACAAGTACCTACACTATCACTCAAGGGGAACTTACACTTCAGCGTAGTATGGAACGCCATGCTACCGAGACCCACGACAATGTAGCCGAGAAACACGAGGATGAACACCTTGGAGTGCGCATACTTGATGACATTGCGTAGTCCTTTGAAGCCAAGGTACATAAAAACCAAGTTTGTAAGTGTGTTGACCACTTCAGCACAGTAGTAGCTGATGTTGTAGTCCTAGACGTTCTGATCAGCCAAGGCTTTCCGACTAGTTGGGGCACAAAAGGGGGTTTGTTTACCTCTTCACACCAGTTCAACGTCGACGTTTGCTCCCCCCAAAACCCAGTTCGCGCCTCCCGGTAAGGAATCCGAAATGCCGAAGCCAATGCCATTGTGTACGACACTCAAGCGACACCCCGTCTCATAACAATGGTGCGAAATAAGCAAGGCAACAGAGTGGTCAGAGATCTGGTGTTTGAGCTTCGAGCACAATGCGCACGCCAAGAGACGGGTTGCTCTGGTTATCCGTCTCGGTTCCGCTGTGCTGGGCCTCCTCTTGCTGTTCTCGGGGCCAATATGTAACGCACGTAAATAGCGAGTGTGGTTGAAGGTGTGTTGGTGCAACAACAACCAGCGCAGGATCAAAACCAGTATTTTACGAGGTCCCGGCCTAGGTGAGGTTCTTGTGCGTGCCGTCAGCCGATAAATACCGGCTCAACCGGAAAACGAGGGTGGAGGGTTAGAAGGGAGGATGCTGGAAGCGGCTGATTCAGAATCAAACACTGGACAGCAACTGAGAAGGCAGGGCCTGGAATTTATAACTTGGGGGCATGCCAACGTATTATTCTCCACTGTAAACTTTGGTGTTGGTGTTTCCCAACCTCCTTTTCGAACGCAGTAGCAAGAATCATGGAACTTTGGAAGCAACGATAACGATAAGCCTCGTCTCGACCTTGAATTATGAATGTTCAGAGATGTAGTACTGCAATACTGGTGGATCCTGGCAGATGATGTAATGATGCACGTTCTCGGCAACTTTTACATCTCTAAGCACCGTATATCAAGGTGCCATGAGGGTTAATGGAAGCTTCAGTCATGTAGCAGCTGCCGTCAAAGTATATCTCGGTGGTATAACATGCTATAAAATAAAATACTTGGATGGCGTCTTTGAAATTCGAATTCTCAAGCAACAAACGCCGTTGGTCATGCCGACTTGGATGGCCTGTGCGTTGGCTTTGAAGCAGGTCGGCCCCACCTGAAGGGCTGAACCGAGAGCTGTAGCGGATCCAATTGGCTCTCTGGAGTCAAGGACCACCTCGCTGACAGGTGCCGAACAATTACGAATCCCTGGAAGGCTTGGACACTCTGTAAGTTTGGCGTGGCCTTTCGCCAAGGACCAAGCACTTGTGTTTGAGGAAGAATACGAGACCAACCCTTCCGCAACAGTAGTTCGTCTTACTGTGTCGACATGCGTCACGACCGGATTCTGGCTTCTCGGTGTATCTGGATGTAAAGCGACAAGCTGCAAGTGAAGCAGGCATCGGAAGATTGCGAGCCTGCCGTGCCTATCTGCCTATCTACCCTCCTCCCTCGACGACTTGTGATGGATCGAATGTAACGGCGACCACCGCACTTATACCGTTGTCCCCCGCCTTTGTATGGCAACGTCATAGCGAGCACTGCCGTGCTGTTGTTATTTTGAGCAATGGCCGCGCGATGGGGGTCGTTTCTGACCCAAGCCGTAGCTGGTGTGGAAGCTCGCCTGGATAATATACTCAGCGAGGACAATGATGGCTCGGCGCAAACGAAGGAGGCCAAGCCGGCCCCTCCTGCTTCGCCAGTGAAGCAATCGCCAGGTATGCTTGATGATCGAAGCTCTTCCCAGAAGGCTGTAGGTTTCTGACAGTATGGATTCCTTGCAGGGCCCTCCAGGACCTCCTCGAGCACCCGCACAAACGATCGGCTCCAAGAAAGGCTTGCGCGGGCCATAGCTGCGAAAACGGCCGGTCAAAAGCCCCTTTCTGCGCAAGGAAGCCCGCGCCAAAGTCTAGACGCAGCAAGCCGCACATCGATCGATAGTATAGGTCCGGCGAGTCCAGCATTGAAGGATGCGCCAAGGGATACTTCTTCGCCGCGGGGCTCCCTGGATGTTGTCAGAACGTCCCAAGATAATGCCGTGAAGGAGGTTGATACCAAACAAGACTTGAAGAATGGGACAACAACGGAACAGGGGGTCACAGATGAAGCCAACGGCGCGAAGGTATCCCCCGATGCACCACCGCCAGCCGAAGTGCCTCTCCTGAACACGCCAACCGTGGAAGCGCCCACCCCTACTCCTGCCCCTGAAACAGAGGAGATCATCACCAACAAGCCCGACCAAACAACAGTTGGAGACGAAGAAACGCAGAAGGATGGCAATAATGTGCCGGACGTGGCTCAGACCCAGCAGCAGGAGGAGATTCATGGCTACATAGAGCGCATCGATGCTCTTGAAGCCAAACTGCAGTTTCTCGCGAGAGAGGCCACAGACTCAGCCAGGAAGGCCGCCCTTGCTGCACCGGCTGGGAGTCTCGAGAAGAAGTTGGCGGAAAAGGACCAGCAGATCGCCCAGCTCATGGAGGAGGGCAAGAAGCTCGCCAGTACTGAGCAAAAGCACCGTACGATCATGAAGAAGTTGCAGCTCAAAGTTGGCGAGGGTGAGAAGGAGATCAACAGCCTGAAGATGGCAAAGGACAAATCTGACAAGGAGTTGGATAATTTGCGTCTGCGCGCTCGCCGAGCAGATGAGCTGGAAAGATCACAGGTGGTTCTACAAAAGCAGTATGATCAAGCTCAGAAGGAACTCGGCAGCTTGCGACCAGAGATACGGTCGAAGGATGCTACCATCGCGGACCTCAGAAGTCAACTGCAAAAAGCCAAAGAACAAGTAGACGAGCTATCGACCAAGGCAAACGAACGCCCGAGAGAACAGGATAAGCGACGTATCGATGATCTGGAAGAGCAGGTGGCTGCTCTCAAGGTCGAAAAGACTCTGGTGGCAGATCGTGCCAAAGCGCAAGCAAATGACCTTCGAGAGCAGGTGGAAAGGGCGAACGAGCGAGCCCGTGTGCAAGAGTTGGAGCTAAAGGCTGAGGTTCAGATGATGGAAGGGAAGCTCGAGGCCATGAGGATGCGAGCAGAGGAGGCATCTTCGGGTGTGGCTGGAGACTCGCAAGCCAAACTACTGCGGCAGATCGAACAGCTGCAGACACAGTACTCCATCGCGAGTGAAAACTGGCAGGGAATTGAGACCAACTTGCTGGCTCGTATTGCTGGGCTGGAAAAGGAAAGAGATGAGGCTCTTCAAAGAGAATCGGACATGAGGCGGAAAGCTCGCGAGGCGGTAAGTCTCGAATGCTGTGCGATGAGTCCCCGACAACTACTGACAATGCAGCAGGCCGTCCGCGCAAAGCGCCACGAAGAGGAACTGGAAGAGACCAAGACCAAAATCCCCACGATCCAACAAGATGTCAAATCCTACCAAGCCCAACTTGACGCCCTCACCAGACGTGCTGAAGCGGCTGAAACGGCTCTCTCAGAAGCCAAGTCTGAGCTCGAAAAGCAAAAGCAAGCCTTCGAAGCCGAAAAGGAAAGACTCCAAACCAGCTTTCACCAACCCATCGTCGAGCGCCCCCGCTCCTGGCTCGAGGATCTCCCTGGCACCCCCTTGTTCAAACCAGACAGCCGCCCTGCCTCGCCTCAGCTCTCCGCCGTCCCTCAGCGAACATTTAGCACCGACTTCTTGGGCATCCAAACCCTTACCAGCAAGGCGAGGAAGATTTCTGGCGCGCAGTCCAGCAACAGCGAGGCGGGGGATGCCAACTCCCGAATCGGGCTGCCCGTCCCCGGAATGGGTTCTTTTAGTCGAAGACCCTCGGCCCAACCGCCTGCCCGCCCTACTCTGCCCTCCCACCCGACGAGCAACAGTGGGATCTTCAGTCCCACGTCTATTTTCAGTCCTACGAGTGAGGCTGCCCCGCCTTCGATTTTGAATAACCACCGGGAGATCCAGCAAGGGGAAGACGCCTTCAGTGGGAGTGGCGGGAGGGATAACGATAAGAACAACATCATGCAGGATATGGTCTCGGTCTCCACTGTTGCTGCCGGGCCGTCGGTTCAGTTGGTGGAGAGGATGAGCGCCGCGATTAGGAGGCTGGAGTCGGAAAAGGTGGCGGCGAAGGAGGAGTTGTCGAGGATTTCGAAGCAGAGGGATGAGGCGAGGGCGGAGATTGTGGCTATGATGAAGAAGGTGGAGGAAAACAGTGCTGCGGTGAAGAGGGTGGGGGTGTTGGAGGGGGAGGTGAGGGAGGTGAAGGAGCGGTATGAGACCACGCTGGAGCTGCTGGGGGAGAAGAGCGAGGAGGTGGAGGAGTTGAGAGCTGATGTGGAGGATGTTAAGGCTATGTATAGGGAGCTGGTGGAGAGGACTATTAAGTAGTTTGTGCGGTGGGAGGAGGGGGGGACGGAACGACAATTTATAAATTTTGCATGGGCATTGCGGTTGTAATTTCGTAGAGGACATCAAACATTGTTTAATCACATCTGGTAGTGTGCGCGGTTGAATATGTACCTCACTGATTCTTCAATTTTCGAGCCCCTATACTCTTTTGTTCCACGCCGCTATGCAGTTCACACATGTTCATTACAAGTACGATAACCCCGTAACCTCATCCCTCAACTTAAAACTTCCTACTAGCAGCCAAGGTCGGCTTCCACTCCAACGGGTGTGTCTCTGGCGTGGCATCGGGATCCTCTTTCCAGATTTTGACTATCGCAACGTTTAGCACATAAACCCCCTCTCATCCGTTTTGTCAGAAGAAAAAAACTTACTAGTCTTATCAGCCTCACCACAGATCAACCTCGACCCCGAATGGTCAAAAATGGAGCTCATCACCCCCGACTCAGCATCCAAACTGCCCGGCTGAGCCGTCGTGTCCAACGCCTGGAACCTATGCCCGCTCTTCCAGTCCCAAAAGCTCATCGACCCGTTGTCTCCACCCGAAAACAACACGTTCTGGTCGTTGACCGACAGGGTGTTGATAATGGCGTTGTGGCCGTCAAAGTTCTGCATGAAGGCTCCCTCGGGGCACTTCCACTGCTTGATGCTCCCTGTGCTGCCTGTTGCGAAGGTGAACTCGGTTGGGTGGGTGGTCAAGGCGCGGACGCCCTTTTTGTGGTGGGTCAGCACGCCCATCGTCTTGCCCGCGGCGAGATCCCACATTCGGACGGTGGAGTCCAAGCTGCCGGTTATGACTTGGGGGTCAGCTTCTTGACAGACAAGGTCGGCGACGGTGCCGGTGTGTCCCGACAGGACATGGACATTGCTTCGGGTGCGCATGTCCCATACACGAGCTACGCCGTCGCGGCCACCGGTGACGAGGACATCGAGGGTTGGGTGGAGCTTGAGGGTGTATACACCTGACAAATGGCCGTGGTAGTGACGGATGACCTTGTTTGTTTCCAGATCCCAGCACTTGACCATCTTGTCTTCACCGCAGGAGAACATGTAGGGGTGTCGTGGTGATACCGCCAGGCCGCGGACCGTCGAGATGTGACCGGTGAGGGTGAGCTTGAGTTGGCCAGAGGCCAGGTCCCAGATTTTGATGGTGCGGTCGCCGGCGCCCGAGGCGAACCACTTGTTGTTTGGCTCGACGGCGAGAGCTCGCACCCAGCCGAGATGGCCGCTGATGACGCGCTGGAGTTTCCAAGGTGGGTGCCAGTCTGGCCGGGGCTGTGCGAGGAGGTTGTCTTGCCGGCGGGTGAGGCTCATATTTTGGGGGTCGTTGCGGTTTGCGCTCGGTTTCGCGCCAGCACCAGCAGCGCCAGCGCCGCCTGGTCTTCTGGAGAGGACAAGAGCGTTGGAACCAGGCCCGGTCTTGTTTGCCGGTATCCCTTCTATCAATTTGCGCGCGTGCTCCTCTGACTTTGATGGTGCTTCTTCGGCTGCTTTTGGCTTCTTCTTGCGAGGACCGGCAGCCGGGAGCTTCTTCGCGATGACTTCGGGTAGGGTCTGAACGTCTTCATATTCGGCGTGAAGGCGGAGGGAGAGGGATGTTTTCGAGATGTCGGGATCTTCTGATGCCAGTCCGGGATCGAGCTTTAGTCGTTTCCTTCCCAAATCTGTGGATGTGTTGGCGTAGATGGATTTCGATCTGCGGGCGTTGGCCAGGATTAAGGACTCGAGATGGGATACTTCCGTCTCGAGGCCAGCGCCGTTGGCAACCTCAGCTGCCATGGTGAAGAATTAAAGCTGTGTAAGCGTGTGACTCGATATAGTCGTGGATCGAATTTTGGGCCGTCAGTTCCGGTGTCTGGTGGTGGATTTGTCGCAGCCAAGCAGTTCTCAGTCGCGTCGATGATGATGATGATGAACGATAGCGATGGCTCCGCCTGTCCAATGCGCGGTTGACATTGGATCCCCAAAATTTCCAGGCGTGTGGCTGAAGCTCGGGCCAGCCTAGAGCTACAGGGGGTAGTTGAAGGGGCCCCACACAGTGCCTTCTTCTTGACACTGCTATGGCGGGGTGGTCTGATGTGGAAGGCATCACTTATATGACGCCGCCTTCAGCAGCGAATCATCTAAATACAACTACATTCTTCAGCTTCAACTAGATACCTGGAAATACCAAACAAGTCAGAGTTAAAATGGAAAATCAAGACAAGTTCGCCATCCACGCAGCCGCTCGTGACGGGAAAGGCAAGTGAAGCTAGCCAACGGTGTGTGTTCAACCGGTGACTTTGACTCTGACTCCCAGAATAGCGACCGTTGTAGAGTCTTTGCTGAATGTAAGTAGCTGTCCGCCATGTGATGATGATATGGTCGGTCTAACCATACCAACAGGCCAATCCCAAGCTCGCCAAGCTGAAAGACGACGATGGCCGTCTTCCCATCCACTGGGCGGCTTCGTACAACCACCACGAGATTGTCAACCTCCTGGTTCAACAGAAAGGGTTTGATGTCGACGCCAAAGTATATAAGATATTCCCAGCATACCTGCTACTTGGAACAGCGCAATTCTGATCTCACTTGTAGGATGACATGGGCTGGACCCCTCTCATGATCGCAGCCAGCGTCAAGGACTCGGACAGAGTGGTCGATCTCCTCCTTGCCAGAGATGCCGACGTGAATGAGACAAGTACGTCCATGTTTCCCTACCGCGTCTTGATTGGCCCTTTAACACACTACCGCATTTCTCCTTTACCACATTACCCCTCTACCACATATTAGCACACACATTTACACATTACCACATGGCACATGCCCCCTTCCCGTCCTCATGCTACTCATTTACTAACAAGAATCCAGATGAAAACGGCCAAGTACATCCCCTCCCCCCTTCTCCCCTGCCCCTTCCACCACCTAACTCCTCTCTAGACAGTCCTCCACTTCATAGCCTCCAAGTCCAACCTTGACCTCGCCCGCAAGCTCCTCGAAGAACACAAACCTCCCGCTTCCGTCCGCGTCCGCGACAAGCGAGGCCAGTACCCCCTCCACCGCGCCGCCGCCGTCGGTTCGGTCCCCTTGATCAACCTGTTTCTCAAGCACAAAAGTCCCCTGAACGCCAGCGATTCAGCTGGACAAACGGCGTTGCATCATGCTATTGCCGAGGGGCATGGTATGTTTCTATTCTTCTCCAGCGAGAACGGTTCAAGGCTGATGATGATGATGATGATGATAGGTGACGCGGCTGTGGTGTTGATGAAAGCTGGGGCTGAGATGGACAGGAAGGATAATGATGGGCTTCTGCCTTTGGAGGTGGCGCCTGGGATTGATGTAAGTCTTGTGGTGGTGCGGGGGTTGATGTGGTATGTGTAGCTGACGGACGGGGGAACAGGTCAAGAAGTATATTCAACGAAAGGCGGAGGAGGAGGGGATTGATCTTCCATAGGTTATGTCACAGTATCTAGACAAAACTGTATCAAGGGTGGAAACATAGATATCAAAACATCGTCTGTGGTCTATAAAGTTTCTGTCCATATGCAAAATGGGTATCTTTTTTTTCGTTAAAGCATCACACCCACCCCTTTAATCTCAGGATCATCCCTAAACGCCAACCTAACCTCTTCATCCCCCACCGCCAGCCTCATTTTGCTCGGCCTCTCCGGCCTCTGCCCCTCCAGATTGATAATCCCGGCCCCGGTAAGATCAACAGCAGCAGAACCCAACCCAGCCGGTCTGATCAACTGCCCCGTCTGCTTCGCCTTTGTAATCATCAACCCTGTTCCATCGTCTGCCCCTTCCCCCTTCTGCCCTGTAGCCCTTTTCTCCAATAACTTCAACGGCCGAGACTCATTGACCGTCAGCTTGAGCATCCGCTGCATCTCCTCGAGCACATCCCCAAACGTACTCTCCGCCAACCCCGTCCTCTGAATCCGTAAGCACAGTGCCGTCAACAAAAGTTTCGAGGCAAAGGGCAAAGAGCGGAGGTATTGCTGCAGCGGGTTGGAAGTGGCCTCGTTGATAGCTCTTCGGACAGTCTCGATCGTTACCCTCCCAGCAGAACTCTTCTTCTTTTTCTGGGGCGATTCGTCCTTCTTCCTGGCGGGGGTTTTCGTCGGCGTGTTTGGCGTGGCATCGTCGGAAAGGTCATTAACTTTCGCGTCTGCTTCCGCCAGTTCGACCGCTCGTCGACAGATATCCAGAGCCCGGCGGGCGTCACCGCTGACGGCAGCCACCTTCCTCGCCGCGAATTGGATTGCATCCGGGTCCACGATGTCACCTGGGACACCTTCCAGGCGAGACTGGACGATACGCATGAGCTGTTCGTGGTTGTACCCCGGGAACGTGATACGCGTCAAACCAAGACGGGAGCTGATTTTGTTGGAGAGGGTTCGTTCGGGCAAGTCCATCGTGTTGGCTACCGCCAGGACGATGAGCCTGGAGTGGCGGAGGCCGGGCCAGTTGAAAAAGTTGTACATGACGCCCTGGTTTTTGGTCACCAGCTGGTCGAGTTCGTCCATCAACACCACGCAGGGCACACGACGGGGGGAGGGGTGGCTGAATTCTCGCTCCAGAAGGTCGAGGGCTTGGGCCGGGGAAACGCGTTGGCCTTTGAGGGCTTCCCACAGCAAGGCGTAAGATTGATGAGGGTCGGTGATTTTCATGCCGTTGATCTCGACAAAGATAAAGTCATCGAGCTCGTCGGCGCGAACGGCGGCATCGAGGTGGGAAACTACCTCGCGCACGGTGGCGGTTTTGCCTGTACCCGGAGTACCAGAGATGTAGATGCAGGTTCCGGAGCCGTCGGTGATGGCAGCTTCGAGGTGCGAATAGACGAGACTGAACTCGGATTCGCGACATGGTAGACTGGTGGGAACTGAAGCGACGTGGAGCTGGGTGCGGGCTACCTGATATGGGGAGGCGTGAACGTGCATAGGAGAGAGGACTCGGGTGGCTAGGGGTGTGAATTCAAGGTGCTTTTTGACGACGATGCGGCGGTGGGAGGAGGGGGTTGCCGGTTTGTTGCCTGTCTTTTTGTGTCGGCTGCTGGGGGTGACGGCGTCCCTGATACGAGCCTTCTTTGGGGTGCGGTAGACGCCAGGGGCATATTCTCCATCTGCTTCTGGGTCGGCCTCAAACTTGTAGTCTCGCTCGGGGGATTCGTCTTTCGCGGGCTTCTTTTTCCGAGTTGCCTTGGTCTCCTTCTGAAGCCGCTCCTGGAGAGCCTCGAGGTCTTCCCTGCCGTGGTAAATATCCTCCCAGATGAACTCCTCGGTGTAGGTGCATGTTCTGGTGTTGCAGCCCCTTCGGCAAATAAATACTTTTCCATACTGCTTGGATTTGCGTGGCACTTTGCCTGTTGGGAATTCGTTCATGAAGGCTTGCTGCGACATAACATGGGCCTTGCCATTGATGGTCGACAAGGCGTTGACATCGAACGAGGTGGTGATGTAGAGCTCGTTCTATAGAGGCAGAAAAAGTTAGCAACTCGAGATCAAGGCAAAGACAAAGCGCAATCACACACACCTCCACATAATCCGTCCTCTTCTTTGCGCTGCGAATCTCGTTTGGCGACGAGAACCACATGAAGTTGGCGGCCATCTCGCCCTCCTCGTCCTCCTGGAACTCGCATATTATGCCAACCCAGGCTTCGTTGGAGCTATCGGCCTTCAGCAGCGTCGTGTCTCCCAAATAGCACTCGAAATTGCCATTACGAGCGCCAATAATCTGGCCATCTTGCCACGTAGCTCGTTTTCGTTTCCTCCCATTGTTTTCCTCGGTGTCTGGCTCGTTGGCATAAATCCATTCCCACGGAAGGTCTTCTGTTCCCAGCTCGTCGTCAGAATCCTCTCTTAGGACGCCTGGGAGATGGCGCTTTCTCGAGCGCCCATCGACGACGCCAGGCATTGTTGAAGATTTCTCGGAATCGGTTGATGGGAAGGTAAACAATGCGAGCAGATGCGAAAGGCTGCAGCGATTATCTGTGAAAATGGCTTTGTTGACCGATACACTGGTCTATTCGAGTCCAAAATGACGAACAGCTGAGTGAAATAGGTCATCAGTTGACAATTTTAGTAGAGGGCGGTCTGGCTTGTGGTTTTTGGAGCTTCTGCCTCAACTCAAAAGGGGGCCCTCCGTCGCGTCGATAGACGCGTTCCATGCGGGCGCGCCTAAATCTATTAAGACCCCTGCCAGCCAAATGCTTCCTTAGCCACAATGACGTTTTGAGACCAGTGGAAATGCCAAGATGCTATGCAAGTAACCGGTATATCCCTGTAGGCCAGACAGTCTCCAAACGGGACGTCGATTCACTGGATATCTGACGAACACTTGCATACGGCCTCATCTGCTTTCCAGTATCAACATAGGAGTAGAAATGAGACTCTGTATTCGTTTCATTGCTTTCAACAAAGTCTTTTAATTGCCTATTTTGCCTATTCTGCCTGGTCTCACACCGTAGACCGATAAATGACCGACCCCATGTCCACCATAAGTAACTCTAGATATTCTTGCGGGCAAGAGTTGATTGAGTCTTGTCTCTGAGTAGTCAGATATTCGACTACTTAACACACGGTTAACCTCTTTGGTCGGCCCTCAAGCTCTGATACACGTGATCACCGCACTTTTTGAAGGCTAGAGCGTGACTACCTTACCTTGTGGCTGTTTTCGTGCCTTCCATTTTTTTTTGAAACTCCCGATTGTCTCCTCCAAGCCTTTGTGACGTTCGGCCTTCTTTTTTCGAAATTGTCCGATAATAAATCTTCTGCCCTCGCTAATGTTCACCTCTCCTTGCGTTTAAACAGCCCGGCCAGCGTTTCAATTCATCTCATCGGGTTTCCTTCCTGTCGACCGAGGGCCCCGTGCCAGATTAACCTCTCTCAATGGCTACTTGTGGGATATTATTGCGACTACTGGACGCTCCTTGCCTACAAGGAAGTTCACCTACAGCGTACGGAATGCCCTTTAGCACGCTGTCGTCCAGTTAGCTGGCCCGTCTGGTCACCGGCTTCTGGTCGGAACTCTCTCCTCACCGAGGCAAGTCTTTCTTTATATCCTCCCTCATTTATGAAAGCTTTGTGGTAAAACTCTTTGTGGGTTTCCTTGGAGCTGTCTGGCTATCTTGATTTATTTGAGATGAGATTGAGACTGTCTCGCTCCAAAAGAATGTCGCTGAACCGGCTTGCTGCCCGTTAATGCGACGCCAACGGGCAGGTCTGAGACTGCCCATGTGGCGGCCTCTTTATCGCTGTGTATAAAAGAAAGGATCTTTCTTTTTAGCACAAGACGTCTTTGTGTGATGGGTTTTCACAACATTTCACATGCCGATAGGAGCTGGCCAAGCCATCGAGCCTCAGGGAACCACATGCCATCCACACAGATAGCTGACAAGATCCATCATCTTTGGGACCTGCTCAGGGCTGAACTCCACCTAAAGGCCTAGGTAACAAGTGTCCAGCCGAGGGTACCAGCTGAGATGCAATCCTCTTGATGGAGCTTGGCCAACCATCCCGAACAGAACTTTACCTTTCCATTGCCAGAGCTCTTGCTAACATTAGCCTACATTAGGTACGTTGATCGAGGTCTTTACGAATGGCACAGCTTGAAGCTGGTTTTGCGACTGGTTGCTTCTTGAGCAATCCGGATCTCTCCAAGGATCAGCATACTGTGCTTTCCCTCCAGGCTGTCTCGGCGGGATCCCGCATCGACCGGAGCAGTCGGTCCTTCCCGAGACCTATGATTGCCGGCCACTTGCAGCACTGGCAATGGAAGCTCGCCCCTGCCTCCTGTTGCTGCCACCAGCTCACGCTTTCCCCACATTGCCCCTCCAGCTCGTCTGCCTGTCTTTTCTCGATTCTGTGTTCGCATTCAGGTTCTGACTCTGATCTTCTCCCAACATCTCCCTCCTCGTTTCGATCACACCTTCCACACACTACCTTCTGCTTCAGAATAGAGAAACTCACAAAATTCATAGAGAACACCGCCAGAATGGACACCATAGAACGGAAGCATTTTCGACTGGGGGTTGATGAGCTGGCGGAAATATATCGTCCGCCGCTGACCAAGCAGGCAAGTCGTTACTTACAGAGTACAACATCGCAGTCGACTAACCGCACCAGATCTTTCTCGCCCCACCCTCCACCATCGATGTCGACCCGGCCGACTTTGCTCTACGCACAAAGTTGGAACTGATCGGCAAGGATACCTTGTGTGACATCAAGGCCATCAATGTCGACGACACGACCACCCAAATTTCCATACATTCACCTGGCACCAAGGCTGCGCAGGACGCTGCCCAGCGAGTGAGGAAACTACTCATCGAGGAAGCCGACATCAAAGACATGTGGAGAACCAATGGCCTACTGTGCCCATCCAAGTCAGGTGCAGATTACTCGGCCATCGTGTTTGGTCGTGATAGATGCGCTGTCGTCCCCTCAGCATCGGCCCCAACCGTCTCGGAAACCACCTCTGGGACTCATCAAGCCAAGTATAAGGCCCAGCTGTCTGATATTCTTGACCGGGCCGTCGGATCACTTGTCCGAGACCCAAACAAGATGCAGATGCGTGTCAGGATCGGCTACCTACAGCGACGTGAAATTTGGAACCCAGAGAAGAGGAGGTACAACTCGGCCGAAATGGAGCGTGAGCTAGAGTATGCCGCCTTCCGCGACGTAATCAATCTTTCACCATAGTAAGTATGATTGGACTCGTTCCTCATGAGAGTCGTGCTAAAAAGTCTTACAGTGTTCCTGTCGATGTGGTTGAAGCCCTCAGAGTCGCCCTGATCAACGGGGATGAAAGTTTGCCAGCAGTAGTCCGAGAGAGCGTTGACCCCGACTCCGAACCTGAGTTCTCCCTATATATAGTCACGCCAAATTTGGAGATCGAGTGTATGGTAGAAGGCGTTAAGGCGGGCAGAGGCCGAAAGCCTAGAATCATGCCCGTGTGCGCCTATCAACGAGCCAAAGTCTACAACGAATTCTCAGTCCTCAATGCTTGTCCCGACAGGTGAGACAAGACAACACGCTTATTTCCAAGTTGCTTCAGTATACTGACATTCTGCACCGCAGAGGTACTGATTGGGAGTTGAAGATTTCCCAGGAGGTCAGCCGCAGGGAAGGCAGGCCCCGTCTACCTTTGACTGAAGATGACATGGCTAGGCTCACCAAGATCAGCCAAGGTACATATGCAGGTGGCTTCCCCAAGATTTCGGTGTCCCAAGAGTTCATCAAGAAGAACAAGGTGACGAACATTGTGGGCAAGGTCATCTGGACCCTGGAGCTGAGTTTCAAGTATAGCCTTGAGATTACGGTGTACCATTCGTTCGGAACGAACACAACGAAGCCTCCGACTACGACAACTCTGCTCTCCATATTCAGTCCTGACTGGGACGATCACCTCGGGCTCCCCGTTACGATTCCGCGGGAATGGGACAAGAGTTTTGCCACTCAACTCCTGACCTCGAGAGACAAGACCCAGGTCCCATACCCCTTGACGCAGGCTGGTGGCGATGAGCATCCATTGGATGAGTTTTTGTCGTGGGTATCGTGGGTGCAGGAGATGCTTGATAACCTGCTGAGTGCAGGGGCAAAGGGCTCGAACCGAGTCGTGTCCTGATGGAATATTTGAAGAATTGGATGGCGAATGCCACTTGGGCTATTGGGATCAGGGAGGTGACCGTCTGGTTTATGGTGGGTTGTAGGATGATGGCACTGGGGAGAGAAGCATGGAGCCTTCGTGGGCTATGTATTATATCTCTTCTTGTTGTTTTATATCATAGGGGAAGTTCAGGAGGAAGTTGAATTTTTATTTTTTACTGTATTGTGTTATCGTGTAAGGGGTGAGAGGTGTGTGAATGGGTCATTGTATTCCGAAAAACGAGCTTTGAAGGGGTGGCTGTGATACTGTAGCATTGCAATGTAAAATATCGAGACGCAAAGGTCAGTTATAACCCTAGGCTATTGTGATGTGGCGAAGGAGAGGTGCGTGAGGGGGCACCATATTTGTAGCATGGCACCGACTGGTATCGTCTGTGACTTCTCAAACCAACTGTTACATGCAGTCAAGGGCACTCGCATATGTAGGAATGATAGATGACTTGGACATGAAGCTGGTTCATTGCTACTCTCAATTATTGGCCCATCATGACGCCTGAGCAGCCTGGCCAGCAGCTGGTCCAGCAGCCAAGACCTTTTGTCTGAGAACTGTGGTGATGAAGTAAGTTAGTGCATACCCAATCCTCTCATTTGCATGGTGAAACCCCGACATGGACCTACCTTCCTCCACCAGCCTCAAATTCTGAGTCTTGGCCTGCACGATGCCCTCCAGTCCTTGAATATTCGCAGCCAACTCCTTGACCTTGGCCTCATAAAACTCTGCCGCGCTCTTGGTGTCCTGTTTTGATCACCAGATCCCGTTAGCAACCCATGCCACTCAGATCCGAAAGTGTCACAGCAAACCAACCTTTTCGACGTAAAACCCAGTCCCGACATCAACAATGACCTTGTCCGGGTCGGCCATCCGGCCCTTGACGTAGAGGGAGTTGGTCAAGGGGACGAGGATGGGCTTTTTCTCGTCAAAGGTCTCGGAGCCGGACTTGACGACCCGGAGGCACTCCTTGAACTTGGACTGGGCGGCGGCGAGCTGGGCGTAAGATTGGGAGAGGTGCTCGACTTCTTCGTCGAGTTGCTTTTTCACGGCCGAGAGTTGGGGGGCTGTGAGGGTATCGAGGGAGACTATAGGATGTGTTAGTTGGGGGTGGGATACGGGCGTAGGTTATGGGCTTGCTAAAGGGGGCCAGGAAGGGTGAGGGTGAGGTGAGATGAAATGAGATGAGATGGTGAGAGGTGAGAGGTGAGAGGTGAGCATGAAAGAGGTGCGGGGGTAGAGGAATGGGGGGGGGAATGAGACATACTTTGCTCTCCTCCTTGCTGTCTTCCTTGGCTGGCCATTGTGAGAGTTGGGGATCGGTGGTGATCCTGGGACTTGAAGGAGCTGTGATAAGTCCCGGGACGGTGTGTGCGCCTGGCGGTGGATGAGGCGCCGTTGGTGCCCCACCATTCCCGCGCGACAGTTTGCGCTGCGGGGCATTTCAAGGCTGGTTAACTGCATCACGGAAATAGTGGGGTGGGGGCTTCACCGAGACGACGAAAGATATATATCATCGGATATTTTTACGTGTCAAGTGCGAAGGAAGGAGGGTTCAGGCAGCTTTCACTCAAAGTTTACCAAAACTGTCCTTGGTAGAGTCCTAGGGAAAGCCCTAGATTATTCTGTGACCTAAAAACCCTCTACCAGCTGCCCAAGTCCCGATCTCACCATCACCATCTCAGTTCAGATTCAAATCACCCCTCCTCCTGCAATGCCACCAACTCCGCCCCCAGGAACAGCCTTCTCCTCCGGCCCTCACGGCCGCTCCCTCGTCGCAACCCAGGACTTCACCCCTGGCTCCCTCATCGCCACCTTTTCCTCCCCGACCCTCGCCCTCCCCGATGGCCCCAGCATGAGAACAACATGCAACTACTGTCTCCGTGTCGGTTCCAATGAGGGCTTCTCCCCCGTCTCACTCAAAGCCTGTACCGGCTGCAAGGCAGCTGTGTACTGCGGCCCAACGTGCCAGCGTGCCCACTGGAAGTCGATCCACAAGGCCGAGTGTAAGATGTTTGCGAGGGTGAGGGAGACTACGGGCAAAGACTGGCACGTAGCCCCTTTCCTGTCAAAAACGAGAGCAGACATGTTGACGCTGGAATAGGCTGCCTACCCCCGCAAGAGCACTGGCCCAAGTCCTCCTAACAAACGACAAGGGCATCCGCGACCCCTTTGACGGGTCCGACCCCCTCGAGAGCAACCTCGAAGGCTTCAAAGCAGACGAGCAAGTCTGGGGTGACTTTGAACTCCAAGCCATGGCGGCAATGACCTACTCGGGTGTTTCCATGAACGAGGACGGGCTGAGAGTGGCGATGAGATTTCTGTGTCAGATCCAAACCAATGCGTTCAATCGGCTCGATGCGGACACGGGCATGTCGGGGATTTTCCTCGATCCTGCGCTGGCGAGGGTGAATCACTCTTGTGTGCCGAATGCGTTTATCGGGTTTGATAAGAGGACGGCGACGCTGAGGGCGGAGAGACCGATTAAGGAGGGGGAGGAGATTACGATTTCTTACATTGGTATGTGGACAGTTATTGGTAGTAGGACTTAAGTACTGACGGAGTGATTGCAGCAAACGACAAGCCTCGGTCGATACGCCGTGAAGGACTTAGACTCTACTACTTTGAGTGCGACTGCCCACGGTGTGTGGATGATCTTGATGTATACCAGGTTGCTCAGACATCGCCGGTCATTTCACTTAACTCGTTCAGCTTGCAGCCGGATCTTACAAAGTTCCGAGAACCGGCTATCGACAAATCAGGTATCTCGATGAACCAAATCGAGATTATTTACAAAGTGGTCTATGACCAGACAAAATCAGAGCAGGACACCTCGATTGAAGCGGCACGGACTCGCTGGAAATTGTGCAAGCCCTTGGTTGAAGCAAAGATGTGGGCAGTCGAACCATTACCAACCACAATCCTCCTCCTCGCAACCAACTGGCAGACCAACTACAAATGGGCCGTTTACGCCCTACCACTGGCTTGTTTCTTGGCAACCCAATGCGATCCCATCAAGCTTGTTGCCCCATTCATGCCGTGGCGCATCAAGGGCGTCATGATTATTACGAAACTGCTGGCTTTCACGGGAGAACTGACGTCAAGCGGGGAACTGGCAAAAAGGTGTACTCACGAGGGCATTGTTGGTGCTTTGGCGATGGCGGATCAAGTCACCATGTGCCAAGCTCTCCTCCACATCGTCGTCCATCAGGGCTCTATCGGCGCTGCTGAGGATTGGGACGTATTGAAGGAGGCCAAAATGATGCTGAAGGATCTTGAGAGTTTACCCGGACGGGTAGACGAGTCGAAGATGGTACAGGCGTGGGCTAGAGACCCTGAAGATCCGCAAGCAAAAGCATTTTTTGAGAGCGAGGTGCTCAAGCCCGTCAACACGTTGGCTTCCTTCGCGCCGGAGATTTTGGAGGATGTGCTTGTCCAAGGGCAAGGATCGGTAGTTCGACGTTAGCGGGATAACGGATCATCACCTGCCTCCCGAGTTGGATAATGCAGCAGCTGTCTTGGGACGACTCCGTTTCTTGGGATTTTGCAAGTTTGTCGTGCTACTCTGCCTCAACGGGGTGAGCGGCGCAGCACTGTGTCCAGAGACCGTGTAATCCGAGAATTGGTCCGAGGGCACTCTTCGTTTAGATACAGGCTCCGGCTTGGGCGAAGAAGCCCGCTTCCTCGCTCCTGGGTGGGGAAGAGATGCCTCTGGATCCAAGGGATATGCCACACGTCGATTATTGGATGCCCCATAATTTGCCTCTGCTCTGTCGACCCTCTCTTTCAAGATCTCAAACTCCATTTGTAAAGTCTCGACCTGGCTGGCTCGATTACCAATCTTCGCGATGTTGCTGGTGAGAATCTCGAGCTCCCTTGAGGGAAAAGAAGGGGCAACACGTTCGTGTTCGTTGCTGCGCATAGTGCCAAGATCTCTTCTGAGCTGCGCGATCTCGGTGCGCATAGCAGCCATATCGCGGGCATAGTTGTCGGCGCTGACGCTCACTTTGATCTCGGCCCTCAGCATATGAAGCTCTCCTGTCATCTGTTCAAGTTGGTTCTTGAGACCTGAGACTTCCTCTCGCAGCTCTTCGGCGAGATCTGTTGCCTGCTGTTGGATTATGTCGAGGCCATCACTGACCAGGGACACCCGGCTCCGAAGGCCTTCCAGTGTCGCCTTTTGCTCGGTTCCGAATTTATCAATCCCGTTCAGCTCTGATCCGAGTAGTGACTTGAGGCTATCCTGTACTCCGAGTATGCTTCCCTTGAACCCACTCACTGTTTCATGCAGTGTCTTTGAATCACTCTCCACACGGGCCACACGTTTGTCCAAGCCTGCCACAATTCTGAAGCCATTACTGTCAATACGTCTGAGGTAGTCTTTTTGGCCTTCGAGTTCGAACTTAAGCTGCTGAAACTCGATGGTACTGGGGAAATGTGAGGACAGGTCGGGCGGCCCACCATTGCTCGTTCTTGACGGTTCGTTGATGCTGAGGACTCTTTTGACCTCGGGTTTAAGCTCTTCTCTTTCCTCACCGAGCAGATTGACAGACGCGATTCTCAACAGAACTTGGTTGCTGCGGGAATATTGTCAGATTTCAAACTGACGACATAGGAGCGCCATGGCACATACTCGTCGAGGACATGGTTGACTGGGGTCTCAATGCATCGAAAGCCGAGTATGGCTGCACAACCGTCACAGAAAAGGTTTTGTAAATGGCTGCGATGGTTGTCAGAACAGATTAGAAATATCTTGAACACAAGCAAGGGGATGTTTACCATCCTTCCACCAGAGTCCCATTCCCCCCGATTCTTGTCTTTCCTTCGCATCGAATGGCCAAATCCTCGTCTGATCCAATCACAGGGCCGAGATAGCTATTGCCAATCTGGATCCAAAGATTGGAAAAACTCCCAACTGATGCCTGGCATTTTTTGCATTCGCAGGAGGCCGTCTTCATTTTGATGATGTATGTGTGCTTCAACCCAGGCCTGCAGAGTTGTGATGCTGTTTGATTGAGCCTTTGGTGCCCATTGCAGGCCTCGAGGATCGGTATGTGGAACAAGGGAATTTTGCAGTGGGTTCAAGAATAAAAAACAGAGTTTCTCAAAATGGAGACTTTGATTATTATACTTGTTCGTCCAAAAGGCAGGTGCAAGGGGCACAGCAGACCGTGGGCCAGTTATTTTGTCCACAACTTGGCCTGGCTGGCCAGCAAGGTTCTCGCCCAAAGTGACCTAGCTCCACCAGCCACTGTTCACTTATCGAGGTTTTTCGTTTATCGGATTGTGGCCAACCGCCCTGTCCTCACTCCCATCAGTCTTGGCAGGCCTGATTTCTTGCGACTTGGATCAACACCGGTTGTTTTTTTGTTTTTTTTTTTGTTTTTTTTCTCACGTCGCCTGCTTCTTGTTGTTTGCTCGTCGGCATCGCCGATTATCTTGAATCATTGGAAACTCATTGTACAGCATGGGTAAAAAGAAAAACAACATGGCGAACCGCGGAGTTGCCAGTGCCTTGGCCACCGCCAACCTACCACTCATCAATCTCACCAATCTCACCAAGGACACGGAACCTGCCGCAACACCAGTGGCTCGGAGTGACTCTGAAGGAAAATCCTCCTCGGGCAGTCTTAAGCGGCCCGGTCCTCATGATGATGATGCTGACGACGATGATGGTTGGCAGACCATTGAGCGCGGCCGGCCAGTTAAAAAACACAAGAAGATTCCCACCCCCAACTCAGCTCGATATCCTGCCCTGCATTTCTCAGAGAAGTCAAGACTGCAGTCCAAGGTCAACCTTTCAGCTTTCCGCGATCTAATCCTGTATCTTTTCGCCGATGGTCCCGCGCCACAATGGATCTCCGTCTCACAGCGCCCAGAGTTCAGAAAGGTTGTTGCCATCATGGTGCCTGGTCTGGAGGAGGCCATGTTCGAGCCCGGTGTCGACTATTCCAAGTATGAGACGCCCACGCTGGATCAAGCGATCAAGCAGATTGGCGATGGTTCTTCTCCAGATCACTACTACCCTCGGCCTCTCAGCAAAGAGGCTTTGCCAACCTCGTTGCAACCGTTTGCAGACATGTTCCCGCACCTCTGGCCTGTCAAGGCACCCGGGGACGACAAGTATGGCAGATTGCACTCGCCTTTGACCACGATGCTCACTGCTCCTCTGAATAAGAACAAAGACAAGAGCAAAGACAAGGCCGGGCCAGACTCTCACAGAGATATCAGAACTAGAATCACCGAGTTCCTCGCCACTCCAGAAGAACTGATGGACAACGGATTTCCAGTGCATCCAGCCTTGCTGCCAGAAGGCGAGCGCAGGGACTCTTTTAAGAATCCAGAAGGATGGGCACACACCAGGGTCAGCAAGCTTGAAGATGGAGATGTTCCCGAGAGCGAAATCCAGCAAGGGAGCATCACAGCTGGGCGAGAGGTCCTTGCCATCGACTGCGAGATGTGTTTGACCGGGCCTGGCGAGCTTGCTCTCACGAGAGTGAGCTTGGTTTCTTGGGATGGCGAAACAGTTCTTGACGAGCTGGTCAAGCCTGAGAAGCCCATCACCGATTATGTCACCCAATACTCAGGAATCACCAAGGAGATGCTCGATCCTGTCACAACAACCCTGAGCGATATCCAGGCTAAACTGCTTGATCTTTTACATCCCCGCACAATCCTCTTGGGTCACTCACTTGACTCGGATCTCAAAGCTCTCCAACTCGCCCATCCCTTCATCGTGGACACGTCGATGCTCTTCCCCCACGCTCGCGGCCCACCGCTCAAAAACTCACTCAAGTACCTTGCCCAACGCCACCTGAGCCGTGAAGTCCAGAAAGGCGGTGGCACCATCAACGGGCATGACAGTGTGGAAGACGCCAAAACCTGTTTAGACCTCGTCAAGAAGAAGTGTGAGAAAGGAAAGGCCTGGGCTACCGGTGACTCGCAAGGCGAGAATTTGTTCAGACGCCTCGCCCGCTCCGGAACAGCCTACCGCGCCACAGCCGGGCCCGAGGCAACTGGCGGTCTCCCTGTGGGGAAAACGAGTGCAGCTGTTGAATGGGGCGATGTGTCCAGAAGTGCTTGCAACGCTGCGACGGTTGCCATATCCTGCAAGACGGACGCCGAGGTTGAAGCGGGCGTGATTCGCGCAGTCAAGGGCGACCCGGATGGATTGGAGGTTCCAGGAGGCGGTGTTGACTTTGTCTGGGCGAGGTTGAGAGAGTTGGAGTTTGTTCAGGGGTGGGCCAACAGACACAAGCCGAACACTCCTCCTGTTGCTACGGTTGCAGAGGAGACGCCCGAGGTTCAAGACGTGAATGGCGATGCTGAGAAAGAGGCAGTTTCTCCTCTGGAGGAGTGCCTATCTACGCTTGCGCAGCGACTCCAGAGGATCCACGCTGCGTTGCCCCCTTGCACACTGTTGATGGTGTTGAGCGGGACGGGCGACCCGAGGGAGATGAGCAGACTGCAGGCTATGCATTCCCAGTTCAAGAAGGAGTATAACACTCCTGGGACGAAGTGGGATCAGCTCAGTGTGAAGTGGACGACGGACGAGGAGGACGCGTTGAGGAAGGCAGTCAAGGTGGCGAGGGCCGGTGTTGGATTCCTAAGCGTCAAATAATGGACAGCTGATTGGCATATGGTGCTGGGGGGAGTTGGACCGAGATACCCAAGCAGCGTTCCGGTTAATTGGGTGGGAATATTTTCTTGTAACAGCGATTGTATAGCAGCAGCAGCAACCAGACAACCTGGTCCTTGAAGAAACAAGAGCAGGCGCAATGCCAAAAGCTTTCAAACATGGTGGACCTCGTGTATGCAGTGATAACAATGACAACTGTGACTCGCTTTGTGTATATGGCTATTTGTCTCTATGCACTACCCAGCAACGCTACCAGCCCCCCTTCCCCCCCCAACCAGCTATTGTATGCCACAGAATGATCGCCACGAAAATGCTGATTGCAATGCCTCTCCTTTCGCCTCCTTCCCAACACTTACCCAAAACCTGTTACCGCCCCTTTTCAACCAAACAAAGGAAATATCAACAACCCCTACTCTCACACAACCAACAACCTCTCCCAAACCACCCCCTTCCTACCAGTCAAGTGCCACAGCCCCCCTTTCTCAGACGCACCTTTGTTACGGTCACCGTCCCCGTCAAAAATCAAACTCTCCTCTGAAAATATCAGGGTCAACTCCAACAACAACCTTCTCGGCCAGATCCCTCCTCCCCATCTGGGTGAAAACCCTCCTCAGCGTATCATACAGCGTCGTGCTCCTATTCTGAGTGGTCATCGCGTCAATCCTCGCGTCCGTGTCCGGACCACCTCCGCCACCGAGCAGCTCCCTAGCCTTTTCCCTCCCGCTCTTCTCGACAGACTTGTGCATATCCAACGAAGCGAGCAAATGCCCTGCCGCCTCGGCATGGCACCCGATGTTGATGCAAGAAACGCCCAGGTTATATCTCGCCCTGACAAAGTTGGGGTTGATCGACAGCGCCTTTTCGTACGCGGCAATCGCCTCCTCTGAGCGGCCCGAGTTGGCGAGCGTGGCACCGAGGCGGTTCCAGAGGAGGTGGATCTGCTCGCGCTGGTTGGAGGTGCCCATTTCCGAGGAGTGGAGCGCGGCTTGGAAGCAGTCGACCGCCTTGTCGTACTCCTCGGCGCCGTAGAAGAGCACTCCGAGGCCGACCTGGACGTCGGGGTCCATGTGGTCTCCGTCGGGGGCCAAGCGGGCAGCTTCGAGGAACAGGCTGGTGACGCGGTCGTGGAGCTGGGCGCGGTCGGTAAAGCCGAGCTCGGCAGCGGACGACAGATCTTGCGGGGCAATGACCTGGGGGTACTTGACGCTGAGCCACCTTTCGAGGGTGCGGTAGGCAGTGCTGTCGTAGCCTTCGTTTGTGTAAGAGACGGCCAGACCCATCAAAGCGGCGAGGTTGTTGGGGTCGAGCTTCATGGCTTGTTCAAGAGCGCGGATAGCAGCCTCCTCCTTTTCGTTTTGGGCTTGCACGTGGCCAAGATAGACCCAGGCCTCAACGTGTTCGGGGTCCTTTTGGACGGCAGCCTCAAAAGCAAGAGCGGCCAGGGAAAGGTTTCCGCCTTCGTTCATGATCCGAATGCCCTCTTCAAATGGGTTTGTCGTGTTCTCGAAGATGTTCTCATCCTCGAAGAGATAATCCTGAACGATGGGATCGGCTCCGAGCCTGTTGTTCAGTCCCCAGTCGTGGAGATTATCTCCGCCAAAGTTGGCGCTGTCGAACTTGGCAAAGTCGTCCTCGATATCGTCCAGTTCCTTGAGCTGCGCCTGCTCTGCTTGGATGCCGCGCCATATCGACTCCAGGTCACCGTAGCCGGTTTCGGAGTGCAGGAGCTTCTCGTCCATTTTGTTCAACTCGGGCTCCATGGCCAAAGCCTCGTCCTTTTCTGTCTCCCGCAGTTGGCGATCGTGGAGCTCCATCTGCTGGAACTGCTCTTCCCATTTGCTCTCGTCCAGCTCCACAACCTTGCCCTTCCCCTTACCCTCGACTGCCGGCTGTTGGTGTTGCTGGAGAGGCTGGTGTGCCATGTGCATCTGACCACCAAACATGGGCTGGTACATGGGGCGTTGCATCATATTGTAGCTCATACCACCGCCCATCATCATGGGCCGCTGCATGCTCGCGCTGGCGCCGGGCATCGACGGGGCATGAGATACGGCAGCCGCAGGGTTCATGTGCTGAAACTTGGCGAATTCGTCGGCGCTGAAGTGGGTGCCGGGAGGTGCGTTGAACGCGGCCTCCATCGCGGCCTGGGTATCAGGGGCCCATGTTGGCGAGAGCGGAGAGCCGGACTGAGCGCGAAGGTGATCGAGATGGGCGTGGGCCAAAGGACCCTGCTGCTGCTCGAGCGGCATGTCGGGAAGGGTGGCATTCTGGTGGAGGAAGCCATTCACCATCTATTCGGCCAGTCAGTCAGTATCGTTCCTGTGCCCTCTTGGTCCTCACATCCTTCCTACCTCGTCTTGGGGAGTATTGCGGCCAACATTTCGGAAGCCACCCATAGCACTATTTGGGCCTCTTCCCACAAGCCTGTCATGCTGCAGGCTCTTGTCGTCTCCGACATGTTTGGTGAACTGGCTGAGCGGATTGCCCGCCGTTGAACATTCGGCGCCTCCAAGAAATGACATGGCTGTGACTGTGAAGTGTGAGGAAATCGCAAAGGCAGTCGAGTTTGGCGAGGGCAATAAGGGGTTCAATCAGGTGGGAGGAAAAGGAGAGCCGAAGCGTGTGGCGGGGTGACGGGAGGTATGTAAGCAAGAATCGGGCCCAACTCGACCTAAAATGCAGAGCGAGACGGTGAGCAAGTTGCTGGTTTTCTTTTGACCTCTCTTGTTGAGCTGGAATGGCCTCGCGCCTGGCGAATTAATATTCGATACAGATGCTGTGCTGAGTTGTACGTTGTTTGTTGTCCGGACCGAGTTGATGTCCCGCCACTGGCAACAAATAAGAGCCATGTGCCGAGGCAGCTGCTGGAGGGTCCGGCCCCCCTAGGGATTGCTAAGCTGCTGGTTGCCCCGGGACCGGGCCCCCACTTTGTTCAGATTCGTTTTTCAGCTGGTCTTGTGCATTGGGGCTGCTGCACATTCAAGAAGACGACAAAGAGGAAAAAGGGAGGCAGGAGTCTTGGAGAGAGCGTATTATTGCTACACAACATAATCTTACAGTCTATCTTTCGCCAATTTGTAACAGAAAGCATCTCGGTATAAACACAAATCATGGTATTTTACACAGTTCTGGCTACCTCCCATCGTTCACGACAAGAATGAAACCTCCGCCCACCATCCGGGGCCGACATGAAAAAAGGGGTATTTGCGTCATTATCAACGAGGGCTGGTCGGCCCATCTTAAAAGCCGTCGTTGCTGCGACGGTCGTTGCGGTCGCCACGGTCTCTACGGTCTCCGCGGTCGCCACGGTCACCACGGCCACCAAAGCTTTTGTTGTTGGTGCGCTCACCCTTTCCGTAACCGGTAGCGAAGTCGATTTTCAGTTGTCTGCCACCAAGGTTGGTGGCGGCCAGCTTCTCCTTGGCAGCCTCAGCGGAAGCAACGTCGGTGAAATCGACATGGGCAAAGCCACGGGGCCAGCCGGTGGTGCGGTCGACAGCGATACGGATGTCGGTGACGTTCGAGAGGCCAGCGAAGAGGTTGTTGAGCTCGGCGTCGGTGGTCTCGTAGGGGATGTTACCGACGAAAAGTTGATTGGTGGGGGCATTAGGCGTCCTGTTCTGTTCGCGGGCACGGGGTGTCTGCTCCTCGTCTCTGCGGGGAATGCAGGTTACCCGGCGTCCATGCCAGAAAGAGCCGTTGACAGCGGCGCACGCAGCGCTGACGGCGGAGGCGTCCTTGAAGGTGACAAAGCCATATCCTCTGCTCATACCCCGGGGGTCGCGGGCAACGTAGGTGTCCTCAATCTCGCCATATGTCTCGAAGGCCTCCTTCAGATGCTGCTCGTTGACCTCAAACACAATGTTGCGCACAAAGATGGCTCTCGACTCTGTTACACACTATCAGCATGGTGTTCATATGATATTGCGTGTGCAGGGTGCAGACTTACTGTCGAGCTGCCTCCTGGGCTGGCGTTCTTCTTGGGTTTGCTCTGTGATGTTCTCCTCGGCCTCATGTGCCTCCTCGGTGACGTCCTGCGACAATGGGTCTTGCGAAGTGGGCTCCTGGGAATACCACCGCACAGCTTGCACAGGGACAGCTCTGGAAACCGCGGCGGCTCTGACGATGGGGAAAGCGAAGGGAGCAGAGGTGGTCTTGACCGAAACGGCTCTGGAGGCCGAGAGGGCAGATCGCACAGCGGCGCGGCGAAGAGATTGCCTAGTGCAAGACAGCAGGTTAATATATGGAGGACAGAGATGGTGAGCTCATTCGTTGGGTTTACTTACATCATGAGAATGGGGAGGGTGGCTTAGAGGATTGGTCTTGTGTGAAGGGTAGAGGTAAGCCGAATGTGTGATGGGCGGATGATGAAGTTTTTGAACGAACTGCACCAAAATTTCTTTCCCACCAGCAAGCTTTGCAAGGATGCGGATGTTTGTGTCCCCACAAGTTTACCAGCCAGCTCAATACGGTTAGGCTGAGTGGAACATTAAGAGCCGACATTCTGCTTCAACCCTAACCCCGGCTGTCCTGCCAAGCCAAGATAAGCTTATCCGATATCTTATCGTGGATAATCATCATAATCCCCACCGCAGTTGTTGACAGGTTCAAGACGAACAACAGTTCAATAAACTCGCCACAAACCACGGACAATCCTCCCAAGCAAAATCCCAGCAGTCGAAGCCTCCATTTGAAGAATTTTCCAAACGTGCGCTTACGGTCCTTCCGCTCACCCGTGGCAATTCTTCCTGCTCCCAACCCCCACCATTCAAAAGACAGGGTGGGTCCAAGAACACCAAAAGAATGCACAGCTTCCAAGAGGCATCATCCCACTCCATACTCAAAGCCTAATTCCTTCTCCACCCACCACAACATCCACATACAATAACAGGGCGTGTGGCTCAGTTGGTAGAGCGTTCGCTTAGCATCGGGACTTGATCTTAGTATCAGTCATCTTGTATGCGAAAGGTCCTGGGTTCGATTCCCAGCCCGTCCACATATCTTTTGCCTCATTTCAGTTCTGACATCTTTGTGTGGTCCTCCTCCTCATTTTCTTTTTGGCCATGGTTTGAGATGGGTCTCTGTGCTGCTGGGGACTTGATTGTCACATTCTATACTTTCCCAGTGTCAGCAACATGCTCATGGAATCAATCTCACGCAGATTGTTGTTTACGTTCACTGTACGAAGAATCACGAGAGCTGATGTTTGGCCTACCATGGCGGTGTTTCAGTATGCTATTCTAGTGGCACCATCACCATAGGTGGTATACATACACTTGAGAGGGACGTGTATGTTGATGCGGTGTGCTAAAAATTAAAAAATGCTAGCTGAAAGCAAAAGATAGGACTTGAAAGAAATCTGCGCTGACTGTTGAGTAGATGTTGAAATGTATAGGTTATGGCATTTCACCTGCTCAACCGCCTTTTTGAAACTTCCCGAGCCGAGAGTGACAATCAAAAGATATGACACCTAAGTTGTGTAGAGGCTTAGCAAGGGACACCCCAAATATAGAAGTATTAAACACCTGTACCTTGGAGAGTTTTCAAAATCAAGGTACTTCGATCAAAGAGAATTCTAGTCACCACTTGAAAGATCATCTTTCCTGGCACCATGACGCCTGGAAAGTGCGGTGGTAGCCATTGAATACCTCTTCATGCAAGTCTAACTGTTTGCCAGCCGCTCCTGAATATAGACGATTACCCCCCTTTATTTCTCGCTTCCTTTTAGCAATTCATAGGATGGCTCAACCTCTCCCTATTTTGATAACCTATTTCAAGATTTTCAGATATCACCCCCCCAAACAGACAGCCTGCCCGTCCAAAAAAAATCAGACCACTTCCTCCTCTATAAGAGAAGCTCCTCACCGTATCACTACGTACCACGCAGAAGTCTCCCATGACAGTGGCAACCACCCGTGTACCTTATTTCTCAACACTCTCCCAAGGTACAAGTAACCTGCCGTGTGCTCTTCTGAAAGCTATCCCACATCGGATGGATGGACGGCTGTCGTTTGCTCATGTTACCTCACCTCCTGTCACAATCAAAGGAGCTACGAGAGCCATGTGTGCAGGCTTTTGCCGCTAGTTCAGGGGAAGGGGGGAAATGACATGCGAACAATCGGCCTTCTTGTGGTTGGTGTGAATGATTGTGGTACTGAGGAGGAGTGTTATGGTCAGTATGACAGATATGAGTGGGATGGGTTCAGGGCAAAGGTAAACTTCCGTGAGTGGGTGCTTTGCGATGGTCCCATCATCTCGAGTAAATGATCGAGGGACCTGTGGCAACCCCTCTGGAAGATGATGGTCTTGCTACCTGTGTATAGTGACATACGACGTTTCTCGCTCGCCCGCCTCCGTTGGTTCCGTCATGGCCTCGTTCTGTATAGTGGAGAGTTTTCAACCAGTATTGGGTGAATCCGGCACTGGTAACCTATGTGTGCCATGTGACACCCAGTCTTGTGCCCCTGATAGCCCATTCCTCGTCCTTCTTGCGGAGTGAAAACGCCATCCCTCGAGGACATCCGTTGTGCTCTGTGGCACATCCTCGCGCCCGCGTCCCCAGTCCCATACTGATCCCCCCTTTTCCCCCGTGCTGTTGATTCGCCAGATACGTGCAGGTTTCCCCTCATGACAGTAGATGTTTGTGTGAGCAATGTGAGTTTGTGATTGGCGAAGCTAGCCACAAATGGCGGATGCAACTGTCCTGTGGCATATCAGTTCAGCTATAAACTGTGATGAATGTGGTACCTGACAGCACATAGCAGAACATCGGATGGTGGTAAACCTGACCCTCTGCCATGATATCCGAACCTGACGGAACCGAGAGAGGGGGTTTTCAGGAACAGAGAAACACGTGGGCTCGAGGCACCCGACACAAAAGATCAGCCTTTCGTAGAATACCGTGAGACTCAAACTATTTCCAGAGAAGCTTGCGTAGCCTCTCGCCAGGAGCGAGTGCTTTGGTTTCTTTTGTTTCTATTCGAGCACTTTTCTTCTGTCCCTGAACCGATTCCTCCTCCTGCCCAATAAAGGGGCATAGGAGAAACCATGAAAAAGGGGCAACCTCTGCGTCTCAGGACGGAACAAATCAGGGGCGCCGGACAGGAAAACCTTTCGGCCTTGGCTGCGTGAACATGGGATGGTGACGCACCCCCTCGCCAATACGAGCCAGAGAACACAGTCAGGACTGGGATGAACTGTCCATGTTCCAGTCCGACAATATTCGGTGGAGAGAGCCACAAGAGTACAAATCAGCTTTACAGCATGGCTGTCTCCGGATCAGTGTTCTTGTGCAGGGTGATACAGCAGCTGCGGTCGTACTTGTGGTAATTGCCTTCATTGGGTCCCTCAGCTGCCAGTTCTTTTCTTGTGCCCTGCAGCCCCAGCAGTACGACGCCATCTGGTGAGCATGAGATACTGAGAACGATCAGCAAGGTTGCAAGCAAATGTTCGTTCTGTCACGGAAAAAGAAACCAAGAAAAAAAAAGCAAAGAAAAAGAGGGGTTGCCCTTTAACCCTCATCCGCGAGCGACGGATGTTGGCTTCACAAACCCTGGCGGCCAGCGACTGTGGCCCAGCGGCTCCAACATGAGGGTTTTCTGTCGGCCGGAACCACTTTTCCATCATTTGGCTCCCGGTTTTGTCACCGCAGCAGCAGAAATCACAGTGTCACGGCCACAACCCATCAGATGAGCAGGGTCTCACGCCGGTTCCGGATGGAAATGCAGGTACAGGCAGCCTTCTGAGAAGTTGACAATGCCCAACACAGTGTGTGTATCCGTGTTGTGATAGTGAGGATTCTGCTCGGCTATGCAGGAGAGCACATATGCTTGGTGAAGTTCGAGGCCTCAGCCGCATCGAGGGGAGGCCATCGAGAGTTGAGCCTAGGCAATCTGGCTTACGGAAAGAGGTTGCTGCACGGTCAGTTGGAGGCGTCCAGTGATCGACGAGTAATACATCCCTGGAAAACTATGGCGACATCCCTTGCGGGAGGATCTCCCGGCCGAGCGAAACCGCAAGACCTGACCTGGCTGGACTGGACTACGGAGACACTCCGCGCCATTGTTGTGCAGGCTTGGGATCTGTGAGATGAGATCGCTGACCAGACCGCCCGGATGTCGACAGGTGTCGACTAGGACTCCTGTATTGTTGGCCCTGAGAAGGCCCAGAGAGCCACGGTAGGAGGCCCACAACCCCGGCCGTGGTTCACCCCAGACAGATCAACCATGCAAGATACCGTTTCTCTAGTCTGATTAGTGGGTTGCGGGTACTGAATAGCCGTGGGGTGGAGAGTGAGGGGCTGCAGCCAACGTCGCCGACCCCTCGGGGACCTGTGAGGTACAAGGCTTTTGTGGCTGTCTACAGTCGGGATATTCTCTGACACTGTCTGGCTGAGTAGGCCTCTCTGTCGAAGAGACGTCGTAAGCGCAGCCGTCAAGGCATTCGCAAACCGCTTGCTTGAGACAACTGTACTGAGGTCAGCTTGGGTTGATGTGAGGAACTTTGAGGGCAAGTGTTCAACAAGAAGAAAGCGGAAGGATCTGGCCCAATCCACATCAAGACTGGAACTACTCCGCGAACTGGTTTGCCTCGCATATCGATAGTCAAGGCGCCTGGGGCCGCATAAGACTGGGCTTTGCTGTACGTAAGTAGTTGGGTCGATATCTGATGGGTTTCGTACCGGATCTCCTGACGATGTAGAGTCTGCAACTTTGGTCACACTTTGTGCGCCTTTTAGAATGTCTTGCCTGTGCCATCTCCCAGCTTGGAAGCACTTGTCCAGAGAATGAAGCTGCAAGGCACTCAACAAGGCAACCCCGCACCTGGCACGACACCTGTTCGCGCAAGATCGCATGCCAGATGCCAGATGTTCGATGCCAGACGAGCCGAGCGGTAATTGTGATTGAGAAACAAACATTTTGGGGGCGTGATCGTCCAGGTCCTGAGCCGCTTTCGGATCCTGGCGCCGATATGAACCAGGAGATGTGGGGCAAGGGAGATCCAACACAAGCTGTGTTTGTCGGGACCATTCGAAACAGAGATCTGTCTGCCAGTGCCGTCTTCACAAACATGTACAGGAGGAAATAACGGTGTTTTGCGAGTGGTTTCAACGCCATAAAGCTTATTGGGCTGGCTACCCGTTCCCTTCTGCTCTCGGGCCGTTGAGGATCCAACCTGGAACTGCCAGAGAGCCTGTTGGTCCACGGGACGGCGGCTAAGGCGTCTCAAGACCGAGGCTTGACAGTACATAACGCAGTAATAAACTGGGTGATGGAGATTGGAGAGGCTATGCGCGTTGCCAAGGACCATTCCCTGGTGTGTTGTAGTCAGGACGGATGTTCGCCCGAGTTGACGAGACAAAGTGGACGGTACCAAGGTACAAGACTCGGTAATAATAAACGTGCCAACAAAGGCCACGAGGGCCGCAATCAAAAGCACATGGAACGAACCAAACACTGAGCCAGCTCGGAACTTGGAATGTGACTTGCCCTTACACTAGTGCTCCTGCTATGTGGTTGTACAGACCTTTGGACACCAGCTGGCGTCGATGGTTTCGACACCTGGCAGCAACCAGACGGCAGGCCCAGAAGCAGGCCCGAAACAGTGTCACTCTGGAGGCCACTGAAGCTCTCCCTCTCCTTCGTCACCGACCGAGCAGCACTTCAGCAGCAGCAACCGTGGCCCGGCTGGGTATCTCTCGGTTCCTCTTTCAACCTTCAGCGCAACGTCTTGTCCGAAAGCATCAGCGTTTCGATCCGCCAGATGGGAATCAAAGCACGGTCCACATCCACAAAACAAGATGTCGATCCGCCACGGCGACATTGCTACCGTACCGACTTCCCCGAACAGGCTGGAGCCATTCAGGGCTACCAAGGGTCTAAATATTCCCGCCGAACGAGCCACTGGGCGGGAAACCTAAACGACACGTGCCGAGCGCGCAAGCAATTGTGCGCGGACAGGGGTTTGTGACGTTGCAATGCATCTGGCTGGATCTCCAGCAGGTTGCGGGACGATTCCGTATGGAGTAAGGACTTCATTCCTCTCAAGCATCAAGTACCTCCCGCAGCCCGCCCCTCACTCAGGTATCTACGCTAGGGTGAAGTGACAGCTTTTGGTTCTTGGCTGAACTTTCCTGCCCGTGAACTGTCGTAGTGTAGGAGCCGGGCCTGTGTCTGGCGCGCCACGGAGATTATCTACGGTACCAACCACTGGGTCTTGTCGCCGAAGAGACAGCCAGAGAATGCTGACATGACTACCAAAGCCCTGCCGTCGTTGTGTTTCACTCGGCCTTGCTAGAAGTGTGGTTCGAGTGGCATATAGTGTTCAGCCGGAAGTCTGCCGAATCTTGCTCACACAATTCATACACGCCAATGGTGGAAGAACTGGACCAAACGCACGTTCTCTGTCAGCTCCCATGGCGCGGTTTGGGATTGGGCCTCTTATCTTCCCTTGCATCGAGAGGCAGACGCCGCTTTGCAACCATCGTTTGGCTTCTGCAGGTGGCCCAGTCCATCCACTGACAGAGAGAGGGCCAAATAGAAGGATGCCCACCTGGGATTAAGTGACTAGTCAAATATACCTGATACTCAAGATGGGACAAATGTGCTCTACAGTATGCAGTCTCTGCTGTCACCCCAACACGGTGTGGCCCCAGGACACGGTGATATCTCTAGGTGAGAGAGGACAGACTGTTCCACACCTGGACAAGATATGGGCAAACTCTTGTGATGGTCATCCGCAATGCCGCTCTTGTGTGCTCGGAGAAGGACTCGGCCGGTGCCCCGTTACTCGGTGGTATGCTCCCACATCGACATACCCTCTGTCACAGGCAAATCTGAGCACGAAGGCACTTGTGCAGTTTGAAGAAAACCGACGCAGTCAAATTGCGACGTGCACGCTCCACCAGAGAGACGACAACAATGCACGTAAAGGTCTCGCTCACCTCGCGGGCACATGAGCATGAGGCCACACCCCATGCTCTCTCTTTGTTCAACTGTCCTTTGCAAATCCGCCATGTGCTTGCAAGCTCAGAGTGTGCGCAAGGCACCCACTAACCCACCACCACCCCGCCCTCTCAGTCATCCCACTGCTTGCTGTCCACGGTGCTCCAGGCAGGTACTTTCCAAAACCGTCCCGACTATGGCACGCCACGCCGTGTTAGTGGCCCCAAAGGGCCCCCCCAAGGAGATCCTCTGGGCGGCGACGATCGGGATCTGGTACCACGGGCCTGCCCTACTAACAGCTGTCCCTCGTGGCAGGTGGCCTGAAACGTGAAATTTCAATTGTAAAATAGAGAGCGCGGCCCCAGCTCAGCATCCTCGCGACGGCTTTGGCTCCTGCCACTTCCGGCAGCCCTGTTAAGAGACTACCAGTGCAGTACTTTCCTGGCATCTGCCTCTGATCCGTTCTGTGTCACCTGGCTGTGCCGAGAGAGCGCACGCACACAACCCACAACCCTCGAACTTGTACCCCGGCATGCATGCATCGACCGCGCTTGTGCCATGTCGCTCCCATTTCCCATTGTAACTGCGTACCCGGAACCTGAGCATGCGGGATACATGTGGCTGCCCACAGAGGAACGGGCCCTTTTCTTGCGCTGGGAGGGATTCCCCTACCATCCACGCCCTCCACTCCGGTACCATCGCCGCCCATCAAATTCCATCCGCCCAATCCCAGCTGCCCGTTGTTCCCCCCGGCTAGCGGCCCCTTTGTTGCTGGCTGCTGGCTGGTGCGCTTGGCTCCCCCCTCCACGCCCCCCCCTTCCCCGGCAGCTTGTTCCCCAGCCCAATGCTGGCAGGCTTCTTTGAAAAACGTGCTTGTCCCGTCCTTGACACTCGACAATCCTGCCGCTTCTCCTTCGGCTTTCCGTTCCAGCAACCTGTCGTCGATATTACCACCACCTGCGAACACTGCCTGCCGTCAATCTTGACCTTCTGTCTGTCTTCACGGCCGCCCAACACCAGACAGACAACAAGACCAAAAACCCCGGAGACGTCGGCCCAGCGTCAATCGCTTCTGTTTAATTCGCGACATATCTCATCCTGTTCCTCGTCTTTATCCCCGCCCTGCCTCCAGTGGCCCATTGACCTGCCTCCCGACCTGAGCCAAGCACCACTGCCGTCGCCGACCGTGGCTGCTCCCTTTTCAGTGCCTTGAGACGTTGCAAGCTGTTGAGAATCGTCACTCGACGCCGCCGTGGGTTGAGCCACGTGCGGACTGGGATTTCCACACTGCAGCTACTGGCAAACTAGCAACGGCCCAACCAAACGTCATGGAGCAACAACGGCCACCTTCGCAAAAGTTCGGGCCCGCCGCCCTGACAAATGTGCTGAATTCACCTGAAGACCACAGAGACTCTGCCTACTACTCAAGCGGAGATGTGTCTAGCAAGCGTATGTTGCTCCAGCTGAAAGGAACTACTCGGTCACGGAGGGGAAAGAAGAAGAGGACTAATAGCTCTGGCAGACAACTCCACAGGCTCAGGCCTGGGCGTCCTTAGCCCACCAAACTCCGGTTTCCAAACCTCGCCCGTCGATAAAACACCATCGCCCACAACAGCGACCCACCTCCTCCCGCTGCCACTCGTGTCTCCGACGAACAGTAATATGAGCGTTGCCTCGATCGTGTCGCCGACAACCCCTCTCAGCGCCGACCCTCGCCGCTTTGACCGTCCGCAATCGCTGGAGTCGGCCCCCAACAGTGCCACATTTGGCCATGGCGAGCTGCCGGAGCCTGGTATGTCACGGAGGGAGAGCGTGGATAGCAGGTTCAACCAGGGATTCGGGCAATTGGGATTGAGCGGGTCCCCCTATGCAAGCCACAACCAGTCGACGTCGTCAATCCAGAATACACTACAGCAACAGAGACATCCTCGTGCCAACCTCGATTCTCTTGCTACAAACCGCATCTCCAACGGGTATCAACCAAACGCAGAACGCAAACCCGAAGTTCATCCCCGTGGAGGGAGAATTGCGCCAACCATCACAGGGCCAACCACCAGTCTCATTGCTCGAGCAGCAGAGCCTACTAAGGGTCAGGCCTGGGCTTTTCCCGAAGATGACAATGCTATTCAACGCATGTCGGGACCACCTCAGTCCCTGGCAAACTCGAGGAGAAGCAGCGTTGCCGAATCGTTGGCCAGCAGCCAATACACAGTTGATTCAAGGCTGCCTCCCGGACAACGTCGACTCGAAGACCACCACAGCATGACGGAATACCAGAGGCTTTCGGTCGCCTCGGAGTACTCGACAACCCACCATCACTCTCTACAGCACAAGCAGTTGTCTGATTTGCAGAACGAAGAAGGCGGTCTTCATGCGGGCAACCAGCCGTATAGCAGGACCCCCGAGCTTCGTATCACCCATAAGCTGGCTGAGCGGAAACGTCGTACGGAGATGAAGGAGCTTTTTGAGCAGCTTAGGGATCTTATGCCTCAAGAGCGGGGCACCAAGGCTTCCAAGTGGGAGATTCTCACAAAAGGTTGGTTTGTTTTCGGAACCATGTGTCTTTTTGTAATAGAGAGCTAATGTCCGCAAAGCCATTCAAGAACACACACGTCAGACCAACACGATTAGAGATCTTCAGTCACATGTTCAGCAGCTTGCCGAGGAGGTAACCAAGCGCGATGCACAGATGGAGGATATGAGACGTCAGATTCAGGAGCTTCAGTACCGCCAGAGTCACTCAATGCAAGGCCCTCCTCCGCCTGGGTCGGAGCACTACGCGAATGACCAATATGCCAGAGCCCGGCAACAAGCCGAGCTGCCGCCACTTCGGTCTTTCGATGGGCCAACCAATGGCGCAGGCCCTGAGGCTATGACGGGCGTGCAGTACGAAGGTCCACGACCAAATGGCACTACCGTTTACACACGCGCACCAGGGGCGCCTTTCCCCAGATAAAAGTCGACCGGGTTACATTTGGGGTCGGTGTTTCATAGTATCCTCTTCGAGGCGGTTTCCTTTCTATTCATGTATGTGTGTGTATACGAGTCGCCAGAAGATTCAGGGGTGCTTTTCTCAAGTTGAGGTGCGTCTGGGATAAAAGGTGGCCTTTTTTTCCCCTTATACCTGTAGCTTTTTTTTTTCTTTTTTTTTGGGTCAATCCGGTGACAAATACCCCTGGGAATGGGAGGATGGCGAAGGAAAGGGGGTTCAAAAAAAGGAAATCATTCGGTTGGTCAGTTTGTTCTTTCTACCTTTCTTCAGCTCTATCTAGAGCTATCCTTTTTTTTTTTTTGTTCTTCATCATCACCGCCTCAGGCGGGAGAAGGGGTTTGGTGTCATTTTTTTTCCGGGTTTAAGTCGGTGGATGGGATACCCTGCTGGCAGCAAGATACTCGTTTTTTTCTCGGTGTTTGCAGAAAAAGCGGAGGGATGGATGGGATGATGGTGCAGGAATATTTCGAGGCCCAGCCAATGGACGGTTCGCTTTGAGGCGCATGAGCCAGCTTGGTTGTGTACAAGGTCTGGAATATTGCCAGGAGGTATGATGGGATGATCAGGGACGTGGAAGGGTGGAAGGGTGGAAGATGTTGGGCTTTTTATGTCCCATATGCAGTCGTGCGCATAACAACTTAACTTGATTTTGCTGCTGATGGTGCCTGGCTATATATTTACCCCATCGATGGTTTTCCTAGTTGCATTCTTTGGACGGCGGGCTTGGTGATGGCGTTATGTAACGTGGTGAATATTTGGAGAGGACGGGGCCCTTTAAGGAGGACGGCTTGTTTGGTGTCTATGGTGCCAATGGTGTGGCGGTATAACAGGCACATCTGTACTATAACAAAAAAGGCGTAAACCTTTTGACTTTGATATCATGACCTTGGTGCTGGCTTGTTGCTGAAGAGGATTGGCTTAATAAACAAGTGAAATAAGCTCATCTGGTTCAAGATGCTCTGAGTAGGCTGTGATATAATCCAACAGTGATGTCTACATAAGTTGTGTTCACTCATTGTGAAAAATTTGATACGAGGCTCTGCGGTGTTGCAACTGTTGCCTTGATCATTGCAATCGTTGTTATCACGAAGCATTGTGGGTGTAAAACAACGAGGGCTCGCAAAGTTTGGCTGCTGGTCTTTGGGGTGTTGATAATAACTCCATGATAGAAACCAAATACCACAGGGTATTTTCACTTGCCCAATTTTAGTCACGTACCTTAAGATCCGAGTTATTGAGCCACAGCAGGGGAAATCATGTGTCCTGAGATGATGCTTTATTGTGCTACATATTTGTAGAGACATTTACAAAATCAATTAGGGCGGTGGGAGCATCAGGATAGGCAATGTTGTTGCTCTCTCTTGGTGATTTTGGTTTTGAATTCAAACCAGAGATCCACAAATAGCGATAGAGATGCCCACTGCTCCCAGCGTTGTGGTCTAGCACATGAATAGTTCATTCAGAAATCCCTCTTCACTGCTACTGGAAGGTTGTTCGGAGCAACAACTGACTTTTGATTACAAAAGCGAACAAGAGCCAAACTACGCCGAGCGCGGTTTAGAATTCACCCACGACAAAAAATAGATTTTCTCGACTACTTAACTCAGCTCACTTTACTCTTTACCTGTTTTAACAAATCAAACCAATTCTATTCACTCAAACTCATCCACCTTTCCTCCCCACTTACCTGACTTTCCACAAGGAACGTCCTCTGCCTTGTTCGATCCACCTTGAGAGTTCATACCAAAGTTCTCATATCGAATCTCGACAAGCTTACCTACACACCGAAACACTCAAATGGACTCCAGCAATTCATCACCCGCGACAGAGCCCCGTGCGACCATCACGCCCCCAGATGCCTCAACTGCCAACGTTGAAGCCCTGGACGCCTGCTTGCGACTAAAGGAGGCGTACATGAAGGCGGCTGCAAGCGCGCCGCACATGGCCAAGCTTCACGAGATGGTAGCCAAGTCAGCTCCGTATGGCGACGAAGACTCCTGGAGCTCATCAGAATGCGGTCGCACTTGGAGCCCCTTTGGAACCGTCCGAAAGCGACATGTTCAACCCCCTACAACAGAGAAAACCAGCCAGGGATCTGCGGATGAGGAACAGACGATTCTCCCTCCGGACAACCTCCACAATGGAACTGCTCCCAGGGTTGCTCGTCGGTGTGGGATCGAGCATCATCTCTGTCCTGCCGAGGCTTTCTCACAAGATTCTCTCGGGACTGAGAAGAGAGAAGAGCCCGAGACCCTGGTAACAGAGAACAAGCCCACGGAAGAGGACAGATCTTCTCAGATATCTTTTGAGAACAACTACACTTTCACAAATCAACCATCACACCATATTCCACCGGACCATCAAGTCGTCAGCCATCAGCAGAGGCAGACTCCGCAATCCCTTGCTCCAAACAAACACCGCCAGCCCGAGTCAGAGTCCCTTCTTCAAGCCGACCTTCAACAGCTTCAGATACAAGACTCTGAACCCGAGGTTGTTGACGATTCAACCCCCTCCGCTGACACAATCGACTCTTCCAACCAAACAACCGTCACCGGCATTGCCACTGGCACGGGAATCATCCTCTCCTTTGCTTTCCGCCCAAACGACCAGACAGCCGTCTGTGATGGAAAACTTGGCGTCGTCCAGGATTTCGAGAACGAGGAGCGGCAGGACGAGATCAATAATGGGATAGCTGAAACACTGTCAAAGTGCACTTGGCACAAGCTTTCCGCGCCCCCCACTCGGGCCGACCCGGCCACTAGTGGTGGAGCGCCAGTGATCAGGTTGACGACACCGGAGGGAAGTGAGCATGAGCTGGTGGATTTGGCATACTATCCAGGGCTGGACTGGGCTGATTTGAATGATGAGGAGGGTTCCTAGACTGCGTTTGGATTTGGGGGAATATAGGAATAACACAGGGGATCTGTGGGTTGCATTGGTTTCGGTTGCATTAAATGATACCCACATACAGATACCCATGGCGTTGGTTGGCTTTTGTTTACAAGAGGGTTGATACTTTTGATTTGGAGGTGACGCGAACGAGATAGGGGCTGATTAACACAATGAGAGGCGTGATATGATACATGAGGCTCAAAAAAATCTTTGCAAAATAAAAAGGGTATGTATCTATGGTCCATAACCACCGTCCTCCCACTCTCGAGATTCATGATACCAGACTCAATGCTTCGGGTTGATCCACACCATGATCTCATAGTATCCCTTAGAGATCGACGCCCATATCGCGCTGACGATCTTTCCAAGCTGATTCGGGATGTATGCGGCCACCCAGCAGAGGGCTTCAAACAGGAAAACCAGCACCTGCCCTGTGAGCCCAAACAAGGCGACAATACTTATACCCACACACTTGCCCAAGCCAACAACTGCCTTACAAATTGCCTCTGGCAATCCGACAAAAACAGCCCGAAAGACAGCCTTGATCCCATTCCATACATCCTTCAAAGAAATACTCCTAAAATAACCCAGCACAGCTGCCACAGCCGTATGAAGAACCGACACCACCCTCAAAAATACGTTCCCCACTGCCACCCCCATCCTCTTCATCGTCGTCCATATCCAAATACACAGATTCTTCATCACCTCCGGAATCTTTTTGACAATCTTCCAGATAAACTTCCCCAAACTCTTCATCACTCCCGGAATTTCCTTCATCACCTCCCAAACCCCCCTCGGCAACTTCTTCACACCCTCCCAAACCCCCTTGCCCGCCCTCTTCACTCTCCCGGGAAACTCCTTCACCTGCCTCTTCGCCCACCCCCCGAACCTCCCCTTGTTCTCCCAGCAATACTTCACCGTCTTCACCGCCGGTCTGATGATCGTATGCTTCGGCACACTCCAAGCCAGAAACCTCGGCAGATCCCACACAAAAAACCACACAAACCTCACAATCTTCCTCCCTGCTTTTCTGACTCTCTCCACAGCAACACTGTGATGCGTCTTCCACCTCCTCCACGCGCCCCCCCTTCTCGTCGGCAGGTACTCGACCACCTCCCTATGCCCCCCCTCCGCCGCCAGCCGCAGGGCTAGCTGCCCGTCCGGAGCAATCACCCCGTCGTCCGCCCCAAAATCCTCCACCAACAGCTTCACCAACGCCAGGTTCCCATTCTTCGCGGCCACCATGAGCGGTGTCCGCTCGAGCATCAAGCCCCCGTGCTTTCCCTTGCCGCGGAGGCTGCCGGAGGGTAGCGTCCCGTACCCGTTGACCTGCGCACCGAGGGAGATCAAGTGACAGACCATCTGCCCGTTTCCGGCCTCGATGGCCGCCACGAGGGGGGTTGCGCCCAGCGCGTTGGGACAGTCGGGGGAGATGAAACCGGACTTGACAAACTGGGTGACGAGCTCGGTGTTTTTGCCGTGGGCGATGGCGTGGAAGAAGGTGGAGATGATTTGCTGTTGGAGGGTGTGGTATCGGCGTCTGAGGTCCTCGTCTTCCAAGGCGGCCAAGGGGGAGCTGGTGCGGGAGGGGTGGATGGTGCGCCGGTCGCGGGAGGAGTAGTAGGGGTAGGGGGGGGAGGGGTAGGTTGTCAGGGGGAGGGAGAGGAGGGTGGAGAGGGAGGGGAGGTGGGTGAGGAAGGAGGGGATGAAGGCAGAGTCGAGTGGGGTGTAAGTTGGGAGGGGGGCGTCGGGGGAGAAGCCTGGGTCTACGAGGAAGCGGTCGAGAAGGGCGTGGAGGTTTTGGTGCTCAAGATCCATGGCGTAGAGGCTCTGGTTTTCGATTCTGAGACGGGCAGTCCCGGGATCTAGAATGGGGAAGTCGATCTCCCCTGTGGGAGCTTGAGTGTTGGTATTTCCATGGGTGATGTAGGGATTGTCAGTGTAGGCTGGTGGCTCGGTTGATGGCGCTGGTGATGGCACTGCTGATGGCTCGGTTGGTGGTTCTTTTCCTGCTTCTGTTGGTTTGATTGTTTGCGATTCATGTGGCAAACCAGTTGCTGGCTGAGTTGTTGACTGGGATTCAACTGCTGCCGCACTCAGCAGCTCGGCTGGCTTGGGTTTGTCGCTCATCATGGGCATTGAACAGCTGCAATGCCTCTCAGAAAGGCAACTGACAAAACCCGAAGATCAGGTCCGCAATGTCGTCGACTTGAAATCCCAGCCGCAACCCATGGTTCTTATGACACGCGCCATAGCTACATCACAGGACGCCTTGCCCAATCGGACAAAGGTGTGTTTGGAGGCCGCAGCAGTCTTGGCTGTGACACCCTCATGATGGCGTCGGCTATCCCCGTGCACAGGGCTGATGAGTGCCTAACTACATCCAGTTAGCACATGAGCAAACAAGAGGACAAAGATGAGAAGAGGATAACCGGACAACAAATTCAACCCATGCATCCAAGGGCCGTGATAAGGCAGAGCCCATTCCGCCCATAGGGCTGGGTCGACTTGGCCACCACCAATATCGCAGTGATTTCCCCAGGAGATAGATTACCGAGGTGGGCGGGAATTGGGTTTGTTGGGACTTTGGAACGCAGCTCACATGTGAATATTTTAGTTCTCGTTGAGGTATTTGCAGAGAGCAAGGTATGCGGTCATTATGCAAGAAGAACAAGCAGCATTGCCCGTTGATGAATCTCATATCACTCCTCCCATCCAGAGCTGATAATATGTCTGTCATCTGCCCACGCCGCCTGGCCAGAGCTGCTTCTGCTTTTTCCAAAGCCAGCATCTATGACTGCCTCGGTGCTCCAAAGCCTTCATTTTTCGCAAGCTCAGCCAGCACACCGCAAGGTTCAAACTTATCGCACCTGGGCCGCAACATGGCTCACCACCAAGAAAGGCAAACATAACAAGTCATCCAACAGATTTGATTGATTCAATTGACAAACACCATCCCACCATGTCACCCACCCGGTGGTTAAGCTATCAACTGCAGTCTGTTCACACACTTCAAACCCCTCCCATCCCAGCCACCAACAACAACAACAACAACAATTAAGCCGACTCGGTCCAGCGGCTCGCGGGCTCATAGATGCCAGGCTCCTTCTCGGCAGCGGCAATGAGAGCGTCATGGCCGTTCTCATCCCTCTTCATGTTGGGTGTACCGACACAAGCACCCTGAGCCAAAGCATCAGGTCCCATGCAGACAACAGGGCTGGTAATGCCGATCAGGGGGGTGGGCTGGCGATTGCAGGTCGCGCCAGTGACCTTGCGGATCTTGTTGCCCAGGAGATTCTTGACATTGGTGTACTGGTTTTGGACAGCCTGGTGGTTGGGGGTGGGCGCGGGAATGCCGGCCAGACCACCGGGCACGACGTTGTCGTATGTGGCCAGAATAACATGTTCGGCAAAGTTCTCGGCTTGGTCTGTGGTTTCAATCAGTACACTCGTTCTCAGAACTTTCCAAAGACAGTAACGGGCATGGCTTACTGGTGTTGGCATAGCCGGTGGGAAGATGCGAGTCGGAGTTGTAGGCGTTGAGCCAGGCAGAGGTGGCGGAATAGTCGCCGTTTCCACCATGCTGGCGGTCGAAGATGTGGCCTGATTCGTGGATCCAGAGACTGGTGTCGAGGTAGTTGTGACCAAACATGAGATCACCCGATCCAGATCTTTGACCTTTGTCAGTCCTGTACGTTGAAGAGACAGAGAGGAGCTTACTTGGCGTGAGCAGCAACACCGGGTGTCATGAAATCGGGGAAGACTATTCAGATGTCAGAGTTATTCCTATTCGGCTGCCAAAACCACCAGAAACTCACCAACAATATGACGGATGAAGTCTCTGGTTCCCACAGGAAGGGACCCAAACGCGTTGATCATACCGCCCACCGACATTGTCGACCCGTTGTGGCGGCACATGTACCAAGGCTGGCTACAGTCCGCAAAGGTAACCTCATAGACCTCCATGTCGTAGGCGGAAAAGCCCTCGTGGATGGATTCGGATTTGCAGAATGCAGGAAGCTTCCCCCAGGGCCATTTGTTGATGCTTGTCGCGGCCGGTGCAATGAGATGGGGCAAGAATGCCTGGGACATGGCACCGAGGTCGTACTCAGGGTTGAGGATCGGCTTGGTGAGCTGCTGGCCCAAAGCACCCTGGCTGGCCAGGAGCGCGGCGGTAGCTGAAGTCAGCAACTGGGACTTGGATGGGGCCATCGTGATGGAGACTTGTTTCTGGAGGCGAAGAGTGTAAGATATGACGGGAAGGGCTGAGTGAAGGCTGGATGGTGAGCGATTGAGACGATGGGTATGGCGGGATGGCGCTCCTATTTATCGTCCGATCGATCATGGTGGAGGTGTGCTGTATGCCATTCCTGTCTAAGTGGTTATGTGTGTGCATGGTTGGACTTTCACCAAGGCATCACGAATACGGAGACCCTAGTGACTTGTAGCTAACCACTCACGATGGCTTCCTACCCCGGTGATCAGCACCTGTAAGGTTCGGCAACAAGGACTGAGGATGACAAGTCGGATCCTTTGATGTTACCCAACTATACCTTACAGGGCTCTGTATAAGTGTACGCAGACGTGCTACATGCTCCCTGTTCTTACTGTATCACCAAGGGGTCGGAGATTTAGTTCGCCATTCACGTACGTATGCCTCCACGCCGTCGAGTATACTCTGACATGTTCTTGAACACATGGATGGCAGCAAGAACAGTTGATACCAGAGGTGAAAGATCTTGACTGCTATGGGCCCCCACTCCAATGTTCCTCAGTGACATCCAATACACCTACCTATCTAGGCATCTACCTAGGTATGTACGGAAGTTTGGTAGCGGCTATGACAATTGGCTGCCAGGAAGTCAGCCTTACATACAGCGCATTAAGCCCATACCGTCGTAATTAGAAAGCTTGGTGCACACCAGAGGAGCACTTCCCGGGGCGTCAGAAGGATGCCAAGAGGCAATGGTGCTGACAAGTGCTGGCGCTTTGGCCCCAACCGGGAAGTTTGACCCCTGGACTCTACCTGGTTTCTAGGAGTTTTCAAATCACCGTTCCCGGAAGGGTTCAGTCAACCTTGACAAAATGCTTCATGTCAGACGGCTAGACGGCATTTGTTCCGTATCACCTCACATCCTCGAACCGGTCATTCTGAAGCACTACCTCATGCTTTCGTGGTCATGTGGTTCAAGGTACGCAAAAAGCAGTGGACTGAATGATGCTGGGGTCGGAGTTTCAACCCTCAAAATAGAGCTAGCAACGGCTAGTGGAAAGCATGAGTGCCTCCCACGGCAGAATTAGTTCGACTATTGCAGTGATATCTGTAGCTTGTACGTAATCATGCACGCTGTGGATAAACACACTGAGACTGGTGAGTAAGTCAGCACAAGCTGACATGCCGAACCACGCTTCAGAAAACAACCGGAACTCTTTCAAAGATACTGAGCCAACAAGCCCAAAAGGATGGTCAGTAGGCCTTGAATGGATAGCCAAGAGGCCTGGTTTCTATTTCAAAAGGTGTGAGTTGACAGTCACCACGTGTTTTACTAGCTGGCAATAGCAGTTGTTTTGTCCAGGGCGTGCCGTGGGACGGAACATGGAAAAGGATCCTCTACCTAGTCAGAGGCAAATGCGAGGTATGCCGGGAGAAACACCATAACAAGGTTAGCAGCGGAGGGCATGACTAGATTGAGGACTTGGTGTGAACGTATACCGCCGTGGAGTCAAAGTCCGGCGCTGAGTTTCATCTTTCCATTTTTTGCGTATACCTCGAAGACTTGACCGATTCGGTCCAACAAGACAATAGCATTTGGACAGCTTGAATGCCTGGTTGTGGATATTACATGGCTGATCTTATCACATCAAGGGCAAACATAATCGGCATTGCACACCGAAAGTCCTGAAGGATGATTCCTAGGCACCTGGGTACTTTTGACGGGTCGGCGAATAAAGCTATTGCAGGCTATCAACGGATTGCAATGTTGTCTAGCCGCATAAAAGCTCCGTGTTTTGACTACAACACTGGGCCGTTGTTCCCCTTGATCTTCCCATGACAATCTTTATGAGATGCCGTAGTTCGTGACGTCGATACGCGACCTTCATTCCTCCATGGGCAGTTTGTCTGGTGTGTCCATCGAGACCCATGTCCGGAATACTGTGTATCAAGCAAGGTGCCTTGTTGAAAAATAAGTATTTGAATGGCTGAATCGGATACTCAGAACAGCTCTCCAGATCCTCCTCTCCCTGAACTTGTTGATCACTGCTCTGTCTCCTCCTGCACTTCCTCCTTCTCAGCCTCTCGTTCATAGGCTTCGTAAGCCCTGGGAATCTCGATGTTCTCACGTACTACCCAGTCGTTATCTTCATCCAGCTCCTAAACACTATTATCCCACGTTCTGCAATCTCCGAGATCCTTTCATGTAACCAGTTTGCAGACCATCTTGTGCCCGTCGGGAGGCACCTCGGCATTGAACCAGCAGTTAGAGCCACAAGAAGCACATGTGTCGATGGTGTGCGGAAACGGCTTCTTTCCATCCGGTGGACTGATGAAAATGGTTGCAATCTTTCTCTTCATCCCAGAAACACGGGCAGCTCATTTCAGCGGGACTTTCGATTTGAAAAAACATTCCAGATGGTCTCTTTGGAGGTGCATTGCAGAACAGCAAGAGCACCTTCCTGTGTCGCCGCTAAATTCGCCCTCAAGTTGTCGCAAGCGGTCGATGCTAGCGCGTTCCAAGCCGTGAGCCGCTGTCACAACGACCGGGGAGACGTATGTGCTTTGCTTCGTTAAGAGGCGTGATTCTTCTGACCCGGTTTCTGGGCCAGTGACTCTCCCGACGCGAAAGGCGCATTTGGTGTCGAACTTCCACTCGAAAGATCTATTGGGACACGATGATATTCGGTTGAACTGGCAATCAAGGTCGTTGGCTACGACCACAGGAGGTCGGAATGCCGAGATTGTGGGAGCGCATCACTGCGCTCGCCAAGTTGAAGGGGATAGCGACGACACATCGGAGCTTGATGATGCTGGGAGCTAACCGAGGCTGATCTGGGAGCTCTGCGCTTCCTCTTGTCCACGCTGGCTTGAAAATGTCTTTTCCGCAGGCTCGCAATGCATGGGCCGTGGGTGAGATTGACGAATGGACTTTGACGCATGTGGGCCATAGAATGTCGTCTGGGTAGATGCCCTGTTTCTCAACAAGGGCTAACAGGTTGTAGAGGTCCTTTCCTGAGAGGCAGAGGCAGTGTGAGCTGATTTTGGCCAGCATCGTGCGGCTGGTTAAGCCAAGCGCGGCCCTTGCGTACGACTCAAGCGACTCGTTGATCTGGAGCAGGAGTTCTGGGGGTAGCTTCTTGATGCGATTGAGGGTGTGCGTAGTCGTCGGCTCTGGCGAGATGCTCTCCCTGGCACCGTGACTTGTGATCATTGCGGCTGGAAGGGTTCTAGACCTTACGCCTTTTGGCTGGCGGTCCGCCCATAGTTTTCTTTTGGATGGTGTAGGATATATATGGTGAGGAAAATAGGCAAGACTTGAAGAAGTCCCAGATGTGAAACTCATGAGCTCTGCATAGAATGGTTGGTCGGTAACGAGATGAAAAGTCGGTAGAAACGTTGAGAAAAACGTCGAGGGAAACTTGAAGGTGGAGGAGAAGGTCGAAAAAGAGGTCAGGAAAACCTAGATCGAAGAAAAGGACGTAAAAGCTTGAGGAAAGGGTTGCAGAAAAGGTTGCGAGAGGGCGATGAAAAGAAAAGAAAAGGTGAAAAGGTGGGTGAAGGGTCCGACAGCAAACTTGACCTGCTGCCAACGCTATCACTTATAAATACATCAAATTACAGCAAGTGAATAGGGCCCATTCCAGTTGGTTTATAGGCCCCATCCTTTTCACATTCTGTCAATAACAGCAGTGGTCTGTGTATCCTGAGCCACAGCCTGAGCTTACTCTCGAGGCGACGCTCCTGTAGCAATGACGGCTCTTCCTTCATTTTCATCGCAATGGCCACCAGACGACTGAGATCTTAGGGTGGAACTGATCTTCCGCTCGACACCCATTTACTTCTTCTTTTCCATGAGTTTCATTCATTCATTTTTTTTTTTCGTTCCACAAGCTCTCCCTCAGTTCTGGCGCTCAACATCCATTTCAAATTCAAGTAACAGTCTAGGTATTCACCACACTGGTCGACTGGGACTAGCTCATTGATCCAGTATCTCCGACTTCTTCTTGCGACTTTCATCTCTAAGGAGGAAAATGATGACCATCATGACGCCCAACAGGAGGTTCGGACTCATCAAGCTGCTTTAGGAACTGGTCCGCATTATTGCTGAGAAGCTCAGCATGCTGGATTTGGCCAGGTTACCTACTCACCGTTTGCGGGAACCACCCGATTCTCGTCGAACAGCTCTACAAGCTCGAAATCAAAGACGTATCTAAAGAATCGAGGTGCGTCTTTTGAGCTCCTTACTGGCGGGTATCGCCAAAACGACGGATATATCATTTGACGAACCTCCCCACGGATACCGAGCAAATCAGAAACTGGAAGAAAACTTTGCCATCGACGTCTGTATGCGAAGTTTACGATCTCGCCAAGGTCCTCATCCGCGCGGGTGCACCCTGGGCTCCTTGGACAGACTATCCCTCTGTGCTCTTTCACCAGAACTCCAAGGAGCAACTTTCACTGTCGCCCTGTCAGACTGCGGTTGAAGTAGACCCATCAATCTCTCTCAAGTTGTCTCCCCTTGAAATCGTTTCATCACACCCCAAGGACGATGAATTTCTCGAAAATCAATGGGACCTCTTCTAGACAATGATGGAAGAGGGAGGCGTGGAATCACCCAACAGGGGCACTTCCCTGAGGACTATTCGAGCTAGATTCCAGCAGACTCTCAAACTGGAGGGGGCTGACGTATGTTGACATTGTCTGAACAGGGTGCGTTCATCCAATCAAAGTCGACTTTACTCCAAGGCGAGGCCCCTATTTGACCCAACAAAAAAAGCAGCAATTCTGTCCGAGGAAAAATAGAAGAATGGCCACAGCGGAATTGGAAGTGAGCCTGATGTGATGGCGATGGCTGCTGGGCACGTTCTGGAGAAAGTTTGGAACCTTGATGCTAGTGGTTCAGCCCATCGCTCTCTCCGTCGCCACGCGCCAATGGCCTGGCCAGGTTGCGGACAGTCGTCTCCGGGAAGATGCCGGTAGTGCTTGTTACACTGGCAGGGTCGATCTCCCGGCTTTGTGACCTTATACCCGTGAATTTTGCAACGCCTTCTTTGCCACCGTGGTCTACACAAAAGAGCTGCCACGATATCCAGCCAAAAAGTACCATTTACGGGGGCCGTTTGGGGATACATGACTTTATCGAGCACATCGCACATACACCTTTAACACATTCTGCCACCGGGTCGTGGAAACCGCCCTCAACATTCCAATGGCGTCGGCATTTGAACTCGACGGGCCAGTATTCCATACAGCACCCACCCACGAGCTTCCAATTCGTGCATCAAGTCTTCTAGAAAAAGAAACTGGGGCGGACCAACGAGACTATGGCCATAATCTCCATACTCATAGCCCTATGAGCACAAGCAGACTGTCTGACGACTCCTCAGCGCTATCCATCGCCACGGAAATTTCCCATGACCAATCCTTTTCATATGGTATGGAAAAGGGGTTCTGGAGGGTACGTCCATCCTGAGCAGCTGTTGCCAGGTCTTCTTATTGATATGTAGCATAGATTCGTCAAGGAGCACAAGAACTGCTTCGCTTCGCTGAATTATACAGCCAATACCGAGCTTCCCAGATGACACCAGCCGACGATTCGTTCGTCCTCCATGCGCTGCCGAAACAGATTGACCTCGTGTCGATGACCCAACTATCATGGGGTTTGCTCCATGCTGTTGGCGACATCAACGTCCAAAGCCGCAAGGCAACCGAAACCCTTGAATGGATGCACGAAGACGACAAGCCGTCAAATGCGAAGAGGCGGAAACGGTCGAGGAGACGAGATGTAAGTGTCGCCAGTCCCTCTACCTTGTGGATTCAGGATGAATGCTGACTCGAGGAAACCGACAGAGCGACATCAGCATGACAGCTTGCAAAAAGTGTGGTGTGATGGATAGCCCTCGATGGCGAACAGGGCCTGCTGGGCCAGCAACGCTTTGCAATGTGTGCGGGCTGCTGTATGCAAAGCGCAGCCGGAGGCACGGGTCTGGTTCTGAATCCCAGTCGGCAGCTCGATGACATTTGCATGATGCCTGACTGCGCGCTGTTTCAGAGTCGCGGACACCACCGTCTCGAACGTCTAGCAAAACGGTTCGGCGGGCAGTGATGGGTTAAAACAGATAAGAGAGGAAGGATGTGTCGTCGGGTGCAAGGCCAATCTCGGCCAAGCCTCCCTAGCGCCGCACTTGTAGGGGCGGAGATCGGGGCATGGATTGTGTCCGGATATCCTGCCAGTGATCGTTCACAAAACCAGGCACCAAACGCCTCGAAGATGGAACGTTTTATACTTAGAGAGATCCGAGAACATGCCGACGGCCAGGAGTGGCGCTCATAGTTGTAGTTGTAGTCAGGTTATGTAGTAGTTTGGATCACCAATAGTGTTCGGGTGCAAATAAAGTTCTCACTTGTACCGGAGATCCAGGACAGATGGAAGAACCGCTGCAACTTTCGATCACCAATGCCCAGGAGTTGGTGCAAAGAAGTCGGGTCCCGAAAGCCCGACGAGGTGGATCCATCGTGCAATCGAATCCCCGTCCGCCCGTTGCAAAGGTACTCTCCTCTTTAGATCCCGAAGCAAAAGTACTGATCATGAAACGGAAACAGCCGATATACACCTTAATTGATTCTCTCCACCAGCCAATCACCATATCCGAGGGCCGCTGGATGAAAGCTTTTGTCTAAAGAATGTCATGGTTTGTTTGTGTGAACTTCCGTCTCTAACCTGTACGTGTACACATAACTACCAGTACGCGGAAACCTGCCTGCTTTGTCAATGTGTCGTCATTGACATACCCCGACTGGGTTCTGCCGCCGAGATGTTTATCGGGCGGGATAGTGCCCGATATGGGTGTGGAATTCCAAGGCATTTTCTCGTTTAGTGTCTCCTTAGCCCCCGTGCTGTAACATCGAGATGCCACCCTTGTGCCGAATTGTTTCCGACATATCCGCCATGACCAACGACGGTCGCCGGCCGGGTGAAGTTTTCGGGCTCGGGTTTCTGCTGGAGGGGGCCAAGGGGACGTGTGGTGGTGCCGGTGGCCTTGGGATTTCTAGGCGATGTGGTAGCCCCCTCCAACAAGAGCAGCATCTTTCCTCATGCCATGGAAACCCCCCTTGGTATCGACTAGACATGCGGCCGGAGCAACTGCCCAGCCGGTGTCTGCCTTCAGCAAATCCTCACGCGACACTGGAGACTGAAGAGTCAGGATGTGGGGTTTTATTACGCTTCTGGATGAAAACAGGTGGATTCTTCCTGCGAGATAGCAAGGGCTGTGCTTGGAGGTCAGTGGCATCCAAGCTGAATCCCGCCTTGGTGTCGAACTCTATCAGGGGCTAGCCATACGGGAAGCCGCCCTACCGCGGCATGTCGGACGTGGAGATCTCCAGAGGCCCAGGGAAAAGTCACAAACTGAAGGGGTTTTTTTTTCTTGGTGTCAGGGGGTGGTCGTCTGTTAAAACCGAGCCCCCGGGACCTCAGCGGAGAGCTTGTCAAGTTCTCGGTCTGCACTCTGCATATCGGTCTGAAGCTCCTCCCTCTGCCTGTGACGAAGCCACTTCTGGGCTCGCCTGTCTGGCACTTTTCCTTTTGAGAAACACCCGGTCTCTGACCACTTCGCTCCTTCACCAAGATGGCGATCGGGGCCATTTTGGAACCACTCATTGTGGTCAGTCTGTTGACATTTGGTACCATTGTCAACCGCAACAAGTCGGCCACTTTCTCTCCATCACCATACAGATCATCCAGGCCCGTGCCTTGGCAACATCTCAAGTACGACAAGGACCCCGACTACGATGAGCTGGAATCGGGACGGCCCAGCACAGACGACGAAAATGCCCTTTTGCGGTCACCAGTCAGCGAATCCAGCATCGGCTCCGACGGCACCTTGACCGACGAATCGAACTCACCATGGCGGAAGCGCCAGCTGAAGGTCTTCAGGTGGGAGCGTGAGGTCACAACGCCGAATACCGCCATCTTCAAGGACCGTTTCCTCAGTCGCGTGCTTCAGCGTCTTCCCTTTTTGGCCGAGGTCTGGTACTGGGCTCTGATCTACTGGGTCTACCAGCTTGGAAGAGCTTTCACAGCCGTCACTCTGCAAGAGTCAACAGTCGACACCGCTCGCGAACATGCCCTCCAGGTTATTCACATGGAACAGCGACTGGGCATTTTCATTGAGCCTGCCGTGCAAGGTTGGTTTCTTCAGCGACCCGAGCTTATGCGATGGACGAACAAGACATACTCGTTCATCCACATTCCCGGCACGATCCTTTACCTGATCGTCCTCTACTATGTCACGACAGCCCGTCCCAGACAGAAGATTCAGGAGGAGAACGGAGGTCGCCCGATTAGTGGAAACTGGAGAAAGTTGGCCCCCCGATTCGGACCTGATACCTATGAGAAGAGGAGGAGGACCATGGCCTTCTGCAACCTGTTGGCCTTCATCGTATTTACTTTCTGGCCTTGCATGCCACCGAGACTGCTCAGCGACCCAAACTACACTGGCGAGTTTGCCAAGGAGGCGAAGAGCTATGGCTTTGTTGACACTGTCCACGGCGCCGATGGTGACAGCAGTGTGTGGACCACCAACCGCTTCTGCAATCAATATGGTGAGTTCCCAACGTGTTATTCCTCTCGCCTGTGAGACAATCCACTGACTTGACTAGCTGCCATGCCTTCTCTTCACTTCGGCTACTCCTTCCTTGTTGGACTCACCATCGCCACCGTTCCCCTCAGACGCTCTGGAAAGCTTGGGTGGAAGAGACTAGCCATTGTTGCCATCGGCATGATCTATCCTGGCATTATCCTGACTGCCATTGTTGCTACCGCCAACCATTTCATCCTGGACGCCGTTGCCGGTGCCATTGCCTGCCTTCTTGCCTGGAAGTTCAACGGTCTGCTCCTCAACCTCCTGCCAGTCGAGGACTACTTTTTGAGGGCTGTCAGGATAGCCAAGCCTTGAGCATGGATTGAAGAACTTGGAGTTCAGCGTTGGCACAATGGGGCTTGGGATACCTTCCGACCGATCAGCAGTTGGATTCCATCTATACAGTACACCGAACTAATCACCCCGAATACCAAGTACCAGCATATTGGATGACTTGGTGGTCAAAGACAACCATAGTATTATTAATACATATACACTTGATACCCCCTCTTCCCTTACCAAATCCCCTCTGCCCCTCCGGTTCTTCAAAGACTCATTCATCTCTGTTTCTTGTTCAGCCCCCGAGCTGCTGTTTTCATCATCATTCTGATTGATGTCTTTATCGGCCTCCGCAATGCTTTGATGACTCTATTCATGATCCTGCTTCTCGTTACTTCCTGGGGAGTTACACGGGGTGCCAGCGGAATACCAATTGCAGTTTCTAGTCAATGTAAACTTGTTCTTTGCCAGAGGTTCAACCCTTGCTCGATGGCGAGCTGTCTGCTGACCAAGGATGAGATTCATCTTCTGGGTCCATATTCCAGGTTGGCCACTCAAGTTGGGGCTAGATAGAGGCTCGTGGAAAGCGGAATTTGCACATGAGAAGGTTTGAATAGGAAATGTTGAAGAACACGAAGATGTCAAGTCGTCTTGAGCGGTTGGCCAAGGGATGTTTTTGTTTGTCCAGTGGTGGGACATGCAAGCGGGACAAACTTGTTGATATGATGTCAGGCCTGGTAGCTGTCCCAAAAATAGGAACAGGCTTGCGACCTGTGCCCATGCCCTTGATAAATGAAACCACAAACTACTCGCACGGATGAAACCACCCATTTATGTAGTTAGATCGTGCGTTGCATCCGGCCCGGTCCGGCGCCGGTAAACTTTCGGCTGGTGTCCCTCTCCGGGGGCTTGGTACGGATCTCACCCGGAGCCCCCTTGGTAATCACAGATAGATTCACAACCTCAGGGGTTAGGCAGCAAAAGCTCTGCTGGACTATTGGTTTCAAGGAGATGAGTCATCGGATGCTGAATAATCCGGCAGCTGGCTTTGGTTGTGGACAGTACCGTATCTGACGTTGTATCTGTTGGTTTTCCAGCCCCATACCAGAACACCACAACGGCTCTGTAAAAACCTTGCACGGAAAAGACAACCAAGAGATGAAACCATACCGCGAATGCCGTATTGCACTCAGCTCTCGAGACCGAACGCCAAGCCTGTTGAATCTGCAGTGGGTGGATAATCGATCAGTGACAATCCACTGAACCAAATTGGCAAACAGAGCAGAGACGCGCAAGCTCTGTGAAAGACGTCAACTCTGTGGCGGTTCATTTGGACTGCCTGCCTTTGGTCTTGCATCTCGAGAAGGACGAGTTGAGGACAGAGGTAGCTATGTGTGACGAAAGCTCAGTCAATACAGAGGTGATAGGCGTTGCGGCTGTAGGTTGAAGGCGCTGCCATTAATTGCGGGGACGATTGCACAGTTGGGCGGGGAAGTTTGATGGTGTGGGTCGCAACTACTGCACAATACCTGATTGGTCAGCCTTTAAGAGGCAGCCGCAGCTGGTGACTCCAGTGACGACCTTCCAACACTACCACCACTCTTTTCGTATTCCAACACAGATGCCTGCGATTTACATAGGCAACAAACATGGAGACTTAGAAAGGAAGCCAGCTGCTATAAAGCCGGCTCCTTCTTCCCATTTGCTCTCTGACACTTTCTCACATTCATCACAACTCCAACCCCATCAATCAACACCTGAGCCCTTGCTTTTCACCCATTCACAGGTTACCTTGCCAGGCTTCACAGGATTTCGCCATGTCTCTGTTTGGGAGCCAGCAATGGCAGATGGACCAGCAGAATCCCATTACTCACGTGTGTGGATTCTATCATACCTTTCATGACAGACCTGGCCGACGGTTTCTGGCACCCCTTTCGATCAACGCCCATGCCACCATTATCGCCTCCACCAGTCGGACAACTCTTACCCAGACTTTTCGATCGCCCTCGTCCCCGGTCAAGGAACTGAAATATGCGTTTCCTCTCTATGAAGGCGTTTCAGTTGTGGGTTTTGTCTGCACCGTCAACAACGACCGCGTCATCCACGGAGTCGTCCAAGAACGCTCTGAGGCACGCCAGACCTACGACGACGCCGTAGCTCAAGGCCAGGTCGCCGGTCTGCTAGAGCAGTCGTTCGAGGCCAGTGACGTCTTCACCACAACTATTGGCAACATACCAGCCGATGCAAGCCTCAAGGTCGAGATCACATACCTGGGTGAACTGAAGCACGACGCTCAAGTTGACGGAATCCGCTTCACAATCCCAACCAGCATAGCACCCCGCTATGGCAGCTACCCTGGTGATCTGCTCCGAAGCACCCAGTTTGGTGCAACAAAAGGGATCAGCATCACAGTTGATGCCGAGATGCCCAGTGGTTCCCAAATCAAAAGTGTCCAGTCCCCGTCCCACCCCATTGCCGTTGCCGTTGGCAACACTTCGGTTGGCGCCGCAAAGGGTGCCGAGATGTCTCTCCAAAAAGCTTCAGCAACTCTCTCCCTGGGCACTTCCGAGCTGGACAAAGACTTCATTCTCCATGTGGTGGCCACCAACACCGCCAACCCTGTCGCTGTGCTTGAGACCCACCCCACCATGCCCAACCACCGAGCCCTGATGGCGACGCTTGTGCCCAAGTTCAATCTTCCTTCTTCGAAGCCTGAGATTGTGTTTGTCTGTGATCGTTCCGGATCCATGGGTGACGGCAAGAGAATTCCGAACCTCCAGACCGCTTTACATCTGTTTCTGAAGTCTTTGCCGCTTGGTGTCAAGTTTAATATTTGCTCTTTCGGCTCCCACTGGGACTTCATGTTTCCGGAGGGCTCCCGTACTTACGATGCCAGTAGCTTGGCCCATGCCACCCAGTATGTCAACAGCATCTCGGCCAACTATGGTGGTACCGAGATGCGCATGCCCCTGCAGGACACCTTCAAGAGGCGGTACAAAGATATGGATCTTGAAGTGTTCATGCTGACTGATGGTGAGATCTGGGACCAACAGCAAGTCTTCGGGATGATCAACACGCATGTGGCGGAGAGCGAAGGTGCAATCCGTGTCTTTTCTCTGGGTATCGGTAATGATGTGAGCCATGCTCTTATTGAAGGTATCGCGCAGGCGGGCAACGGGTTCTCACAGTCGGTGGCCGATGACGAAAGCATGAACAGCAAAGTTATCAGGATGCTCAAAGCTTCGTTGACGCCTCATGTGAAGGACTACACCCTGGAGATCAAGTATGGTAAAGAGGATGAGTCAGGCTCTACGACCGAGGTTGACGACGATTTTGAGCTTGTTGAGAGGGTTCAAGATGCCCTTGTCATTGATGTGGGTGAAGTTGACTCGGAGAAGACACGGCCAGAGCAAGCGCCCGAGCAAGCGCCAAAGCAACCGATTTCCCTGTTTGATGAGGCGGCTGACTTTGACACTGAGACGACGGAACCGGGACTCGACACCTCTGCTGGTGGGAAGTATTCTCACGTGCCCAAGGTCGCAGAGCCCAAGATTCTCCAGGCTCCCTTCGTCATCCCTCCCCTGTTTCCGTTCTCGAGAACGTCAGTCTACCTGCTTTTGTCCCCGGAGGCTAGCCGCAGGACTCCCAAATCAGTGGTCCTTCGCGGCACCTGTCCCAGTGGCCCACTCGAGCTTGAGATTCCTGTGACTGTTCTTGCTGAGCCCGGAGAGACAATCCATCAGCTCGCTGCTCGCAAGGCAGTCAGAGAACTTGAAGAAGGTCGCGGTTGGATCTACCACGCCAGGGACTCCAAGGAGAAGGATGCTGCCCTTCTTCGTACCAAGCACTTTGGTCGCTTCTCTGACATGGTGGAACGTGAGGCTGTCCGGCTTGGGGTCGAGTATCAGGTTGGAGGCAAGTGGTGCAGTTTTGTAGCGGTAGAGAAGGACCAGGATGTAAACATGTCTCGAGACTTGACCGCGCAAGCAGAACACAATGTGCGGCAGGGTGGCCAATTCCATCAAGCGCTTTATCAACAACAACATCTTCGACGGGCGATGACAAAGACAGCATCTCCTTTTGGTCAGCAATTCCAAGCTACCGCAAGCACTCAGCAATTCCAACAAGCCCAACGAGCCCAAGGTCTTGCAAGCGCTCAGTACAGCGGCTCGGGAGGAGGCGGCTTTGGTGCACAAGCCAAGGCTATGTCGGGTGGCCTCTTCGGAGCCGCCATGCATCCAGCTGGTGGATTGTTCGGAAGCTCATCACCATCCGGAGGAGGACTATTCGGCAACGCCTCGACCCCTCCCCCACCTCCGCCCTCTGGAGGTGCACTCTTCGGAGCGTGCGCTCCTGCTCCGTCTGCTCCGGCTCCCCTGTTCGGATCTGCAGCACCACCTCCCCCGGCTCCAGGAGGGCTCTTTGGCACAACAGCTTTCGGCAGCGCCTCGTCTGCCCTACCAGCATCGTATCTCTTTGGATCCACCGGAAGCAAACCCTCACCTTTCGGATCACCTGCGCCCCAGGCCAGCCCTGCGAAGCCGTCTGTGGCACCCTACCGATGGACCCCCGCCTCCAGTGCAGACAAAGGGCCAACGGTTTACATCACGTCGGAGCAGCTAGCGCAATACGAGCAGGAGATGAACCAGGCAGCTACGATGCCTCTTCCCGACGAGGACGACATCGGCGACGAGGGGGCCCCGATGGCACAAGCGTCGGCCCAGGGAAAAAAATCAAGCTCGGACAAATTGGAAGCCATTGTGGCGCTGCAGCAGTTTTCAGGACAGTGGAAAGGGACAGAGGAGTTGTTGACGCTTCTTGGGCTGGACAAACAGGCGGTGGCAGCAAAAATTAAGGATTTGGGGTTGATGGACAAGGGGGATGACGTGATTGCTACGGCGTTGGTATTGGCCTATTTGCAGACTCAGTTGGGTGAGAGGAAGGATGAGTGGGAGATGATGGCGGAGAAGGCTAAGCTTTGGCTGAAGGATCAGGGAGTGGATTTTGATGCGCTGCTGTGAAGTGGTGTGTGAGATGGGCTGGGTGGATTTCAACTACTGGGAGTCTCTGTGTTTGGAAATGGATGAAAATGGATCCGGCCTCGTTTCGTCGTGTTTCATTCAAAGACACTTTGTTGGGTGGAATAATGGGCGATGTGCTTCTGAATGAAAAGAAGAGATAGTTTCAACCATCACAAAAAAAAAAAAAAAAAAAAAAGGTTAGATAGCTTCAATGACGACCATGGTTGTTCAATACTCTTTCCCCCCTGCCGTGCTGACAATCAAATCCAAATGTACCATGTTCAGTCTGCGTCTCCGTGTCTGGCTCGGCTTTTCAATCTACATGCCGAGATCACGCACGCCTGGTCCAGGACCACACTGCCTGCTGGGAACTTTGCTCTGGCAGCCCAGCCGCGGCGTCCGTATTGTCTCCACCGTTGCATTGCAGCTATTCAGTCACAATCGACCGTCTCTCACCCACCATGACTGATCTCTCCGATGTGCTTTATCAGGAGAAAAAACCAATAAATGCGGGTAAGCATTAGGCCACCATGCAAGTGAGATCCAACGAGGAGCTGAGACGCAGGTGGCTGCATGATCGCTACCGCCGCACCTCGAACCTCTGTTTTGTTGGCTCGGGGTACTGATGTTGGTGCCATGAAAAAGCTCATCAAGATAGGTGTCGAGAAGAAGCCCACACGAGTTGCCATTCTTGTTCGGGTGCAGCAAAGCCAGAGAGGTATAAGGCTCGCTGGAAGCCTTTCAGGGCCTAGGTCTTGTGTGTCATTTTGAAATGAAATAATAGCAACTAAGAATCAGGATGGTTCGGCTTGGTTTTGTCTGTGGCCTCCTGGCTGCTCTCAGCAGTGCGGTCCAAGGCTATCGTGACAGCGAAGCATCCGACCTGACACCTCGCGGCGGTGGCAAGAAGGTTTGCCCGCCCTTGAACAGGGGCGGCTTCATCGTCAACTACTTCCAACTCTACCCCGAAAACGCCGACTGGGACGAGGAGAATTGTCTCCTCTGGATTGGGTACCACTTTTGCACACAGACAAGGCTGTCCCACACCAATCGCTGACCTGTATGTAGCTGCCTCTGGAATGCCACGGTAGGCATCTACGACCCCTACCGTGACAGAATGCTCGATGTCCTCTTCTTTCCCGGCATCTCCCTGACCCTGGCCCACATCGGCGGCGTCGCTCGCGATCCCTACTCGGGGCTGATCTCCATCCTCTCCAACTCTGGCAACCCCTGGGCAACCGGTGGAGCCGATGTAACCGGCGAACGCCAACTCATGAAATATGACCCCAAGAAGAAAAAGGTTCTCTGGGCGAGGAACATGACGGACATTTCCCGCGATCGATACGGCGGGTTTCAGGATGTGGAACATGATAAACGGGGGAACACCTACATTGTCGGGACTCACCCTGGGGTTATTATTCGCGTGGACAAGGATGGAAGAAAGCTTACAGAGTGGTATTTGCATCGGCCTTTGTCGCCGACGACGAGGAAGGGGTATAGCGGATTGGCTGTGGTGAAGGGGAGTGATATTATGCTGGCGAGCGATGGTGATGGAAAGTTGTACCGGTTTGATTTGAGGGAGGAGAGGGGGAGGCCGGTGAATGTGCCGCTGTTGGGGGAGGGCCTGCGCTTGAACTTGGATGCGATCTACCTGCCGCCAAAGTATGGGGGGAGTGTGCTGTTGGTGGCGGATTTGTTTGAGGGGATTCAGGTGCTAAGAAGTAAAGATAGGACGTGGAGGAAGGCGGAGAACTTGGGGACGATTTCGAAGCCTCCGACGTTGAACGGCCTGGTGATTGATGGGGCGGTTGTGGCTCCGGTGCAGATGGGCAGCAATTCTCTGTACATGGTCATTGGGAACATCGATCCTTTCATTCCGGGCATGGTTGCAGGTAATCGGACCCTGTTCCCGTTTCCCGACATCACGAATGCGGTGGAGGGGTTGCTGAGGAGGGGCTGAGGAGGTGATGCCATTTTCAGAAGTCCCTTCCCTGCAGCCCACTGGAATACTAGTATCACAATGTGCGCTTCGCATGGATTACGTTGGCGGCCCAGGACAGGCTTGGTCCTGTCACCAATACTAGTAATCATTTCTCGCATCCATGGTCTCTCATCTGACATGCTTCGTCGGTGGCATAAAAGGCAGTTGCAACATCAAACTAAACGAGAGCCTGGTCAGTTTCAGTTTCCTTCCGACCCTACACTGAGCGTAACATGTCATCTCAAACACCGTCAACGACTCTAGCGCCGATGGCAGGAGTAGAAAGTTCTTGGTTTATGATGTGGACATTCTCAGTTCCCATGGTACGTACATGTTTGCTGGTACTGGCACTGCCAAAATGCTGTGTTGACCCATCGAGCAGATCTGGCTGGTGCTTACCATCATCTACAACTTGTATTTTCATCCACTTGCCGGAGTGCCCGGTCCCAGAAGCTGGGGAGCACTTCGACTCCGATACGTCTGGGCACTTGTGAGCGGGACCATCGTTCACGATTTTGAAAAACTTCATCATAGATATGGGCCGGTTGTTCGCGTTGCCCCAAGCGAGTTATCGTTCACAACACCCGATGCTTGGACCGACATTCTTCAGCCAGGTCGCACACCGCCATTACCCAAAGATGGTCGGTGGTCTATTCCTGGCTTAAAAGCCCAAGGGATCGTCAACATTGTTGACCTTGATCTCCATGGCCGAGTTCGAAGGCTGATTGCACCAGCATTTACCACGTCGGCGCTAAGAGGTCAAGAGCCCATCCTACAACAATACATCACGTTGTTGATGGATCGGCTTCGAGACCTTGTCACAACCGAAAATAACAGCACAGACGGCGTTGAGATCGATGTCGTTCCGTGGTTCAACTTCGTCACCTTCGATATGCTGGGTGATCTGGCATTTGGAGAATCATTCGATTGTCTGCACACATCGCGGTATCATTCCTGGATTGAGCTCCTAACAAACACACCAAAAGCAGGGGCATTTGCTGCTGCTGCCCTGTTTTATCCTCTTTTCGCATCGGCACTCAAGTATCTCATTCCGGCATCGCTGAAGAACAAGGTTCTTGATCACGTCCGAGTCGTTTCAGAGAAAGTTGAGCGTCGACTGAACCTGGAGTCCACACGATCTGACATCATGTCCCACGTGATCAACCAGATAGAAAGTGATGGCCTGGAGGGACTTACCATGGACCACGTCAACGCAACGTTTATGGTGCTCACGATTGCTGGTAGTGAGACGGTCGCAACCACCTTGTGCGGGATTGTGAATTATCTTGCTCAGAATCCTAGCAAGCTTTCTATCCTCACACACGAGATTCGCAGCCATTTTTCAAACCCACACGAGATGACTTTGGAGAGGTTGAAAGGCATGCTCTATCTTAATGCCGTGATCGACGAGGGGTTGCGCCTGTGTCCGCCAGTTCCTTGGCTTCCACCCAGAGTGGCGGCCAATGGGGGCTCAGTTGTTTGTGGGATACCACTACCTGGGCGTGTAAGTAAACTGCCGAGAGTGTGAAAGCCCTTTCGTTGCTAACAGTTTTCAGACCGCCGTTTCCATTCTCACCTACGCCATGGGCCGTGACCCAAACAATTTCCACGATCATTTGTCATTTGTCCCCGAGCGGTACCTTCCCGAAGCTAAAACTGATCCGCAATCGCCTTTCTTCAATGACCGGCGCCATTCTTATCATCCTTTCTCTTTGGGGCCCAGGATCTGCATTGGTCTCCATCTCGGCATGGCCCAGATGCGTTTGATTTTGGCCAGATTGGTATGGGAATTTGATTTGAAGCCGCCAACAGAACACAGGAAAACCCAATGGGAAAAGCTGAGGACTTTTATATTGGTTGAGAAGAACGAGATATTTGTGAACTTCAAGTTGAAGGAAGGCCTGTGGACGACGGAGATGAAATCCTCGGCCTCGTCCTAGTACACAAGTTCGCAGCGTCGCACTGGGGACAACCAACAGGCCCAGGACTTCAGGAGCATGGGTCTGACACAACCAACGACTACCAACGGGCTTATTTTTGAGGAGCTTGCTCGTAATTTATTTTTCCCACAACTCACAACAAACTTCAAAGCATCATCAACCCACCATGGGTGGTCAATGGTCACAGTTCTTCCCGCCAAAGCCCACATACACCGAGGCCGACCTTGTGACACAAGATGGCAGGGTTATCTTGATCACGGGAGGCGCCTCAGGAATTGGTTTGGAGATTTCTACCATGCTTTACCGCAAGAATGCACGCGTGTATATCGCAGGCAGGTCAGAAAAGAACGCACGCGATGCTATTCAAGCAATCCAAGCAGCGAACCCTTCGTCCACCGGCACCCTCGACTTTCTTCACGTTGAACTGGATGACCTGAGGACGATCAAGTCATGCGCCGACGCATTCAAGGCGAAGGAATCGCGCCTCGACCTCCTATTTCACAATGCAGGTGTTTCGCAGCCTCCGCTAGGGAGCGTCTCAAAGCAGGGCGTTGAATTGCAGCTTGCAACCAACTGTCTGGGACCATTCCTACTCACTCAGTTTCTACTCCCCCTTCTTCAGCAGACCGCATCCTCGGCAGCACCAGGAAGCGTCCGCGTCATATGGACCAGCAGCCAAATGGCCGAGTTGAGCGCCCCCAAGGGGGGTCTCATAATGGACGAAATACGTTCACCACCGAATGACAAGGGCAGGAATTACACCAACTCCAAAACAGGAAATATCTTCTTGTCTGCCGAGCTTGCGCATCGTCATCCAGCCAGCACGTCGGGGATCGTGAGCGTGTCGCTCAACCCAGGAGCCGCTGCCACGAACCTATTTCGCCACACACCTTTGCTTCCGTACCTGGCGTGGCCACTCATGTACACTGCAAACTTGGCAGCACATACGCAACTATTTGCCGGCATCTCCCCGGATATAACGGTCAACAATAGTGGGTGTTATGTCGTTCCTTTTGGGAGGCTGGCGGACTTGAGACAAGACATTGTTGAAGGAGCAAAGAGAAAAGAGGAAGGCGGACTGGGCCTTGCAGGAGAGTTCTGGGACTGGTGTGAGGAGAGGACGAGAGATTACATGTGAGGGTTCTTTTTCTATTGGCAATGGGAACAGATTCTCCGGATTGTCCCCTGTCTAGGGCTGCCAAGGGCATCCTGCACTGCCCATCCGTTTAGCGCTGCGTTCAAGTCCAGCCGCACTGTAGAAAGTAATGTTGGGCTTTCCTGCATGTCCCAGTCAGCCGACATCCTGAGGCATGGCTTCCAGGTTTATGTATATGTGATCTCCGCCGTTGCGTCGCATTCTTTCCTCCCCAAGACTCCGCATCCATCCCCCCGCTCGCTGACGGTGTCAACTCAGACTCGGACCAGAATGCAGGAAGAACACCTCAGCAAAAACGGAAGTGAGGAGGAGGAAGCGCACGACCCATCGCATCCTCCAACGGAAATATCCGACCAGCCGGGGGATCAGCACGATGACAACCCCCTCGACGACGACAACGAGATTGCTGCGCCGCGAGAGCAGTTGGCTAACATCTTATCTAGTGAACAAATAGAGAGCTGGAGGGACACGCAGGCTCTTGCGTATCAACTCCTCCTCCAATCACTGCACTCGGCAAACCAGTCCCACGAAGACCTGCCTCCTGACATCGACGCTGCAATCTTCGACAGGATTAGCTCGCAGTTCCACCAAAACATCCTGGCCTCCTTCAATCCTGCCCCCGAGCAACCAACTCAGCTTCCGCTTGAGCCGAAGAAAGTCCGTGACATCAGAGTCCTGGTCACCATCGGAGAAAATGTTTACAGAGCTCTTACTACCTTCCCGGGGGACTTGTTGTTGTGGGAACTTCTCGGCCCGAAGTGGCAGACACGCTACGCCTTGGATTTCTATGTTCATGCAATCATATCCTACGCTGGAGATGATCTTTACCGCGCCATTGGGGGCATGCTCATCTTCCCACTGGTGACTACGCTAGGAGGATTGAACGCCATCCACTTCCTCCTTGGCTTGCGTCAAGCAACGTCTATCACATGGCCTGATGCCTCTTCCACAAAGATCCCGCTGGCAAAGCTTGTCGAGGAGTATACGCTTGACCTCGAGTTGGAACACTGGCTGAAGTATCTGACCGCCTCCCCGTTCATCCTGGTGACGTTGTTCCTTCGAGCTATTTACGAAACCATTCGCTGGATCTTCCCCAGCATTTGGCTCAGACTGCCCGCGGTTTCCGCATTGACTGCTGGAGTTTGTTACCATCGAATGTACAACTGCCAGTCTACTATAGCCCAGAGTGTTGCGCACTGGCCTAGACCCGTTATTCGAGAGGTACGACGGTTTATGGTTTTCATTCTTGATCTAGAAGCCTCAGTCAGAATGCATGCTGTGCGCCTGATGTGTAAATTCAAGACTCGGGGCCTCGGACAATACACTTACACGCCTCTTGACGCCAACAACGCCGAGTTTAGGCTGTTGCGGCTGGAACCGATCTCTGGCGACAACCTCGTTCGCTGTTGGCTGGTGAGCGTACCGCTAGGAGAGCACCGCAGCAAGGAAGCATACGAGGCAATCTCATACCGGTGGGGAAATGAAGGACGAAACTTTGCCATTGTCATTGACGGCAAGCGTTTCTTGGTCACGAGAACCGTCTTTGAGCTTCTCCACGCCCTGCAGACCAAGGACAAGGGTAGGTATGTCTGGATCGATGCCATCTGCATTAACCAGGGTCATGAACACGCGTCAGCCGACAAGCCTGCCTCCGTTGAAGACCTGGATGAAAAGTCCAACCAAGTTGCGTTGATGGGGACCATCTACCGTAATGCGAGCCGAGTCATCGCCTGGGTTGGGGGTACGGCCAATGGACGAGGTGCCCTCTCTTTCATCAACAAGACCGCCTGTCGAGACCCAGAAGCCATGGACAACTTCGAATATGAGAGAATCACGGTAGAACTATGGCCGTGGACGATCCTTACCACTTGGCTGAGAGTTATTGAGCTGTTTAAGCAGCCATACTTTCGCCGCATGTGGATGTTGCAGGAAGTAGCCCTGGGGAGAAAGGTCGTGGTAAAGCATGGAGCTGAGGAAGCCGACTGGGATGATATCTCTCCCCTCGTGAACTTCATGATGGGGAGCGATGGTGAGCCATTCCTTCACGAACCTGGGTTCTGGACCGTTTGGTACAATTTTCCGACCACCATCCTTGGCGTCAAAGGAGCCCATGTGATGAGCTTGGTCCGAAACCAAGTCGCCGGGTGGAACGCCGAAGGAAATCCCCGGTCCGAGCCTGTCAGCCAGGAGTGGGATCAAGACCGTGTCGGTCGTCTCCCACTGGATACTTTGCTTGGCCTGACAACGGACCTCTCGGCTTCGAATATCAAGGACAAGATCTATGCCGTCCTTGGCCTGACGCAGCAAGAAACCCGCCAGCATATCAATATCGAGTACGACGACACGATTCTGCCTGCTGGAGATTTATTGCGCGACAGTGCCAAGCACATCTTGACTGGTCGCCATGAGCCTGCCGAACGATTGGGTCTCGCCGGCTGGGGCTTCGAGCTATCTGGGCTTGACGTTGATGATGACCATATCTGGGCGGCTTCGCCCTGGTCGTTCATTGTGCTATGGATGAGGCGGGTGCTGTGGTGGAAAGCGCCTGCATCACTGCTGAGTCTTCCGTCGTGGGTGCCTCACTGGACACTGAGCAGATTTCAACTGCCTGCTATGGAACCTATTGGATACAATGCTGGTGCGCATGGCACAAAACTCTTTGAGGAGATCCCGGGTCGACCCAATTGCATACGAGCCTCATTATCTATCGTGGACGAAATCGAATTGCTGGGAAAGCCCTTTTTGACGGTAGTAGAGTTGCTGGAACGCCCAACAACCTTTTTAAACAACATACGTGCCTTCGTTCTAGAGGCAAAGAGCTTCGCAGCTCAGCTCCACAGGGATGCGCTCGCGCGCGAAGAACCGATCTCCGAGGATGGATTGGTAGAGGCGCTGTACCGGACGATATTTTGCGATTGTGCCACGGGGTCCTTGCCCCCGATGGACACGTCCGTTCTTTTCCAACACGTGTCTACTTGTGAGGCTCTCCTCGCGGCGAAGGGATACCCAAGACAGGCGGACGGCAAGGCTCATGAGAAGCTCGGTTTCGAGCTCGGTCGGTCAATTGGGGGTAAGAGCTTCTGCGTCACGAAGGGCGGGAGATTCGGGATCGTTCCTCCAAGGAGTCGGGTTGGCGATAGCATTGTGATGGCATGGGGCACCCCTTTGCCGCTGGTTATGCGATCGGCGTTGCGACATCAAGAGCTGCTGTTGAGAGAGCCTGGGAAACAAGCACCGATAGTTGGGCCTTTGGAAGGAGATGAGCATGTGTTGATGGGGGGCTGTTACGTGCATGGAGTGATGCTGGGTGAGCTGCGGCCCACGGAATATCCGCCAGAAATGGTGGTTCTGAGATGAGCAAGGGAACTGGGCTATCTGTCTAAACATGGCGTGAAAGCATAGCAACCACCAGGAGCTTGGTCAGGTCCATGTCGCTTGAAATATCAGATGAAGTTCTCCAAGCAGTGTGCTGGCCACCAGACACGACCGCCAGGGGATGAGGCGAGGGTGATATACCTTGGGAATCGTCTTTTAAACTTACTACCGGTTACCTATTTGTCTGATATTTCAACACTGCTCTCCACCAGTGACCAACATGGCATCCTCGAATTTTTTATTCATCCGTGCCTACCTACTGCCCAGCGGTCGGTGGATCTGTCTCAGTTGGCGAGATGCAGCTGCTGGCAGGCCCTTGGGCCCCAGCATCAGACGTGCCATGCGGGCCTGCCGTCGATTGCTGGCGCAGCCTCCAAGGTGCTCCATCCCTACAGCGTCGTTCTTGACCTGTTGACCGAAATACAATCAAATCTTGGCGCTGTCTCAAAATCCAAGCTGCTTGCTTTTTCCGAGACGGCAATGCCTGAGCCTGCATATCGCGCGCGCGGTCGTGGTTGGGGGCGCCGACTTCCATCCTCACCGCGGCCGGCTTGTCATACGTGCTGTCTCACCTCATGGCAATGCAACCCCTCAGGGTACACCAGAAATGTGGTGGGACTGATACGACCTAACCCGCTGTTGGCGGGCTATACCAGGCTGACCCCAACACAAGACTCGTAATTGGGCTAACTGAACAGTCTGAGTGGAGGTTGTGAATCCGGTACGCCACCCACAGAAGCAAACATCGAGCACGCGGCCGGCCATGCCATGTACTTGAGATGGGCAAGATACACATGCCGTCCCTGCCGCTTTAGAACACGGCATGTTGCCGCATGACTGGCCGGTCATCTGGGAGAGTACAGTCCTCATCCATGAGTGAGGTGGTCTTGTGACGGGTTTACACCTTCTTGGAGTTGACTTGTGGGGACCTTGTCGGCCCAATTGTTAGATTAAGCTCCCGACGACGGACCGAACCACGTTGAGATGACACGACTCGCTTTTCAACGGCCCGCTTGTGGGTTTGACTCGAGCACTATAAAGGTCCTCTTGACTTTTCTTCTCCGGCGAGAGACGCTTGCCGCCAGCCGCACTACTTCATCATTGCTGTAGGAACATGCCTATCTTACTTTACGCCCACCTCTGTTTGGTCTTCTTGGCACTCGCTGTCACCGCCAGGCCTCAGGATGCCTACACCATCTTTACGACAGTTTTGGTGACAGCGACGAAAACGATTGGAGACTCTAACGCGACGCCTGCCCCTTCAGCCCATGCAGCTGCTCCGTACCAGCTCCTACGCCCTCACCTTGACACACCATGGACTGACAAGGTTGGCACAAGCCCCTGGCCGCAGTATCCACGTCCTCAACTCCGTCGCGAGCCATGGCGGTCGCTGAACGGAATATGGACCTACCAGGCAGCTCAAGGAGCTGAGGATGTCAAGAGTCCGCCTCGATTGCCCCTTCGCCAGGAGGTTTTGATCCCCTCTTGCATCGAAAGTGGCATCTCCGGGATCATGACCGAGGGCGTGACGCACATGTGGTTTGGCACGACCTTTACGATCCCTCTCGAGTGGAGAGGTGGGAAACGTGTTTTGTTGAATTTCGAAGCAGTGGACTACGAAGCAACGGTGTTTATCAATGGCGTCCAGCTCGCGTTTCATCGTGGTGGATATTTTCGGTTCAGCTTGGATGTCACTGAGAAGATCAACTTTGACGGACCAAACGAGCTGCAAGTCGGACAATCGCGGTGTTTGAGAAGTTGATGCTGACCTGTGGTATAGCAAGGTGTTTGTCTTCGATCCAACAGACGATCAAAGCATCCCACAAGGGAAGCAGACAAAACGTCTCTCGCACATTTTCTACACGCCCTGCAGCGGTATTTGGCAGACAGTATGGCTTGAGAGCGCTTCCAACAATCATATCAAGTCATTGGATCTGACGGCCAACATGAACGGCGACGGCAAGTCCGACGGGTTGATGACACCTTGAAAATTGACAGCGGCTGATGAAATTCAACAGTAACTTTCACCGTACATAGTTCCCAGAACCAATCCACCCCGATTAGCATTGAGGTATCCACAAAATCAGGGGAAGTGGTAGGGCGATTCGATGCAGAGTCAGACCGGCAGTTTGTGTTCAATGTCCCTGGCCCACAACTCTGGTCCCCTGAAAAGCCTACTCTCTACAATGTCACGGTCAAAATGGGTGATGACTTGATTGAGAGTTACACGGGATTCCGGACCATTTCCACAGGAGTCGTCAATGGAATCAAAAGGCCTCTTCTGAATGGGAAATTCGTTTACCTTTTCGGACCTCTTGATCAGGGATATTGGCCAGATGGCCTTCATCTGCCACCGACTCTCGAAGCAATGGTGTACGATCTGGAGCTTGTCAAAAGTCTTGGCATGAACTTGGTTCGCAAACATGTAAGCATGAGGGAGATGAGCCTGTACGGGGGCAACTTTTCAGGCATGACTGACATTGCCAGATCAAAATTGAGCCGGACCTCTTTTACGAGGCATGTGATCGGCTCGGTCTGCTGGTCATGCAAGACATGCCTTCCATGAGGGTCCACACCAATGCTCGACCAACTGATGCCGAACAAGCCGAGTTTGAACGTCAGCTCGAAATCATGATCAAGGAACACAGAAATTACCCAAGCATTGTCACCTGGGTCATCTACAACGAAGGCTGGGGCCAAATTACGGATCGCTATCCAGAGTTTCATATCACGGACCGCATTCGACAGCTTGATCCAACACGGCTGATTAATTCCGTAACAGGGTGGCATGATCACGGAGCTGGGGATTATCATGTGAGCGAAGTCCCGAGTAACTTTGCATCCGTTTTCTAATTCCGAGCCAGGATAATCATCATTATGCCGATCCCCAGTGCGGTACACCATTCTACTCGCTGCCAAACACACCATATGACTCCAGCCGGATTGGATTCCAAGGAGAGTATGGAGGACTCGGCCACCGACCGTTGGATGAACAGTGAGTGGCACCATCGCTGCAATGACTTCCCATCTGACATGCACGCAGTCTCTGGCCAGTGCAAGCGGCCGTTAGGACGATCAATGAAACGTATGAGATGCATGCCGATGAGGCATCTTACAACTACCGTGCACATGTGTTGTTCGACTTGCTACGACAGCAGGTTGAGCACTTTGCATGCAGTGGTGCTGTGTACACTCAAACGTCGGACGTGGAAGGGGAGGTCAATGGGCTTGTGACCTACGACCGTCGCGTGGTGCGTGTGGATGTAACGCAATGGAAAGCCGACATACAGGCGCTGTACGACGCTGCGGCAGCTCGGGCTTGAGGGGGGCAGAGATTCATATTGATAATGGTATTATTACGCAGCATAAAGTAATGTTCAGTGAGTTATGAGATAACCAGCTCTACAGGTCTCACGTTTGTGACACCAGCCATGTGGTTGTGAGCTTGATGAGGAAGGTACTATTACTTCCACTGCTTTTCCCCGCATACTTGTACGTCATTGACGAAGCACAGAAGCGAATCAACGATGTAGAGAAGCTATTTATGCCGGGCATTGGTTTCACGACACGTGCATGGAAGCGTGGTGCGTTTCTATCTACTTGTCTCTTGGCTGACCGCAAGACTGGGAACCATAGTATCGGGTGACCACGGTTTTGTTTGTTGAGAATACTAGCACGAGAGCTGTGGTGTTTGTGCAATTGCAGCTACGGGTTGGCACTGCCGTTGATGCCCAAAGTGCTCACAGCCTTCGGCATCCAACATGCTCTTCGAGCTGTTTTTGCTGTTCTGCATCCTCAATATCAACCCGAGGCAAGGTGGATTCAGGGACTCGGTGGCTTGTTCAGGGGTAATCAACGACTCCACTGTTGACCGGACAACGAGTATCACAGATATATAGCCCTAACAAAGAACAAAGCAAAAACGACTCTAAATTTGCAGATGTATTTGGGGTTATTGTTTCGCTCTTTGATCATAGTTGATGTTTGAAGGTTTAGAGCTGGCAGTAACTGCTTCATGCTCCACACCTGAGGCTATTTTCCTCGTCGCCAAAGCAAAGCAATAATCCTCTGTGGCGCAATTGGCTAGCGCGTCTGACTGTTAATCAGGAGGTTGGAAGTTCGAGCCTTCCCGGAGGAGATTTGTGATTAATTTTTAATCAGTTGATTTTTGATTTTTTTTTTTTGTATCCATCTTGATGATATTTGACCTCTGCACCATCCTCTCGGGGGACATTTTGCTGCCGTCGCGAAGATCTCTCCATGTCGTTCCCACGTTGGCCCGCTGAAGCCGAGCTCGGCGTTATTTCCTCCCAGCACCAACCCATTTTTCTAGTGGCGCGATGGTAGAACAATGCAGACGAACCCCCCCCGCGACTTGTACTCACTCGGCCACGTCATAGGTGCTAGGGAGCGTGTCCGGTGCAGCAAGCCAGCCACTGATGCGATCCTCCGATGCACCTCGAGACCGTTTGTTCCCGGAACTCGGAATCAGCAAACTGTTTGTTCGCGCGGGATCGTGTGACCGCCACTTCCCGTGGTGTCAAGGCGAGTGGGGATGGGAGGAATCAAAGTTCGGTTACACCAGTCCGGGGTGCGGCTCCGGGGGGTGGCGTGTTGCTGCAGTACAGACGGGGCTATTCGCGCAGAGCTGAGAAGCGACATGGCAAGAGGGGTCGTAAAATGGACGAATCGCGTGATGAAAGGATGGCCGGATCGTGAGCAAAAGCCTGTTTTCTCTCTTTTTCCCTGTTGAGTTTTGTATTATTCTTTCGGTCATCTCCCGGCTGGTGCTGAAGGGGGTTGAGAGGGTTGCTTTTTGAGGGCCCACCCATGTGAAGCTATCACCATGTCTTGGCAATCCTCTCCGCGCGCACGAGTACCGGGGGCAGTCGTTGTGGGCAGCAGCACTGGCGATGTCGACCATCATCACCCTGACGTTTTGTTTGCGGTTGTCGCTGGTGACCGCAACCTTGCAGACACCATTGCCACTGCCCACCGCCGCCAGCACAGCCAACGAAGAGGCCACCATCCAGATTCTTGGCCACCATCTTGAACCCACCCATCCCCGCCTCTCTTCGCCAACACGTCTAAATGGGCCTCCCTTCCGGACCAAATAGCAGGTGATGGATACCTTTCAAGGTGGAACAGAACCATCTTCCGCCAAGCCGACGAGATGCTCTCTTTACCTCCCCCAGACTACAAAAAAGACGGAACGAGTGGGATCCTCGACATCGCGAGGACGGTCCAGCTCAGGATCAAGCACTGGGCTTACGCCTACCGGTTGACCAACGACCCCAAGTGGAAAGATCGCATTTGGAAAGAAATCGTCCACACAGCCGGGAACTCTACCGGTGCTTCGTTTGGGACGCAAGGCGACAGCTGGAACACGGATCATTGGCTGGATGTAGGCGAGTTTCTGGTCGCGTTTGGGATTGCGTATGACTGGCTTTATGACGCATGGACAGCTGAGGAGAGAGAGGGGATAAGATGGAGTGTTGTTGATTTAGGCCTGAGAAAGGGGCTGGAGAGTTTTGAGAGGGAGGAGTGGTTTCTGGGGGTGACGGGGAACTGGAACTGTGTTACTGCGGGTGGGATGATTGTGGGGGCGTTGGCGGTGTTGGGGGATGACACCAGTGGTGTGGCGAGAAGCTTGTTGGGGAGGGCGGTGGAAAACGCAGAGCAGCACTGCGGCAAGAGTGTTGACGAGAGCGGGACGTGGGCTGAGACGCCGGATTATTGGCATTTTGGGACGCAGGCGCATGCACAGCTTTCGTCGGGGTTGTTAACATCGTTGGGGAGCACCTTTGGGATGTTGGACAGCCATCCCAAGTTTCGGGAGACGGGCATGTTTCATATTCATAATATGGGGATGACGGAGAAGTTCAATTATGGGGATTGCGGTCCGTCCAAGATCACTGCTACGGCGAATTCGCTATTCTTTTATGGGAGGGAGTACGGCATTCCTGAGTATGGTTTGTTTCAGAGGGACAGGCCTGATGCGGCTGATCCGTTGTCAATGCTCTGGTATGATTCTTCTCTCAAGGGGGAATGGCACGATCATCTGCCTCTGGACAAGGCTTTCTCCGACCCCAGGGGCGCCTGGGTATCACTGAGATCTTCCTGGACGGATTCTAATGGTGTCTTTGTCGACATCATCCAAGATACCGTTCGCGCTACATTCAACATCGACTACCCTGCTCATCAGTTCAGAGTCATCGTGTCTGATGATGGCCGGAATCAAAAGCTGGAGGCTTGGGTTTTGCAGCTGGCCGCCGACACGCCCAACTTGTATTACACCGCGCGTGTCAAGTATGGGCCGGCAGGGTACAAAGCTGGCAACCTCAATCATGCAATTACTGTGTCTGACACCCTTCCTGGTGGGCGGGCTGAGCTTGTAGCTGGGTTGGATGCTGATATGATTCCTAAAAAGAGGTGGCTGAGGGCGTGTGTTGCACATCTGATCAGGGATCCCAAGATGGGAGTTGTTTGTCCTGCCCAATTGTTCTACAATGTGCCGGACAATGACCCGCTGAATCAGCAGAGTTCTATCAACTGGCTTTGTATGGACATCATCAGGGACCATGCCGGACTCGGCTGGTAAGTAATCCCTCGAAGCCTTGGGGCCCAGCGACTGACACTGCACAGGAATCTCGGATCTGGCTGGGTCGTCCGAAGAGAGGCGGTGGACGATATCGGTGGGTTTCCTACAGACTGCCTTGTCGAGGATATCTACAGCTCCATGCTGCAGATGGCAGAGGGGTGGCGTTCTGCCTATCTGGCCGAGTCGCTTCAGTATGGTCTGGTTCCCGAAACATATGCTGCTCATGTGAAGCAATTTGCTCGATGGGTACGTTCCTCTATACTTTCGTGTGGTATCATCTGTCCTAATGATGAGAGCAGTACATCGGTGGAGCTCAGATGTTTGTCAACTTCAAGGGATATCTCTCCAGCAAACTGACCAAGCGGATGACCCTTGCTGCCAAGTTGGTCGGCTTCTCCAGCGGTATCAACGTCCACGCCAAGGCTCAGCTAGCCACAGTATTCATGTTGTTGACGCCCTTTGTGTTCTTGACTGGTACGCACCTGATGTATTGGCGAGACGAGGCGGAAATGAAGCTATTGCTTCGACTTTACTGTGCCATTGTCCTGACACGCTATCTTCATGACTGCCACATCGGTGTGATGGCTGGGTACCGGGTTGCAATCATGGAGACGGGTATGATGAGATACATGTCTCATTGTAAGTCCGCCAGATTCTTGAAAGGACCGTCGGCTAACATGACACAGATTACACTGTTGCGTGGTTCAAGACGTTTTTCCTGGGTAAGCCTGATGGATTCACCCCAACGGGGAGCATTGCCAACAGCCTCCAAGAGCGGAACCCTGCACGCCGTGCTCCTTTCCGCGAGCGGCTGCGCCATATTCTTTTCGACTGTGGTGTCTGGGTTCAACTGAGCGTCGTGCTGGCATTTGCCTCATGTGCCTCCCTGCAGGCATTCCGGGTACTCGGACCACATTGGATGTCTGGCAACTGGGTTTTCAATAGGGACATGTGGATTGAGCTGCTCAAGACAGTAGCGTGGCCATCACATCTTTGGTTTCCGACAATGTTGGGATACTTGACGCCGCTGAGGTACGCTCTCCGGCCACCTAGCGTACCTGAGCGGGACAGACTGCTCGGAAAGCGGGAGGAAAACGGTGCGCGTTACCCAACGGAGGAGGCAAAGCATGTCAGGTGGTCTTTGTTCGAGGTGGACTTTGTGGTACTGTATACCCTGTTCATGGGTTATGTTGCGGCTGTTTTTGTCGGGAGTTGGTGGCTGTGATAACAGTAAAGATTAGAGAGTAATCAAAGTTCTCAATACAAAATTATGCCCTGAGTTTGTCCACCTTAGTCCTATACTCCTCCACAATTCGTGATACCTCCTCTGGCTCGAAGTCACCTGGATAATCCTCAACGACATCTCCAAAGCGATTCTTCAGGGTCGGGTCCGCGCCATGATTGACCAAGGCTTTGAAGGCATCCAGATACCCATGGCGCATGGCTGTGTGGATGGGCCGATCCCCGGAAAAACGGTTAGCCATGTTGAAATAGAGTGCTCTTTTCTCATTGTCATCCAAAAGATCGGATAGTGTGTCGATGGACTCTGTTTGAATATTAGTATCGGCTGCGGACAAGAGGGAAGCGTCAGCACACTTGACTGCCCCGATTTTGCAGCAATATGCGCAGCTGTCTGTTGAAAGTCGTCCTTGCAAGCAATAAGGATGTCGGCAGGCGACTCATGTTCTCGCAACGCCAGAGCTTTGACGGCTGTCACCAGTTTGGCGCATTCTCCCTGACCGGCAAGAACGGCGACGTGGTGGGCTTCTTGTGGAGAAATATGCATTTTTGCAAGGGTGAGTAACGGCAGGGACAGCGGAGTTGGAAAAAGTGAATCTCGATGTTTGGAGGGTGCAGTTGATAACGGCCTCGTAAGACGCCGGCCCACCGGACGTCCGTTCAACTCAAAAATCCGAAACCGACCGAAGGCACTGGTGACCGAAACCTGAAGAGAATTAGTAATAGTAAGGCTGGGGCGCTTGGTGTCAGAGGCACATGCCTTTTTTGCGGTTGTCAGAAGCGCAACAAGGAGTCCCGTACCTTCCATGTCATAAGATGTCATGAGATGCCATAAGATGTCATAAGTTGCCATGCAACTGACAGCGATGTTAAGTTTGCTGTCACCGAACCCACCCTCATTCAATGCCGCTCGGACGAACATTTTCCAAATCTTCTTGCTTCCAACCAATAGAGGCAGTATTGCAATTTTGCAAAAGTCCATAGTGTGATGCAAGATCTGTTTCTCTTTTGCTATCCTACAACTGTTCCAGACAACTGTTCGCGGGGTGGGTACACACTACCACAAGCATACACAGTTGAAGAAGACAACTGCCAGTATCATACATGTAGCTCCTGTGCATCAAGGCCTTCTCGTCCGTGGTGACTTTCTCAACCTCGAGGCGTACACAGCATCTCCCCTTCAAAGTTTCCACACTGCAGCCCGGAGCAACAGTCGGAATCCGCGCGGCACGATGTCAAGACGTTGTGGCATGCCTGTCAATGACTGTTAGTCTTTGAATTCCTCTTATAGAATCGATGGAAAATGGTTTCTTACTGCCTGGCCGTAGAAGTCGGTGATCTTGTATTGGGTTGGCGGCAACGCTGAATCAGACTCCTTCGATGTATCTCGTCGCCGGGGAGTAGATGAGGTCTTGAGAGGAACTGGAATGACCAACGCAGCAACCATTTGCAGGCTGAGCAGGAAGAAGATGATGGTCTGGATGAAGGCTCGCATTTTTGAAGTATTTTTGTCTTTGCTGGATGATTTTCCAACGATGGTAACGGCGCTGCCGGTGCTAATCAGGCCTGCCTGGAAAGAATGAATGAATGAATCAAGCAACCCCCAAGAGAAACGATGCCAGTAAAAAGAAAATGATGATTTCAAGCAGAAGAAAAAACCGCGTGGTGAAAGGGGACACTGCAGGCCCCCCAAGCTGCAGGTATTCACAAGCACAGCAGGAAATGAACGAAAACAAACAAACCAAAAAAGCCGACCAGCAAACGCCCACCACCCACGACCAGGGAAGGATGCCTTTTGTATTTACTTATCAATGCATGTTCATCTCAAATGGCCGCCTTGCAAGTATCCATATTCCCCCCAAGAGAAGCTGAAACGGCATTCCCTGCCAAGGCCAAGGTTGTTCCTCTCCCTGGTAAACTGACCAAACACGATGCTGCAAACGACTCCTCTTGTCATGCTGGAAGAATGGTTCTGCGGGGCGTTCCCAAGTCTCAAACTGCCGCTGCGGAGTTGGTGATCGGGCTGTGTTGCCTTTCCGGTACAAGATGGCAGTGCTATGAGTTGCTATCTTGCAGCCTGTAGAAATCAGTGGTACGCTGTTAGTGTCCGATAGCGCCCACTGTCTCGGATAGGCGCACCGCAGGGAATAGCCCCGTTTCGAATTGACACCACCCCCAGAATGTAACCTGGATGTTGGCGTGCAAACGAAAAATGAAAGGTAGAAAAAGGCAAATCTCATGAATACGATCGGCTTGATCGTCCGATCGACGCGCTTGTTTGTGTCCAGTCAGCAGGCTGTATTATCGGCAGTGGACACAATTCATCTTTGGGGGGCAGCACGGCAGGTCAAACAAAAAACCCCCACAGAGGTTGACTTTTCCTCCGTCTATTGGTGTGACTTGTTCCAAATAATTGCATATCATCATGACAGGAGCCATCCACGGCCTGAAAAAAAAAATACCAGTAAGTCAGTGAAACGTATGATGACCCTCAACTTTTCCCTTTCTAGTTGGAAGCAGGTCTTTGAAGTGTCTCCCGAGGCCTGTTGACCATCTTTCGAGGCCTATTGACCATTTTTTGAGGCCTACCAACTATCTTTTGAGACCTTTAACCACCTTATCTTCCAAGTGTTATTAATCACCTTGTCTTTTAAGATGTGGTTAAGGACAATATGTTGTGTAAAATTCCATTTATATGCAGTGCCATCTTCCTATCTACCTAGGCGAGGCAGGTATACATAATGTGCTGTCCAGCAGTTCATCCATACCATCCAGTCATATCACATCTATACGTCCCTCCTCCATTCCCGGCCCCTCGGTCTATACCAACCCCTCCCTCCGGCCGACGACTCTGCACTCGTTCTCGTCCCGGACAAGAAACTCTTCCTCTCCGCGTCAGGAACCTCATCCACAATCCATCTTATCCCACCCTCCGGCTCTTGCCTCCACCCATACGCATACACTTTGCCCATTCGGACAATGGCCTTGTTCCTCTCCTTGGTCTTCATCTCTTCCAACCCATAAAAGTCTCTCACCATGCTCGTGCCAGCGACGTATGTCATCACCGCAGCAATTGTATCCGGCTGGCGGGGCAAGTGAGGCAGCTTTCTGCGCCAGATAATCACCAGTGCCAACTGCACTAGCATGACGCAGAGGATGATGGTACTAGCGATGCTGCAAAACAAGAACTCGGACCGAAGCTGACCCGGTCGATAAGGCAGGCCAGCGAGGGCGATGATGAGAAACTCTGCGATGATCCCGGTGAATGCCACCGACGCTGCAGCAAGATGTCTGTTGCGTAGGAGGGGAATGAAAGCGCAGATGGGGCTGCTGTGGCGGTTTAGGAGAATGGTTGGGTTTGGCCGTGCTTCTCCGTCTCTCAGGGGAAAATAGGGGCTGAAGGTTTGGGTATCTTTTCGCGTGCTGTTAGCTGCTTGTCCGGTTCTATAAGACAGAGGGGAACAAAAGGGAACAAGGGAAAAATGGAAGAAAAAGGAGAAGGAAAAAGAGAACAAGATATCAACTCACCCTGAAACAACCTCCCCCAATTCGACGAGATCAGCACCCCCAAAAGCGCAAACAAAATCTTCATCCCAACTCCACTAGCAACAGCCGTCGGCAAAAATACCTTTTGCGGCTGGTCAATATTCGCCAACGAAGCCAGCGTTAGCCCAAGCAGAGCCACCAGCAACAGTCCGAAAACAACATCAAGAAACAGCCTATTCAGCTTCCAATTCCTTAAAAACATCGCCTTGTTGAACCCCGACCGGACGGTGTCTCTCGTCCTCGCCCACCACCCCCTCTGGTTCCTATCCTTCCTCTCATACAAAGCCACAGGCATAATCCCATACTTTGTGACCCCATCCTCGGTGGTAAAAGTCCCGAGCTTGAATTCCTGCCCCTTAAGGGCATGCAGCAGTTCCTGTTGTGTGATCTCCCCGCCAAAAGACGAAAACTGCTGTTCAATCTGTGGATGGCCCATTACGGCTGCCACGCCGGCAATGGTGGTAGGGTCAGCCGAGAGGCGCCCTGGCTTTTGGAACCACTTGCTCATCGTGTAGGCTACCACCCCGGCTTGGATCACCAGAATGGTAATGATGATGTCGAGAACCCATGGATTTCCGGTGATTTTGGGAGGACAGGGGTTGATGTTGGTGGGAGATGCGAGGTCGTTGCAGTAGTTGGTATCGACGTACGTCCCACCGGCTACGAAGATGGTGCCAATTTGAGCTACAAAGAGACCAAACTCTGAAGCTCCGATCGGGGGACTGACAAGTTCTGTGGCAGAGATGCCCCCGCTTGTGAGCTGCCTGACTGGGTCATGGGTGATGACCTGTTGGTAGAAGGCACCCATCATGAGCACGAAACCTCGCCCTACGATCAGAGGGGCATGGTTTCCAGTGAGGGACTCTGTGATCTTCCAATATGGCCATGACATGAGGGCTGGGGCGCCTGTATCTGGGCTTGGTGATGATGTTGCTGTGGTTTCACCTGGACCAACGGTTGCTGAGCCGGTCGCTGTTTGACCTGTTTGGGCTATCGGTGTGGGTTCTTCAGTTGAAGCCCCAGAAGATTTCTGAGCAGAGGAGAAAGATGAAAAATGGGTTGTATCGGGGCTAGACAGCGTGGAGGATAAAATCCTGGATGGATTGGTCTCAGAAGATGATACGACGGACGAGATTGACCCCGTGACAATTGTCGATTCTTGGGCAGAAGTTGACTTGGCAGCTTCCTCAGTCTCCGTATTTGTTGTCAGAATTGACGTCACCGAACTCGAGCTAGAACCACTCACAGTCAATGCTGTGGAATCGGGCTCCGGTTGAGACGATACTTGGGCAATAACAAATGGGTCCGAGTTTGTCTCTGTCGCTGCTTCAGTCCCCCAAAACGTTGCTGTGTTTGTAGGATCCGTGGTCTGCACATTCCGCGTCGAAGTTCCACCTGAAGCTGAAGAGATTAAGCTGGTCGACTCCGTGTTTGTCGTCTCGGTCTGGAGGCTAGTGCTTACTCCGGGAATCCGCACATTTGTTAAGGTTGTTGAGCCTGGATTGGATTCGGCATTTGAAGACACAACCGATGACGGATTCAATGGGGTATTTGTCGAAATCGTTGGTGAGACCGTTGATGGAGTCTCTGGCGTCGTAGTAGGAGTCGTTATCGGGGTGGTTGTTACTGACATTGCAGAGGGTGTTGTTGTCAAAGTATTGGTCGCAGAAGTCGATGGAATAACCGCTGTGATGGCTGCTGAGGAGGCCGTTGGACTAGTAGTTGGAGTAATAGTTGAGGTAGTTGTTGGAGCAGTTGTTGGAGCAGTTGTTAGAGTGGTGATAAGAGGGTTTCTTGAGGTGGATATAGAGATAGCTGTTGGGATGGATGCAAAGGTGGCTGTTGAGGTAGTCAAAGGCGGAATTATAACAGTAGTTGGAAACTCTATCTCAGAGGATGGTAGTGTCTCGGGAAGATCTGTAGTACTGACTTCGGCGGACGTTGACTGCTCTGATGAAGAGGCGGATGTAGTTTCCTCCGTACCCGGGGTGGAGGTACTCAAGTTAATAGAAGTGAATGATGGCGAGATGGTAATTGTTGTTGCATTTCCCGGAGTGCTCGAAGTCTGCAAGCTTGTGGAAGGAGTGGTGGTAGTTGTTGAGGTGGAGATGCATTCTTCCAAAGTTGAAAAAGACGTCATACAGTCAATCCTGTCAGCCCTTCTCAGACCCCTTGCAAGAATAATTGGTATGGTTGTACAGGTTACCGAAGTTGCCATGCATGTATCGACAATGGGTGGTGCAGTGACGGTTGACGTAACTATCCGCGTGGTGGTTGTCACAGTTTCGGTCGAGGTGGAAGGGCAATCTGAAAGTGTCAAGGCAAACGTGAGGCATCTACCCTCGATGCGGTCCTGACAGTCCATCCATGTCGTAGCGCAGGGATCAACAACGGTTGGCATAGTGGATATCTCTTCCACTATTGTTGTTGTTGTCGTTGTCGATGTTGATATTGTGGACGAGAAGACTGTTGAGCTGGTCGAGATCGTCATCGATGTGGGCGGCCGTGTTGTTGGAGGCGTTATTGTCGAGGTCTCTGTAGGGGTCTCTGTTGGGGTTGTCGTTACAGTTGTTGTTGGCCTGGTGGATGTGGTGAAAGGCACGTATCTAGTCGTGCAGTCAACCTCCTCGCCGCGCTTGAGCTTATCTGGGATAACATAGGTAGTACAATCTACCACAGGAGAGCCGGATGGAAGTCTAAAAGTAACTATTCTCGTCGGCCTCAGAGTGAAGAGCGGCCCCTTTGTTGTCAAAGTTACGGTCGGTGTCCGAGTAATTGTGAAATAGCTTGTCGAGCAGTATGTGTGCCAATATCCCTGTCGTTTGACTTGACGCGCTGGAACCATGACCGTTGTGCAGTCTACAGTGCTTGAAATGATCGGGAAGTCTCCGGGCAGTATTGGCGGTCCAGCCGTGAAGACTGGCGCTAGAGTAAACAAGTTTCTCTGGCGTTCAATTATTGTTGCTCCCTCCGCTCCCCCTCCTCGCGCTTGCAGTGTGGATGAGCTGGCATAGCTTGGCTTTGAACCGTCCGGGAGAGTCTTTCTCAGATAGATGACAACGCCAACAAGCCCCAATGTAATCACCAAAGTTGTAGCCATTCCAAAAACTCTCGACAAGAAGGGCCTTGATGTTGGATTCCCATTTTCTGGGGTATCCTGTTAGCAAGTGCTGTGTATCTTGGAGCCTACCGCAGAACATACTAGAGAGTTTGATATTTCTGCTCTTCTTTTTCTTCAAAGGTCGATCTTCTGAGAGGGACGCCATTGTTCCAGTTCATGACAAGACAACACGCGAGCAGGGTTGCAACAAACTAAAGAGTGAAGAAAAGAAAAGGAAAACGGACGTGAAGGGTAAAGGTTGAACAGGAATCGACTCAGACTCCCATTGTTGACCAACTGCGTCGCCATGATAAAACTTTTGGCAAATAGACAGACTTTAAGGATGCCTGGTACAGAGCGGAAGAACCCGTCGCTGGAAAAGGACGCCGTCGATGGCAGTGCTGTGGTTTACCTTTGCATGCCTACCAGCAGGGAGCGCATCTCTCTCGGGATAAGAACGTGGATGCATGCGGCTGAAGGTACCCCGAAGAAACCCTGACCATCCAGAGGTCTAGAACGCGCTTCCCAAGAACCAGACGTGCAGCACTCACTTGACCTTGCGTCACCCGAACGGCCAATTGTCTTGCGTACCTGACTGTCCAGGTCTCCCACATCGACAATTCCAGGGCTTGGAGGTGAAGTGGTGGTACACTGCCACCCCGTTGGGAAAGCGCTGCGAGGCGCTTGATTGAAGCAGAGAACGAGCGGCCGTTTCAGCCCTATAAAAGAGCGGTTTGTGATTGGAGAGTAATAAAACTTACAGCAGAGAGGCCCCCGTCTTGTGATTACTGCATTTACTCTCGGATAAAAAGGGCAGTGACAGTTATCTCTTTGAAATGATGGGTTTCCAAAGATAGTCGATTACCCTAACTACCCTGTATAACATAGCACTACCTGATTAAGCCCTTGAAAATGATTGATGGGGCTTTCACAATACCTTAGTTTATAGGCCCTTGGCGACAGTTGGTAGATGTTCAAAGATCGCGGATAGACGCTGAATGCTAGTTGATGTATGTTTTGAAGATATGGTAGATGGGAGACGTTTTGGACATATTAACTTTTAAACGTGGGGAACATGGCGCGTTGTAGAAAAAAAAATGGGGTTGGATATCTTTATCTAGCTTTGCTCCCTATTACTGCTCTTTTATGCTTTTCGGCATTTTTTTTGTCAAGACTCCGTGGGTAAGCAGACAGTGACTGGTTTCAATCATGGACCGCAGCGACACAGCTTCAGCTCCAGCTTCAACAGCATGCCACCATGAACAAGCTGCTACAAAACCCAATGACTGCTATTGTGGTTCCAATTTCCTCGCTACCATTGTGCATTTTCTCGATTCCCGGCTCCATATCCTCTAGTGGTGCAGCCCTACAGAAACAGGACTGTCATTCCTCTTGGACTTGAGTCATCGTAGGCCTACTTCAAAACCACAAGTCTGTCATGCCAGAATGAAAAACATTCGTTTTTATGCGCACGTAGACTGCCACAGGTTGCCAAACACAGGCGTCTGGTTGGTGACGCCCAATCTGCTTATGTGTCCAGGCACATGACTTTTTGTTGGTTCTGCGGGAGTGTAAGGACCAAGGTCCGCAAGGTTCATCAACAAACCCGTTTGGGAAGAGTCGATTGTCACAACTGGAAGATAGCAATAGGTAGGTAAGGTAGTCGCAATAGGACTCAAAATATACCGTGATTCTTTCGGCGTTATATTGGATACACGGTTGCCAGAGCTTGCCCTTGATGAATCGCTTGATTTCAAACGGAACGAGGTACTACGCAAGTGGTATGTCCATTTTTCGATGGCAATGAGGAGCATAAAGAAAACAATCCGCGTTTAGGATTTTACATGTAGGAAACACCGACTTACAGCATCCGCCCACATCAGTAAACGGGGTGCGTTATCAATTATGTAGGTAGCTGGCATCCGAGGCAGCTACCTGCTTCACCGAAAAGTATTGAGAGCTGCGGCAACATTTTCAAAATTTCCTATCTTATCATTTTGACAACAGATTCTTAAAGGAGGCTCGTAGGGTCTTCAATCGGATGATAACTACAGTTCCAGCTTTTCAGGGATTCAAGCGGTGATCGTACTCTTTTTTCTCCGCCCGGCTCCGTGCTGCATTCCTACCTAGGTGCCTTCCTTATCTTCTTCAAGGTTCATCTATAGACCCGGTATCCTTTGGCACCAGACAGCAGTATGAGAGGGTAAAGTCCAAAAGGCTGCCTACTTTGTGCGTCCACTCTGTAAACGTCCACCCAGGAAGCTACCAGGGTATTTACATCGCGGTTAAGGCTGACCAACTGATTTGGCGGTACCAAAGGTTGTCGCGGCTCAGACACCTAAACGGCGGTATTTTTCCAGCAGCAGTACTCATAAAGATTGCCAATAGTATGGGCAGCTGCACCAACGTGATAGCATCTCCAGAGCCAGAGTACTCGTGTTATTCGCAGTCCCAGTAGTGAAAGGAACTATGGTGCCACACCCCGGAATGCAGCGTCGTTGAAATCCTCAAGAATTGAATTCTGAGTGCGAGAGCTCGTTTTTAAGCCCAAACCGTTGTCTTGTTTGACCCTATAGAGAGGAATACAAACCGGGAATCTGGTGGTGATTAGGGTGTCAAAATGTCAACCTCCACCGGACTACGAATTCGATCAGTAGGAAGTAGGTACAGTATCGAATGATCTAGGCGTGCAACGTAACATAGGTAGCAAGTTGCAGGCACTTTCACAGCATCACATGCACTTCCATCTTATGCCCGAATTTGGATGTCTCATGTTTGACGGTCGGCAGACAGGAGTCGGAGAAGTTCAAGCAGCTTCTCTGTCCCGGGCTGTAGGAAGGGTTCTGTAAACAAGTCTGAAGTCATTCGAGACTTCTGCTTGAGATGGAAGGAGCTCCCAATTTCTATAAAAGAGGCCTCTACGACCACGATCTTGAACCTTCCCCAGACCATCACCCTATAAGAACCCCCAACACCTTTGAACTCAGCTCTCGACAGTCCAGATTCATCGTCACCAGAAAAACAAGTTTGTAGATTCTGCCTAGCTTACCTCCTCTTTGCCGGCACTGAAAAGTCTCTGTTTATATCTCGCCTGATCTTCTCCTTCTGGCCCTCCACTAACCTCTCTCACTTCAACAGTCTTCAAGATGATCATCCCCCCCTCCCCCGCTCTCACAGCCCTTTTGCCGCATCTACAACACCCATCTCTGCCGTCGCAGCTGACTCCACCCTAGAGAACAGAGTCTGGCTCAGCAACGTGGACGTCCGGAAGCCTGACAGCAGCAGTACGGCGACGGCGCCCAGGCCCGCGTGGGGTGGGAGGAGGCATGCAACACTTGGTCGTGTGTTTTCAGAGGAGAAAATTACTTCGTCAACATGGACCAGTACTGCATCAGGAGGTTCCCCGACAGGGTCAATGTGTGCGCCTCGTGCCACAGGAGGGCGTATGATTGGCAGTGTCATGATCGGACTTGGGCGGAGAATGCGGGCCGGAAAAGCTACCTTGTGTCGCTCTTTGCTGTATCACAGTCTTGAAAGGAAGCCTTGTTGGAGCCACCCAGATGTCCTTCACCACATGTATTTCATCCGCCTTTATGGACCTCTTTCCTTCTTGGACAGACCTTGAAAGATACCTAGTAAACGTTCCATGCTCACATCAACCTAAACAAGCTTGGTCTTCTTCCCAGGCTCCAACCACAAAACCTCCTTGTCCAGCCCCTCGGCCTTGAACGACTGCGCCAAATTTTCCCGCTGTTCCTTGAAGTGATCCCAACTCTCAAAGTGCATGGGGACCAGCACGTCAGCTCCCAGCTCTCGGAACAGCTTTACTGCCTGCGCGCCGTCCATGGTGATGACAAGGGGGCCCGTGGGGAGAGGGGCTGTTGCTTTGCCTAGGTTGAGCAAGGCGACGGAGATGTCTGGAGGTTGTTAGATATTGGTTGGTTTTTTGGTGATGAAAGAAGAAACGGCTGTTGTGGTAATGTGGTAATGTGGTGATGTGAAGGAGGGGAAGGAACATGAAACATACGGTACTTCTCCTTCATCTTTGCCAGCTCAGGGATGTAAATTGTATCCCCAGAGAAGAATATCGCGTTTGGCTTGCCATCAGTCTTTCCAAACGATTCCGTTGTCAGGATAAAGCCAGTGACCTCACCACCAGGAAGGTGGACGCAAGGGGTTCCAGTAACCTCAAAAGTCTGTCCCTGGAGCTTGATAGAAACAGTCTCCCTGATTATTCGATATCAGCTTCTGCAGCTATCTCTGAGAGGAAAAACAAAAACCAACCAAGGCTGCAAAGCTTTGACACCAGGCCGAGGAGCAAGGTTCTTTGCTCCGTCAGGGGTGGTGAGCACGATGCGGCCTTCGAGAAGACGGCGGCCAGGCTCGTCAAGATTGTCGACATGGTCCTCGTGGCTCAGGAGAACAGCATCGATAGGAGGGAGATTGGCAAGGCCTAGAGCGGGTTCAATGGATGCCTTGAGGACAAGGAGACCCATATCGAATTCAAATGGGGCATGAGAGAAGAAGGGGTCGGTGATGAGTGTGACAGGGTTGCTATCGTCCCCAAGATGAATGAGGGCAGTCGCAGTGCCGATGTGGGTGAGGCTCAGAGGGGCCGAGAGTTTGATCGAGGAGGTCATGATTGAGAGGTTCACAACAAGTGTGTAAGTCAAATGCAGAAGTTCAGGAGTGACAGGCGCTTGGAGATTGAAGGGACGGAATGGTTCGTCGAGATAAATTCTGGAGAAATTCCATCGTCTTATATACACGAGTTCCCTATGACGGAGAGCAACGCTCTCCATTCGAACCCCCCAGATCTCTGCGGTTCATCGCAAGGGCCTGATGTCGATGCACTCAGGATAAGCTTTACAGGGGGGGTTACTAACCCCCGCTTTGTAATCCATGGCGCAGGTCTTGGCGATTAATGACTCCCGATTCGGCTTAGCGCAGGAGAGATGGCAACGACAAACATCAATCCCACGGGGAAATGCGAGAGCTGTACAAATCCAGATCATGACGCCGAGGGGTATACCCCGACTTGGTGAGTTGGAGTACATAAAGTATGGAGCCCCGCGACCCTCACATCTGATGTTGCTATTCCCTTCCTGGAAACATAACCCGCCAAGCCTTGAACATCACTTGCTGTGTCAGCACCCAGGATGAAGATTCGACAGAGGACGACATGTCAAATCTGCAGGCAGAAGAAGATCAGTGTACGGAATCCGATTGTACCTACCTTCCACATTGCTGACGAGGCGCGTTTAGTGTGACGGGAGAAAGCCTTCATGCGGCCAATGTCTCCTCCGCAACATCACCTGCCCCGGATATCCACCGGATTGGATATTCATCTCTCAGTTCGCTCCGTCTAACATTCAGACAAAGCCGATACTTGCTAGAGTGGCTGGTCACTCTGGCGTAACCAAGCATCCCCCCTCTCAGCTTCCAGGCATACTCTTGAACCGGAAAACGCATGAGCCGAATGGGAGTCTCAGGTCGCTTTACCACGAAGACCTACCGCTTGACAAGCTGATCGAAATCATCATCCAGGGATATGTTCCAGGTACTGATGTTGCAGCGATTCGAAAAGGCGCCAGTGCGTCTACTCCTCGAATATGCGGTATGTATAGCTTGAGGCTTCAAAAGTCAAGGGGCTCGATTTCCCCCTTCAAAGTGTCTGCTCTCAGGGCGTCATGGAAAGATAAGGGCTAATTGACTCGTAAAGGGGCGTGGGCAGAAGTACTACCAGATCTCGTCAAAGCTGGTAACAACACAGCTTTGAATGCTGCCATCAAAGCCTTTGCTTTCTCCATACTCGTGTGCGAGACGCAACGCAAGATCCCCATGGCGACGGCGCTTGAAGCATATAGCGTAGCGCTACGATCCGTCAACGACTCGCTCAAGATCCCCAACAAGTCGTCGTTGGTTCAACTAATGGCTGCTGTAATGTGCTTGCTCTTTGCTGAGCTTGTGTTGCCAACAAGCCTTGAAAGCTGGACCGCTCATTTAGAGGGACTTGGGGAGTTGATGCAGACGCGAGAGCCACAGTTCTACGCATCAGGCATCGCCCACAGGCTATTTGTCGGGGCAAGACCGGCATTGGTAAGCATCAAAGATCTTCCATCTTGTTCGATGTGTGTCTCGGTCGATGTGTAGCTGACCCATGTCGATGTTGTTAAGATTGTACTGAAGATCCAGTCGAGAAAGGCATCTTTCCTTGCCTCAGAAGAGTGGCAAACAGCTCCTTTCCAAGAGATCATTCCTTCGCCAATGCAAGCATTGATGAACGAAGCAACTGTTATTCCGGGAATCATCGAAAGAATGAGCCAGGAGGCTGGAATCACGACTCCTGACAGGCTATTGACGGAGCTCGAAGCATTGCTTGACCGACTTGCGCTGTGGGAAACAAGCTTCCAGGCCACTCCTGAGGCCCCTCGTTTCTGGTATGATGGAGACTGCATCTGGTTTGACAGCCTCACAACAGCTAACGGCCTGACGCATTGCTGGGCATTCAATGTGATTTGCTTGACATGTGTCGGGAAGATTGTGGGCTTATTTCCAGACCTGCGTCCCTTTGCTCATATATCGCGAGGGATGGTCTCTCAAGAAACCAGGCGGATGTCGATGCTCATATGCCGGAGCACCAAGTATTTGATGCAAGACAAGATGAAGCTCTTTGGGCCAACATCCATTGTCCTCCCCCTCCAAACGGCGTATGACACCCTGAAGGCTGGAGGCGCCGAAACGGAGAGGGATTTCGCTTGCTGCAAAGAGATACTTGAGTCAGCTCTTGGAGAAAAGCACTTTTTATCTCTCTTTTTCAAAGGAGACGTGTAACAGAATACGGAGCAGAGGGTTATGACAGTAATTGAACCATGTACTTTCGCGATACAATTGGGGATGGTTGGTGACTTCATCAGATGGATCGGAAAATATTGCCGGCTTCCTATTGGCTGAATGTCACATCAGCCTCAACTACCCTTGTCGCACCAGCCACAGCTCGCCCCGTGCGGCTAGCAACTTGGGCGGCAGACCCACTCTGGCAAGGCAACAAGAGCTACGAATAAGCTCCCAGAGTGGCACACGCATCGCAACTGGAGCTGGGAAAGCCGCTATTCAACCCCAGCCTGACAACCACGATTCCTTCAACAACGTCCTTTCTTTCACCGAAAGATCCAAATCACAAACACCGCTGCGACTTTAAACATCAAGCCACAAGATCCAGCCCTTCACAACCATCGAAACAGCTACCATATCCACGCCGCCATCATGTCGGACCAGGAGCGCGAGCATGCTCTCGCCAGCTTCAAGAAGAAGTTGATTGAGTCGCGAGAGTGGGAAACCAAGCTCAAGAACCTCCGGCTCGAAATCAAGGGTCTTCAGAAGGACTTTGACAACACAGAGGATCACATCAAGGCGTTACAAAGTGTCGGGCAGATTATTGGCGAGGTACTGAAGCAGCTTGACGAGGAGAGGTGTATGTTTTTCGTCCTCCGGTCCATTTCCCTCTGCTCATGGTTATTTGACTTCCCGCAACCACGCCGCTAACATTCCAACCTCTTGCAGTCATTGTTAAGGCCTCGTCAGGTCCTCGTTACGTCGTCGGTTGCCGCTCCAAGGTCGACAAAGCGAAGCTCAAGCAAGGAACCCGTGTGGCACTTGATATGACGACACTCACCATCATGCGCATGCTTCCCCGCGAGGTCGACCCCCTCGTCTACAACATGTCTTTGGAAGATCCGGGCCAGGTCAGCTTCGGCGGAATTGGTGGTCTCAACGACCAGATTCGCGAGCTCAGAGAAGTCATTGAGCTTCCGCTCAAGAACCCAGAGTTGTTTCTGCGAGTAGGCATCAAGCCACCCAAAGGCGTGCTTCTGTACGGTCCACCAGGTACCGGCAAGACCTTACTTGCCAGAGCAGTTGCTAGCAGTCTAGAGACGAATTTTCTAAAGGGTAGGTGATCGGTATGCTTTATTCTGGACGACAAGTTTACTAACACGCAATCACCTCCACAGTCGTTGCATCAGCTATCGTCGACAAATACATTGGCGAGTCTGCCAGGTTGATCCGCGAAATGTTCGGATACGCAAAGGAGCACGAACCCTGCATCATCTTCATGGACGAAATCGACGCCATCGGTGGCCGCCGGTTCAGCGAAGGTACTAGTGCCGATCGTGAAATCCAGCGGACGTTGATGGAGCTGCTCAACCAGCTCGACGGTTTCGACTATCTCGGGAAAACCAAGATCATCATGGCCACGAACCGACCTGACACACTCGACCCTGCGCTGCTACGTGCCGGGCGTCTAGACCGCAAGATTGAGATTCCCCTCCCCAATGAGGTTGGACGTCTGGAGATTCTCAAGATTCACGCCGCGGGCGTGGCCAAGGAAGGGGAGATTGACTTTGAGAGCGTGGTGAAGATGAGCGATGGGCTGAACGGTGCCGATTTGCGAAACGTGGTTACCGAGGCGTAAGTCTACCAACAGGAACAAACACTGGAAGATTACCATGCTGACCTTCTCTTCCTAGCGGCCTCTTCGCCATCAAGGCCGACAGAGATGCGATTAATCAGGATGACTTCAACAAGGCAGTTCGCAAGGTGGCTGAGTCGAAGAAGCTGGAGGGCAAGCTTGAGTACCAGAAGTTGTAGAGACGGTTTGGTGTTGGTGATGAGCGGAAGGGGGTTAGATAATGACGAATCACATTACAGGAAGACGCGGATAGAGCGCATGAATTCATGCCAAGCGTTTTGAGCACACTGAAACTACTTTTACTGTAATACTATGCACCGATAGGGAAGATATTATGATGACGATGTATTTGGAATTGCTTCCAGTGACCAATCACATCTTGTATTTACTCTTGTTGGTTGTTGGTGCCGTTCGCGCTCCTCGTGTCCTGGATGGAAGCCTATGAGAAGCCTTGATGCAGGTATGGCATATAACACCTTCAGAGCAAGCAACGGAGACGCCTTTGGAGATAACAGTATGCAGAGTCTGGCGCGTTGGAAGTCCGATTCGTCAAAAGAGCATGCCGTATAAGGCTGATAAGGCTGAAGGATTTCGCATTCATTGGATCCGGTCGGTTCACCTCGGTCTCAGAGAACAGACAGTTGCTCGCATCATTCTTTCTGCAGGAAGCGCTCTTGTTGACATGCATTTGCATGGGAAGGATTCTGAACACAAGGTCTTGACAGGACAGGAGGTTGTGTTGGTTGACGGTCAATGAAAGGACATCGAAAGGACCAACGGACCACATTGATGTCAAGACATCTTTTTTGGCCGGGGACGCTTGCCTCCTATTTTCCATCAGCATTGTTCTCAACACCCAACGCATTCGGTTGTCCCGTGCTCCGTATGTTCGGAAGGAATTCCGAGGCCCGTGTCCGAGCCGAAGCGACAAGGCATCCGACTGCTCATCATCATCATATCACTGACAGTGGCCCGTGACGATATCGCATAAATAAACATAGAAAAAGGGGGCAATTGTTTCCTCGTATTGCGTATGGGCGGCCCGATTGCATCGTAGCACTTTTTTGCACCTGGTTCCCTCTCTTCTCTCTTTCCCCCCTCCACCCCCACCAAGCCGTTTGTCGTTACGATACCGTCCACAGGGGACAAGATGATCGTGTCCGGCAGTTGGAAGGTTTAAGCCCCACGCCAGGGACCCAGCAAGATTAGGTATTTCTAAGAATAGAAATCGCAAAGCCCAGGGGGGCGCCTGTGGGAGAGAGAAGAGACCCATCCCTTTGTTCCAACAAACCAGGGTGTGAAAACCAGTTCACAGCCTCAAAAAGTGGGCTACGCGATCTCACCTCTTTTGGCCCCCCTTTTTTGATGCGGTTCCTGCTTGTTTTGATTGATGATAGTTATTCCATTCCCGGTAATCAGTGCCGGACCTGGGAGGCGATCATCTTGGAAGCTTCTTGGTTGGAAGGGTTGCATTCAGAACCATTCTCTGGTCTTTCTAGGCGGTTCCTGGCCTAGCGTAGCCGGATGCCATGTCCATGGGCAATTGGCGGAGAACCTGGAAACAGACGTCATGTTCACAGGCACAGCGATAGGGCAGATGAACGAGGGGGTTTGGTATGACAACACCCAACTACTGTGCACAGGGACGCAGCTAGAGAATTGGGGGACCGCTAGAGCCACGAGACTGTATGTTGTGTTATATTTCTGCCTCGAAGCACTAGAGGTTATATCCACTCGTCCACGGGGAAACAGCTTGGCCCGTCGTGATACGAAGATGCTCCACTGTTGCTATAGAGGGACCCTGGAGCAAATTGTATACCGATCCGAGTGGCTGCCCCTTCCGGATTGTCGGCGCTGGGCACGAAGAACAGACAATACGTGTATTGCTGGGCAGAGGGTCGGAGTGTCTCCTGTCGGAACTGTATTGACACATCGTTGCTCTATTTGAGGGGCCCGAAGCCGTTATGTCAGGATTCGGGTGGCGGTGAGACGACAGGCTCAAGCAGCAGCGTTCTTGGCGCCGAAAAGCGAGCGTACAACGATGGCAGCTTGCCGAGAAACAAGTTGAGAGGGTCGACTGCCGAGACAAGACCAGTCGACTCGCAAAAGGGCGTTAAGAGCAACCGCCTCGATCTGACGGGACGAGCTACTGCTGAGGCTAGATAGCACCACGTAACTGACAAAAGCCAAAGTGTTGGACCGACAAGCGGCAAGCTGACTAGCAAGCGGTGCTGTGGTGATCGGAGTTGAGGATGAGCGATGAGCTGACAAGAGTATGCAGCCCGCTGGCGGCTCCTCGTCTTCTCCAATGGGAAGGCTGTTGGTTTCCTTCCTGTCCAATTCTGAGACCGTCTCGGAGAACAGTTGCATTGGAATGATGTCGTTGCTTTTGGTCGCCCCTTCCTCTTGTAAAAGTTGAGGCACCCGTGAGACATCCGGAACCTAGTCCAAGTGTTGTGAAAGATTACGAGCGACGCAAACAACGCCGGGTTTGTTTTGATATCAGACGGCGAGGAGCAGAGCAGACAGTTGGGGATGGGAAGGGGGGTGCGCGGGGATGAGGCCTTGCGGTCAGGACTCAGGGTGCCACCGAGACGCCTCCGTCGGTGGGAGCTCTTGGATCCCCTGTTGACAGCGGCGCTGTCAGCGAACAAGAAACCTGAAGTGCAACACATAGTGCCTCTTTCTGCAGTGTGTCGATCGGGATTTCAGGGCGGGCGAATTGGATAAAGCGAGGGTGTTAGGAAGGGCCGGGTAACTGCGCTTCCAAGTGGTATTCCATTATTCCAAAGAAAGCAAAAGAGGTGAACACGACGGGCTAAGGTCAAACGAGTGGTGGGCAGTGACGACGGTGGTCAATGGCAGATGCTGCGCCCAGCACAACCCCTGTTCCCAGTCGACTCCGGCCGCTAGCTGCCCCACTCCAAACACCCTGCAGCATTCCTCGCGCCAGTTCGGTGCCAGAGGGCCAGCCATAAAGTCAAGCTCCCCAGAGGCTGCAGATACAGGTGGCCTTCCTGACTCCATTCCCCTTCCCATCATCAACTCGACTCACCTGTTCTTGCTTTTAGCTTTGGAGGCTTGTGAAAGCACCATCCCGTGATACCCACTCGCTCACCCCGCGCATTCTCATCTTCGCAATTTCCGGTTTTTACTTTCGATCCCCTCGTTTTGCTGGCAGTCGGTGACAATGTGGTACGCAGCCCCCTTCCCGAAGCCAGCCCCGCCCCTACCTTACCATACACTGACTCCGGACTCGCAGTGGCATTTTCGGTTACGTGAATTACTTGGTGGAAAAGGACAGGAAGTTTATCATTGACACACTCATCAACGGTATGTGTCTCTGGTCCTTCGTTTGGTTGGGCGGGAATACGACGCCGCTGCTTCCCCCACCTCGGCGTTTCACCCAGAAACAGCAACGAGGCACAACAAACAGGATTCAACGGATCCGTCAGAGAGTGGGCTGTGGCTGATCTAGACTTGTTGCGCCAATGCAGGACTTTCCCGTCTCGAGTACAGAGGGTACGACTCGGCCGGTTTTGCCGTCGATGGCGACAAGAAGAAGGAAGTCCTTGCCTTCAAGGAGGTAGGCAAGGTCGCCAAGCTGAGGCAGCTTGTTGATGAGAGCAAGCCCGACCTCTCCAAGGTCTTCGACTCCCACGTCGGTATCGCACACACTCGCTGGGCCACCCACGGTCCCCCCTCCCGTCTCAACTGCCACCCCCACAGGTACGTCCATTGCAACCCCTCTGCCTTGATTTGACCCTGACCTGACCATTTGATCGTCTTCAGGTCCGACCCCACATGGGAGTTTTCCATCGTCCACAACGGCATCATCACCAACTACAAGGAGCTCAAGACTCTCCTTGAGGCCAAGGGTTTCAGGTTTGAGACCGAGACGGACACAGAATGCATTGCGAAGCTCGCAAAGTATCTCTACGACCAGAACAGGGGCATTGGGTTCACCGATCTCGCCAAGGCCGTTATTAGCGAGCTGGAGGGCGCCTACGGTTTGCTCATCAAGAGCGTGCACTATCCCCATGAGGTGATTGCCGCTCGCAAGGGTTCTCCCTTGGTTGTCGGTGTCAAGACGCAGAAGCGCATGAAGGTCGACTTCGTCGATGTCGAATACTCGGACGACAACACTCCCCTCTCCGCCGAAGCCGCCTCCCAGAATGTTGCGCTCAAGAAGTCGTCTGTCGCCGGTGGCCTCCTCTCACCTAACGGCCTGCTTGGAGCCCCCGACAAGTCGCTCCTTCACCGATCGCAGTCCCGCGCCTTCATGACCGATGATGGCCTCCCAATGCCCACCGAGTTCTTCTTGTCGTCGGATCCATCGGCCATTGTTGAGCACACCAAGAAGGTGATGTACCTCGAGGACGATGACATCGCCCACATCCACGAGGGTTCTCTCCACATCCATCGCCTCAAGAAGGCCGATGGAAGCAGCAATGTCCGTACCATCCAGACCCTTGAGCTCGAGCTCCAGGAGATCATGAAGGGCAAGTTCGACCACTTCATGCAAAAGGAAATTTTCGAGCAGCCCGAGTCGGTTGTCAACACTATGCGTGGTCGTCTTGACATCGGCAACCAGACAGTAACACTCGGTGGTCTGAGGAGCTACATCGCCACCATTCGCCGGTCCCGTCGCATTATCTTCATTGCTTGCGGTACTTCCTACCACAGCTGCATGGCTGTCAGGGGTGTTTTTGAGGAGCTTACCGAAATTCCTATTGCCGTTGAGCTTGCCTCCGACTTCCTGGATCGCCAGGCGCCAGTATTCAGAGATGACACCTGCGTCTTTGTGTCCCAGTCTGGTGAAACAGCCGACTCGCTGATGGCTCTCAGATACTGCCTCGACCGCGGTGCCCTGACTGTCGGTATCGTCAACGTTGTTGGTTCCAGCATTTCCCTCCTCACCCACTGCGGTGTGCACGTCAACGCCGGCCCCGAAATCGGTGTTGCGTCCACCAAGGCCTACACCTCGCAATTCATTGCCATGATCATGTTCGCTCTCTCATTGGGCGAGGACCGCGCTTCCAAGCAGAAGAGAAGAGAGGAGATTATGGAGGGCCTCTCTAAGATCAGTGACCAGATCAAGTCCGTCCTCTCTCAAGACCAAAAGATCAAGGCTCTCTGCGAGAGCACCTTCAGAAACCAGAAGAGCTTGCTCCTGCTTGGTCGTGGCAGCCAATACAGCACAGCGCTGGAAGGTGCCCTCAAGATCAAGGAAATCAGCTACTTGCACTGCGAGGCCGTCATGAGCGGTGAGCTCAAGCACGGTGTGCTCGCCCTTGTGGACGAGAACTTGCCCATCATCATGATCCTCACCCGTGATGATCTCTTCAAGAAGAGCTTGAACGCCTACCAACAAGGTTTGCAAACCCGCTTTCATGACCTATTCACGTTTCTCATGCTGACGTCACATTTCCAGTTACTGCTCGTGGAGGCAAGCCCATTGTTATCTGCAACGAAGGCGACGAGGAGTTCAGCGAGAACCAGGCCGAGAAGATCGAGGTCCCCAAGACGGTTGATGTTCTCCAGGGTATCCTCAATGTCATCCCCTTGCAGCTGATTGCCTACTGGCTCGCTGTTCTCGAGGGTCTCAACGTTGACTTCCCTCGTAACCTGGCTAAGTCGGTTACTGTCGAGTAGAGTGTTGGCAACAGCCGGCACTGGGGGTGGAGTTGTATGTGTGTAAGAATACGGATGCTACCGTCTGTTAATTTCCCAAGCCAACTGGCGTTGGGCGGAAGGGGGTACCCAAAAAGGATATCAGGTGTGGGTGGTACACCGATGCTTTTCAAAGACTTGTCGTCTGCACTGGTTTTGGCGTGCCAAAGAAAGCGTATTTTTGTGTTATTTTCGCCCCATGTCGATTTTTTGTTAGGGATTTACAAGATAGTGGCATACATATCTAGGAAAGCGAGTCGAAATAAAGAGACATGAACAGTAACTTGGAGAGCAAATCTTAACATTTCTCGTGATGCAAGGTTAGTCGTAATTTGAACCGGTGAGCCATGCTGGCACAAGCTACTTTTTTGCTCAGAATCATTCATTCGTTTGCACATGCTTGCTGATAGTACAAGGCGAAGACTTGCCCATCCATTTCTAAGAACCCATGCTCCCATCATTGCTACAGCCCAAGCCCAAGCCTTAGACAGTTTGAGTACCATACCCCTTGATCCGCTCAGCAAACGCCCAACTCTGCTTCTCGAGCTGCTCATCCTCCTTGAGCTCAATCCCATCCTTGTTCACCACCGCAATGGAATACCGATCCAGCGACCTAGCATCACGGTAGAAAAGCACCTTCATGCACTCCTTGACCACCTCCACCGCCTGCTCCCTCGTAAGCTTGGCAGCGTCCTCCTCTGTGCCAGCGTACTTGCGCATAATGGGCTGAGCCAACGCCGCGCCAAACCCGGTAGCCAACGACGGGGAAGTGAAAGATGTTCCCCTCAAGTCAACAGAAGCGAGGAAGGGCTTCGAGTCCGAGTCGAGCCCGGCAACGAGGATCTGGTTCCAGAGGGGGTCGAACGAGTTGCGGCGTTGGTACATGAGCTTTTGGAGGTACTTGAAGAGGTTGGCTGCGTTGAGGTGGCCGGGTTTGGAAGAGGAGGATTCTTCGTCGTCTTCGTCGTCGAGGGTTGGTTCCACCTCGTAGGATTCGTCGGTGGCTAGCTCTTTGAGGTGGCGGTCGAGGAACTGCATGTCGGAAACGTCGCCGCCGAAGCCGATGACGGTTGTGTCGAGGAAGGTGCGGAGGCGCTTGACGTCGGTAAAGCGGGCTAGAGAGCCGTAGGAGGCTGGTTTGGGGAGGGGATGTCAGTTGGGCGGTTGCTGGGGTGGGTTGAGGAGGCGAAACATACCCAGGTTATCGGCCGCCATAACGACGCCGTCCTTGTACTTGATTGCGATGACCGAGGTGCCTGTTACGACGGGTGATTGTGTGACGGTTCTGGGACCGCTGTTGTTGAGGTAGGAGGCATCGTAGGCGCCGTAGACATCATCTCTGGGCTTTGAGAGCGGGAAGGTTAGTTAGTTGTTGCCGTGGTGGGCAGTGGTGGATGTGAGGGGACATACACGACCCCAGGCTTGCGGGCGGTGATCCATGGCTGCGGTGGGTTGTGGAGGGTAGTAACACAACAGTGGTCTGGGGAGCGGCTATTGAATTCGGGTTTCGATTCGTTTCTCGAGAGCGGTTGGAGTCTGTTTCGTCGTCGGTGATTACGTTGGGTTGGTTGATACGGGGAGCTTGTTCGAAGATGTTGGATTGGGGCTGGAGCTCCCTGTAGCTTCGCGTCCAAGTGCTGCCTTCCTGGCGGGTGCTGCTTGGTCAGTGCGGGCCTGCGCTGCCAAGGCAAGGGTGGGTGGCTGACAGCCTGAGGCTGGATGGCTCAGGTTTAACTTCATCTGCCAAGGCTGCACGTGATACCCTTCTTCTCAAACATACAAGAGAACCATCAAGTTGAGCCGCAATTCCATTATTCCCAAAACACGAAGACTCATATTTTCTAAACGAAATTGGCCGCATATTATCTCCAAAAAATGGGTTTGGTAGTATACGAAAGTAGTGACGAGGACGAGGAAGCCCAACCGCTCCCCGAGCCTCAGGTAAGTTTTTACACTCTCGCAACCATGCATACTTCCACTAACACGCGTTTTTGAAGGTCACAAGACCACCAGCCAAACCCATCGCACCAGAAGTAAAAGATGCGCCCCAACAAGCACCCTCGTTCCCACCCAAACAACCCTCACCACCACCTCAACCCTTGCCCCAGCCATCAAAACAGTCACCACCCCTCGGCCCCGTCTTAGGCCCCGCCCTCGGCCCTTCCCTCCCACCATCGAACACCCTCCCCGAACCAGAAGACATGGAAATGACCATCCCCCTCGACCCCTCCCCCCCCCCTCGATCCCCCTACTCCGCCAACCGCGCCCTAATCCAAAGCCTTACCCTCCCTCCCAATCCCGACACCTCCATCCCTCCCTCCCCGCCCCTTTCCCCAGCCCTCCTCCCACAAATCAACTCCCTAACTGCCAAATTCGACAACTTCCTCAAACTCAAACGGGAGAAAAACATTCACTTCAACGAACGTATCGCGCAATCCCACGGCCTGAGAAACCCAGCAGTGATGGAGCAGCTGCTGACGTTTGCGGGGATCGGGACGAGTTTTGACGGGGATGATGACGGAGGGAAAGGAACGGAGCAGTATGCTACCACCCTGAGTAAAGAGCTCTGGGATCCGCTGACGGGGTTTCCCGGGTGGGCGTACAAGGATGCGTTGTGGAAGACTCAGATCAAGACTAGGAAGGAGAGGGAGAGGGGGAAAGGGGAGAGGGTTGAGTTTGTGAGCGCTGGGACAGCAGCGGCGGGGGGTGATAGTGGGGTGTTGCCAGATTTGAGGACGGGTTTGTCGGGGGAGGAACGGTTTGGGAGGAAGAGGAAGGGGAGGTATTGATGATGCGACGGGATGAAGGATTGTGATAGGTAGTTGTGCATACTGAAGAGAAGCATCGGTGTGCGAGGATTGAGGAATTGATATACAGGGAAGGGAAATTACGATCAGGTGCCAATACGTCCGACATATGTAAATAGAGCCTGAACTGCTGCTCGGTTACAGAAGTGTCATCGTAATCCTAGCCGTCAGGGCCAGTTATTCTGCACAATTCCATGAAAATTTGTGGAGTGATAAAAGTAAAAGTGTTGCAGCAATATCATTTGGGCACCCTCGGTGACTTGTGATGAAACCGGTGGCTATTCAACGGTAATGTCTTCTTCCTGGCAACGAGGACCATCATCTTCCTGCCATTGTCCCGTTCCCGTCAACATCAGGCGGGGTCAATGATGGAAGGGATGGCATTCAGCATGAAGACTTGGTCCGGAGGTAGGCAGGTAGGTAGAGCGAGTTTATAAAGTTGGCTTCGGCTCTACTGCACACCTAGGTAATGATAACGTGAGCAGCCAGGGTGATATAAGCTGATGCAAGACCATATTAGTTCTCAGATGGACAAATCTTTGATGGTCACGTAAAAGATAGAAAGCATGCGTATCTTGAAGGCCTAAAAGGCGTCATGTTGTTGGTCAGTCAATGTCGCCCACCGACTGGCAGTGTTACAAGGACTGCCGACTTATATATAGCCAGCCCATCCAAAAGTACTGTACATAACCCCCCGCCCCAAGACCCCTATCTTCCCATAGCTACAGTCAGACTGAGCCTCCCTTCTCCAAGTTCAATTCATGAACTTCATTTGGTATCTTTGTTTTTCCACATTACTCATCCCATCGCAGCAAAAAAAACCATACAGTGGTATCTCGGCTCCCAGAAACAACATCAACAAAAAAAGCAGAAAGGTATTAACACAGAATTCCATCCGTTCGCCCGGTCATTACAAGTTTCGATATATGGCAAGGTGCTCATCAGGACTCATGACGGCCTGCGACTTAATCAGAATGATCACCGCCGCCGAGGCCGCCGCAGGGAATAGTGAGGCCCAAAGACCGCTGAATCGTGCCGCCGATATCGATAGGAATGGTCTGGGTGTCTGCAGCCAAAGCGTCGGCGAAGTAGGGAAGGTCTTGGCCCTTGTTGTTGACGGTCTTGCCACGAATTTCGAAGTCGAGCCATCCATTGTCCTTGTCGCAAGCGGGAGACTTTCCGAGGGCCTCAATTACGGGTGCATTCTCAATGGTGGCGCGCATGTCGGCCTTGGTGACCTCGCCGGCTTTGAGGAAGAGGTTGTCAATATAGACGGTACCAATCTCCTTGCCGTCAAGGTAGTTGTGGAAGGTGGCATTGCCCTGATGAAGGATGAGTAAACGCTCAAGTGATGGTAGAGATGACTCGGTCAAGACTTACAAGTTCGAAAGACACAAGAGAGCGGTTGGGAATCCAGGTTGTTGCGTTGAAGTTATACACGGGATCGAGGTTGATCGTGGTCTCGTTGACAGAAGTGCCCCGAAGCATCTGGAGGCCGGGCATCTCGATGGTCTTCTTGAAAGTAACCGGATAGCGTCTAGAGATGCCCTTGACGTGAATACCAGTCTCACCAAAGACGGTCACTCTGAGGGTCTCGTTGGCGAGCAGCCATGTGTTGAAGGTGGTCAGGGCATCCACATCCTTGATCTCGAGGGTCTGGGTAACCTTGACCTGCTGAAGGGCCTCGCTGGTGGTCTCGGGGAAGTTGATGCTGGCGAAAGGAATGTGCGAAGGGATATCCTCGAGGTACATGACCCCGAGGAAGGGCTCAATGGTGGCGTGAACCTTGCCATCACTCTTGATGGTGCTGTCGATAGACATGGTCATCTTCTTGGTCTGGGTATCGGTGACAGTGATGCCGTTGATAATGAGCTCGGCGTCATCAAGCTTGGACTGAGCAATCTTGGGAACGGCGACCAGGAGACTGGGTGATGAATCAGTAAGAATTCGCCGCGAATGTTGGCGACGGAGAATGGGCAAACACTTACATGACTGGCACAAGAATGACAGTAAGAACGATGAGGACGATCAAGTACACCCACCAGAATCTGACGCAGTGTCCTACACATCCGCGTCTCCGCGGCTTCTCAACAACATTCTCGCTAGTGGTAGCGATGGGCTTGTCGGCGTCGGCCATGTCGGAAGTCTGTGACGGATCTCGATACCGGTTCTCCTCAGCCTGCAGAAAGAAAGATGCAGAATGGGTGGATGGACGGGAGGGTGAAACGGTATGAAGAGGAAAGAAGGGGGTATAAGAGACGCGGGAGGACAGGGCTGACCACTTATAAGTGTGTCATGAACACAAGAGCTCTGAGTGGTCGCAAAGAGAATTGGGGACGCCGCACAGGGGAGTTGCCTGTCGGCGGGCAAGCTTGCAAGTCGGGAGAGCAAGGGTCGGGGCCATCGTCGCTTTCTGTCGCTTGCTCCCCCGTGATGGCAAGGTGCGTTGGTCTGGAGGACAATGGATCCTGGTTGCCACCCCCCGCTGGTAGGTCTCGTCTTGACCACTCCTCTAGCCTGTTCAAGTAGGTCCCCCGAGCTATTGCCCAGTTGACCTGGTTCCCCCGCAGTCTTTGTTGCGCCCTTGTCGCGCCCGTCATTTCATACCCTAACCCTTTTCAGCTCCAAGATGGCCAGCGCCCCTGAAATGTTCCGTGGGACATGGCTAACCATACCGAGAGCCAAGAGATCAGATCAAAGCCACCTACCTCACCGACGTTTCTTTGATCTGAACACAAAAACACATCAGCTGGTTCGGTTTGTGATGTCAGTGAGGCCTTCTTCTTGTCCAAATCCGGACGCTTTCTCCTTCGCGTTGAACAGTCGGTTGGGCCTCCCCATCAATTGTCACCGTCGCCAGGAGAATGGGGTTTTTCTCAATGCCCAGAGATCTTGGCCCGAGACTGACAATGCGGGGAATGTGGAGGAAACGGGGCCAGGCCAGCTTGACATGCTGAGGCGATTGCTTCCGTATCCGTACTTGCTGCCGTCGACAGCGTGAAAGGATTGGAACCTGCGAGCACCAGTGGGGAAAAGCCTCACGAGGAGACGTCTCTAACTGCATGAGGTCTAGCAACGCTCTGCATATGCAGGCTGCTCAGACCTGACGAGATTGCAGCAGCTCTTGTGTTGGCAGTTTGCGCAACGTCTATCTAAATCGGCTTGACTCGAAGGGAGTCTTCCTTACTCGGCACCCCTAACACACCGTTGCAAGAGCGGCCGAAAAACTATTCAAATCCGTCGTGGTTGGCATTATCGTGGCGAGGGTCTTCTTCTGCAAAAACGGTGGCACTGTCGAGCTTTGAGGGTCGAGAATCTGAACGACAACGGACGTGACTGCCAAAACGAGGATGATGCCAAGAGATCATTTCGTGGCCTGCCCCCGCATTTTCTGGGGGAGAGGCGTCAAGGGGGACCTCCTTCCCCGTCTGCAGATCCCTGCTCGACAGGGAAAGGCCCTCGGCATGGATGGAGCACATGAAAATTTTGGGTCTACTCCACCAAAAGCGACAAAGCTCAACACCTGCATTTGGCCGCGAGAGGCGTCAAGCAGTGCTCACTATTGGGTACAGAGGCACTTTTGGAGTCGCACAGCCAAGCTATTTCTCCAATAATCCTCTCCAAGAGTAATTAATCTCTTGGTCAAACGTTCGCCTATTTATCAGATGAGGGGCCGAGCATCATTTTTGTCCAAACTTGCATGTGAATCTCTCCTTCAGCTCCCTCGACTATTTTCTCTTCGCCCTGATCACCATCACCGCCGATTCTCAACCACTTTTCTAGCGACTCCACGGAAAGAGTTCAACAATTGCGTATCCGTGGAGCGCTTTTTGCGAGTCGATACCGTCTGTGTTGTTGAGAGTGGACCAGTGGAGAGGTGTCCACGCGATCCACTGGGAGATTTGACACCGAAGCTTGAGTCCTCTTTCCAGGATGGAAGCCTGTGAGTGGTCGGCCCGGTTCCAGTGATGCAACCACAACGAAATTCTTTGATGGCACGCACGAAGCCAACCGCCGATTCGACTCCTGTCCTCTCAGAAAACCCGGTTGCAACGTTGTGGTTTTGGCAATTCGCGTCTCTCAAATACGCAAATACGCGGTATGCCGTTGATTCAAGTGGCGTTTGGGTTTTCCCTTGAACACTTCCCATTCTCCCTCTTATCCATGTGGGTGCAGATAAGCCAATCAACTTGATCCTGTGGTCTCCAGCTTGAATTTTGATAGCAAATATTGGCGTCACCTTTTCATCTGCCCTTGCTGATCTGGAAGCTGTTGTGGAAAAGGGGAGGAGGTGGTCATCATGAGACCAGCTCAAATCCTTGCAGATTTGGCACCCGCAGAGCCTCGAACAGCCGTCTTGGCTACATCTGTGCCTCATGCAACAACCCGACGGCACTGCTTGATCGAATTGACATCATGTGAACATCGGACTGACCGACTGACTTTGAATAGCTGCCATGAGAAGGCCATCGCGAGGTTTTGCAACACCCATCTGAATATCTCGCATTACAAACCAGCGTTGTACACACACTTCCCAAACGAACGTGCTTGTTCGAAACATTCTTCTTCCAGGTAATTTGTCTAGAACCCAAAAACACCCGTCAAACCACATGCCGCCTCGGCTAGGACGAGATCGTCATGCAAAAGGATCTACGACATGCTCAACCCAGCTTGGCACACCTTCCCCCGCAAAATCGCCTACAGCTTGGCAGCACGAGACGTCCACAACCCCGTTCTGTCGAGACCAGCCCCGCCATCGAATATGTCCCGTTCGACCATCCTGCTGTTGATCTGCGATCACAAGATTATTAGCTCTTCGTCAGGGGCCCCTTGAAATCCGGGCAAACTCACAAAGCGTGGCCCAAGCTCCGAGATGTCTTTTGCGCCCATCATCTTCATGCACGTCTGAATTTCGCCTTGGAGAACTGATGATCATGTCAGCACCCTCACGACCAAAGAATCCGCAGCAATGAAGGCAAACTCACTTTCGAAAGTCCTCTCCACCCCCTTCCACCCGCCAGCCCCTAACCCATAGAGTGCAGCCCTGCCTACGCCCACCGCTTTTGCCCCTAGACACAAAGCCTTGACCACATCCGTCCCCCTCCTGATACCCCCATCCACCCAAATCTCAATGATATCAAACACTTCCGGACAGTACTTCTTGCATTCCAACAGCGTATGCACCGCCGGCGGCGCCGTATCCAACGACCTACCCCCGTGATTGCTCAAAATGACCGCCTTGACCGTCCCCGGATGCTTCTTCGCATACTGCGCAGCCAGGTAAACATCCTCGTGCGTCTGGATCCCCTTCAAAACAATAGGCAGTTTGGTATGCTTCGCCAACCACGGCAAAGTCGTATCCCACGTCAAATCAGCCGCCGTGCCAAAGAACAGCTGCTGTCCCACACCACTATTCGAATCCGGCCTCTTCTTTGCCTTTTCCTTTTCCTCCTCCGATTTCGATGCCTCAATCAGTAGCTCCGCCTCCAACGCGGCCTTTTCGTCGTGCTCCCTCTTGCTAGGAACAGGTGCGTCAAGAGTAAGAACAATGCACTTGTACTGCGGCAGTTTGGCTATCCTCGCCAGCATGGCCTCGGATTTAGCACGAGCGTTCTGTACGTAGAGCTGCCAGCCAAAGATCTGATCCGGTTTGGCGTCGGCAACGATTTGCTCCGGCGACATGGAGGCGTTGTGGGAGACGAGCTGCATGGCCCCGAAGCGGGAGATGCCTTTTGCTATTCCAGCTTCTCCGTCCGGGTGAGCCAGCCGGGCCATGGCTGCTGGGGAGACGTACAAGGGGGTGGCGAGCTTGAAGGCGCCGCCGAGGATGGAGGTGGTGGTGTCTGCTTTGGTGACGTCGACGAAGACGCGGGGGCGGAGGAGAATGCTGCGATAGACGGTATTGTTGTATGTCTTGGAGATGAGGTCGTCGGCGGCGGAGAAGTAGTAGGCCCAGCATTTCTTGGAGACCTGGGTTTTGGCAACTGCTTCGATTTCGTCTAGATTGAGGAGGTGGTGGAGTGGCGGGGGTGGGCGTGCTGCTTCCTGGGCTGGGTTGGCGGTGTTGGACTGGCGTTGGAGTTTTTTGAGGCTCTCGGGGTCGACGATGCCGAGTTTGGCGGTGGGTGGGAGGTTGTCCTCGAGAGTGCCTGGGGGGTGGATAGGGTCGAACTCGGCGGTGGCGTCCCGGCCGGCGAGCTGGAGAATGATTCTGGAGCCTCCTGGGTGGGAGGGGAGGAACTCTGTTACATCGTAAACAGCGCCATGGAGGACTACCCAGCAGCTTTCTGCGGTGTTGTGCTTGGCAACTGTATCAGCGGTCAGCAATGCATTTGCCTGTGTGTGGTTGATTTGTTTAGACATGCCTTCTTCTGCACTGAAGACTTTGGCCATTGTGACAACTCGCCTTCTGGGCTTCGTGGAATGACTTCAAAGCAAATAGCAATGTTGACAACTATACGGAGAAGATTTTATTATTTATATCTCAACATCCCTCAACCGCCAACGGGATAATGTCACGCGGGAGCGGGCAAACCCGATATCTGGCTCAATTAATGCGGTGGTGAGTGATTGGAGGACGGGTGCTGTTGCTCTAGGGGACCCCACTGTACCCGACAGTTGCTTTTACTGGGGAAAGTGACGAACCGGACAGCGGTCCGGGGTTGACATCTAGAACTCCGACAACGGCGGACGGACCGACAGTTCGCTGTAACGCTTGGCCGAAGCTGCAGTTGCGGCTTGGCGATATCAAAGTGCAGTATTCTTTTGTTTTATACGCAGTAGATGGGACTCTTTTCCCTTGCATCAACAACAGGTGCCGTCAAGGTTGAATGATTCATAACGAGGGCTGGGTGGCGACACTAAGTGCAAATTGTCTTTCTGCTGTGACTAGAGTCCTCCTGTCACCGAGCTATTGCTCATGGTTAGGGGCTCTTGGGGAAAGTTCAGCAGACGTTATCAGCATGTAGTCCCATCTAGACACTGTTGAAGTTGAATCTCCAACCCCGGGTTGTTTCAGGGAAACATAAAACTGCTCATGTGATGTACCTAGTTGACCATGTGGATACTCGAGTTTATCTCCGGAGTTTCTGGAGGATGATATACAAGTAAATATGTGAACGGTAATAGGCATTGACATGCTACAAGCAGCGAAAGCAAGAGACCGAGAAATAAGGCTCAGAAACATCGAGATCTTTTGAATTGCCATGAAAATGGGACCTTGGTGCTTGGTGAGCAGATAGGCCCACTTCGCTGGGCAGGGGTTCCGCTGTTAGCGCGAGGCCGACACCTCAGCTAGCTCCCCGCCCCCACCCTTCCCAACGGCAGCAGACCATGGACCACATGAACAGCCATCAACAATCTGGAACTTGCAATCTTGCGCGTATCATCAGACATTGCTCTTTTTACGGTGCATCAAACTGTGATTATAAACTTGCCTCTGGAACATCCTTTCGACAGTTTCAACGAAGCGCTCAACAAGCTGGCTGGATAGCCAACGAAGGAGGCGCATCCCCGCGTCATCATCACCCCGTCAGTCCTCCCTCCGCCGCATTCTGCCCCCGAGATCCGAACCATCAATCAAGCATCAGCTTCCACTTCCACCACCTCACAACCCCTCGAACACGTGTCTCTTGATATCGCTACTCCCCCCCTTCCGAAAACAAACCTGGGCCATCGCATCTCCAAAGCCCTTGCAAAGATGGCAGCCCGCCAGAAGCTGCGCATCCTCTGTTTTGGGGACAGTCTTACAGCAGGCTATTCCTACCTAGGCTCCACCTACCACCCGTACCATTTCAAGATGGACCAGATGCTGGCGATGGCCTTTCCCGACTACGAAATAACCACCGTCGAGCGGGGGAAGTGCGGGGATATGGTCAGGAATGGGTTTCTGACGAGGATGCAGGAGTGCTGTTAGTTGCTCTTTCGTTAATGCTTCCCAATTGCCAAAATGGATGGACTTGAACACACAGCTAACACTCAAGGTTGAGATATAGTCCCGCCTGCTAAAAAGGACGATAAGCGTCCGTTTGACTGGGTGATTGTTTTGGGAGGCACAAAGTATGTCTACGTCCCTATGATAGACTGGTTGATGAGGTCCGCTGACGGAGTATCAAGCGACATCGCGTTTAAAGTACCACCGCAGGAAATCTTCAAGAAGTTGACTGAGGTCTGGGATATACCGCTTCGACGTGGATGTAAAGTCCTGGCCCTAACAGTCCCCGATGTGGTGGGCGACGGCAAATTCAAGATGAGGGGCGACGCGGATAGGAAAGTGCTCAACGAGCTGATCATGGGTTACAAGAAGCCTAACTTGTGGGTTCAATCGTCTACCACTTTTTGTTGTCTTACCTAGCTGACTTAGCGCAGGCACGTATACGATCTCCACGATGCTATCAGCTTGACGAAGATGTCCTCGACAGACAGGAAGACTTACAGGGACGACCAAATCCATTTCACCCCAGAGGGCTATGACCTGATCGGTAACAAAGTGGGCATGGCCTTGGTGAGCTTACTGGTTAAGCAGAGGGTGGCGGATCTTCCTCCCGCAAAGAGACGGCGGATATTCAAGAACGATGACAAGCTCTTCGAGGAGGAGACCGGCAATCCAGAGAGCCTCGACGGGGGCTATGTCGTGGTTCGGCGAACCGATCTGGACTAGGCGCCTGCTTTTTATTTTTTTTTCTTTTTATTTTTGGATTGGACTTCTATTTCTGGTTATACATGGTAGTGGCGGACAGCGTTTGGCTTTCTAGTCTCAAGAGAACAGGTTTGGCATCGGCGTTTTTCGAGTTACGGCAACGGTTGGATAGGTATCTCGGGGGTAAGTAAATATGTGTTTTATATTCGAATTCTTCATTATTCATCTATGATCTAGACAATTTGCCCACAGACAGGGCATGTCAGTACACAATTCAACCGGCTACATGTCCCAAACAGGGGGACGATGCGGCTCGCTTGTTATAGACAGATGCGCTTCTTCTGACATTGTATCCCCCCTTTCATACGGCGATCTGAGTGGCCACAAAATCTGGAAACTCTGCCTGCAGGAGGTCTGTCACACGCTCGACATCTTCGGCCAAGGCCTGCACATTGATGTCCCACCGCCGGATCTCCTTTCCGACCTGTGCTGTTGTGTGCCCGCTACCATGCTCACCAGACGCCTCAGCCATTTCAAAGTAGATGATCCGATCAATCTGATCGATAGACCCAGTCAACCGCCCTTGCTCAATCATCTTTGCCGTTGTCTCCTCAGCCTTGTCCCCATCCAACCCCAGCAACAGCCCCAACTCGTCAAACCCAATATTCGTGTACAACCGCCCAGCACTCAACAAGTTGTGCTCCACCACAGCCCTGGCCAACACCGTCGACCCGTCCGACGTCTTGGCCAGCTGATGCGGCGCCAACGACTGCGCAAACTTTTCCACCTCGTCACTCGACAGCAGCCTATCAAAGAACATCTTTTCCAGAATCCCATACTCCTCCAGCCCCGCTGACCTCTCATCCTTGTGAAGCCTGCCCAACGCCCTGCTCCTCAACGGACCAGCCGGCGCCAAGACCGCGCACTTGATCGCCATGCTGAGCGTGTGCAGCCTCTCCTCCTCAGCAATCGAAGGCGAGAAGCTGATGTCGTGGTAGCTCGATGCCGCCTGCAAGAACTGCCTGTTGGAATCCTGAATCCGAGCGGCGCTCAGCTTGAAGTGGAGCATCATCTCCGGATCCGCGTCTCCAACCTTGTGCATCACGTTCTTGAGCTTGTTGAGGTATGTCTCAGCGGTGGTGCTGTCATCTTCCTCCAGGTGGTTCCTGACAATTCTGATCCATATTTTGGCCTTCTCGCGGTCTGACACGCGGCGCTGGGAGGAGTCGAGGGGGATCTCGGCGAGGATCTTGGCGGCGGCGAGGAAGTCCTCGTTGGTTTCGTGGGCGGTGGCGATGAGCTCGCGGAGGGCCGAGGCTTGGTCGACAAGAGAGGAGGAGAGGGACGGGGTGGAGGAGATGGCGCGGACGATGTGGGTGCCGACGTCGATCCAGGACTCGTGGTTCTGGGAGTTTGTGAGGACGTTGATGAGGTCGCTAAGGACGGCTTTGGTGGTGACGACGCCGTGGGAGGCGGCGAATAGGTCGTCAGTGATGGCTTTGAGGTCGGTGCTGCGGGCTTCTGGGGGGGAGAAGTCGTCGAGGCTGTTGAGGAGGGTTTTGTAACCGATGACGGGGTTCTCTTGGGCCTTTGCGAGGGCCTCTTGGACCTTGGGCGAAACCATGTTCGGAGGTCGAATTGGGTAGCTGGAATGACGAAGTTACTTTGGTTTGGGCCTTATGACGAGGTCGAAATGTTGGGTATGATAAGTTGGCTGTGATAAATCGGACCTGAAATTGGTTGGTGACAGCAAGGCTGAGAGCATTGTATGGATGGAAGTTGAAGCTCAGCCAGCCCGACAGTGGGGGGACTGGAAGCTGTGTGCTGGAGTGTGCAGCCTTGGGCCGCTTGAGTGGGGGGGGGGGGCGGGGTTGTGGGGAACGCCAAGCCCAGAGCTGTCAAACACCGGGAGTGGGGTTTGTCATGCGCATTTGGGTCCACCAATGGAAAAGGAAGGTGGCTTCCGTTTTCCAATGTACATACAACACAGCCACGTCACGCAAAGGGGAATCTTGTCTGAGAAGAAAATTCCCTTGGTATTTTATATTCATTTTATCTATCATTATCGTTTGAGACTTTCCACCCGCCGCTGCTTTGGTGAGCAAGCTTGATGAGAAACAAGGACTCACTACTCATACTCATATTCTATGTATTATTAGGTATTCATCTTCATCAGATCCAACATTAGGGCTTCCGCCCACCCGCCAACCCCCCTAACAATTAGTGGGCAGAAGAGCTCTCGGCGGCATACTTCCAATACCGCTCGGCAGAAGCTCTACGGAGATCCTTGCCCTTCCATGTCATGAACAAAAAGGTGAGAGTGCAGCCCAAGGCAAGGAAGCCAGCCATGATGAAGCAGTTTTGGAGACCCATGTTGGTATACCAGGGCGTGATTCCATAGGCAATGGCGAAACCCATCAGGTTGCGGACCAGGATAACAGCGGTGGTGGTGTCGCCCGAGATATCCTTGTAGCAGTCAATGTTGTACGAGAGAGCAACCGAGCCACCAGCTACAACACTGGCAGTCAGAATACCGAGACCGACGGCCAAAACTGCCCAGTGAGCGTGATGCTGGGCACCAACACCCCACATGATAAGGCCGATGGCTCCCAAGACAGCCGTCACAAGAAGGGGCCAGAGACGGTGCTCGGGCTCACGGACGCCGTTGTTCCGGCGGGCAAGCCACAAGGTGAACTTATCGGCAATGGAACCAGCCCAGTAGCAGCCAATGGCCGCGCCGACGATGGGACCGGTGTAGATGGTGCCGACAAGACCGGAAGACCAGTTGTAAGGAGCGTTGGCGAGAACAGGGCTGGCAGTTCCGTTCAGGACTTGGTACCAGCAGAGGTTGATGCCGTAGATGAAACCGGCCCAGAGGACGATGGGGAATTGGTAAAGGTAAATGAAGGGCATATACATGGTCTTGAGCATGTGTTGGTAGGTTGGTCGGCCGTCCATCTTGCGGAACCACGCGAGTTTCTGGGCGAGGGTGGGCTTGACGTAGATGGCAGCAGGAGATTCGCTGACGGTCTGGCTCGAGCTGCTGCTCTTCTCTCCCTTCTCTCCGGCATCGGTGGTGGTAGCAGCAGCAGCAATCTCATCCTGCTCATCCTCCAGACCCTCCAAACCCTGGCGGAAATACATGGTCTCCTCCATGAAGAAAAACATGATGATGAAGGCCACGGCAGCGAAAATGGCACCAAAGTACATGGTCCACTTCCATCCATACGCCTCGTTGAACCAGCCGCCAATCAAGGGAGCCAGGAAGTTGGAGCCGAAGAGCGAAAAGACGTACACGCCCATCATGGCACCGCGCTCATGGGCAAAAAAGACGTCGGGAATGCTGACCTCGGGTAAGGCCTCGATAGGTGCACAGAAGAACCCAATGATGATACGGTGAGCGAACCATTCGCCGCCCGACTTGGAATAGGCTGTCCAAACCATCAAGGGCACGGTAGCAAGGGTCGAAAGGAGATAAACACCGCGGCGGCCATATGTCAAGGCAATGGGCTGCCAGAACAAGCAGCCGAAACCAAGCAGCAAGAAAGCGTAACCGGTACCCTCGACAAGTGTTGCAGTGGAGATGCCGGTATCCGCGGTGATGTCGGCGAGAATCGAGTATTGGAGGGTCATAGGAAGTCCAGTGCCAAAGGTGTAGACCACAACCATGGCGAGAGCCAACATCTTGCGGCCTCTGCTCCAGTTGAGAGGGTCCTCGGGATCATCGCTAGGACGGGGAACAAGCTGGATTCCGTCCCGCATCTTTGCGCCTGCAGGCGCCGCGCCGGAAACATCGACGAGGTGGACGGTGCCGGGCACCACGGCCGTATGCTGAATAGCCATCCTGAGGTGTGTGTCGAGGTGGATGAGCGGGCGTTGACTGGAGAATCACAATCTTCATTGGGGACAAGACGTAATGTATTTATAAACTGCATTTATGTTACCTTCTTTGGAAGAGACATGGGAACCACCCGCCGTTATCTCAGCACTTGTCAGACACTGACAGCTACACAGACCTCCAGGACTACCGCTAGGATCCTGCTGTCAACCATGCTGACCACTTAGACACGTCTTGGAAACCTAATTATTCTCCGCTGTTATCGGATAACGAGGCACGCTAGGAACAAAATAACTGGCACTGCAAAAGTAAGTCAACGGAGGACCGTATCTTCAATACACGTCAAAAGATAATTAATGAAGCTCGGAGATGGATAATAGGCGTTCTTACTATCCTTTGACGTCTATTACCTTTCTTTCAAAGCCTATTTTTTTGGTGAAGATGTGTAAGTTGACAATCATTCTACGTTTTAGTGGCTTACAATCCAGGGCATGTGAGGATTCCCCAGATCTCCACTTAAATTCCGAGACATCTCCCTCTTATCAGATATGTCGGCTTCTCTAGCAGGATCATGGAGCTAAACCGCCGGTAGCTCTTGGCAGTGAACTACACACCACGATCCCGACTGAAAGGGAACCAACCAGCATCAGCCGTGCTTGCATATCTCGGGAGGGGATCATCATCGTCCCCTCGACTGGCTTTCGGGCAGCTGGTATCGGGACAGCTCCAGCCCAGCTCTCCACCGTGCCTATCTGGTTGATACCCCCTCACGATAAGCCAACTGAACGAGATATCCAAGTTTCATCAACAACGCGTGTTGTGTCAGGTATCACGATGGTATCACCGGGTTCGGTATCCAGAGGACAGATTTCCCAACAGTAATACAGCAGTTCCCAGGTCGATAAATGTCGAAGGCCCGTTCGCACCTGGCTTCCAATCACCAGTTCAACTCATCTCATCATCTTTCAACCCTATCTACTCAACGATCTACCCCTTGTCATTTTTCAACATGTCTTCCAGACCGCTTTCTGTTGTTCAGCGGGTACCCTTGCCTCAAGGAACCCCTGAGTACGAGGCTCTGCGCCAGAAGTATCTTTCCGAGCTCGAGGCCAGCATTCCTGACGAGTACTACCTACCCCAGTCACTGATTGACAACCCTCCACGGGACGTCACCTCCGTACCAAGAGAGTGCGGTATCCTGACTGCCGAGGAAATCGACATTACCGAAAACTACGATGCCACTGCCTTGGCCGCTGCCATCGCTTCCAAGAAGTTCAGCGCCGTGGCTGTCACCACCGCCTTCACCAAGCGTGCTGCCATCGCCCACCAGCTCACCGGCTGCTTGGTAGAGTACTTCCAAGGCGAGGCCCTCGAGAGGGCGAAGGCCCTTGACGAGCATCTGGAGAAGACCGGCAAGACCGTTGGTCCTCTTCATGGTGTTCCTATCAGTCTGAAGGAGCACATGCCCATTAAGGGTCACTACACAGCCGTTGGTTTCCTCGACACGCGCCACATTGATGACTATGACTGCCAAATGGTGGCCATCCTTCGTGCTGCAGGTGCCGTCTTCTACTGCAAGACCAACCAGCCCCAGGGCATCATGCACCTTGAGACCGTCTCTCCTCTTGGTCGCACCCTCAACCCTCACAACATTGATCTGTCGGCTGGTGGATCTACCGGTGGTGAGGCGGCCCTGTTGGCCATTCGCGGCTCCATTCTTGGTATCGGTACCGACATTGGCGGTTCGATTCGCGGGCCGGCTGGATTCTGCGGTATCTATGGCTACAAGTCGACATCGTACTATCTCCCTACCAAGGACTTCCTTGTTGGTGGTTTCGCTGCCGAGCTGACGGTGCTCTGCTCTACCGGCCCCATGGGCCACTCTTTGAGGGATATGGATCTCTTCTGCTCCGTCGTCAAAGCCTCGAACCCGCACGTTGAGGACCCAGCACTCATCCCTATCCCGTGGACCGGCACTGCCACCGCTCCCAAGACCACTCCTCTCAAGGTCGGCATCATGTGGAATGACGGTGCCATCATCCCTCAGCCTCCTGTCAAGCGGGCTCTTGCCTGGGCCAAGGAGCAGCTAGAGACCAAGTTCCCTGGCAAGTTCGAGGTCAAGTCCTTCGTCCCTTATCAAGCGGCCGAGGCCATGGTCAACATCCGCAAGGCTTATTGGCCCGACGGTGGCAACGCCGTCAGAGCTCACCTTTCCGCCACGGGCGAGCCAATGTTCCATCTGACGGAGTGGATCCTGAAGGACGCCGTGAGCGAGGAAGAGCTCCCCGTCTCCAAGGTGCTCGAGTACCGTGTTGCCCGTGATGTCTACCGCCAGAAGTTCGTCGCGGACTGGAACGCGCAGGATGTCGATGTGGTCATCTCTCCCGTTTTTGTTGGCCCAGCTTGTGAGCACGAGACTGCTTTCTACTGGAACTACACCGCCCTGTGGAACTACCTCGACTACCCCGGTGTTGTCTTCCCCACCCCCATCAAGGCGCTCAAGAAGGGTGCCGAGGACTACGCTCCCGAGGACGCCACTCCTCTGAGCGAGCAAGACAAGCACACCCGGGAACTGTGGGCCAAGGGTGACTTTGAGAACGCCCCTATCAACTTGCAGATTACCACCAGAAAATATCATGACAACGAGCTCTTTGGCGCGCTGGCTGCCCTCCAGGAGGCTCTTGCCCTCCCCTGAAGGGCGTGCTGATTGGAGAATGATAATTATGATGACGAGACAAAACACAATATTTAATTTTCTTTTTTTTTTGTATGTAATTAGATACCTGAGCATGAATGAAGCAACTCGCCTTGTACCCAAGCTTTTGGCTCCCACCCATACGGTCCAAGATAAAATCCTCCGATTGGACCGTCTCATCCCTGCCTAATCTGATGAAGATACCGGTGGTTTGGGTCACTTGAATACCGAGGATCACCGAGAGACGGCTCTGATGCTAGTGTGCAATGAATGATAGGACGAACGGAAGAGTGGTAGCGCGGGTGGTAGTAAAGGGGGAATCATGCATCCTTATCTATGCATATCTGGGGTGCATTACGGCACAAGTATTCAGATTGGTGTACACGAATTATCAACGATTACTCTCGGCTATGGGTTGGTCGAGTGATGCACTTTGAGATCGAGAGCCTGTTTGGGGGTTTCTGATCAGCCGCGTCCTCAGCAGACCTCCATCAGCGCGTGTAAAGTGATGCAGCTGTCAGATGTGCCTACCTACTGGTTGGCACTGGCGGCCTACGTCAAGATCGTACGATTTTTCCGACTCTCTGGCCGCACAAAACAAATTCGAAGTGACCGCACCCCCGTGAACTTTGAACTCTTGCTTCAAACATGGCAGTCCTGCGGCACGTTCTTCCCTATATTTTGCGAATAATCCTACATATACGCATACGCTGCTCTTTTTGGCAAGACACACACAAGCCTCAATGTCCCCTTCCCATCAGGTTTCCCCTTTTTCTTTCACCTTCACAAGACTTCGCAAGTGCCATTGATTGCACCGCAGAGCCTCCCTTACTCTTCCCCCATCTCTACCCGCCCCCTTCAATGCTGCAAGACCACCCCCTTCCCCCTCTCCCAATTATCCACCCCCTCCCTAATATTCATCCAGTACCTCAACCTCACCGCCTCCTCCTTCGCCCGTTCCACATCCTCCACCTTGAAAGCCTCCTCCAACCCCCTCTCCGCCTCCTCAATCCTCTTCTCATTCTCCTCCCTCAGCTCCTCCAGATCCTGCTCCGTGTCCGCCTCCTCAATGATCTCCCTACTCTCCAAAACAGTCATCAACAGCTCCGGGTCAGGCTCCGCATGCGTCCCCGCCTCATCACCCGCCAAGTCGACATCGTACAGCTCATGCAAGAGATACTGCGCGCGCAAGAGAGGGTTGGATAGCGTTTTGTAGGCCGTGTTGATAATGGCAGAGTTGGTCGTCGCGGCGGATTTGGCACTGGCGGACGCCGAGGAGTGGGCAAAGTCTGGGTGGGAGAGGGCTTGGAGCTTGAGGAACTCGTTGCGGAGGGTGCGGAGGGGGATGTGGAAGGGTCCCGAGGGAGGTGGGCCGAGGGGAGGGTCTGGGGAAGAGGGCGTAGAATGGGGGTTTTCGTCTTCTTGCTCCCGTCTTTTGAGGCTGGTGTTGGTTCTGATGGTGAAGAAGAAGAAGAAGAAGAAGAAGAAGAAGAGGAGGAGGAGGAGGAGGAGGAGGAGGAGGAGGAGGACCACCGCTGTTGTCGGGGCTGGAGGAGTGATATTCTGGGTGTACTCCCTGACATTGATGTTTGGGATCTTTCTCTGGGGGTTACAGACAGGCTGGAAAAGGCTGCTCTCGATCTCAGCGAGTTCTTCGCCTCTCTTTGACAAGAGGCGCACATTTGTGATGCCGCGCGCCGCGAGGACGACACAAGCGAGGACCGCATTCTGACGTTTGTGCTCTTTTTTCTGAGGATTTAAACCGGTAAGTCCAGGGTGCAGGTTCGCAAAGATGAATAGCCTAGTGTTTAAAAGCGCGTAATTGTTGATAGTTATGCTCAAGATATTAGTGAAATGATGGAAAAAAACCCGAGATCCGCTGCGGCTCCCAGCCAGAGAAAAATGACGTCGGCGCTACCACCGATCTCCGCCGGTTCGATAAGCTACTACCCTTGTCGCTCAAAGCCGGCAGATCCCGACAAAAGGTAACAACCCTAACCCAGAAACGTTAATGACACCCCAGCCATCCTTCACGATCGCCCGATAGGGAAATTGCTCTAAACCGACGTTGAGTTGCCGGGGATATTCTTATTTTGACTACATCGTACAGTCTTCATGTGTGTGCTTGTATGTCATCGCTTCATGATTAAAAACTGGCTACCTACTTTGTACCCCAGATAATCTGCCAAAGCATTTCCAACATGATCATCAACTCGTCCAAAAATATGCTCAATGTACAACATGGTTCTCTCTCCTCAAGAAGGGACCGCCTGCCTCCACCTCCCCCGCTCCTGATGCCACCACCGCTCCTTGTCCTTCTTATCAACCACCATGCCCGAATACGTATTCCACCGTCCCGTACATCCCTCCCTAGTCCTCTTCTCCCCTTCCTCCCGTTCCCCAACCCCAGCACCCTTCTTCTTCTTGCTTCTCCCATCCCCCTCCCCTCCCCCCATAACCAACGCTTCCCCCCCATCATCCCTAATCATATCCTCCACCGTCACCAACCCCCCTCCCTCGTCCGTCTGTCCCAACCCCTCATTCGGAGTCAGCACATACCTAACCTTGCTCCCCACCGTCCCGACAAACGCCCCAACTCCATACTTCTCCCTCATGGTGCCCCCCTCGTCAAAAACCTGAATAAAAAACCTCGGATACTTCTTCGCCTGGTCGATCCTCGCCTGCGCCGCCATCCTCGCCTGGTGCAAATCGCTATTATCCCGCGCCATCATATCCAGCGCATCCGGCGGCGGGAAGAGCGGGCTGACCGGCGGTGGGGTGTTTCCATTTCTGCTGCCCGACCGGCTCCCGCTTCGAGACCGGTTGCTGCTCCCCCAGAACCCCAGCGCGCTGCCGGACCGCTGCGACGAGGCAGTGGACGAGTTGCGGTGGTGGCCCGAGCCAAAACCCTGCCAGGCTTGGGATGAGCTGGGGCGGCGAGAGGAAGTGCTGTTGGCGTGTGCGTGCCCGTAACTGTGGGCTCGTCCGCGGAAGCGGTCACCTGGCAAATCGACCTTTTCTCTCGGCTGGCAGACAGCCTGGAAGATCCCTTCCGGGTCGTTCGGCGCGCAGAGGTAGCGGAGGGCGGGGAAGCCCCCTGCGCTGATGGACTTTGCGAGGATGGTATCCGAGGGTGTGGACTGTGTTGGTAGGTATGGAATGTCCCAGTGCAGTCGTTTGAGGGTTTGGCACGCGAGATACGGAAAGAGCATGATGAACTCGTCTGGTGGTATCGCAGGGGCGATTGTCTGAACAATGTTGAAGGTTTCGAGGCAGTAAAGATACGAGAATAGTCGGGCGATGGCGGGGAGAGATTCGATGTTCATGTGAATGAGGGTGAGCGTGTGGAGGGAATTGCTGTTGCGTCGAGTTGCAAGGGCAGAGAGGCCGTTGGTGGTTACGCCTGTGCAATGAGCCAACGATAGTGTCTTCAGTGGAGGGAGGGCCAGAAGAGAACTGTCATTGAACGCTGAGTGTGGCAGGTGAGAGAGATACAGATTCTGGAGGGCTGGAAGACATCTAACGGTGCGGTCTAGGAGGTCGGGTGGGCTGAGCGTGGCACCGAGATGGCAGTGAACTACCAGTGTGGTGAGGTGTTTCCAATTCACGTTGAAATCCAAGAATCCCTGGGCTTCCTGCCGTGTGAGATCTACCGGGCCCCAGTGGCTATTTGGACCGCCCGGTCGTGACCGCTGCTGTTGTTGTGACGGTGACGGTTCCAAAATCCAGTTCATCTCATTCAGCTTGGGCCGCGTCGAGAGTGCCTGGAATATCCTCTGGAAAGAGTGGTTGAACGTCGGGTAATATCCAATAAGCCGCTCCAGGCTGGGACATGCCATGATCACCGACGCAAGCAAATCATTGTACTCTGTCAACCCAACCCCCTGAGGCAATGCAGGTGGCTTCAGCGACCGAACAATCACCGCAATCTGAGCGTTTGACCTCAGAGTCCGCCTCAGCAAGATCAATCTCGACCCGTACGTCGTCTTTGTCCGCTTCTTGATGGCCGGGCCCTCATGTCCCACAATGTGAATGTGCCCATACAAGGCCTCCCGAGCATACTTGAGACACTTGCGAGCGCTGAGGGCAACCGAGCAGCAATCGCGCATCCAGCAAGTAGCACAACTATTCCGGCCCTGGCCAAGATGCAGCTTGCGCAACTCTTCCAGCATCAGCTCCAACACTTCGCCCGGCAATGCCGCAAATAGCTCTCCCTGTGCCTTTTTTCGATACTGCTTGATTGGTGCTGGTTTTTGCCACGGGTAGGACTGTGCGCATGGCCGCACAGCGTTTCCAGCTCCCATGATGAGCGGCGTGTTTGACGGTGTCTGCCATCTTGGCTGAGCTGCTGGTGACTGTGGACCTCCGATCGGATAAGAATCGACGCTCGTATGACTGCTGCTCATCGACATGGTACGTATCCGTCCATCAAAACTCTCACCGTCAAAAACAGCACTGCTGGCTACCGTGCTGCTGGCCTCGCTGTTGTTGGACAGGCGTCTTGGTCGATCATACCACCCCGATCGTTCCGCCGTACCATTCAAAACTGAGCTGGCGTTGCCACCAAGCTGGACTGTCGGTTTGTGGGTCGTGGGTACGCCATCCGTGGGCGAGCCGCTAATATAGGCCCCGACCTCGGGCTTCCCGTTTCCATTGGTAATTTCTTGTATCCTTGCACTTGCTCTCTGCGTCCTCAGAACGAACTCCTGGTCGTTTGGCGGATACATCGCCAAGGGCATCCCTCCTGCCCACGGTCGACTTGGCGATATCGGGGCGGCTGTCGTCATCGGATAAATATCAGACTGCTTGGGCTGAGAAACAGGTGGTAAAGGCGTGTTTACCACTGTTGGCTTGACTCGCGGAGCAGGTGGTTTCAGTCGAATATCATCATCCTCTGGCGTGTCCTCCTTGTCTCTTCTGTCCCTCTTATCCGACTTATCCGCCTGCGTGAGAATGTCTGGGGAGCTGTGAAAAGACCGGTGGGAGGGCCGCTGGGAGGAGACGGGCGTAATCGAAACGATTCGCTGATTGTAGGGTCTGTTGTAAAAGGAAGGCGGAGGTCTACAGGAGTCAATAATCGGCACAACAATGATCTCTTATAATATTCCACGAAAGTACAAGCGAAGAAAGGGGAAATCAGCCAAGAAGGTCATAGGCAAGGCTGGTAGTGGGCCAAGTCGCGCGTTTAAAATGAACACTTGGGAAGGATAACCATGCAGATCTCGGACAAATAAGGATATGACAGGCGTTGGGAACGGTCAAAGAAAGAAACAAGAGAAGCGTGGGATCAACAGATCCAACACCTGTCCGGCTGTCTGTGGGTACAAAGAGGAGAAGCGCGGCTTTGATGGCCCAGCGGTTCCTGCATGTGCTTCCAAATCCATCCCACCATCACCACCACATCCAAGGCTCCAAGGCTCCAAGAACCAAGAACCAAGAACCAAGAACCAAGAGCGCTGCATTCCGAATCGAGAAGTCAGGAAAGACGGTCAGCTTCAGCGCTTGCTGAGGACCCTGCCAAGCGCTAACCGCTTTGAACTTTTGGGGTGGGATTGTGTCTGGGCACTCAGAGGCTCGACATGGCGCCACTAGCCAGATGGTGGAAATTGCGCGCGGAAGCGTTCACACGCTGCGCTGCTGCGGCATCAGTGCTCGAATCGCTGGATAGCAGATGAAAAGGGGGTGTGTCACCAAGCCAGCCTTGACAGCAAACCGAGCAAGAAAGCCAATAGAACATGCAAGGCTCAATGGGCTTGTGAAACATGCAAAGAGCAACAAAGAATGTAAAAATACTTTTGAAGTAGGCTGCCGACCTGCCGGCTTGGGGTTTCGCCCAAACCTGGAAGTCCAGCGTGGGGCACTAGCCCCCAGGCCCAGCGACAGGGGGACTTCCGAGTGCCGAGAGGAATGATGACACCATGCCCAACGGAGGGTTTTCCCTATTGTTCTTCCATAAGACGATTGCATGTTCCACAACGTCCACCAGACGCCACATCGCCGAGTGATATCGATTGCAACTTTGCGTAGGGGGGAGATAATGACCAGCTGATACGAAATGGAAGCTGATGGGCTGAAAGCGACAGAAAACAACAGCAAGAAGAAGAAAACCGCACTCACCGAGAAGTTCCTGACCTGCGGTTGTTATTCTTGGCAGCTGCAGCGCCCGCGCTGGTACCCGCTGCCATCTCAGGACGTGCACTCCCATTCCCGGTCTTGGTCTCGGGCGTCGAAAACCCATATGAATTCGTCAGCGTCTTCGAAAGCTCGGCCAGCTCTTGTCGTTTCGCCATGGTCGTTGTGACTATGGTCTTTTCGGCAGTATTGCTTCGGGACAGCGAAAAGGAGCTCCGGGAAAGGGAAAAAGAGCTCCTGCGGCTACCTGTCCCGGCACTGGGTTTCTTTTCGACATCCTGAACGATAACCGGAGCCTCGCTTTCACTATTGCGTCTCTTCTTGAACGGCGACCAAGACTTTATCGAAGATATCGACGATGACCGCGGTCGTGATTTTGGTGTATCATTGCCGTTCATATTGGCAACGATTATGAGATTGGACCTCAAACGAGTGCCGTGGGCGTATCATGGGTTTGCCCGGTTGTTGAAATCGTCGGTCTCGATAATGTTGGTCAGTACCTTATTGTCCCCCTATTCGCACTCTTGATCGGACCGTTGGATATGCACACGGACTAAACGCCACAACACAGAGTTGCCGGTCCGGGCCCAACAAAGAGAGAGAGAGAACCCGATGCTATTCAGCCGCAGTTTCGTGTTTTCGTATATCGCGCCCCAGGCTGGCGTCAAAGATCGAAGCGCGCGCGGGCGCAAAGAAGAGAGGTCGACGGCCGAGGAATATTATATCCCGAGTTGAAGATGTTTCCTGCTTCTTCCACAAAACCCACCACCCCGCTTCTTTCCCGCCCCTCCTTTTTCGTGTTGTCTCCAAACTTTCTTCCCACCTTACCCGCCTCTTCAACAATGTCGGTCAGTCACCGGAGCCGTTCATGCATCCAACAGGTGGGTTAGAATAATGATGATGAATCAGAGACGGTTTTTGTGCCTGGTTTGCGCAATGGCTCGGTCGCGTGGGTGTCAGTCAGTCAGTCAGTCAGCCAGCCAGTCAGTCAGTCAGTCAGTCAGTCAGGTAGGCAGGCAGGCGAGTCAAGTCCAGCTTCTTGTGTCGCCGGGTCGTTGAATGTGAATGGATAAGGTACCGAGTTTCTGTTGTCATGCGCGGCTTTTGCACCACCACCATGGAAGCGTCGGCAGTTTTCTCTTTTCCCGTTGTGCGATCTCGATTAAAATATCCGGGTCGTTGGAGGGACAAGGGAGGACACAAACCCTTTGGAACCACAAAAGGAGCGCGAGGAGAAAGGTAGTGGGAATACGGTTTCATAAAACCCAAATACCGACCTTGCCTGAGATGCTTGTCCTCGCTTGTGTCCTTGCTTGCTGGCTCGGCTCGGGAAGGAGGTGTTGATTGCTTGGTTCCCACGCACACCACGCGATGCGAAACAATCTGTCCACAGTCCACATGCATCTCATTCTTGCTGCGTTACTGGACCGGCGGGGTCATCATGAGCCTTATGCTCCTGCCCCGATCTTGGATAATGGGGTATGCCCGGTATTAGGAGGGTGGGGGGGCGTGTGGTTGGTAGGCACCACCCACACTTGCAGCACCCCGACCCTGGGGCGGCTGAATTCAACTTGGCTGCTTCTTTGCCCCCTGTGTCGCCGCAATGCTGCTGTCAGTGGATGTGGTGATGAGAAGACAATAGGGCCCTGTGTTGTCTGTTGTGTCTAGCGCCGCGATGCAAGCAAGTGCTACTGCACGGTGAGATGGGATGGTTTGCGATGCGCTGTACGGGGGATCTCCACTCGAGCTCGCCAGATCGAGCTTGGTGTCCGGGAACTCGCCAGGGGGGTTTTAAAGGTTGTTTGTTGACTTGTTTCGAATAGCATAGCTATTTCTAGCCCTTCTTCAGATTCCTGAAGAAACTTTACCTGAAGCAACGGCATCCGCGCCAGTTGCGAAGCCTTCCCAAACGTGCCTCTCACCATCAAACCAATCCACCCACCAAAGGAGGGGCTGGTGAATGGGCTTGATGGTGGGGTCCACCACGAAAACGTGGATGCACAAGAATCAGGTTTGGGACCTTTTCGACGGGCCCAAAGAAAAACAAATTTACAAATTGTAACGGGAAATTCTGTTTGCGCGCAACAAACAAGAGGTTGGGGAAGACTCGAGACTCGGCAGGCGCCCACACACACTTCGTATTCACTACACTAATGCATGGGTCGATCTAGGGGGCCAATTCTGCGATCTTTAACCAACTTGGCGACAAAGCGACAGCGGTGACGGGATGGATGTGGCAACTTGGTTGTGGCTGAAAGGCTGAACCTAAACATCATCATCAACTGCAACCCCAGACGCGGTGACGGGACCTGACGGTGTCAGGGACGGGAATGAATGCACACCTGAGATGGTACTCTGCACCTCCATCTCGTCTCGTGGGGCTTTGTGTATACCTCGAGTGTCATAACATTTGCGTAGCGAAAAACCTGGGGTTGTGTTCCATTGGTTCTGTAGTCTTACAAGTCTTTGGTCCACCTGACAAAACTCAAAAGGGAAGCTCCCTCGCCCCAGTGGAACGATGCCCGAGGGGTTACACGAGAAGTAAGCTTCTTCTGAATGCCGAAGTCATAGGTTTGGTGTCATGCCGCGGTGACTCCCAATCCAAGACTGCATCATGCCTCTCCAAGTTGGGGGTGTGCTCCACGAACCAGGCTGAAAAAAGCTCGGCCCTACCCATACCAAGATGTCCCTTTAATCCCATCAACATAGCTGAACTGATGATTCTCTGACCTCGCTCTTTGTTGGCGCATATTGCTTAGCCACGGTGCACGATGCCTCAGAGGCGCTGCTAATGATGTGTTGATTGGACGGCCAGCCGCTGTACTGGCCCATGTGTGGCTTTTTAACTTAGCTACTAGGCCTGAGCTTTATTGGAAAGAACCTGGAAAGCCTTTTTCAGGTTCGTCTAGACGAAGTGAGTCCTGCGGCTCACAGAGATGGCAGCAACGCGAAAACATGAAGCAGGCAGCTGAGAGATCAAGTCTTTTCACCACCGTCCAGCTCGACAAATGCCACCCGAACTTTCTTCTTCGGCCGCTCAACGCCATTGGAAGTCTCAAAAACCGTCGCCGGCTGGACCGGCATCATCTTTCTCTTCAGACCCCCATTGACCCCGTTATAGATCGGGGCATCCATCTTCTTTGGCACCACAGCATCATCTGCCTTGACAATGTCTTCATCAGGGTGGTTCAGTTCCCTCCCGGAACCTCTCCCGAACAAGAACTGCGGCTCTTGCAGCCTCGCCATTTGATCCGGTCCTCCAACCGGCTGGCCATCACCTCCCGGCAATGGATGGATCTTGGCATTCAGGATCCATTCATAAATGGGCTTGTCGTCTAGAATAGACTTGCACTTTCTTTGCTCTGCTTGTGTCATCTCTTTGCGGCGTCGAACAATAACTTCCTCCACACTGTCTTTGAGAACCAACGTTTCGACTGTGACGGGTTTCTGCTGGCTGATACGTCGTGCTCGACCAATGGCTTGGGCCTCGACTTGCGGGTTAAGAACCGGATTGATGAAGTAAATTCTGGAAGCGGACTTCATGTCCAGACCGAAAGCTGCTTGGGTGATGTCCATGAGCAAGACTCTGAACTTGGAGCTTTGGTTAAATGTTGCAACATAGTCTGCGCGTCGTTGTGGACTCAAACCTCTCGCGTAAATGAGGTGTTGGACTTGAAGCTGTGGTGGGTATTTGGGTCAGTAGAACGCCTTTTAGTTTGACGAGTGTTGGCAGACCTACAATTTCCAGAACGCCTGCGAGATAGTAAGCCACATTGTCATTCTCGTAGAAAATGATGATTTGCTCATGCTCTTGGTACTTGATCACCTGGTCGATCAGGTATGACAGTTTTGCGGAGGCGGTTGAGATGAGCCGAGTCTTCGCAAGCGGTGCAGCAATTTCTGTCCCCTTGACCTCTGCTGTTGGAAGTGAAGGCGCTTGCTGCATCTGGACGTTTCTCCCCAATATTGTAGCGCGCCGTTTGACGGGGCTACTGCTATCTTGGCCAAGTTCCGTATTGCCGGCAAGTACTTTGTTCGGTGTCGAAGTGGCTGGGATCTGAGCTTCGATCAACTTTGCCCTTCCTTCCTGGCCACGCAGTGCCAGACGTCCATTCGCAAACATCATCTGGAGAGCTGTCGGTGCATCCAACAACGGCTGAAGAAACCTTTGTAGCTCTAGTATTATTGCAGAAGCCGTACAGACTGGATCGCCCTCCTCATCATCGAGGGACCAATCCCGACCTGCAGCAAACGGAAAGTCCTGAACATAAATGGGGAGGTCCCGAAACCGATTTGCGCACTCCTTGATGGTGTTTCCGAGTGCCAATCTACCAAAGCTGATAGCCTCACCAAGCAAAGCACGATCCTCGGCACTGACCTGTACTTTGCCTTCCTTCAAAAACTCCTCTGCAGTCTCTATCGACTTGCTGATTTGCGCCGGCGAGAAGAATGAGCCGCCAAAGAAACTTGCCTGTCTCAAGTTGCCAACAAGCTCCAATAGGGCCTTTCGCTGTCGGGGGTGAAAGAAGTAATCCTGATCAGTTCTCTCTGACTGCACGGCGTTGAAGATGATCATCATGGAGAACAGGTTGAGTGTCAGTCTGTCCTGATAAGAGCCCTCCAAAAATACAACCTTCTTGTCAACCACCGGAAGGATATTCCCGAGCTCATATAACGGATGCCGGATTATCAACGAATCAAGCGTAGTCTTGAGGCAGTTGTTCACTGTGGCAATCAAGCCTGGCCAGCGCGCAGTAACATAACGAGCCCATTGAGCAGGTGTATCGCCGGTCTCAGACGACTGGTTCGCCCAAGGTCGCATCTTCAAGTAAAACGTCGCCAATGAACCAATCCGCTCCAGGTCGATCTTCTCGAGAGATTGATCCCGGCTCCCGTTGGCTGTGTCAGAAGAAGCATCAAGACCATACAGTCCCTTCGAAGGCGTGCCCGTAGCAATCCATTTTGCTGTAATTTGCAGCTCGTCGATGATGAGCTGCATGTTTCGCTTGTTGAAGTTTGTCGCGCCACCCAATGTGTGACCTTCATCAACTATACAGCGCTTGAAATGCAACTGTTTTAAAATACTGAGCGCAGAAGCCGCTTTTTCCGTCTTCCGCAAGTTCTCAAACTGCGTGGTGGACAGCAGCAGAATGTCGCTGTCCAGTATCTCTTCCAGAGAGGGCAAAGGCTGGTTCTCGCTAGAAGACCACACAATGACCCGAAGTCCCACGGTGTGTTTGGCTATTTCCTGCCTCCATTGTTGTAATAGATTGAGAGGAACAAGAACAAGCGACACACTGCTGTGGAAGATTTTCCGCATGGAGGTATCGGTCGAACCCCTTTGGCGTGCTGACCGAGGTCCACCCTGGGGAGGGAGTTGGTAGAAACCTGGGTTCCGTCTAACAGCAGCAGAACAGGTTGCAAACTGAAGCCCGCTTGATGAGTCACTCCCAAAGAGGTGTTTCCAGGGAATAGAATGTTTTGTGATGCAAGCTGCAGCCATATCCATCATGCTGCCCACTGTTGGTCGAACCGGCGACGCCTCTGAGTGAAAGATTTCTGGCGTTCGGGTCGGGATATGTTTGGTAGCAAGAATGAGAGACAGACATATCAGTGTTTTCCCAGAGCCCATCTCTTCAGCAAGGATTCCTCCAAGTGGGCGGTCATAGTACCGTGGCCCACGATAGGCGGAGCCAGTCACTGCATCGTAGTACCAAGACTTTCCAAACTGATCGACAACTTTGACCAATCGTGGGTCCAATACTGGTTGTGATCGTGTCTCCCGCTGAAGCATTAGGGCAGCAGATCGTCGTTGATATGGATAGAGGGTAGTCCTCAGGCCGGGAACATCGCTGTCGAGGAGGGAGCACATAGCGTCGTAAACATCGGCATCTTCGACTTGTTCAGGCCTTGGATCTGGGGGTGGAATCCTACTGAAGATCCCGAGAAGGGACTGTTCCTGGTTCGGTGGGTACAGTTCTGCATTTGACGCTGCGGTCTCAAACATGGGAGGATGGGTAGTGGTTGGAACAAAGAAACAAGTAGGCCGTCCATGCCAGGTTGCCGTCGAATAGTCCAACTGACTTAGCAAACTTTGTCGATCTTTCTTCAAGATGGAGCTAGCCCTTGGGATGGTCACGTTGTCCACGTCGTCAGGTAACACGTAAACTCGAACAACACCGCAGCCGTGGTTGTAGGTCAGGTGAATCCAGCCATAGCGAAGCAGACGCCGGCAGTCTATTGTCACTTTCGACAGTCCTATTATTGAAGTGATCAATGTGTCTCGTGACAGCGATTCGAGATAGCTATGATCCTCAGGATTATCGTCGGTTGGAGTTGAGCGGAAGTGAAGCCATTCATCCTGGACCTGGAGTTCCTTCGGACACACCGGACGCAGTCTTTCTTGAAGGACAATGCATCCCGCTGGAATAAACTTATCCAGAAACGCGGCACTCATAGTTTCCAGAGAGTAGATTGGAGAAGAGGTTGCTCGTCTTCACTCACTCAACAACATGCCAGAAATGTCGATATTGAAGTCGCGGTTGGTTGGTTGCCTGAAGGTTTGGACTGCAGGGCTGGGATTGGTCCGTTTGATGAGGCTGAAGCTCAGAACCACTGGTGGATCCTGTGGCTGGCTGACAGCTTGGCATTGCGGGGTGTGGGGCTCAGGAACCCGGTGCCAAGCCAGGGTCGCGTTCTGCGGAACGACCTGTAGCCGCTGACAGGCAACCTCCCATCTCCCATTCTTCGTCAGACAGGTTGTTCGAGATGTGCCTCTCTCGTGCGCGTCCTCTGGAACAGACCATACACAATACCCACATCATGGTATGCGATTGTCTTTTCTAGCTAACTTCATATCGTCAATGCTTCCAAGCCACCATCAAACCTCACGTGTTCAGTTCACAGCTGGAAAGTTCAGGTGAACCACTGCCTACCATCCTGCGGTATTCCTTCCCAGAGCTACTACGCCTGGCCTGATGTTTAACACACTTCACTCATGGAATTTCTTGAGCTGAGGAGGCGTCATCAGATCGGATCTTTTTAACTCCAGTGAACCCACAGCAATGTCCCAACTTCACGCGTCTGTCCTCCCGGAGCATCCTTCACCTTTCTTTTTTGGCACCAACCACATAATTTCCTTGATGAGTTATGGTGGCGCCAAAAGTTATCTTCGAGATGGTCATGGTAACGTTCTCCAACAGAGCTCTGAGCGGTTAAAGCGTGTCTTCATTGCTAACTGTCTGTCGCTCGACGATTAGACTACAAATTCCTGTATATAAAGCCGAGTGGCTTTCATAGGGGGGGGACACATAAGATCGCATAACTTTGTTGTGTAAGCTGCACACCGTCTTGGGATTCATCTGCATGATGAAAAGTGCCACTAAGCCACACGTATGGAAGGACCCGGTTGCGGGGAATCTGGTGGGAGCAATCTAGCTGGACGGCGTGTCATCCGCATCGTTTTCCACGGGCACAGTGTGCTGGGCGTTCGGTGGCTTCCTTCCGCAGACATGCAAAACAAGCACCCCCCCCCCTGCATCCCGAAACAACACCTACGCAAGCAAAACTCACTCCCATCTTTTCAATCGGGGAGAAGATGCGGTTTTGCTCTCCGTTTATCTCAGCGCCCCGGCTACCTTGTCACCTACAACATCACCTCCAGTGAGGACTCTACAAGTGGTGTACACAATGGCATCTGATTGTTGTGGTCGGCAGTGGTACCGATGCCTTGCTGGGAATCGCTTGTCTGTCTTGACGCATTCCCCGGCGGCAACATCATCACATCAACACCACATCAATACCACATCAACACCATATCAACACCACTCTGGCCAAGAATGACTTGTGCCACTGCTCTACCGACACAGATAATCCTGTGGTTCAGGAACTGAAATCTGAAGACATGGGTGGATTGTTGGCGCTTGTTCATCCGGTTCTATGCCAAGATCAACCCGAGGGCCCGGACCGACGACAGAAGGTCTGTGTGGCTATCCCGATTTGGACAGGAGTACTTGCTTGGTTCACTGATCGACGTCCCTCACAGCCGTTTCTCACACAGGTGAGGGTCAGTGCCCTCAAACGAGATTTATGCATAGTGCACTCCCCGCTGGAAACAGAATGCAAATGCTTCATCAGATACGTCCTGGGCGCCTGAAACTGAACATTTTTGCGGCAGTCAGACACAAGGGAGTCTACAGGGGTGTGTCCTTCAAAGGTCAGGTCAGCTCGACAGTTTTCTCTCCGCGCTCTGGCCCCCAATCCTATCTACGACGTCAAGGGTACCCCAGATCCTTTGGGTATGGTTCTGAGGACCAAGTTGGCTCCAGTCGTCGAACACTCTCTTGCCGCCAGCCAGGCGTCTAGCCAGTACTACGAGCGGGGCGATACATCTGATCTCAACCCGATCACCCCTATGTCCCGTGTCCCAGAATACACACCCATCGGGAGAGCAGGCGGCACCTCGCTAATCTGCCACGAGTTCACCACACCCACAAGGGCTGTCTTGGAGCTCGAGCCTGGTTTCCAGTTCATTGAGCCCTTGTACAGTCCCATATCCCAGCTTTTGATCCTCGGCTCTGTCACCAACTGTTGAATGGCGGATCAACCAAGGACGTCTCCCCCAGTCGTGGACATCGGTCCCTGCTTACCTCGTGTCTCAACGTGGTAGGCTCTGCTTGCCAGCCATGCGGGAGATATCTCGTGCCAACATCGTGTTGGCCTGTCAAGTTCTGGCATGTCCGCTGTATCGATTCCAAGTTTAACGCATTGACTGTTCTCTATCAAAGTGGCTGCGATTTCTCGTCATGGTGTGGGAAGACCACAGCCACTAGACGCAGCAAGTGGGCAAGATAACTCTGGGGGGAACCTCAAGTCACGGCGATGTGCAGTGATGCCAAGGGCGCAATACTCTCGCCCAAATTCCTTACATGCAGCCACCCGTGAAGAGATCGTTGTGGAAGGGGTGCTGGCACACAATGCATCACTATCAACCACAGTGCTAGGCGGAGGGCTGGCTGTTGTGCCGAGACAGTTGACGGCTGGTCAGAAGAGCTACACCAACTCAGGTCACTCCCATCTTGCCCTTGACTTCGTTTCAAGATACATCTTTCCTCACGCGAAAATCCCGCTTGTTTCCTCGAAAGATCGACAGAATTGCGCCATTACATGTACCGAAAGAGAGGGACGAAAACGGATACCGCTCTCTGCTTGCCTCAAATCAGTTGGCTCCGATACAAGGAACGTTTCTGTTAGTCATTAAATCAGCCACTCACTCAACATGTTTGTGGGAGGAGGTGAGCAGGTTGCTTTGCTCTTTAACGAGTTATCACGCTTGCTTGGTGGAACCTAATCATGCTTAATATTCCAGGTCAGCTCGGCAGAGTTAAGTGGCCTCTATGGCAGCTGGTCTCGTTATGATGAGGGGAACAAGAGCTCAAGAATGAGTCCGCTGTGAGGGGAACGTGGGAACTGGGCAGCAGGCTATATCGGAGCGCTGCTATACTCCCTTCTGGTCGCCTCTTCAGGCCTCGATAGAGTCGATATCGCTGCTGCCGCCGCCCTCCAAGAACAAGATAGTGTTGCCAACGCATCATGGTATCACCAGTCATGGGTCCCCCCTCTCTTCTCTACTCTTTCACCCCCCTCCTCCCCCCTCACAGGTGCCATCTCGGTCGCCGTCGAGCGGAGTAGCTTTGCCCCCTCACCCACCCCCCTTGCAAGCCGCTTATCGTCTCACGGCAGCCGCTGGACCACGCCACCCTTCGTTCCGGTTTCTTGTTTGTCAAGTCATATAGTTTCTCTGCATGAGCTGGATGTCACATACCGCCATCCCAACGATGTTGCTAGGTGGGGAGCGTCCAGGTTCTCGGTGGAATCCGACTGGGCTACGACGTGAGCTGCTGACCATACCTTGAATAGGCAGAATCTTTCGCGATATTAGAAGTCAGCAAGCCAAGTTGGTACTGATGATGACACCAGCCCCAGCCAGCCTGACGAGCTAGGAGTTGGTGAAGGGCAGGACAAGCTTCAATGGCAGTCCTTCGTCTCGCCTTTCCTAGTCGTCTATATGTTATGCCCAATTTAGACTAAACTATCCATCATATATACCTTCTCCCCTCCTTATCTGAAGACAGCGAGCACAAACAGGAAGGACAAGCCCTCCTCATCTCCACACCACCATCACACCCCCATCTAACCCCCTTCGCGCACACGCCTGCAGCCTTTGGGTCTAGACAAGCATAAGATATGCAATAAGAGGCCTCGTTCGGCAGGACCCAAGCGTGTTTCTCCTTGCTGTTGAAGAAAAACAACCTGATGATCAGTGTTAGCGTAAGGAGAGACATGCATGCATGGCCGCCCATCCATCCGCGCACTGGCTAGAGAGGGCTGGGAAGGTGGCCGTGGTGATGCTGGTTGGTCTCGCTCTGATTTCCCTCCCTCCGCTTCCGAGGATCTTACCGAGAAAGCTAGTCACCATCCAGTACTTTCCTTTCGACCCATCCTCGGCGACGGTCCCAGACCGGAGATGCCCCCATGATTGTCTTGATCTCTCTTGGACCTTCCCCAGGAGGCGGCGATAGCCTTGCGCCGAAGTTGTCTCATTTATTCTCGCGGTTTATCTGGGATCAGAAGATAGTCTCACTTCACCAGCCATGCCACACCACCATCACCGGCTGCGCTAACCGCACGGGGATCCGAGACGTGGTAGGCCACGTTTTTGTGTGCAAAATCTTGGATGGATGGATTGGTTGGGAATGGATGACGGTCATATTGTTACGACAATAACATCAGCAGCGCTCCTTTCTCTCCCTACTTCTTGTCCTCAGTGCCGTTATGCCTTCCACCATCTTTGTCACACCTGATATCTGATATGATGATGATGAACAGCCAAGGGAACGGTAGGAGAGAGAGGGGGGGTATAATTGCTAGATAATGCACACTTGACACAACACAACACACAAATCAGCTACATGGTAGATACAGACACCAAGCCCTGCCTTCCTCTTTCTCGAAAATGGGTGGCCACAAATTTGGTATGGGTCTCGTCAACCAACCACAGCTGTTCTCCCATTAACATATGCCATCAGGCCACGGAGGAAGTTGCAGACCCCCACCGAGAGACCAAAAGCCTTCCCTCCGTTCCCCACTTTGAGGTCTCCCTCCGAAGCAGACCGGTATCCGCCCCCCCTCCCCCCTTCTCTCTCCATTGCCCCTGACCTCTTTCCTCCATCCAACATTCGGCGCAGCTCTAGCGCTGGATTCTCCCTCACCACCTCCTCCCGTCCTATCCGTCCCGGTTGGTTGTCTTCCTGCATAGGCGTTGTATTCTGGTGGTGGTGGTGGTGGTATCCTCGGATTCGTTTGGTGTAGTCTTCTCCCCGCCTGATTGGCCGCAGAAAAAAAAAATTGAATTACAAAGATTGGTAATGACTGAAAGGGGTATTTTGGTTTCCGCTCCCGAAAAGAAAGAATGCTAGTAAAAAGAAAAAGACGAGGCCGCTGATGATGATGATAATGATGATGACTCGAGAAAAAAAAAAAAAAAAAAAAAAAAAAGAGGAAAAAGAAAAAACGCCTTTCGCCTCCCCCTCCCACCCGAACAAAAATACAAGAAAAAGCTGGTCATTCATTCATCAGGGTCTGGCATCGTTGTCGGGGTGTGGTGGTGTACAAAGGTGAGGGTTTTCCGGCAAGTCCAGGAAAAAAGGACATTGGTCGACGGGACTGATGGTTTTTCAACCGTAGCAGAGAGGGCACTGTCCGGGCTGCATGATGTAGCGCTCGTGAGGGCCTCTGGGACACGAGCGTTGGCGGCTCCCGTCGACCGAGGTACGGAAGAAGTGTACCCCCGGGTCCATGCAGCCGGTGTAGATGTAGTAGTTTTTGGTGAAGTCGCACATTTTTTGTGCTCGAGTGAAGTTGTGACCTTGACGACGGTTAGTTTGAGTGGCACGACAGAAGAACCAAACGGGGAGATATATTACCTGGTAGGTGATAGCCAAGTGTTGGCCGATATGTGTTGCTGTGGAGGTCAGGCTGATGTTGTTGAAGGGGATAGTTGATGAGGATGGAAGAAGACGAGGTGGTGACCCGAGTTTATATAAACAAAAAAGGAAAAAAAAAAAAAAAAAAAAAAAGGACCAAGTTGTGGATGGGGGTATACTTGAAATGCAACCGAGACCCAGTATAGATGGACCCCACTCGGGAGAGACGAAAGGGTCAAGACAAGAACAAGGTCAAAAAAAGGCTGAGGCGCGAATCAAGCGGGAGTGGTATGGAGAAAGAAAAAAGCGTTCAACACGCCCCCCAAGATAATGTCTCCACGGGGCCCCTGTCTTGACCGTTGCGGGCGGGAACTGCAAACAAATAACCCGAATAGATATCAGAAACGTCAGTTGGTCCGAGCTGAGTGGCTTTCACAAGAAACAGCTTTGATGAGAGGTGTGGGTGTTCGCCTGGTGTGTGTGGTATGCTTGTGAATTCGCAAGCGCTTGATGAGGAGCCCCGCTAGAAATTATATCCTGGGGTATTGTGTGTAGGTGAAGTGATGGGAAACAACGCGGAAGGATGTGTTTCCATGTTAAGAGCTGATGGAAACAAGGAAGTATAGCTCTGGCTTGGCCCAATGCCTGTCTGTATGCATCTCCATGATACACAGGCAAGAAGAAGCCCTGCTCCGTGCGGGCTCACTCATCCTGTCAACCAACAAGAAGACCGAGAAGAAAGAAGAAAAGGTAGTGGACATGATGGGTCAAAGAGGAACATCCTCCCGGCCTAGGACACTCGGAGCGGCCCTGCCCTGGTCCTGGGTACAAGGTAGTTTGGCCGTCACATGTGGGGCGGGTAGAAAAGAAAACGGTCTGCGCGGCGATGGTGGGTACGGATGCTGAATGGTCCCTATCCATGCAGGTCATCGCACCGATGCGTGGTTTCGTCGAGGTTTTCGAACAGGGGATCGGGAATGGAGGTTCTTTGATGAAAATGGTAAACAAAAGAGGACGGTGCAAGTGCAACTCCGGCTACTGCACAACGGGCAGCGGGCTACCCAACAAACGGGCACCGCGTTGAGTGGAAGTCCCGAAAGGAAAAATCAGCACAACCGTCCGGCTCCTGAGACTGTGCACCTTGATGGACGTCATCCTTCATCTCGTGCCTGGAAGCCCAGCCAGGGCCCGGGGCTCAGGGCCTTCTCCGTCTCGAAGCGACGCGTGCATGCTGCGAGGTAAATCGACCGCTGCTCGCAGAAGCATTCCTGAGTGTGTGCCCTTGCATTCGCGAGCAAGACGACCCCTCGCCTGCGTCTGAGGGGCAGAGCTTGGAGCGCCGGAGCAAGGGGATGTTTTGGTGGGGTGGTGGGGTGACGAGCAGAGCTCAGGGGGTGGACGGACGGGAAGGTGGGATGTGGAGAAGGTGCACGGAAGGTGATGAGAAGCAGGACGACAGCTCTCAGCCGGAGTATGCCCGATCCCATCTTCTTCTTGGGCAGAAGCAGACGTGACTGATGAGAAGGGATTGGAGAGAACAAAGAGCCAGCAGGAGGCTTGTGCGCAGAAGTCATCAAGACCTGGGCGCGAGGGTGTGTGGTGTGCTGCTACGAAAAGCTGGCCCTGGTCCACGCACTGACGATGCCGAGCAAATCCGCGACATCTCCAGAAGCTTTGGACCACTGATGCGCCGCTCCAAGGACGATCCGGTACTTGGTGATATGCGGGCGACCGTATTGGGGCGGTAATCGAGCTCTGGAGGACAGGAGGCAAAGAGGCCATGATAATTCGGAGCTGCTATAGTGTAGCATCAAGCGAGCAGATGACACTTTTTTGTCGTGGGGATGTTCGACTGCGAGATTGGCACCACACCAGGTCCAATATCAGACAAACAGTCCGCATGAATATCCACCATCTTGCCCGAGTTTGCGTTTCTGCGGACCCGAATGCAAGAGCTTGATGTTTAGCTTTCCAGGGATGTCTATGTGCGTTGTACATACACATGGCGGTGTTCGCTGGGTTGGATATTGGGTCACAGGTCGCGAAGAAGGCAGCGATGAGGCACATCGCATTGAGCCGTTAAAAGTACCAGCTCCACATGACTGTCCATCGTTTTTCTTTTGAACGCCATTGGACACACAAAAACTCCATTGAAGGCGGACTTATGGGAGTTAGTTTCGGGACACAAGACAGTGGGACCGCCATTTGCCAGACAGTTTCGAGAAACCGATGGCGAGGTCAAAGCGATGGTGTCAAGAGCGCGCTTCGCGTACCGTAACATCGCCCAGTACACTCATGCACGCAGGCTTCAGGGCGCAAGGTCCATCCAGATCTGGGCTGTCGACAATAAGGATGCTTGAGCTTGACAGCTTGGCTTTCCCTTCCGGGAGATTCGAAACCGCTTTTGGTTTTTTGAGATGAACACCCACAGACGCTTGTGGTAGTATCCAAAGATGCAACGTCGCCCAGCTTGCGAATCAAGTCGACAATATTAAACAGCCCGAGGGAGAACCTTGAACAGAGCTGCTGATTCCGCTTGTGTGTCCGGATTACTTGTTGAAAACTATACAGACTGCTAAGACTGCAGTTGTGGTCCATGATAAGCTTGCATCTAGACCAGTACGGAAGATCTCAGTGAACTGCCGGTGCTCGAGATGCGCTCTGCTCTGAAGCGATGTCTCAGGCTGGCCGTGGGAGGCTGATCCGGGCTGCCCAAAACGGAGATGCGATCTGCCGGCTGAAGATACTTCCCACGGAGCACGTCGTCAAGCTCGCCGAAAGCGCGCTGCGGGGAAAGCTTCCATGCTCTAGCAAGCACGCAAGGTCGGTTGATCTGCGCAGGGGCCACGAGGGAAGCCTCAGTGAGAAGAACCTGTTGATGAAGACGGCACGTTGGTGAATCTGCCTGCTGGTTGTCAACCGATAAGCGCTCTGTTGGCGATTCTTCCGGTTTAACAAAGGTTTTGCCTGTCAATAGCAGGGCCGGTAAGGTGAAAGGGCGCTAATATATGGCCGAGGAGGTTGTCCTGAGGCTATTTCTAGCATATTAGGTCCTTGCCTAGCACTTCTCTCATCAGTTGTCCCATATTTCAGTTGTAGCTGGGACGAACCCCCACGACACGGCACGATGCGAGGATATCTATCATTGTGGACAGGTAGAGACGTGTATCTCGGTGGTTGTCTCTGATACCTACCCAGCCTCAAGATGTGACTGATCAACAGTGAGCGGAGCGTGTCTCGTTTGGGTAGTCGTGGGAAATGGTCAATATGGTCAACAAATTGCTTGCTATCAACCCCGCTTGCCTCGTGCTGCATGGATGGGAATGGGGCATTCCGTCATGCGTTTGCGGGTCCGATTTGGCGAGTATCTTTTTTCGTCACAACGGCGACCGAATGTAACATCAGCGAGCTTCGTCGCTTGGCTAAGCGGTGTCGTCTTCCGCCAAGTCGACAAAGGCCGGACGGACAATGTCTTGAGAGAGTCGAGGCGGAAGGTCTCGACGCTTCACGGTCCAGTTCCCCGGTCTGCCACCCATTCTTCCCAGGGCCCAGGGGAGGGCGCATAAACATCTCGATGGCGGATGCAGCCACAACGTTCCGCGACGATCACAAACGTCGAGCACCTCGTGCGGAATCAGGAAGGTGCGTGGGAGCGTGGGAGCGTGGGAGCGTCGTCGTTATGCGCAACTGGACTCGGATGAGGCTGTTTTGGATTGCGAGGGGGGGTGCCCTGTCTCTTGGTCACTGATCAGCCGGAATGGCAGCCGTTGTGCTGTCCATGATTCGTCGTCGTAGGCAATGGCGGTTGAGACGACGTTGCAGTGGGCCCGAGGGAAGTGCACAGAGCTTCCAATGATGGCCAGCATACGGAATCACACACACGGTGGCACGGCGGACGCGGGCGGCAGGGATACCAAAAAAAGGATGGGATCGAGAAGGCGCTGGGACGCTCAGATGATGGCATGGCGAGGAAGACCTGCAATGCAGCCCGAACACGTTTTCTGCGAGCACTGAGGTGACGACTTGGTTCCTGTTCCTGAAAAAGCCCCTGTTCCTGGACCCCACAACTTGAGCCCCACCATCTGCAGGGAATTCCGCATTCGTCAAAGAGCGAAACACCAGTCATTGCCCCCCATCCTGTTGCCCGCATCACAGGGCAAGGAACGGCCCGAGCTCATCATCTTCATGTCCGCCAGCAGAAGGCAACGACACCTTCATCAACTCATCTCCATACATCTTCCCAAACATCTGTGGCCGCCGCCAAAACACATATTGTTTGTTGTTTGGAGAAGAGCCTGCATCTCTGGCGCTTGGCACTTGACGAAGCCAGCATCAAAACGCTATCCATACCTTACCTACGCTCAGGCATTCTTTGTTCAGTCTTGTCTTCCCCAAGCCCAAGCTACCGTAACGGAACAGATGCATCAATACGATAGACGGTGGGGCGACAGCGCCATAATTCTTGGTTACAACATCCCATCAGGCCGAAATGTTGTTCAAGAAACTTGAGATGAGGTGGTACTTCGTATCAGGTCACCAGACGGGAGATCTCCGGCATTGGGACGGCTCCCCTTTTGCTTCAAAATCTTCCGACCTGGTATCGGAGTAATAACCGTGTCATAATATGCTGATACTATGCGATAATCTCAAGCCTTCACCACCAAAGTCGTCTGATATGCGGTGATGAACCCGTCCAATTATCACCTGCGTCGGGATGCATGTAGCGCTCTGACGGGACGCGGACATTGGGACAGGATGCAACAGCAAATCGCTGCCGAGTGGGCCGTCCAAATCCACCTCGACCGCCGAGCTCGCCGAGTCTAACGCAGTGGCATCTTCGAGACATGCCGGGGTTTCCGGAGCAAGCCGGAGCTGGTCGATCGGCGACCTCGCAACCCGAAACCCATGCCGGACCGGTGATTGAGCAGCCCCCCCCCCCCTCGATGGCAATCCTCGAGCCCAAGGGAAAGTCACAACTGCAAGTCAGTTCTTCTCGTGCATGAAGATGTTCATATGCAGTGCATGTTTCTCTTCTCACAGATGCGCGCAAACCAGGTTCCCTCGATATATTTCTTGGCAATGCTTCCCGCACCCAGCAAGATGCCGGTCGTCCTGTTGTGACAGCGCGCCGCATCCGCTTAGATTTCTCCTCCAAGCCTAGCTTGCTACCAATATAATATCAAACCTCAGGATCCATTGCCACGCCGCTTTGTCAGAACGCCAGTCTCCCTTTTTCCTGCAGCAGACAGGAGTTGAAAGCCCAACATGGCATCGCTCGTCGTGTCCCTTCGCAGTTTCGGCAGCGGACCCCTGCTCGCACATTAAACCTCTTTTGGAGCCAGGAAATGTACGAGATCGCCGACTTGGAGACAAAAATCTCCATCGTTTTTTACGTGGGGTACAATACGACGTTGTCTCCTCTTGGTGGGGGTTCCTGTACTATGTAGGTAGTCTTTGGGCAATTGCATTGACGAGATTCCTTTCCTGATGCACCATTCTCCATCATATCATCCCCACACTCTTCTTGTCATTGCTCCCCCTCCGCTCGAACGAAGGCCCGGTCACCAGTCGACAAGAATTGTGTTTCATGCAGCACAACAAGACGCATTGGCCAAGGTTACTTCGTCCCCCGCCCCAAGAGCGTTTCACCGCCGGCTTGTGATGAGCTCAAGAGAAGGAAGAAAATGGATGGAAGCAAGCCTTCCGGAGATTGATGAGAAAAAAATGCCACGTGCCCAAGGTGTGATTCGTTCCACATTGCCAACCCCATCACCCTAGGAATGCAGCTCGCCGTTTTCTGCTCTCTGTCTCCTCTCTCCGTCGTTTTCCTGTTTCTCTGAAACGGTGGGTTTCACGTGGAGAAATGCCGCGTGGGCTTGGTCCTCCACTTACTCCAAAGAACGTCACTCCCGCGGCTTGGTCGTATTCGGTTTGTTTGCTTCGTGGACGTCGACTTTTTTTTTTTTTTGTTGCGTACACACCTTTGCTCCACTTTGTACGAAATGTAGGTACCTGATCTGGTGATCCTCGGCGGAGGTGGATGGAAAAAGGAATTTTGGCATCACGGAGCTTTCCGTGGGGATTTCTATTTGGCAAGTATAGACGGTCACCCGTGGCAGTCAAGCCGGCGGTTTTTGAGGGGCTAGCGTTGCGAATGTTAACCGAGGTGCCGAAAGGCGGTGATGATTGAGATTCATACGAGTTCTTTTCGTCTGCGTTGCTCATGATATATTCTGAGATGACAAACGGTATCTGTGAGCAGATGTCAGACAGGTAACCAGGGTAGTAGTAGGCTACCAGAACCCCACAAGGCAGACGCGCTGAAAGGGTAATCTACATATGAATACACGTTTCTGAACGTGCATGCATCAGCCGAGGACCCCGTTCTCGGGGGCTGAGAGTCGGTATAGGTAAAGATTGATCATGGGTGAAGGGGTTGGATGAGAAAGTATGTCTTACTACTGGTAGCATGCACACCTGAGATTAGCTATGAGACAAATTGGAGATGATATCCCTCCTTGTCCCCATACATCTGGAGGTTTTTTGCTTCTAATAATATCACTACAGGTACCTATTCAGATGTCACTCCCACCTGATCACGGACGGTTCTTTCTGTTGTTTTGTGAAGTTTGATGTGTAAAAGTCACCTGGGAGGTATTCAAAAGCTCTAGAAAAGTTCAACACTGAAAGTACCTATTTGGAGAGGCTGCAATGCTACTTACTAGTCCATAGCAGAACACGTGGTGGATGTATTCAAGCTTGCCTCCACGATCCGCTCCAAACTGTCCGTCATGTCAGTTAGCCTGTCATCTCGCTTCTCAAATACTCTCTTGGCCACATTGAACCTGTAGCCGACGTCGTTCCATTCAAGATTCCACTCAGTCTCTGGTGTAGTCTCCAAGTACTCGATGAATCTCGCAATGTCGGGCTTGTCCGCCGGTTTATATGTAACCACGCCTTTGAGAGACCTGGTGCTTGATAGGCGCACCGTAGGCTAAGACGGTCTTGAGAATCTTCAGGGAGCAATCCGACCGATGGCGACGTTCAATCACCTGGCTGGGACGCAAGAAAAAGAATGATATCCTTCAACAACCGGGGCTTGGGCCTCGCCACTCATTTGCTTCCAGGCTTGGTCGGGTGAGATGCCAGAGATTCTATCATCAGAGTCGTCGACGAACTCGCTCCATCCCAGTCCGTTTTCGATGCAGATTCTCATTATATCCTTTGCCCTGGCATATGTAGTAGCAAGCAAGAACAAATCCGTATTTTGGACTAGCAAGGTGGAGATCTGCGCCAGTTCCCAACAGAAAAAGCGAACTGATCCGCGCAACGGGATAAAGCCACTGCATGAAGACATGTTCCTGGCTTCCCCCCTCACAAGGTTGATATTTGCGCCGTGCCGAAGGGGAGTTTGTATAAGTGCTGTGCCTGTATCGCCGTTGTTACTCGCAGCTACACACTGGAGGGGAGTAGCCAGCTGAACCTCGAAATATTGAAACTCAAAGCCCTCGCTAGGATCAACCCCTGCTTCGAGTAGCTTAGGTTGCTAGAGCGGTGGAGGCATCACTGTGAGTTTGAATTAGACATAGAAATTGAAGAGGGCTTCCCAAGTATGACTGTCGCCTTGTATCAGCTTCCAGCGACAACAGCCATTCTACCATGTCCATTGTTTTGTGAAACTCGTCTCGGCGTGATAGCAGAGCCATATGGAGTGGCGAAAAGCTGAGCGACAAGCGTTTGTCAAGGATCAAGTTGATATCAACTTGTCCGCTGCGAAGCAATATTTCCAACCCCTCCGGTATCACAAACCTGGAGTGGTTGGCGCGAGTTTGGAATGACGCACGTTGCCAATTCGAATATGCGCCCGCGAAATCCCCGCTGAGAAATTCAAAGAGGTATCAAGCGTGTCTCACCCCGCGTGTTCGCCGTTTGCATCTCTTGAATGGGTCACCCAAAATATCTGCGCATGGACAGTAAAGGAATACCTCTTCAGTGTTGTTGGCTGAAACGATATGAGGTTGTCGTGATAGAGCAGGCAGGCAAGACATAATTTTGCCATGACACGACTCCCCTCTCCAGCACTGAGTGCAAATCTGCTGGCCTTTCCAAGTTTTATCTCTTTGGATACCAGATACTCCTTGACCGTGAAATGCGCCAGCCGTATGTAAGCTCTGCTATCAATCTCCGACGAGGAAGACATCGGTGAGAGTGACACAAGGCTTGAACAAGAAGTGAGTAGACGGTTCCAAATAAATCCCAGTGTTTTAGATGCGAAGGCCTCCATTGGGGTCGATGCAAAGAATGTCCGAGAGCTCGCCGACTGTGAGGTCTCGCTTCGCAAAAGAGAGGCTAGCAGTACCAGTCGAACATTTCTGAGACTTCTTGTTTCCAGTCGTGCCAGTATTCGTTCATACGTGGGGGGAAGATCTTGTGGGAGTGATGACAACACTTCGTCAATCTCCTCGGAACTGGTGCAAATTTCCAAGGCGTCAAGTTGGCATTGTGCCCAGCGGAACCTGTTCAACTATGAGTTAAAGACCGCGCTCAGGATGTCGTATGTCTTGCAACAATACTGACATGCCCGCAGCCTTCGAAGTCAGAATCTCGCGAACTCTTCTTTTGACAATGTCATCCCATTCTTTCATGTCATCTGAGGATTCCATCCTATGGTCAATATACAGACCGATGTCTGCATCGACGTCGACACCTAATAGTCTTGTCCTGGTGGGAACGTCTTGTAGTACAAGTTCAATATCCCTTTCTGGATGGCTGAGTGCGAGAAGATGCACGCCAGAGACTTCTGAAATAGTCTTGATATGCTTCCAAAGGGTCTGCCTCCCCACACATTCATCTAGGGCATCTACTACCACAGATATTTTGGGGAAATGACCGAGGCCCGTAACAACGACTTCGAGCAAGTCGTTTAGAGATGGATCTTTGGCACTGGAAGCAATGGTTTTATCATGGAGGGCTTGGAGCGATCTGAGGCATGCGGGACTTCAAGCCGCCATCTACGCCAATAGCGACCGAAGCATGGCGTGTACGTGTTGCTGCGTCTCGATCTGGAAGTCGAAATAGTAGAAAATGACCGGCGTTGAGGACCCATCTTCTTGGCGAAGGAGGTTTGCGACGATGGCTGAACTGATGATGGTTTTGCCTGCACCCGGGATGCCAGTGAGCCAAAGAAACTCTGCACGCTGCTGCCAATCCTTGAAAACGGGACACTCGAGGAACCACGTCCCAGTTCCCGGCTCCCACTTCGCGAGCGCATTGCGGAGATTGCGCCAGACATCGGGCGCTCTAAGCCATTGAAGTGACTGTCGGCGGAATTCAGTTTGGACACGCTGCTCCAACATGGCAGATTGCGAAGCAACAACACTGTCAATGCCCAGTAATACCGCCCTGTCAGTGTGTGCAACATTGCAAGAATGTCAGTTTGTAAGAGCAAAGCGCGATAACGTACATTATAAGCGAGTGCACCATATAAGCGAGTGCACCACTTTCCACCACCCTACGAATACTATCCTCAATTACACCACATCAGCACAAGGAATTAACTATAATTACATCAGAAACAGCTGAATCTGAGGCATCTGCAGCTTCCTGGCAAGTGCGCGCATTATGGCCAGGCTTGCCGCACACACTACAGCACTGAACCTTCGTACGAGCCCCCTGCATTACTACTATCCGGCTGCGTTTCTTGCACTCCCTCCTTATCCACGGCCTTCTGATCCAATAGATCCTGTGCCTCTTGTATAGTAAGTGACCCTCCAAGCCTTACACGTGTTTTTTTAGCTCTCCGGCGCTTGCTTAGTGCCTCATTGGCCTTACGGAGCGAAGAGACCTCTGCACGAAGGAGAGCCACCTGGTACATTATAGCCGTTATACCCTTAGTAAGCTGGTCTACCGCAGCTAGCATTGAAGTTAGGGAGCTATTTTGATAGTTAGTAATGCGAGTCTTGATGAGCGTTGATTGTGAATTGGCTTCTCGAGGGTTGTGTAGTGTCTGGGAGACCCAAGGTTGTACAGTGCCGGGCCGTAAGTTTGGAGGTGTTAGCGTACGAAGCTTCACATCTAGCTTAGAAAGCACCCTCTCTGGATCGTACGGTATAAGGCCAGCGCCCGCAAAGCCACCCTATATATTCTTCTCTGTTATAGAGACGAAGAAGGCCTCGCGGAAGGCACAGAGGAACTCGAGCTTGCTTATATGGTTAATATGCATACGTATTAAGTCTTCGATCTGGCGACCGTACGCCTGTTTTAGCGGCCCAAAGCAGCCAACATCGAGTGGCTGGAGGAGGTGGGAGGAGTGTGGAGGCATGTAGAGCGTAATAATGTTGTTCTGCTGGCAGTAGCGCTCGAATTCGGTCGAGTGGTGGCTTTCGTGGCCATCGAGGATCAATAACCGGTATTTGCCTTTTGTACGGGACGCTGTATGATAGTCGAAGTGCTTGATCCAATCTAGGCCTACCGGATTGGTAGTCCATCCATTATCGGTGGTTGCGATGCGCCAGGTGGACGGTAAATTGCATTCGGTATACCAGTTAGTAAGGTGGTACTGTGCGGCTAAGATAATGAAGGGAGGGATAGCCCAGCCGAGGGCATTAACTCCCTGGATTACCGTTGCCCATTCGCGGTTGCCAGGCTGGGCCAGTTTTGCCTTGCTAAGGCCGTCCGAGGTCGTAACTACCATACCCGCGAAAATAATACCCATTATAAAACCCAGTCTCGTCGAAGTTGTAGATATCGTCATCTATAATACCGTACTTGGCCTTAGTGTTCCGTATAAGCGCAAACCACTCGGCAATAACCTTTAGATCCTCGCACTTAGCCCTCTGGTAGTCGTATCTACGCGTAAAACGCGTACGGAGCTGTGGCTGGCGTTTGACGAAGTTGTGTGCCCAGAGCTTGCCAACAGGGGGCGCGTTGCGTACGCGTAGCAGTTGGTTGGCCATATCTTCCACACCACGTAATCTTGGTGGAAAAGCTCGCGCACATAGCTCAATGATGTATTGAACAATAGCATCCTCTTCGGATTGAGTAAGCTTCTTCGATTTGGGCGTGGTATCGCGTCGTGCAGGCCGGCCAGCGCGTCGTCGTAAGAGAGTCGTATGGTGGACGTTGTAGATCTTTCCTGCGGCTCGGAGGCTGAGATTTTTATCTTTTCAAGAGCTTCGAGGGCTAAGATCACCCTGGCTTCCTTTAAAGTAGAAGGCATATTGGGTTGTGTAGAAAAAGTCGATGTTGGGTGGAAGGATAGTGCGTCGCTTAAAAAGTGGTGCACTCGCTTATATGGTGCACTCGCTTATAATGTACGTTATAGATGAAAGAAAAACCGACATGGACTGTGACTGTATGGCCAATCCAAGCTGGGTCTTTATTCGCTCCATGTTGTCCAGATGCTTTTCCACATATTTTTGCCGCAGAGGCCACAAGATTCAGTGTTTCGTATCCAGAAGGTCCAGGATAGCCGAGACTTCCTTGAAGCAGGTTGCCACAGGGTTGTCACTTCTCTCCATGATGAGGAGAGTAATGGCGCGCGCATCTTTGTATACGGTGTAAACTCGTAAATCCGTGATGTAGCCTTGAGAGAGAAATCAATTAATCCGACAATCGCGGCTGCAGCTTCCATATTGCCAGAAACTCAAACTTGGATGAAGACGTGTGTTGTTGTTGTTGGGTAGTCCTCGACTTGAACTCTGGAAGGAAGGACCGATATCGCCCCCAATTCGAGGTGGCAGTGTGTTTGGTTGCCTTCCAGGCCTCCACAGGCCAGTCATGCACCTGTCCCACATTACACAATATAGGAGGTTTTAGGTAGGTATGATAAGGTGGGTAGTTTTCTGATTGTTTCCTTGATTACACACATCTTTTGGAGCACATGTGATAGACAGAGTGAAGAATGGTGATATTTAATGACCATGTAAGAAACGACCACCTCGGTCTATCGTTTGGTTCCGAAACGCAACAAGCCAAACACTGCCAGAAAAAGTATGTACATAGAAAAACCTCTCGAACCTTTGAACTCCTTGCCAATCATTTCTCGTGAAACCAGTGGTCGTCAATGCCGCCCAGGCTTATTGCTGTCCAGTCGCCGTCACCTCCACTTTGGGCTTGTCATCTTGCACTTTCAAATTCTTCATGTCTGACGATATCCCTGTGAATGGACACACACCAGCTGTCGGACCATCTTTGCCCTTTTGTCCGCTGGCGGGGCAGGCTGTTGCTGTGTCATCGCTGCCCTCAGAAATAGCATCTTGCTCGTTAAGAACCTTCTTTCCGTGCAGCCAGCCTTCCTTTTCGATTTCGCCAAAGTCCATGCCGTCGGTGAACTCCTCCCCATCATGGACATACCACTTGGTGAACAGGTCGTTCTGAATCCAGATGACCTTGCCAAGGGCTTTGACGATGGCGATCTTGCGTTGGATGTGTAGACGAGGATGGGAGAGGATAGCCTCGGTGAGAACATCTTGGATAACAGCGAGTCCGGCGCCGATGTGAATGTACTCAATGTGTAATGGGTGCGTTCGGCCAATGCCTGTGTGCATCATGCCAACCTTGTCGAGGTACTCCCAGAACTCCATCTGCGCAGGATCTGAACACAACTTCTTAAGATATGCTCTGAGAAACATTTTGCGATGAAGAATCTGGGGGCTGTCCTCGTCTGGCGTGTCGTCCATGGGACCTTCGAAGGCTGTGGATCTTGTCGTAAAAGCCCGGGCGGTGATGTCATACTGCAAAAGTTTCTTGTACACAATGTTGACAACCGCTGGAATGAGGGCCTGGATATATTTGCTGCCGCTCTTCAATGCTTCGATGTCACCTGGTAAAGTCGTTAGTGTTGCTCATGCTGGGATAGCCTGGCATAAGGAAGACACTCACTGACACCAAAGTCAAGAAAAGAATGCAAGTACTTGACACGAGCCTCCAGACTGGTGTAGAGACTCTTGCGGTCAATGTGCTGCATCGGACGATTTCGTGATGCTGGCATCGTGATATGGTTGCGGATGTCTTGTGGAGTGGAAGGAGAGAATGATAGAGGTTCGGAGGGTTGCCGTTTAGGGATAGTCGGTGTAAGTGGAGACAACCGAAATCTGGGGTCGAACAGGGGTGGTTGCAGAGTGGGAGGATGAGGCTCAGAAGACCAAATGATGCTGAGGTCAAGATATCAAAGGGGAAGAGGAGATACTGAGCTTTTCAAGCATTCCATCGAGTCAACTAGTCACGAGTTTGGTGTTGCGTGGTGTGACCATGACGCATGGGCTCAAGGTGGTGTGATGTTGAAGGCCACATCGAACCATTTGGTGTCGGACCTAATTAACGACACCTGATTGGTCACACTGGGGCCATTTACACCACAAATGGAAAGAGCCCCAGTGTCAACAGGCGCTCTCTCGCCCTGGGAATGAATACATAGATAGTGTGCGATCTCTTATGGGATTTCAGTTTTCCCGCTGTAGACCGACAGCAATTGGTACCTTCCATCGGCCAGATACAGTAGGGAGCGATACATTTTCAGCACGCCACGGTCCACAACCTCAACATCAACTTGTTTGCCTCACATCAACTAGGTACATCAACCAGAGACTCAGCTTGTCGATTATGACTAACAAGCCCGAAGTCACGCTGGACAATTTGCACTGGGTTCATACACCGCTGGAAAGATGATGACAGAATGGGATCTGAGTTGCACTTCTGATTTCGACCTCAACCTCACGAGCAAGACGAATCTGGCATAGATAGCGACTCTCTTGACCCTTGCATGGTATTCCGAGGGTTTATGTGCAATGCGGAAACGCTGAAAGACGGTGCACCTCGACCGGTGCTAACGAGTAAGATCTTTCTCCTCTGACCAAGTCGCCCGCAGTGGGCTACAGGAGCCCCAAGTCAAATTCCAACGCACGGAACTCTGAGCATATCGAGGGAGGCCAAGAGCCGCGGTGGTCTTATGATGTTAAGGATAAAATTTTCCTGCTCCTCGGTCCAGTGTGTTGTCTACCTGGTATTCCAAGTGGTCGATTTTCACTTATCAAGCGGCAATATTCCTTGAGATACAAGACGGACTTCAACATAACTACAGGGAATGGCTACAGTATCGAGGGCTAGCTAGAAAATGACCCGAAGCTATAGTTACACTATCTTGGAATTGGTCTCACCTTTCCGCAGGGAATTGCTCAGTCACGCTGTGTTCAGGAGCATATTCAAGCATATCTTATGTGTTGGCAACAGGCCCTTGCAGCACTGGCATTGATTTTAGACAAGCGTGATGCCAACAACTGAGTTGATAGCAACATCCACCCCAACTTTGATTGTGCTGTTAGTGGTAAGCCATCTTTTGGCGAGGACATTCGTAAGGGCAGCCCCTTCAAGCGTTAACTGGCTACGCAGCTCATAGAGAACAAAACAAGCTATCCCAGTAACCGTCGCCATGTTGAAATGCTGTGTGGACTTAGGGTGTTGGTCGGAACGTTCGTCTGGGACTGAAACTACGATATCCGCGTCAAAGGAATTAGACTGCGTCTTTCAAGACTTGACATATCCGGTCTTAAAAACCGTGAGTTAAGCGCGATTCGCCATCCACGCCCCTGATGAATGAGTATTATCACGCTTTCACAGAGTGACCACTGTACCTTGGTTGGCAATTCCTCTGGGAGTCGGCCTTGTGAAGGTGAAGCTGAAACCAACCAAATCCATGCAACCAGCCTCATAACTGAACCCCATCTCGTTTGAAGCTGCTTTCAATCAAAATCTACCATTGTCTCGCTCTGCAAAAAAGAGTGAAACTGTCCCAATATTTCCAGTCGGACGCAAAAGAATATTCAAATCCGCATTTATGATGTCACCGGCGGATGGTCAGCATACGAGCCCTGGTTGATTGGAGACTTGCTGTTGAAGTGGCCTATCTGCATCATTCGCCTAGTTATGCCTCCAATAAGGTCAGGCAGCGGTCATTCTGCAGCGCGTCTGACGTTGAAGGGCATTGAGGACGTGAGGTCACCAACAAGACGAGGTCAGGACATCGGCCTGGGGGTTGGGATCGAAACGATAGCTCTGGACTAGGTTGCCGTCATGCCGCGGATTGTGTTGGATTGAAATGCATGCTGGCGTCAGGAGGTTGATATTGAGTGGCAAAAGCCGGCTGAAAAAAGGTGGGTGAGGCTGTCCTTGATTGGCACATGTCCCAGTATCAAGAGTGGGATGAAAAAGGAAAAGGGCACATGAGAAAATTTATTTTGGCTGTTGCTCTGCAGTTCCGTCACGGTCATCATTGGCTGCCTGCAACTATATGCCTCATGGTGGTCTGCCGTCGACCTTGGCACTTGTGGTTGGGGATCTTGACCAGCCTCTATTCAGGACCCTTATTGCCATGGATCCCTATGGGGTTAGGGTAGATCGACATGGCCCGCCATATTCACGATGAACAGTGGGGGCATTTTGGGGGTTCTTTGGTGGTGGGACAAACTCTTGACTCGACGACGGGATCGAGGCCACGGGTGCGACTCTTGTTGAACGTAACAAATGGCATCGAGTAAAAGAAAAACGGGGACCGCGGTAGAAAAAGAGACGGGTTGCACTCGTCTGCAACTGCTGCCGAGCAAAGTATTTGGAGCACAAAAAGACAAATCACAATTAGATATTCGGCGGCTCCCATTTGTCGGGCGCTCGTCGTTGTACGAGGAGGTATTATGCAGCGCGGGGCAGGGAGCCAATCGGCTGGCAGCGATAAGCTTACTTCTCGGCGGCGGCTCCTGTGGGTGGGATCATGCGAGGGGAAAGCTCCAGGGAAGCTTGCTCCCCTATGCCCCTCGTTTGTCCTGATGGTGGTCCTATCTCGGGAACTCAGCCCCAGATATTGGAATGCGACCGCGTCCAGTCCCAAATGGGTGTTTGAATGCGTTTCTTGGGCGTCTTTGTCAGATAGATTATCACGGCTCTCACCCCGCGATCACCCGTGAACCACCTGCCACCCCCAGATAACCGGCCTGGGCTCTTACCTTATCTCGTCGCGAGCCAGCGCCGCCGCGTTTGATTGCGCCGCTGTCCGTTATCGGGTGCTGAAGCTTTAACCCCACGATCCCCGCCATCGCCACTGACAGACAAACCCTCCTTCATATGAAACCTCCCTTCTGCAGTCTCTATTAAAATCCCCAAACCTCCCCAGGGAACACCGTTGCGCCCTGTCCTTTCAGACTCTTCCAGATTTCTGAAGTTTGAGCTCAGTCCTCCCACCGTGCCCTCACATAATCCGCAATCATGGTATGTGACCCCGCCAACACCAACACTCCGGCCTGCTTGGCGTACAGCCCTTCGGGCCCTGCCATCTTCAGGTTTCCGCAGATTCCCATGTGCGCGTACAATGCCGCCGATGGCATTCTTGCGTCGCTGTTTGGAGAGCCGAGCTAACCACCATGTTCGACGACGACTGCAGGCGACTACCGAGTCCTTCCTCTCCAATGCCCAGAACGTGAGCAAGACCCGACTCTGACTTTTGGCGCCGGCCAAGCCGCCGCTATTTCTGCGACTCGTGCTGACTGATTGGCGTGCAGCTCCAGAAGTTCCTGACTCTGGACCAAAGGGGGAAGATCATGGCCGAGTACATCTGGTGAGTCCCCCACGCGGCCCCCCCCCCCGAGTATCCCGCTCATCCCTGCACCTGGAACCGCAGCCAATGAGGGCCAATGAGGGGAAAACGGCTGTTAACAGAATGTGTCTAGGATTGATGCTGAAGGTGGTACCCGTTCCAAGTCGAGAGTAAGCAAAGAGTCCGAAACCGAAAGCCCAAATCCGACGCATACTTACCAGTCTCCTGCAAACAGACACTCGACGAGAAGGAGGGCGGCTACACTCCGGATGATCTTCCCATCTGGAACTTCGATGGTTCCTCCACCGGCCAGGCCCCCGGCGACAACTCGGACGTTTACCTGAAGCCCGTAGCGGTTTTTCCCGATCCGTTCCGTCTCGGCAACAACATTCTCGTCCTTTCCGAGTGCATCGACAACGATGGCAACCCCAACAAGTACAACTTCCGTCATGAGACCGCCAAGCTGATGGAGGCTCACGCCGCTCACGAGCCCTGGTTCGGCCTTGAGCAAGAATACACTCTCCTCGACCTCAACGACCGTCCCTATGGCTGGTATGTGCTTCCACCCACGTGTGTTTTGGAACGATGTGAGACAGATGCTGATTGGATCCCAGGCCCAAGAACGGTTTCCCCGCCCCTCAGGGTCCTTACTACTGTGGTGTGGGTGCCGGCAAGGTTGTGCAGCGTGACATCGTCGAGGCTCACTACCGTGCCTGTCTGTACGCCGGCGTGAAGATCTCTGGTACCAATGCCGAGGTGATGCGTAGGTTTTCCTGTGATTCAGTGTAAGGTTGGACCCGAGGTTGCTAACATGCACAATAGCCGCCCAGTGGGAGTTCCAAGTCGGCCCCTGCCTTGGTATCGAGATGGGTGACCACCTCTGGCTTGCCAGATTCCTTCTGCACCGCATTGCCGAGGAGTTCGGCGCCAAGGTCTCCGTCCACCCCAAGCCTATTCCTGGCGACTGGAACGGTGCTGGTCTCCACTCCAACTTCTCTACCAAGGAGATGCGTCAAGAGGTACGATGATTGTTGGGACATAGTGGTTCTCACTCGTGAGCATATACTGACGACTTTGGTTACAGGGCGGCATGAAGTACATCGAGGCTGCTATCGAGAAGCTCGGCAAGAGGCACCAAGAGCATATCGCCGTCTACGGCGAGGACAACGAGAAGCGTCTCACCGGCAGACACGAGACTGGTGCTATCGATCAGTTCTCGTATGGTGTTGCCAACCGTGGCTGCTCTATCCGCATTCCAAGAGAATGCGCCGCTAAGGGCTACGGCTACTTCGAGGATCGTCGCCCAGCCTCCAACGCTGACCCTTACCAGATTACTGGCATCATCATGGAGACGTATGTTCCCCCTACTCCGCTCCGAGTGAACGACACAGGCTAACTTGTCACAGTTGCTTCGGTGCTGTATAAACGCTGCATATCAACCTATCAACGATACCATTTCGATTTGACTGCCCACTTCACTGTACAGGAGGGATATTATTATTGGCGTTCGGGATATCAAGCTGAGGCTTTTCATTTGATCTTGCAGTCTTTTCGTTGTGGTTGAAGGTAGAATGACTAGGTAGTATGACAATTTAGCGATGAACAACCTTTCGTGTCCCTGCTCTTCGTGTATAAGTCGGTGATATATTTCCTTTTACGGACGGTATCCATCCCTTGATGTCAACATGGACCAGGGCTGTCAATGGAAGCTTGGCACCTTGAGTGCCGGCATGAGTCACCGGGGATTATCCATATAAGCTTTTTTTCTAGATTCTTAATTGTATGTTCCGGATTTTCATCTTTTCAAACTCGATTACCAAATCAACATCAACAACAAAATGTCTAGTCCACCAAAGGTTCTGGTCACTGGCTCGTCCGGCCATCTGGGCAAAGCGCTCATGCTTACCCTGTCACACTACGGGTTCACTCCGATTGGCATTGGTGATTCCACTCTTCCCTTTTGATCCACTCCTTATTTTTAGAAGTTGATACTGATTGTAAAACAGACATCAAGCCCAGCCCGCTCACCACCCACGTCGGCACCATCGCCGACCCGGACTTTGTCTCGTCCGTTTTCACGACGCTCCATCCTGACCTAGAATATGTAATCCACACTGCCACGTTGCACAAACCGCACATTTGCTCGCACACAAAGGCGGACTTCATCGCCACAAACATCACGGGGACGTTGAATCTGCTTGAAGCGAGCGTTGCGAGGCAAGGGGGGGTCAAGACTTTTGTTTTTGTCTCCACCACCTCTGCCTTTGGGGGCAGTCTGACGGCTAGACCTGGCTTACCGGCCGTGTGGATTGATGAGGGGGTGGTTCCCAAACCGAAGAACGTCTATGGGGTTACCAAGATAAGTGCGGAGGATGTGTGCGAGTTGGTTAACAAGGAGAGCGGGCTGCCGGTTGTGGTGTTGAGGACGAGTAGATTCTTTCCCGAGGGGGATGATGACGAGGAGAGGAGGGGGAGTATGGGGGATGATAATTTGAAAGTGTTGGAGTTGGGCTATAGGAGGGTAGATATCGCTGATGTAGTGGGGGCTTGCGTGAAGGCGATGGAAAAGGGACCGGGGTTGAAAGGGAAGTGGGGAAAGTACATCATTTCTGCGCCGACGGTGTTCAAAAGGGAGGAACTAGTGTTGAAGGGGTTAGATAGGGACGCTGGGGAAGAGTATTGCAAGGCGGTGGAGGGGGTGAGGGAGGTTTTTGAAGGGAAGGGGTGGAAGTTTTTGAAGAGGGTGGATAGGGTTTATGATAGTGATTTGGCGAGGCGGGAGCTGGGGTGGGAGGCCGTGTATACATTTGAGAGGGCAGTAAAGAAGGTGAAGGAGGGAAAGGACTGGAGGAGTGAGTTGACGGGGAGGGTGGGGAAGTTGGGGTATCATGATGTAAGTACGGGAGTGTATACTATCAGAGAGGAGACACAGCAACTACCGTGAACAGATGTTCTGGTTATATTCACATAGATATATCTCTTTGGATGGAAATTCCATTGCAACTGTATGCAAAGCCCTTTGAATCCAGATAACTCTCCCGAAAACGCCCCTGAAGCAGCGCAATCATGTAGTAGAAGAAGAAAGAAAATCATCCTCGGTAAAGTCATCGATTGGTCCTGCTGTGTAAGGCGCGTCTCCCTTCCAATCATTGCACAGTAGCTGGTGGGTCCAGTATTCATCGTCCTTGTACATGTCCAGACTCTTCCAGTTGGCATGCTTGGAACCTTCACGGGCAAGCTCTTGCTGCACAAAGGCCATGTACTCAATCTGGTCGCTGGTCATGTTGTGGTTTCCTGTCTTCAGCTCATTCTCCGGTATGGTGAAAGGGAATGACCCGGAGCAGGCGTAGTGAAAGCATGAGAGCAGAGATTTGGAGGCGTGAATGTAACCTCTTGTCAGTTGTCCCCCACGATTGCCCATCTTGAGGCCCTTCCACGTTGTCATGGCAATCATGTCTTTGATGATCCAACCGGTGTTAGACATCATCACGAAAAGCGTGAGGTAAATCTCCAGCCAGTTGGAGCGCTTCTTCTCGTCAATCTTTGCCTTGAGCCGCTTGAGAAGCTCTTCTCTCATCGGCGCTAGCAGATCTGCAATTACCAAGTTGTCGAGCTGCGTATCCATGATTGGTGTTACGGGGATGAAGCCGTCGTAAGGATGGCCGGCCTCGGCGGTGGGGTGAGCCCCGATTTCCTCACCACCCTCGAAGACACGCCAGTGACTTTCAATGAACCGTGCGGCAACCCAGGTGTCGAGGGCAAGAGATACCAGTTTGCTCTGTACCTCTGGTTAGTTAGGCCTCCCCCAGCAGTCACAATTTAGCTTACCTGACCAAAAGCTGAGAATCTCAAAGCAGACTCAAACGTCTTGCGAGTTATCGGGCTGGCATCACCGAGTAGGGTGTCAATGTAGACGGAGCGAGCATTGCGAAGAAACTCGACAACACTGGCTTTGGCGGCATCCATGTCGCTGATGAAGTAGGGCGGCATCTCCATAGAACGCAGTAGCCCGGTCTTCTTGTCAGTCCAGAAGTACGCAGTGCGGTCTCCTGGTCCAGGCTTGAATCTGGACACCCGGAGACGCAGTGCATTGTCCATTCCCTCCCCGAAACCTTGAGTAAGTTTGAACACTCGAGTGGTGTTGTCAAAAGTGTGCCATTCCAGCTGGGCCTGTTTCTGAGGAAGCCAGGTATCGAGTTCTGAATATTTTGTCGGACCCTTTCGGTGCAGAGGAAGGCCAAGGATCTCGATTCTGACACAGGGCTGAACCTTGAAAGGGCCTCCATTCTGCATCCTCTTGAGGTCATTCAAGTACAAATTTAGGCATCTTGCGCATGGTGTGTATTGCAGTTCCATTTGGACACACTTGATACCGAAGTTAGCAAGTTGCACGGGAAAATGGGCACTGGTCGGAAGAACTCACCTTGAGCTTTTGTTTCCTACACTTTTCGCAGGCACCATGCTGCCGGTTGTATCGAGTGTTCTGTTTCTCTTCCTCGCTTGCTTCCTTGCGCACCGTTTGATGCTTCCCCCAGACCTCCACGACTGACTGCAGTTTACCACTTGCGTCTTTCTTCTTCGATATCACGGAAGCCTAAAGGAAAAGTAAGTTACGATACATCGATGTTATTTGAGAAGGTTGGGTCGTACTTCATTCTCCAGCAGCACGTTCTTTCTTTTGGTCACAGAACGTGGCTTTCTCTCTGTGGTCGGAGGTCTCCCATTGTGAGGACGGGCTGCCTTTGGGATCCTCTTTGTGGGCCTGGCAGGATCGTACTGAAGAAACTGAACTTGCTGGGTGGGTGTGGTCGTAGGACTCCCAACGGGTGACAGTGTCTTGGAGGCGACAGTCTTGGGCGATTCTGATAAGGGGTTGGACGTCACTGTCTTCGGGGATATAGACAGAGTCTGGGATGAGAAACCTAATGTGTCGGGGCTCGATAGTTGGGTAACTGGTTGGACTTGCGGCAGTGGGGAAGACCGAATATGACCAAGCCCAGGTTCCTTAGCGAAAGATTCCAAAGGGGCCTCCAAGTCGAGAAAGTCCTGACCACCCAGCGCACCATCAGACAGACCGAAGAACTCCACCTCAGATACGATAGGCTCGTCTTGCCCATTCTTGTCCAAGCCATTCACCAGCACTTGGTGGTGAATCTCAGGGAATAGCTCTTCCAACCCTGCGGGCGGGAGAGGAGCCTGAGCATTCGAGAAAGGAAGGGGGCTCGGAAAAGGAGGAAACACAGAAGCCTCAATCAGGGCCATGCTTTCATCGAGTGGAAGGAAAGGTCCTGGCCATGATGGCCATCTCTCCTCCCAGTATTCCTCGCGCCCTTCAACCTGACCGAATTGTGATGCCTGGGGATACATGTTGCGCAGCGTGGGCTGTGGATTATCGAAATGTAACTTGGATATTGAATCTACAAAGAGGCCCGGTAGTTTGGGAGGGATAAAACCGCGTGATAGCACAGGGTGGGGTGTGTGTCCCAGATATTTGTGGCCGGAACGTTGAGCCGTACAAACGAGGAAGGTCAAGAGGATATCGACAGTGTGTACGCTGCAGGGAGACTTGTAAACGGGGCGATGGCTCCATGGTCTGCCTGTGTAACTCAGATATCAGTGCATTTTCTCATCAAAATAGGGTGACAAAACCCCTCAGTTTGCCCAGCTGTTGTGACAGGGGAGTATGTAAGCACGGGGGGGAGATCGGTACATACGGTCACATTTACTCCCAGAATGCTTCAACAGGGAATTGTGTGGCTTGGAGTGGCCGACTACCGAATTGGGTAATCGGCCTCCTTCTGGGTGACCGGACGGGCAGCTGCAGGACGAACCAATCACACTTCTACCCCAACACCCCGCTATCCAGCCCACCTCAAAGGCAACCGCGATACAAGAAGGCTCCAGGAGATCCAATTCTAGGCGGCCACGTTCCTGCGCCTCAGTCCCAGATTTCAAACGTTCTCAATCAAGGAATTGGAATTTGACACTCTCTCTTGGCCGTCAAGGTGCGTAAGGCAGAATCCACCCAAGTCTGAGTCCCGCTCTGTACAACCCAGCTCAGCCTCCAGATCATCTCTGACGATTGCAAGGGCCATCCACACCTTTCACCCTGCCTGACCGAGCCTGATAGTATCCGGCATTACCAACCATGGGCGGTGGACCTTATGAATTGTACCGCGAGCGTTATGGTGCCGAGATTCTCGTCATGCGGAAAGCCACCAAGAACGACCTCGACGCCATCACTCGGGTCATCCAGGCTGGTTTTCCCGACGACCCAGGTTGCAACTACAAGTTTCCATACCGCGACAAATACCCGGAGGACTTCTGGAAGTACACGCGCCGACAGTATGAGGAGTACCTAGAGCAGCCAGAAAAGTTCGCCTTCAACGTTGTCACAGTGACCAATGAGGAGGCAGGACTCGATGACCTCCCCATTGCTATTGGTGTCTGGGATATTGCTGTTCACATCAAGGCCAAAGGCGGAGGTAAGATTATTGTACTCTGGTGCCAGCTGGCTGACTGATCTTGTGTAACCTGGAGTAGATCTCTTCATTGACGAACGACGGGATGGTAACCGGGAACACATGAAGGCATACGCAGCCGCTATGGAACGGACATTTGCGAAATGCTTTGAGTCGTATGGGAAAGAGCAACTTCACCTTTGGATGCTCGTAACGCACCCTGACTTTCGCCAGCGTGGTGCTGGAACCAGACTGTGTGACTGGGGTGTTGATGAATCCGTGAGAAGAGGTGGTTGGATTTTGACTGTTATGGCCAGTCCAATGGGCAGGAAGCTTTATGAGGAACTTGGTTACGTTTTGGTCGGCACCGACACGGCACGAGTGGGTGGAGAAGAAGAGCATGTTGTTATTGACGCTTTGGAGAAGCCGTTCTCACAACCCACTATCTAACACAGCAGAAATATCATGCATTTCGTCATTCGTAAGGTTTCCAACTTATGGGTTTCCGAGCCCCCCACGAACACAGAACGGCGCTTCCCGAATGTCAAGCGCGTTCATATACTATACAAAAATGCTCCACCCACGATTTGGTTCTTTGTGTTCAGCTTCGCTATTGGGAAAAGATTAACGGACGGTTCATCTCTTCCAAGTATCGCTCCAGCATGCCATATTCGGCTCTCCTTCTTTCGAACTGCACATGGTGCTCTAGACTAATCCTTCGTCTCGCATTATAGGATGTAGCTGTGGTGCAAAGTTGGGAACTGTCGGGGGGTAGCATGATGGCGTGGACGTATCGTTTGCATAATTTTGACTTGGCCCTCAAGCTGAATTTGTTGCCACCCTGTGCCGTGCCTATCTCGACAGAAGACGGGACTGTGACTTCATGATAGGGTATTACCCAAGCACCCACTCCCAAGAGGTCGTGTTCCATAGTGTTTCCCGCCGATTTCGGTGAGGCCTGTCTCGAACGAGACCTTTGATATAAAGTTAGTGGCTGCTCACTCACTGCCACAGATAGGTAGAGATCATACCTGTCACCATGCACACTGTTGCCTCTGTTTAGCTGACTATGGGCTCCCTCCACAGGACTGCAGGTTGTTGGAAATTTCGGACTTTGCATGGTAGGTATCAAGACACTAGATGCATCTGTTTTGTCTGAAAGGGGACATATGATTCAACCGAGATGCCGGACGGAAGTTTTCTTATAACATTCCGAACGCGCCTCAAAATGTTATCCCCATCTTTGAGCTATCACTGACTCTTCATTTCACAGTCAAAGCTCTACATAACTTCTACACGGTCATCATCCTCCCCCGAATGCCCAAACGGGAAGTCGGTACCTATGAGAAGTCAGTTTTTGGAACTGTTGGCTTTGAAAACCCGCCTGGGCCACACGCAGAATTCATCACTTATAGTGTGATGGGGCTTGCTGGACTCTTGGCTCGCCCGGGGAGCGCCCATCAAGATGATAATCACATGTTGCACGCTTGCCGAATGTCGAAAAGGGGTCGCAGAGTCGAGGCCGAGTGCCCCAAATGGTTTAGTTTGATCCTGCAGGCTGACTGGCATGCCTGCTGTGCAACAATCTGCCACCTGCCAACACATCCGACCACACGGCAACTTTCTCAGCCCCAGATATCTCCAAGCACTCGTCGGGTCAAGAGGCAACACGAAGCTGGGCAGAACGTGAAAAGGTTCGATGGGCTTTGAGGCTTGAATCTGTGAGGGTTATTATTCTTTTCGTTCGATGTAAATCACGCATCCCACTGTCCTCCTTCCACCCTGCTTCCGTAAGCACTCCATTGTGTGTCCTCCCTCCATCCTGCGTCATGGCTGCCACCCACCACAATGCAAGGCCGGAGGGCACTTTCCTCTCAGCAGTTGCCGACCATGCTCAGATCGACGAAACAAACTCGAGCAACCTGAATGAAGAGGACCCGCTTCTCCCCTTATCAAGTCCTCGTGATGAGGCATCGACCGCCTCTGAAAACGGTCTTTTGTGGTTGATGGGCCCCGCGTTACTGGCTGGGTGTGTCCTCCTTGCATCTTCAGACTTTACCACAACCGAACATCCTTAACACGGTCAAGCATCTTTGTGAAAGCTTTTGATATTGCGTTTCTAGCCACGAGCTACTCCCGTCTCGGTGAGCGTCTTCGTACAACAAGCCCTGAACGACTCTTACTGACGAAAAAAACTGAATCTAGCTTCTGACCTTCAACATTTCAAGGATGCATCCTGGGTTATGCTTACGGCGTCGATATGTTCAGCCATCTTTGTGCCAGTGGTACTCATTTGAACCTAGCATTAGATTTTCAGGTCCACGAAGCTGATGTCATCACAGTACTCTTACCTTCTCGCATATCATGGGATCAAACGGATGATGTTCATTGCGTATGGATCATTCGCGTTCGGGCTTACCCTTTGGTATGTGCCTACCTACCTACTGAGGCATATGATTCAGCTGCCGCTGACATGGCATACAGCACCATTAGCACATCATTTTGGCAACTCCTGGGCTCCAGATTTGTCGTGGGCTTTGGCTCATCAGGGATCACTCTGCTCTCCATGATCGTCATCAATGGTTTGTCATTCAACACCTGAACACAGTGAAAGTGCTGACGAAGGGTAGAAATTGTTGGCGTCAAACAGCTCGCAATCTGGGAAAGTTTTGTTACATGCATCGAAATGGGAACTAGCATGGCAGCAGGGCCTCTGGGTGCTTGGATGTACAGGTCATTTGGTTGGCATTCGTGTGTCTCGACTTTCAGGCAACCTTTTGTCGTATGGCACGTGCTAACCAGGCCACCAGCGCCTTTCTCCTAGAGGTCTTATTCGCCCTCACTGGAGTGGTCGTGCTTCATTGGTCATTTAAAAAGATTGCCTGTCACGCACGGTACTCACAGTCCACTTTGCTCAAGCACGGCGATCCCTCTCAGCTGCCATCCCACGCAGATGGAGGAGGTTGGCTGTTGCTCATTTTGGCGGTAACCACACCTCTCGTTGCCTTCACGCTCGGCGACAATATTCTCCGCTGGACAGATCCTCTAGAAGTGGCCCTCCTCATTCTCGGTCCGTTGTTTATGGTGATATTCGTGGTCTACGAGCTCAAGATCGCCTCTTTCCCCGTTATTGACATGACACCAATTTTCACGAAGAAGTATCTGAGTGTCCTGTTTCAAGTGTTTGGAGTTATTTCCATTTTGAATTCGGTGTGATTACTCGCTTCGTACCTTATCCAGTCTGGCTAGCTGCTAACGAGACTTAGATTGTTTTCATCATACCACCTTACATCCAAGTACGCGCCTTCGATGGCCCATCGCTTGAGGATTGGGCCTTGACCTGTGTGTTTCTTGGGTTTCCCATCGGTGCCATTTCTGGCGGGTATCTAATTAAGAACGATATCCTCCCAGTGCAGCGTATAATGCTTGCAAACGCCATGGCATTGGGAGCATGCTGCTCTCTGTTTGCTATGCGATTAATTAGTAAGGTGATGTCTTGTTTTCTTGGACAAATGCCAATGCTGACGAGTCAAAGAACCCGAACTAGCGCAACATGCGCCATTGCTTGTTGTTTTTGGTATCAGTACTGGCTTGTGGCAGAGCTGTCTGCTCTATGCCACTTTGTCGAGCACGGAAAAGAAATGTATTGCCTATCGTGTCCACAGACATACAACCTCACGCGCTAACATATCTATCTTAGGGTGGCCTCAAACACTAGCATTGTACTACCTCATCGAGACTTTTGGAGCGGACTTGGGCATGGCGCTTATGTCTACGATAACTCGGTCGGTCGCAAAGATTGGCATTCGCTCCAGCCTGGGTGATTCCAAGACCACGGAGAGAATTATTCTTGATGCCATGAGAGATTTGAAAAGTGTCAGGAGACTCAACACAGGTGCACGCACGGCAGTTCTGGTGGCTTTTGAAAATGGGATGCATACCGCATTCTGTGAGTACTGTCTCTTGAGTTTGCTGCCACCCTATGATCTCCATACCTAAGAGACCAAAGGAAGTCCTGCTAATACCTAATATGGAAGTTGTGCCTTGTTCACTGGCGGCAATGGTAATCATTCTGGCTGCAGCCATGAACATCAAACATCTGGACAAGAATCCTGAAAGGAGTGACAACGAGGCAATAGCACCAACCAACTAAGAGGGGAAAAGTTTGGGAATGCTCTTAGCCATTGGAGAGGGCTCCAGAGCCAGCCCAGATCCGACCATCGGGCAATGATTCGTCCTTCACACTGAGCTGCCATTTTTCAGTCCTGCCCCCGTCTTCTTGGTTCGGGCCATAGACACGCTCCAGATACCAGCCGAGATGTTGAGGAAGTTCCCACGCCAACTCTGGATCCTGCAGCATTAGCTTGACGAGATGACGCTTTGAGGGCAGTGGGTTGCCCTCTTTGTCCACGTCAAAGGCGCTGCGAGCATGCATCAGACACAAGTTGTTGATGTACGCCATATCTCCAGGTTCCCGAGGCAACGGGAAAGCATGCTTCCACGCCAGTTCTTCCACCTTGGCCATGGCCTCAAGACGCTTCTCACTGGGCGGAGGGAGAGTGGGGTTCGCACCCTGGCTTCGAAAGCCTGTGATGGGCAGCCTTGAGAACTGGAACACCAACTTGTCCCCCGGGGCGTTCGTCAGGAGAGGAGTCCCGTCGGTGTAGTAGTCCTGGGAGCTATTCTCATATCAGCAAATTGCAACAAACTGAAGTATTCAGAGCACAACTTACTGGAAGAAAGCCCAGTTTTGGGCAAGCTCTTGAATCAGATCATGTCGACTTTCTGCCATCTCGTTGTAGATTTGGCAAGCACTGGCAATCATCGTTTCACCACCTGTATCGGATACGCCCAGCGTATGGAGAGCGAGAATATCGCCGACGTCGGTATGGAACGCCTTCATCGGGTTAGCCAATTGCTTCTCACGTTCCGGAGCAGAGGCTCACCAGTCGGCCATTGGTAAATGCAGGTCTCAAATTCTGCTCCTTCGAGCCAGGTCTCATATCCTCACTCAGGACATGGCAAGTGACAAGCTCACGGTGAACATCTTGGAATCCGCGAGTGGGTGCGATGTACGAGGATATGCCGCCAAAGACAAGCACATTCTCCTCGTCGGTGAAACGATCAGGAGAGATACCACGAACAATGGCAAACCCACGACCATTGTAGCAGTCTTGAGATACCTTCCGAAGCCTGTTGCTCAGCCCCTTGGGGAGAGGGAAAGTGTCGCGACTTAAAAGACCAGGCGGCACGTTCAGACCTGATGACCACTTTCTGTCAGCTTCATCAACACAGGTCAAGGGGCCGGGAGGTTCATGGCTCCATTACCTTGAAAATGGCGGAGAGCATTCTCCACCTCAAGCAAGTCGTCTTTGTCGATCTGCACGATGTAACTCTTCTCAAGGTTGGGGTCTAACCACTTGGATCCTGTCCACACCCTCTCACCCTTGTACTGAGAGGGGAACCCAGGTAGAGTTTCCCCTGTCCCTCTCTTGAAAGTCACTGAAGTGGTGGTACTGGGGCACAAGCTCTGTGCATAGTAGTCTATGCGACCGGGAGCTGATGCAGTGATAGCAGCCATCTTCATAAGCCAAGGCGGCCTTCGTCTCTGCCTGTCTGGTTGCGTCGTCTTTCTCTTCAAAATACGTGTCGAAAGAGAGTCATCGCCATCTATTAGTACCTCGATGCCCCCAGCCTGGTGAGGCTCTGTTACCCCAATTGCCGCTATTGACCCCGCTTTCTGATCAAGGTTCACAGTTGGGGTTGCGACAACAGAACGTGGGATGAGTGCAGCAAAGCCTGGGGAGGTGGTGTCCAGCATCTCTTGATTACTGGTGGGAGTGATGCAAATATCAATATGGATCTGCACATTATCGGGCTGCACAGCTTGGTGGAGGAACCAATGATGGATTCTTTTGTAATCGCTGGTTGTACCAATTCTCGGGCAGGCAAGGGATCATCAAATGGGATTCTTGGCCTTCTCGTGAAGGATTTCGGTTTGGGATGGGGAGAAGTGCAGTTTGAGGCCGTCAGAAACCGGATATGGGATGCAGATTCTCGAAGAAGGGGAAGGATGAAGCCATCATATGATGTGTTTGTGTTGCATCCTGGGATCTTTTCCAGATGGGAGCTAGAACGGGGAGGTGCGTGCAATGGAAACTCTGGCAGGAAACGGAAATGCGGAGAGCTGGAGGGGAAGGTGAGAGCGACAAGGAACATGATGGTAGTGGGTTGGAAAAGCAAAGAGGTGGCAGAAGGATGGTCACATTGCATGATTGGAAGTGCGAGGCAGCATTGCTAAGAAGTCATTTCGGTGATGATCCCGCAGCCGTCTGAGCCGTGCGCGCAGTTGGGCTGCACCAGCTTCCATCATCTGTGTCCAGCTGGCAATCTTGGACCCCTATCATCTCCCACACATCAGGAAGCACCTAGGAAGCCAAAGAAAGAAGAAAAGCACAAAGAGAAATCAAGCAGTCACAGAGCGATACCCCCCTGGCTTGCTCCGAGTAGCCCGCTCGACACGCTCATACCGCGCTGCGTTGCCCACATCATCAAACTTGGCATTGCGGTGATACACAGAGATCTCGACAAAAGGAGCTTCCTCTGGGATATCGATATCGCTTCCAGTGTGCTATCATCCATTTTCATCAGCATGTTGACCACAGACGCTTTGCGGGCAAAGTGGGTCCACCCGACAACCCCTGCTCAGGGGCTAGATAGGGGCAATAAAGGGGCCAACGGGTGCGCTAAACAAACGAGACTAACCCCAACAAAGAAACAGAGTAAACAAAGGACGATAAAACTTACAGATCGGATGCTCCAATGCAGGTGTTTTTCTAGGTACTCCCCCACAGTGTCGGACTCCAAGCTGGGCAGCTCATGAATACCGTGAGGCAAGTTGCCGTTGTGGATGGCCGGGTGTCGGGCGATGAGCGCGCCGGTGATGGGGACTTGAGCGCGGGATTTGGTGTCGGTGAGGGCTTTGCGGCGGCAGTTGCCGCAGCCGGGGGCGGCGCGGTTGCGGTGGATGGGGTTGGAGAAGGTGTAAATGAAGCCGACGTGTTGGGGGTGGGTGTGAAGGGGGTCGGAGTAGGAGGGAGGGGAAAGGGGGCGCCGAGGAAGAAGTAGATTGTGTAGGGGATCCCGTTGAGGGCGAAGCGGTTGTAGGTGACGTTGACGATTATGTCTTTGTTGAAGTCGGGTTGGCCGAGGGGGCTGGTTAAGGAGCGAGGGATGGAGGAGATCTCGGTCGGGGCGCCGATTTCGCCTGGGGAGTAGATGGCTTTGATCATGGCTTTGATGTCGGCCACATAGAGGCTCGCGTCGAAGTTGCCGTGAGTGTCTTTGTACTTGTCTAGCCAGGGTTGGAGTTCAGGGTAGGTGTAGCCTAGTTTGTGGATGTCTCTCACGTCGTCCGAGGTGTAGTAGTTGCCTTCGGCATCCTTGTGGAAAGGAGCGAGGGGAGTGGAGGGGGTGTCGAGGTCACCGGTTCTGATGTACCAGTTCCCGTCGTCTTGCAGCTGCTCGTTGCGTGACTCGAACCAGTTTTTGGTGGGATCCAAGAGGGAGATGCCTTGCCAGAGGGCAAATTGGCGATCGACGTTGGCGTGGTGCATCCAGAAGATGGGGTCATAGGCCGCGACGGCGGGCTCGGCCATGTGGCCGACGTATTTGTCAAAGCCGCCGGTCCAGTTGTGGATGTTATTGTGGATATACTCCAGGTTGAGGTAGGCGGCTGGTGAGCCGGGGTCATAGTCGGGGGAGGTGCGGAATTTGGTGGTCGCGAACTGGGTGTAGGAGGCAATGTAGTCGTGGACGTAGAGGCGGTAGACCATCTCAGCGAGGGGAACGTTGTCAATGCCTTTACCGTACCAAGGATGTTCGTTGAGTGTGGAAGTGATGAGAGAGTTGCGGACGGTGCCCTCGGTCCATTGGGTGGAGACGGTGTCGGATTCGGGCTCGTAAGTGGCCCAGCGAGAGGTTGCTTGAGCCTTGGAGAACTAGCGGTTGTTAGTGTGATGAAATCTTTGACTGGGACAAAAGTCATACCGGAATGGTCGTGATGTTGTTGTTGGCGTCAGTGTCCTGGATGTCGCCAATCCCGAAACAACCCATCCTTTCCTCATCAGGCATCGTGAACTTATACATTGGATTATCAATGTAAAACACAGTCACCCCGTCCTTAAGATCGATGACACTGATTCTAGGCTGCTTGGTGATGAGTGGGACATCGTACAGGGTCTCATCCTGCCCCTCTCGCGTCTTCTTCTGGGCCCAATCCCAATAGGGGAGACGCCAAGTGGCAGCAGCGTCCGTCCATTCCTGTTGCTTATCTTCTGGGAGCTGGGGAATTACTTGCTTGACCATGATTTCGTACAAGACTTGCTCGTAGAGAAGCATGTAAGGGCGGTGCCAGGAGGGAAAGAGGAGACTGTCGTGGGTGCAGTAGCCCTCGTTGGCAGTGATGGCGTCTGTGTCTTCATCCCATGGTTGGTATGGCATGCCATGTATGCCGGCGATCTGGAAGAAGGAGAGCTTGTGATCGGGGTCACGCTCTTGGAGGAAGCGGAGGGCCCAGATGAAGAGGTTGTTCTGGATGAGGTGTTCGGGTGTTTGGCCGGGATACCAGGTGTCCACCTCTAGACGGAGGGGGACTGTGGTACCAGTAACGCCGGCTTTGATGCCCGTCACAGGGTAGACAGGAGACATGGCAATCGATGAGTGGAGAAACCAGATTTAGAAGTCTTGATGTTCAGCGAATGTGTTTATCTATTGCAGTCTGTAGGAGAGGGAAGAGCGTCAAAACTCAGCCTCTTATAGCAAAAGCCCCAAGTCTCTACTGCGAGTATTTCTTTCTCCCAAGGTAGTAAGTATCATATCTATGCCCCTGAAATGTTCTCACTGCTTACGCGTCAGAAGTAGGTCTCCTTGCCAGCAGACGCCCTCAGTGATTGTCTCCATCATTCATTACCGTATTCACAACCACTCTACACACCAACATGTAGAGACTAAGCTTCAACGAGAATCCATCGGTGAACTCGACCTAGTTGTCATGCATCCTTCTTTCAGCAGCGCCACAATCCACTCCTACACAAAGTTCTGACCACCTACTGGACACAAAGTTCTGACAACGGGACAGCCGCTGTCCAGCCCGTCGGTTATGCACCATGATGAGGGGTCAAAAGGGATGTAGACACGGGCCGAGAAACAAGCCACCAATCCCGTGCTTCAGGACATTTATTCCGGCTCGTCAAATATGCGGTGTTACTTCCAAGAACATGACGGTCATGAAAAACGGCATCATTTCATGATGCTCGCAATTGTGGCCAGCTGAGACAAAATTGTCAACTCCAATGCCATGTCTGCCGGGTGGTGATCTTGTCCCTGTTTCCTAGTGCATGCATTTATTCACAACCTTTACAAGCGAGAATCTTTCCCTTTTAGGGATTTTCAGCTGGGTTCGGTGAATCTGAAGGAATTTGGCGACGTTTTCAGCTTCATTTCTGAGGGCTGATCCTATCTCAGAGGGCAATACTGCGACCTTGTGACTGAATGCCAAGGCTTGAGCGAGAGGCCCGAAGACTGCTCAGATGTAGTGAGGCGATGCTATTTGACGGAAGGAAAATTGCGGGATGTGTTGAGGGGAATCTGCAGGTTGCCCAAAGCCCAATGGGAAGTCTCCTCTTGCATGTACCCATTGTTTTGATATCTTCACTGAAGAACGGGGACACTAAAAGGATGACAGACGTAGAAATCGATGAAGCACACAGCCATACTAGGTACTGAGGGCAGTGAGCTCCTCGCCGTGGGTCAAAAAGTATACAAAGACTCACAATCCAGCAAGAACTGTCAGCTGAAATAACAGCATCAATCACAAGTCAAGAATCTTTCCATACCATCCAATCCCCAATCATCAAGATGTCCTTCAACTTCCTCCCAAACACTGCTCTCGCAGCCTGCGTCAACGATGCAGGCGAGATCTTCACTTACGCCCAAACCTACAACGGCGAGCTTGTTGAAATCAAGGGAAAGCTCGCTGGCAATCCCGCAACCTACGAAGTCACTGGCGACCAAACAGGCATAGGCCTCACCAAAGAGTCCGGCAGCGCTCCCGCCAAGCGCTTCACTCCCCTCGCTGCCATCAACTCCAAATCCATTTACTACAACGCCAAACGCCTCGTCTTCTTCGTCGACAAGCAAAACTACCTCCGCGACATATACTTCAACGGAACCAAATGGGCTGAAGGCGAGCTTTACGACCAGAGATGGCAGTGCGCCCCTTACTCCAAGCTCGCCGCTGTCCGCCTTGTCAGCCACGGAGGCTACGACTTCGTCTGCTTGTACTACCAGGACACATCGGACACAGGCAACATCGTCCTAGTCAACCACAGCCCTACCTACAAATGGCAGACTGGCAACCCGCCCCTGGATGACCCCCCTCTCGTCGGCACAGCCCTCACTGCCGTGCCCCCTCAGCCAGGAATCGAAGTCATCCGCTACAACAACCCCACCGACACAGACGACCCGGTCGTCTTCTTCCAGTATGACAAACTCGAACTTGGTTCCTCCCAAGATCAAGGACCCAACGGTCAGTCCCCACTTTTACCCCCGACTCTGTTAGCTTCTGTACATACCCTATTTCTTCTAACATCCTGCTCACAGACTACGCAACCTACTCCATCAACGATAAAACCATCACCCTCTCCGCTCACTCAGCCATTACCGCCGTCGATGACAAATCCAACTTCTGGGCTTTCTACACGACCGACCTCCAAAACCAGATCTTCCGGCTCAAAGTCGATGCATCTGGCGCCGTGACCCAGCCGCAGCCGGTTGTGCTGGCCAACAACCCCATCCCGGGGTCTTCTCTTGCCTCCATCATTGTCAAGGGCAGTCCTGATGTTATCGTTTTGTTTTACCTCCTGCATTACGAGCCGGTCAAGGAGACCACCCAGGAGATCAACGTCTTCGCTGCGACTTTGACTGCCAAGAGTGGAGGTGTTGATGCATGGGACGTCGATGGTGGTGTCTGCTTGACCGCAGGGAACAGTTGACTATCCGACTCTGGATCTGACGGTGGTGATGATGGGAATCCTGGTGGGGATGATGATGGCGGTGATGATGATGGGGACAATGGTGGCTTCCCTGGTTGGCCTGGGAATGGAGGTGATGACGATGGGGGTGATGACTGGCTTGGAGATGACGACGGCATTCCCACTCACTGGGATGAGGGGAAGGATAGTAGGGGCGGTAGCGGACCTTTTGGACATACGAAGAATGGACGCGGGGGGATTGGGCGGATTTGATTTTGTGGATTTGCATTTGCTCTTATGATGGAATGACTCTGGCTTGCGATTAAATAGTCTGAAGATGTGCAAGTTTAGTACCTAGCATGAATCGTTTTACCCGCGTGCTATGCTTCTATTTGTGCTCTAAGCACCCCCAAAAACCAGTAGACTCTGAATGCTGACGCTGCCAAAACCTTCATTGTACAACAACTCTCTGCCCTTGTGAAACGGAAGCTCGGCCACAACCATCACAGAAATATTCTTCATCTCCACCCCAGCTTTGATCAATAATTTGAGTACCGCACAAAGTGTCTTTCCAGTAGCGAGCACATCGTCCACCACTACCACCTTTCCGCCCTTGGGGATGACACCGACCTCCATTTCAATCATGACCTCATTAGGCTCCTTATTTCCAGCTATACCTGAGATATGCGATACGTCCTTGGCCATGGAAACAACTGGCGGTGGCAGCTTGCCCCTCTCACGCACCAGAGCGAGCGGGACGTCCACTTTCAACGCCAGTGCAGAAGCAAAGATGAAACCACCAGTCTCAACACATACAATCGACGAGATTTGCGACCAACCACCAGTGAAATGTGTCTGTAGAAGAGATGTGCAGAGCGATAATCCACCACGGGTCTGGGAGACTCCAAGGATATGACGAAAGTTGATGTCAGTCTTTGGAAAGTCAGTGATCTGGCGGACTATGTCTCTCAGACGTTGGAGGGATGGAAGCATGAGGGGCAGCAAGTGCCTACTAAAAGCGGCTATCGCAGCAGACTTCCCTTCTGCATTGTTAGAGATCGTGATGCTGGGCGTGTGCTTCTCAACTCTCTCATCAGTGTCACCGCTCGTCTCCAATCCCCGGCGAACCCGTCGAATCTTCTCACTGGCCTCGATTCTGACCTCCAAAAGCTTGCTACCAGGCACCAAGTGGGAGAATGCCACTACAGGCGTCTTGTCTCTCATGCCCGTGATGAACAATACATCGGAATCTGCACCATGCACCACCTCAAGGAAATGTTCCCGTGGGAGTTGAGGCCGTTCGTTAACTTGGTTTTGGAAGAACGTCGTCAATGCCGTTCGGTGCTGCTCCTTGTAGTCACGATCTTCAAGGAGGCGGTTCAAGTCAGCACCACTGGCTGTGGCATATGCGCGTTTAGTCGCTTCGCTTATGCTTGAGACACTCGACGTGATGCTGTTCTTGGTGAAGAGAGAGACCCAGACTCCAGCACAAAAGTCCTTACCAGCGCCGCTTTCACCGGTGACGAGGACGATGAGTTTTGGATCTTTAGGCGGTGCCGGGAGTGGGTAGGAATAGGCTAATACGTTGTTGGGGTCCCATCGCTGTTTGAGACGAGCAAGTCGCTGAAGGTTTGGCCCAAAGGCTTTGGCTGCCAGAGCTGCATCACGGGGGTCTGGCCCAAGATCGGTACTATAGGCGCCAGTACTGAGAGGCAGCAATCTCTCAGCAATTTCATACACCCAGCACACAGCAGCTGTAGCCTGCTTACTCCCATCTTGATCACGAGGCCAAACACCAGTGATCACACATGCAAAATCCCAATCTCTGCACCCAAACGCGGTGGCGTCTGCTGGCACGTCGTTGATGGCACCACCACCTTGGAGGAGATGAAGATAGCATAGTGGCGTAGGCCGGCTTTCAATGGCCTTCAACAAGATGGTGGTGATAGTATCCTCTCCAATATTCTTCAAGAACAAACATCGCTTGAAAGAGGACGTCTTGCCACCCCCATGACCACCGTGCATCTCCGACATGTACATCTCAGTATCGAACACACCCATGCTGTCCACAGTCTGAATGCCTCTCTCCGGTCCGAAAATCGTGTAAGCCCTCGTCAAAGCGATCAATGGGACGCAACTAGTGGCAGTGGAGGTCTCGAACATTGTTACGCCAAGATGCAACCGGTCTTGATTCCAAAAAAGATAGGCGTCCGCTGAGCAGCTCCTAGGCAGGGTTCTGGCAAAGAGGTTGTCAAACTCCCTCAGCTTGGCCCTGGCTGAAACCAAGTCGTTGAATGAAAGGACCCAGCTCCGCACAGTATATGTTGGAGCTGGACAGGCCTTGAAAGTGACACTGGCGACAATGCCAAAGTTGGTCCCAGCACCTTTGATAGCCCATAGCAAATCTTTGCCATCCACCTGCACTGCATGGGTAGGTCGATGCTGATCGGGAACATGACCAACGCTGAGAACCTTCCCGGAATCGACACTGACCACTACCGCACCGACAATTGCATCACACGCCAGTCCATAGAGCCGAGACAGATGGCCGATACCGCCTTGTAGCCAAAGCCCTGCCCCCACGCTGGGTCGCGCCCCAAGAGGTACCGTGAGACCGTCTGCAACACATCTCCGGATGATATCTCCAGTGCTGCAACCCGACTCAGCGACGATCAGGGAACTTGACATGGTATTCCCAGCTGTGACCACATACACATTCTTCAGGATCCCCATATCAATCGCCGTGATGCCATACCAGAGACAATGACCGCTATGACCGCCACCCAAAACAGTCAAACCCGTCCTCTTCTTGAGTGCCCAATTCACGCATTGTTGAATAGATTCGATATTCTTAGGCTGTTTAATTCCCCTGGGATGGCGTCGGCCAGCCTGTCTGTTCTTCACTGCCCTCATCTCCTGCACTAGCGTCAAGTACCCGCTATAGCCCAGATCTCGAGTGAAGACGGTCATGATTTCAGGTGTGCTGAAAGATATCCTTCCTGAGTGTACAGTGTCGCGAAGTCCCAGCCCACGACAAACTTCTCGCCAGGAAGCTCGAAGGGAATCATCATGTGAAGCTGACGCAGCGATGAATTGTGCAAAAGAGTCGAGATCATCGTCGGTGTCTGGCACGCTTACCACACCTGTGGGGAAGGTCAAGGTTCGATCAGCGGCCATATTTTCGATTTGAAGGCTGTCACGATGAAACACCACAACCATCCCACCTCCCGGCCGGTCAGGAAGCATGTTCACGGCTTTGTTGATGAACTCATGTTTCCGCTTCATGCCGTACATGCTGTGGCAGAAGAGGATGACATCGAATCTTTGCTCCTGGGAACCGGGAGTCTTGTACACATCGACACGCGAAGTGAAAGCAGAACGGTCGACGCTGGCGGCGTGTTCCAGATTTGGGAAGGGTTTGAATCGAAGCCATTCTTCCAATCTAGAAGCAAACAGCTTATTCGGCTCAAAAGCATCGTATTTTGTGATCTTTTGTCTTTGGTCGTCGGGCAAGTGTCCAAGCACGCTCTTTGGGCCAGGTCCAATTTCCAGCACAGATATGCGAAGGCGGGATTGGAAGAGCGGACTCAAAAGCTGCGATAGCTGAGGTATGATGAAGTCCTGATAAGTCTTCCATGCCGGATCCTTCAAGAAAAAGTCAAAACCGGCACTGTATTGCTCGTCGGACAATGACTGCTTTGCCGTGGTGGTCACCGCTGCCTTCTTCACGAGGGCCTTTTTGAGGGTATCGAGAGTTGCCATGTTGAGCTCCAGTCTCCTAAGTGAAAGAGGTGTTTGAAACCGGCGAAGGGCTCTGGAGCAGAGGAGATGAGTGGAGAGTTAGAATGGAGGAAGTGATCGCAGTGTTGGTGAAAAACACATATTGGAAGATACAAACGCCCGACTACCTTCCTATTGGGCCTCCAAGCATTCTGCAGTAGGCCTCACCCCCACATGCGCAAGCTGGAGAGATTTGTCTGCTTGTGCAGATAGATAGCCAATGGAGGAAATGCCTTGAAGAAGCTGTCATTAGCCGTCTCGCCGCATTTATGATTGTGAAAGGAAGCAAATGTGCTAAGGTGAAGATGTCAGGGGGTGTGTTTCGGGTGGATAACAAGGTCGCTGAACAGGGAGGTCTGCAAATGGGCCTTTTTATCATGAACATCCCGCCAAGAAACTCAATGATCTGCGATCTATAATATCAATAATTAGCATTTACTCCAACGGAGCTATCACAAGTGTTAAACTCATTGGGGTGCGAACTGACACTGGGATAAATGACAAAAGCCTACCACGGACCCTTCCTCCGGTCTCATATGCGGAGAGCAGCGCACTGTTGTGCAACTGCATGATTCCCAGCTGGAAGCTGGCAGTGTTTCCAATGGTCCGATGACCAACCAGTTGGCACTGGCAGCATCGTACACAGAGCGAGTCAGTAACCAGAGGATTAAAGGCCAACAATGTCTGCCTTCTCTTTCGAGGGAAGCTTAACCTAAGGTAGGCAGGGACTGACAGAAATGCCCAGTCAAATGGATATGGCAAGAGCTTTGAGCCTCAACGTCTTGTCCGATGCGATTGGGGTACTATCCTTTACGGAGCAATCATTGCGGCCCTAATGCCTCAAAATTGCTTCGCCTCGACATTTGAGGCGAGGGTAGCACACCAATGACTGATGAGGCCAGTACTTCGCACTATCCAGCTTCAAAGCAGACTAAAACTGAGTGTCTAATCCCCCGGGCAGAATCTCGACCGGCGATGTGGACAGCTTTACCTTTCATGATAGGGGGTACTGTGCCAACGGTAACATTAGGGTCAGAGGTGTATGGAAAAATCACTGACTGTGATACTGCGATTTGCACCAGCTCGGGTGGAACCCCAAGGTGCATTGACTAGTGGGGGTTGTGAAGCTTGGGGTAATGACTATGTGTACTGCGACGGAGTGGAAGTCAACGAGATTGGTTTTGAGCATATGAGAAGTATGAGAATGGAATGTAGATAATCAGGCTCGGTTCAATCTTACGTTCATTTGCTTTCTCTTGGATTTACTACATACAGTTTTATCACTCGCGTAGTTTTATACCATTTTAATAGGTATTCTTCTACGCACGGCTTGATTTTCACAAGGTATCACCCATCAAGCAATGACCTACTGTCATTGATATCTCTTCGCCAAAGCCATTATCCTCTCGCTTTTGCCGACCAATTATCCCATTGGATCCCAGTCGAAATGTCTTGCTTCTTTCTCAAAAAGGCCCTACGCCACTAAATTCGCGTTTAGGCTCTACTTTCGCCAGCACTTTATTTCAACCAGTCAGCATTGATGACACATATTGTGTAAGTAGATTAGGGCTCTAAATAATCACGTACTTCTTCTCATTGGCAGACTTTCCCCTAGTTTTAGGGTTGAAAATGATGTCAGAAAGGGCACGAGGTGTGCGACTTGAAGCAGCGTTAAAGCTGCCAGAGCTGGCAACGCCACTCTTGAAGATGACTTCAATGGTCTTCTGGGCGGATTCGCTTGCAAAATTGTTCGAAGAAGACATCGCAGTCATGTTGAGGGAATGGCTGTGGATTTTGACGGTTTCACAGAGTGGTTGAGTTGATGGTTGACTGAGGTGAAAAGAATCTCTAGAAGCGGGAGTGATAGTGTGCGAAAAAGATGAGGAAGGATTGACTCTCCAGAAGATTTTATATTACAAATTTCCTAGTACCAGTTAAATTCCCTGGTACCTTGTTCACTCTCGCTCAAACCTTCTAGCTGTTCACTCGCGCTTGAATTTCCTGCTTGCTCACTCGAACTCGACCCGGGCGGGTCCTATTTGCGTTCGCCCACCTAGGCGAATAGTACAAGTGAATTATATGTTGGTATAAAAGTGTTGATTGATATTAACTACGGAAAGGCAAACCGAGAAATCCTGCAGACCCAAATAAACCAGCCCAGGTTGGCCTAAGCTCTTTGTGGAGCCAAGATGTCAAGATGAATCCCGCGCCTTGGTGGACCGACGTCACTCACCTGAGGATGCTAGACCGGGACTTGGTCGCTGCATTCATGTCTCGCCCGGCATCATACGTATTCCCCTTCAAGTTGTGCGTTGATGAACCGGGCTCAGTGATACAACTTAACCGACAGAAACCTTACATGGGGATTGCAAGGCGGCATGGAGGTGATAAGCCCATCATGGGCTAGGTATTATCGGACGACTACAGCGTTGGGTCCTCCAGTTGAGGTTGACTCAGAAGCCCCTGCGGCGGAGGAGGGAGAGTGTTGTGTAATTCTCTGATATTAGGTATGACTCTATTATTCCACCATCGTCTCGTTTATCTTACAAACACTAACATTCTCTAGAGAGCAGCCATCCCACCAGCCACCGCCACCGCCATCGCCGCAGCGGCAGCCACAACGAATCCCGTCTCCCTAGCACCGCCGGCCGTAGAGGTGCTAGTCGTCTGGGCATTTCCTCCCTCCTCCACATTCTCATTCTCATTTCCCCCCTCATCCTCATCCTCGGGGTTCGGGCCAGTCGTCACCGTCGGCACAGGGCTCAACGTCGTGGTCCTCGCCGGACCCGTCGTCGTCGTCGGGCTGGAGCCACCCTCCGTAGTCCCATCAAGGACATTCGAGTACGCCGCGTACGCCGTCTTGCACGAATTTTCGTCGGTAATAGCCAGCAGCGCGATGGCCGCACCAATCGTGGCGGGACACTTGGATTTCAAGCTAGAAGCCGGCTCGGCCATGGAGCTCGCGTAGTCGTTTGCCTCGGACATGTAGCTGGACCAGGCGGACGCGACGGAGGCGGGGGGCTTGAGGCCACCGTCGCCGTACATGGCGGAGCACAGGCTGTTGACGTCCTCGGAGTCGACGATGCGGAGGATGTCCTCGGAGTTGAGCCATTGGATGACGGGGGAGTCGTTGGAGGGGTTGGGGGCGCGGGCTATCATGGATTCATACTGGGCTTGGCATTCGAGGGTGAGGGAGGAGTCGGATTGTTGTTGGCGCTGGTAGATGGGCGCAGGAGTGATGGCCGGGGCCGGGGTGCTGAGGGCGACGCCGGCGAGGGCGGAGATGAGGAGGCTTTTGGTGAACATTTTGATTTTGGTCTTTTGTTGTTTTTGATAATATGCGTTGGGCAACTGTAGTTGAATTTGGGGGAATGTTTGTGGGTGGGAAATAAAAGAATGAAATACACCAAAAAGATCGACAAGAAGGAATGACAGATGATGATGCGAGGAGTGGTAGTGGCAATGCAAGAACAGGGCGGTGCAGGTCGTTCGTTTTATGTATCAAAAATATGGGAAATTAACAACGTCGAACCAACTGCCTGGAACCCGTTAATTTAGCAGGGGATTTGGGCGTATTATCCCTATCTTTACGAGGAGACAACAGGGGTTGGGAGAGTGCGCCTTACCAGATCGGCGTAGTGGGCCGCGCTCTCGCATTCTAGACTCGGAATGAGATGCCAAGAGTTGAGGATGATGAACTGACGGCTTGGGGGCGGGTTTGGTAATGGGAACGGGAGCCAATGGGATGTTGGAGAAGTTGAAGTCGAGAAGAAGGGGCGAGGAATGTTGTTAGGATTATTGAGTTTCTTGAATCGTCTATCTTTTGATGCTATTTAAGCTCGAATAGGTCTTCAATGTTTGTTACTGTTCTATTTGAGATGGTACTTTGGTTCAGTTGGGATTTTGAGGAGATGCTAGGAATTGACCGTTCAACGTAGTTATGCAGCCGCGTCCTAGGTAGACCAAAAGAATACGGGCTTTTAAATGTTTTCTTTTATTTAACGTCGACAAACTTGGTATTAGCTTATGTTTTAAGATATTTGACCGGCTCTCATCGTTCTGCCAGGTAGCGTAGGTTTTGAGTTGCATCATTGTGAATCTCATCATACGCGTGCGTGATGGTGAGGAAAAGAGCATAAAACAATTGTTGATTATCGGCGTTGTGATGTAAATAAAGAAATGTGACCATGGTAGTGGTTTAAGTGGTGGTTCGTTGGCTGGCAAAAAGTACAACTAGCGAGCTGCGCGCCGCTGTTTTTGTGAGGTAAGCCCTGTAATATAGCGCTGAATGCCCGGTAAGCCAAATACTGGGCTGTTGGAATTTTTGGATGGGGGAAGAGGGCCATGAAGATGTTGTGTATCGATCAAAGTTGAAATGGATACTTTGTAATCGTGAGGTTCATGGGGTTTGAGCGAATCAAGTGTTTAGAAGTTTACCTTTAATGAAGTCACTGAATTGAATTGTCCACCTTTGTGCTCCTCCGCTTTGGGTGTTAACCTGAGGAGAGAAAGAGATAGTGACCTCATGATAAATTCTATAAATGCCGGGAAAGCTCACCCCTCCTGGATTTATCCGAGACACATAAACCCCCTTCTCCCCTTTTAAAAAAGAACGCGAACGACTCCCCGTTGTCATTGCAAACTCTCGATTGGCATTAGCAAAAGATGCGCAGCCACTGTCACTCTCGGACTCGCGCTACCATCCAGACAGCACTCGCTCGACGTTTCGTCCCTCCCAGCGCTCCACACGGGTCTCGTTCTCGTTTTGGTGTCTCATCACATCACCACCCCGGCAATCGTCCTCTCCTTATCAATCACCCCCAGGTCTTCCCAGCCGAAGTGGCAGTCTTCCTCGCAGGACGTGCACCATCGCCAGCAGCAGGAGCAACAAATCCTGCCTTCTTCCCTCCGAGTCGGCATTTCACCACAAAAACATCACCTGTAAGCACCGCAATGCCTTCTTCCCCAGGAGAAGGACAGGAGGAGCGGCAGCAGGCCATCTCCGGAGAGGAGTGGGAGGACGCCTCCCCCGCCCAACAGATCAAGTGGCTCCTCGGTCCTGAGGGGTCCAAATGGGGATGGGTGGTTTACCGAACCTGCTACAAGCCCGAGCTAGACGCCCCGTGGGAGATGCTGCAGCGGATCATCGTTGCGAATTGCAAGGACGAGGTTGGCGATGACCCGGAGGTGCTTGACAAGATGGATTGGCGGTTTGTTTCCGACCCCACGACCCTCGACGGTGCGGATCGAGATCAACTGAGGGGGAAGTTCAAAACCTTCGTAGAGGGAGAAGACCCAGGGGTGGTGGTGGCAAAAGACGGCGGGTTGGGTACGAAAGGGTCGAGGTATGAGGTCTTTTTGGAGGCTGATGAACAGGCGCTGTTGAGTTGCTTGGGGATGGATTCAGGTAAGGGGGGTGATTATGGAGCGTATGTGAACGTTGTGAGAGGGTGGGTGGACAGTCGCATGATGCCTCCGGAGGATGCTAGCGCAGAGGAGAGAGAAGAGTGGGATTTGGACGATTGGATGAGAATCAGTGTGGGCATGGTTGGGCCGGCGAGTTGGGTGGAGATGGACAATCCCGACAATTGGTATATATATTGGACGAAGCCAGAGTGTGGGAGGGTGTGGGCATCTTGATGTTGTTCGGGGGGGTTGGGCAGTTTCTGGGGAAAGTGGTCTATGTGTTATGCGGTGGTGGATGTAGATAACTCCTGTTATTTTCCGAATTGAGATCCACTACACTGCGTAGGTGCTCTAATACCCTTTAGAGGGAATCATATCTGAGCATACCTTTCAGGCCAAGGCAGGCTGAATCACATCTTTACATGCATCCTAACCCTCTTTTCAAACCCCGACACAGACACTGTACCCCAACCATAGATTCTCACAGTTAGACCCAATGCTAGGATTCCAGCGAAGAAACGTTGCAAAATCCGGCACGCCATATCTCTGCTGGATAGCAGCGCAGTCATCCCCAGAAACGACCGTGTGCCACCTCTTACACGCCGGATTAGCCCCGTCCTGCGTTGGTCCCGGCGGCGGCACCCCGCCAGCCGTGGTCGTTGTGGGTACTTGAGTGGGGGAAGTCATGGAGGCTGGGCCCTGAACGCAGTACGCGTAGTTTGGCCAGAGGTTTAGGCAGTCTGTGCCGACTAAAATGCACATTTACCGAATTTAAACGTTAACGGGTCCTGTTTCCACTGTTGTTTCCAGTGCAAGCTTGTGAGTACTAACCTGCTGGATTCCACCCATAAAAGTCATCGAGATTGATGTTGTTGCTGCTGGCGATGGCCCAACAACCATCTCCTGCCTGCGCGATGTAGTACTTCCGGCAACCCGCCACGATTCCCGTCTGCGTAGGAGCGCCTGGACTATCGGAGGTTGTGAGGCTAGGAGTAGTGCTTCTAGCCGTTGTCGTCGTCGTCCTTTGTGCTGACGTCACAGAGCTGGTGTTGCTTCTTGTCCCTGTCCCCACGCAGATCGGACGCTCGCTAGACTCGGGAAGATTGGCGTATATGCCCGTGTCACAGACGGACGAGCTTGGTCCTATCCAGGGGTTCCAGGTCATGAGGTCGCTCACTGTGATGTTGTGGTCCAGGGCGATGTCTTCGCAAGGGTAGACTGTTATAGTGGGAGAATAGTGAGTTTCTCTTGGATTACCAATCATATTTTTCTTATGACGGGGAAAGGCGAGCAAAAAACTGCTACTGTAACTAACCTTTGGCATCCCAGCCTCTCAAGACGGTATAGCAAGAACAGGACGGAATGGTTCCGGGATGAGAACTTGCCACCTCCATACAAGTGCGGTTGGCCCTTGGCGGTTCGGCTACAAACGAGACGTAAATGTTAGCAAATTGTTCTGTCGGTTTGGTGTAAGCTGGTCATAAAATAGGCACTCGCCTGTAGCGTTTCGGTGCGCAGCACAATACCTGTACCCAGCCTGCAGGTAGCAAGGACTCACTGCCACCAGACTGGGATTCCAGGACAGAAACTCGTCGAGGTGGACCTCATACGCCCCTAGGACGTAGTCACAACTGTTGATCATGTTGGTCAAGGGGGGCACATCCGTCTGCAGGGACTGATCCATCTGTGGAACGACGACCCGATGGTTGACAAACCCAAGGCAGCCGTCGGCTGCTGTCCGCGAGCCAGGTGCTAGAGGCAGCGAGATGATGGGAGTGGGGATGGGCGGCACCCTGTCAACCAGAGAAGCGGTGGTTGTGACGTAGTTGGACGAAGTGAGCGTGTAGACCGGGGATGTGGAATAAGGGTAGTCGCTGTACATGTTGATGTCGCCCACTGGCTTGACACAGTAGGAAGTCTCGAGCCAGAGGTTGAGGCAGTCGGGATTGCTGATGGATGGGTTGAGAAAGAAGAAGTCTTGGAGGGGGATGGCCTGGCGGATGGAGATGGCTTGGCAGTAGTCCCCTTCTTGAATTTCATACCAGCTGCCACACCGGGTGTGTGACTCGGCTTTGGCGTTTGTTGGGCGAGGGACGGCTGTTTCAGGAGGTTGCGTAGTGGTTAGAGGCAGGGTCGTTATCCTGGTAACTTCGTCTAAAGTCCTGCCAGGGGGACTGTAGCAGCAAACCAACTGTCAGCCACTCGGTCCATAAAGCAATCAACTTGTACATCCTGATCAGGGGGGTGAACCCGAACTTGCCTGATGCAAATGAGCTTTTTCGCCATCGATCCCAGGTTGGTGCAGAGTGGGTTGATGTTGGGGTTCCAAGTTAGAAGATCATGCGCTTGCAAACCAGTGACAGACGCCAGAATACGCTCGCATGTATCGTCATACTGAACACGATAGAGTTTACACGGCTCTGGCAAGCACAGCTTCACGCCGACCTGCAAGGTAGTGCAGTCGGGATCCGTACCGCCGGCCTTGACAACGCTATGAGTCGAGACACCCCTGGTCACCGCAATCGAGTCGCACGTATCTCCTGCTTGGACGGTGTATGGCGACACGCATGTTGGGATTTCTGTCGGGCTCGTGTTGGGCTTCGTGCTGATGGCATATGGTGCTGGCGAGGTAAAGGTATAACCCGTGGCACCGCACTCCGACGTTTTGGAACGAAAGTCGTTCGCAAAATCGGGGTGATACCCAAAAGGCGAGTTCAATTGTCTACTCACAACACCCAAAGCGCAGTCGGAGCAGCCATTAGACGCCGTGCCGTTTGAGAGGGCGTCCATATAGATCTGATCGCAGAACCTGCCGGTGATTCTGTCACGAGGTCAGCAGGATATCATCATCCGGATTACACAATAAGATCGACAGTAATTCTCACCTGTCTTTTGCGCAAGAAATATCATACGCATAGAGAAACCTGTCAATCACGAACGTGGCTGTTTGAGAATCCTGTCTTAGTGAAGCTCTTTTTCGAGGTTTTGCCCCTAAAGCAGAGATCCGCACCAGGATAAACGATTGACTCTATCTCGAGGACATCGGTATTGCCTCGACAGCGCGAGGCGATTGTCCCTCGGACGGAAGACAGGGAGGACCTGCATGTCGCGGTACACAGAATCTCAAGAGACCTCGAGTCAAGACGGGGTATGTCGACAGCAACCGTGGCCAGAAAGCTTGCGCAATTTGTGATGGTTGTGTTCAAAGCTTCGGCACACTGGTCACTCAGCCCTGGGTAGACATGGTAGCCGAGGAGCCCATCGCTGAATTGCTGAGCGATTGCAATGGTAAAGGTCGACAGGAGACCAACGAACCAGCTGAGTGTATTCGCAGTCGATCCTGATCGTGAAATGACCATGTTATTCCGTCGTTGGAACCTTCAAGCTCAAATAAGTAGCTAGTAAAACTGATAGCTCTTGAAGGGCTGATGTTCTATATGGTCTGAAAAAGCGTCTTCTCGCAGGGTGCATTTGCTATACTTGAACGAGCTTTGAAGAATTCATCTGTCGGTCTGGACGATCACAAGGATGTCGGGGAGTCGAACACGAGGTAGTGCCTTCGGACTCTGATACCTCTAGCGGAATTCTACCGGTAACCGACCGGTGAAAAAAGGAATGTAAAATAGATACGGCATAGTTGTGGGTTGTGGTACATGACGGGATGCCACCATTGCCGTGCATGTGTTAGATCATGTAAGAAAGAGGGGAACCGCGCATATCCCCTTAATTCATCCCTTGCCCAATGCTCCTCGAGCTTTCATCCGCTGCGCATGCAGCCTTTGGCGCGCCCCGTGACACACACTGTCCAGAATGCAAAGAGAGATGATGTTCACTTCACCGAACCCCTTTTGACCCTGAATTATCCGTGTAAGACATACCTAAAATTTCATGCCATATTAGCTGATACTTTTCGTTGACCACGAAAGCGACAAATGCGAGTGTATAGTGATCATATGGAGAATGACCTAAACCAGAGATAAGTAAAATACGAGCTGACCAATCATCTTTACCCTGTCATGGCTATGAACATTACAGAGCAATCGATCCATGGTTAGGCGAGCATGGATGGCAATTTGATGATAATCCAAGACACTGTGTATTTGATGAGACCCTCCATGTCCTTAAGCGATCTGATCATATAACTGCCGTTAGAACAGCCATTTGCCGGTTACTCGTAAGTGATAGACCGTAGCTCAGAGTAGCCAGATACAAACTGAGAGTCTGGTAAGGCCCCATGACACCCAGACATCTGAGCCACTCACATGAATCTTCCCTGTGTTCGTGGTTTTCTATATTCTACCTTTTTCTATTGATCAGTTTCTACACCCTCTAGACAGCTTGTCTCCCGTCAGTAGACTGAACACTTATCAGGCGCAGACACGCTCGTAATCGACTCTATCATGCGCTCATTGAACGCACAGCAACACATATGGCTTGCTTTATTCCTCTTCCTGGCTATTGTCAGCGTTCAGTTCTGGAGCTACGCCCCAAAGGACCGGTCAAGTCATTCCGAACTGACAGCTCGACAACGTTTGCCCGTTACCGGCAACGACACCACAGCGTCACGCTCGACCGCTAGTTCCAACAACTTGGAAGCATTTGGACAGCCTCCCGCCGGCTTTGCACGAGTCCTCGTTGATGACCCCTATACATGTGGTCCTCGTCGGCCGTGCTCCAACGGAGCGTGTTGCGGTCCATCGGGAAACTGCGGTTACGCCCCTGCTTATTGCGGCACAGGATGTCTTTCGAATTGTGATGCGAAAGCCCCATGCGGGCAGTACGCAAAGATACCCGGAACCACTTGCCCTCTGAATGCTTGTTGCAGCGAGCATGGGTTCTGTGGGACGACAGAGGTACAGGGACTAATGCCTCTCCTTTCTCGTCTTCTGTGAGGACGGATGCTGATAATAGAGTATCCGACTTAATTAGGAGTTTTGTCGGCCTGGGTGTCAGTCAAATTGTGTTCTGGAACCGCAACCACCGGGCGGCTCTCCCAAGAATGCATCCATGGATATCTGTAAGAATTTGTTAGGATACCAGTAATAGAATGACTGGAGACTGACGATGTGCCAGTAATCGGATACTATGAGTCTTGGAGTTACCGATCGAAATGCAACCAGAAATCCCCCAGCGATCTCCCTCTGACGGAGCTCACACACCTCTTCTACGCCTTTGCTTTCATCGAACCGCGGAGCTATGCACTTACCACCATGGACGACGAAACTAGCGAAGATCTGTGGCAGTTGACAGTCGACGCAAAGAAATTCAATCCAAGCCTCAAGGTATATGTGGCAGTCGGAGGCTGGACATTCTCAGACAATGACACGGTCACCCAACCACTCTTTGGTGAAATCGCTAGCACGGAATCGAACCGCCAAAAGTTTGCCGACGGCGTCGTCAAGTTTCTCAACAAATACGGATTCGACGGCTTAGACATCGACTGGGAATATCCGGGAGCCCCTGACAGAGGTGGCAAGCCCGAAGACACCCCAAACTTTGTGCTGCTGCTGAAGACCCTGCGGTCAACCTTTGATGCCTCCCCGCGCCGGCTGGGCATCACCTTCACCATCCCTTCCTCGTTCTGGTACCTTCGATGGTTCGACCTCCCCGGCCTACTCCAGTACGCCGACTGGGCCAACATGATGAGCTACGACCTTCACGGCACCTGGGACCGGAACAACCCCATCGGCGCCATCGCCCAGGCCCACACCAATCTCACCGAGATCAATCTCGCCGCCCAGCTTCTCTGGCGTGTAGGCGTCCGGCCTGACCAGGTAGTCCTCGGCTATGGCTTCTATGGGCGATCCTTCCAGCTCGAAAACCCCAGGTGCTCAACCCCGGGCTGCCCATTCAGCGGCGGCGCGAAACAAGGCCCGTGCTCCAAGGAGGCCGGGATCCTCATGTACTACGAGATCCAGGCCATCCTCAAGCAGGTTCCCAACATCAAGCCCGTGTTCGACCGCAAGGCGGCCGTCAAGTATTTTACTTTTGACAGGGACCAGTGGATCTCGTATGATGACGCCGAGACCTTTAAGCTGAAGAAGGAATGGGCCAACCGGATTGGTTTCGGTGGCAGCATGATCTGGGCTGTTGATACGGACGACGACAAGTTTTCTGCCATGAGTGGGCTGGTAGGGTATCAGGTCTCTCACGTGGACACCTCCTTGAACGGCGTTGTGGCGCTGGCGCAGACCTCCAAAAACGTTGCCCACAGCCTGCAAGGCGAGAACGGGCAGGGGTGCAGGGTCATCAAGGAATATGACTGCAAGCCGGCCCGAGACCTAAGATGTTTGAAGGGTGAGAGTTTGGTTGGTTGGGATAGAGATGGCTGTGTAGGTTCTGCAATTCCATTGTTCAAACTGGCCTTGGTCTGTAAGCTACTATACTAATCGCCGTTACCGATCTCCAGGGTAAGGAAGATGAAGGCAAGCCGATTTGCTGCCCCGAGGACACGGCACCTCAGAAGTGTGTGTGGCGTGGCAGTGGGAATGATGGAGGGATATGGGGTGACTGTAACGGTCAGTGTCATGCCGGCGAGGCGAGGGTGTTGAATTCGAGATGGTAAGTGCCTACGTGTACTTTCAGTCGTCTTGTTGACTGTCGACCTGTCTGACCAGAATCTCAGGGGCGGCGGGCCCGAAAAGGATCGAGAGTCCGACCCCTACGTCTGCGCCAGGGGCAACAAGGTGTTTTGCTGTGAGGCCGGTGATTGGAAAACAGTGATCGATGGGTGCTACTGGACCACGTGGTATGTAGATCTCATTTGTGAGCTTCCGTTTCCAATGTCATGGTCTGACCATCGCTTCAACATTAAAGCTTCGGTGGGGGTGACTGTGGTACTGGCTTTAAAGAACTGGCTACCAAAAAGGGGGCTTGTCCTATGAGTGGTGAACCCAGTGAGTACATTCATTACCTTGCCTGTTCAGCAAGCCCATCATATCATCACCACTATGACAGGTGTCTTTGGTTTACTGACCAGTACTACGGCATCTTCAACAAGAATACTGCTGCCCAAATGACACACCTTTGCATTCGTGTACGTGGAGGGGTAGTGCCCCGGAGTGTGTAGATAGCAACTGCAAAATGCAAGAGGATGGTAAGGACTTGGCGGAGGTACAGGTGGATTCCCATGCGGGCGGCAGCTCGTGGAACCTTTGTAGCTGTAAGTCCACACGCCTTTCCTTAACAACAGGCCACGTACAAAAAGGAAAGGGGAAATTATGGCTCGATACTCACAATAGGGAAACCACTCAGGGGGTAGAAAAAAGTCCATGTGCTGTCAAGTCAGCAAGCGACTACCACCACCGTTGGTTTGTGATAAGACAACCTGCGACCTGGACCCTGCTGCCTGCATTGACAATGATGGGGAGTTTGACCTCATCACACAAAGGCGAGGCATTGTGGTTCTTGAAAAGCGAACCGCACCGAGAAAGTTCAGTTGGTGGACAACCAACGGAGCAGAGATCACCCAGTGGTCCCTTGCCTACGTCACTGGAAGGGCACTATGGAGGCTTGCTCAGCAGGGATTCTTGGATCGCTATTACGATGTACACTCACAAAACTGCGATAATGCAAGGGTCGAATCTCGACCCATTGAGGAGGGTGGTGACCTGACGTTGCCCCCTAACCTCCAAGTGGAACACCCACTGCCGGTGAGGGGTTCAGATTTGGATTGTCTGTGATTGTGTCATAATCAGTCCACTTGCTAACAACGCCAAATACAACAGCTTGTTGCAGTAGCCCGTTTTGCAGCAGTTGCCAACCACGGTCAACACTGGAATCCAAGACGCGCCGGATATATGGGCAGAAACGGTCGACCTATTGGGCAACTCACTCCCGAAGGACCGCAAACCAGGACGCCTGGCATAAGAGCCGAGTTCTGGCAGAACGTCTGGAATAACGCGAACGGGCTTCCGGCCGGCTTGCCTCCCGTTACACCCAACTCTTCGGATATAAGGCGGCCTGTTGAGCGTCTCTACGAGGCAATAGGATCCAACCGCAACCCGGCGCCATTCACCTTCCTCCACGCAGCCGTCAATGCACAAAAGGGGCGAATCGAGGGATATGTCCGTCCGATGTCTGAGGAAATACTTGAAGAGTATTTGGACAACGCTCAAGACGGCGACGAGACGGCGGTTAATCGCTTCCTCAATCCGCTGCGCGAAACTCGTGGCGTCTTCCAGTATGTGCGGGATGATCAAGTTGTGACACAGCTAGACGGTGCCGTGTCGGCCATCTATCAGCAGCTCGGCCTGATTGAACGGAATGTGTTGGAAGCGCAGGGGCTGACGGCTCATTGGAACGAGTTCTACCCGCACTACTTTTCCCAGGTGTCAGAATTTGCGCGGATATGGGCCCAAGACCATATTCGGGCGATCCGTGAGTACTACGACGAGCATCCAGATACTGTATATCGAGATGAAGTTCTAAAGGAGCTCAAGGAGATTGAAGATAGCATTCCAGATTGGAAGTACAAGTTTGAAGATTGAGGGCTTGTGGAGGTACCAAAGAGAAAAATACGGACCTGCACTACTTTTTGAAAACCGTTGGAACTGTTGCAAACTCCATCTTTCTGTTGTTCGGGGCCTGGTGGTCGTATAGCGTCACGAGGTGGTGGTGTTGCAGTGGTGTTGCAGTGGCTTCGCCCAGCTATCGCACAGTGGTGTTGTGGAAAGAAAGACGTTATGTCAAGAAACTCAAAAGCGCCAGCCAGAAAATTAAGCTGAAGCTGATCACAGCTTGTCCCAAACTTTGCATTTTGCGCCTTTTCTTCCAGCTGTACCTTCCACATTTCATCGTTTTGTCGGTCGCATCTTTGTTTATTCGCATCGCTGGAGAGTTCTTTCGCCTGCAGGGTTCCACATTCAACGTCAAAGAATTCTCAGCCGCCACACTCTCTCCCACCTCTTCCCCGAGATCCTCCTCCTCATCCTCGAATGCATCCACTCCACCACCCCCCTCTTCAGCTTTCTCGCCGCCTGCCCTCCCGCCTGGCGCGTCTACACAAAGCACTCCCAACCCCTCCTCCTCCGCCTCGCTCGCCTGCGTCACGGCCCCAACCCTCATAGCAGCAGACATCATCAGCTTCAAACCCCCGTACGACACCCCGGTCCTAAACCTAATCACCAACGACAACCGGATGACGTACCTCACCGAGTCCGCGGGCCGGCTGGATCATTCACGCTGCGAGAGCTTGTATCTCTTGATGGACGAGGATTGGGTGCAGCTTCCAAGATGGGAGGAGTTGGTTCAGAGATGGAATAAGAGTTTTAATGGGAGGAAGGAGGTTACTACAGAGAAGAGACGGTTGGGCGTATGTCATCGCCGGTGATGGTGGAGGCAGAGCCGGAAGAGATGCACAGCGATCTTGTGATTCGTATCAAGGATGAGCCGGGGGAGGAGCCCGCGCTACCAACACCACCGCCCGCGAAGCCAGTGCCGAGGTTTTATCTGGAGGAGGATGACTGGTAGTGCTTGACATGGGAGATTTCTTGGAACCAGGGCGGCGGAATGTCTTATCTCAGCATATCACAAAAATTAGTTCCATGATCCATCATAGCAATAGAATATTTCCGAAATATTATATCATAAAGCCGCAATAATCTACACATTAACAGATTAATACATTAGCACATTAACAAAACGTCAATATGGCCTCATGATACATTGCTCTACGTTGCACCACGCACCTCTTTGTACACCTCGCCGGGCTGCTTATACCCAGCCCAGCGCAACTTCCACCATCCAAAATACCGGTCATCTTTACACACCACTGTCACCACCACATCGCCTTCAATGGATGATATTAGCCTGTAGGCAACCTGCCCTGCCGCTTTCACACTACCCATCACCATTCTATCACACCCAAAGCATAACGACAACCACCAGCGAAGACCCCCTTCGCCTCCAGGACCAGGTCCAGCCAACTAACTTGACCCCCTCCACACCCAAAATAGCCACCTCCTCCCCCAAATCCTCTCTCTCGGCGCCCTCCGCCACGCACGCGCCTCCTTCACCAAAACCCTCGCCGACCTTCTCCCCTTAAGGTCAGAATACTGCCCCGTTGTGTCCCGAACAATCATCCGCGTCGTCAACGCTGAACCACTCATCGCTACTATTGAGGTGCTTGGTAGACCGAGAACGCTGCCCACAGCGGAAGTGAGGGATAGGAATTGGATGTCTTTTGTCCTGAATTTAGCACGCGAAGGGGGAGGGGGTTTGTTGGGTGAGGGGAGAGGGTCAGGTGGGGAAGAAGGAGGAGAGGAGGAGGATGAGATTGATATCAGGAGCTCGTTGCCCATGAGCTTGTTGCCCATGAGCTTGATGGGGGAGGTCCCGCGGGCAGAGGGTGAACTGCTGTACAGCAAATACGTGCTCGTTTTCTGGACAGACAAAGACGGTGGGTATCAACTTCTGTGGGAGAGGTGGCCGGGGAGGGGGCTGCCAGCTGTAACTGTGAGTACTGTCAGGATCCTTGGAGATGTGTGGAAGAGGGAAAGCGTAAAAGACATGATGAGACTGGTGTTGAGGATGAGTGCATGTAAACGGCATTTGAGAGCTGTGCTGAAGTGTGATGGGAATGGGGATGGGGTGCGGGTGCAAGCGGAGTGCTGGGGGGAGGTATTGCTGGAGGAGGAGTTTAGAGGGGACTGGTGGAGTGATGTTGTGTTTGCTGTTTCTGGGAGGAGGCGGGTGGGTGGGGGGGGTATGAGGTGTTTAAAGGGGTATTAGAGGGGAAGGTGCTTTGAACTTCGACATGATTGGGCTTTTGCAAGCAAGATAGCCGAAACAGTTTCAGATAGCTAGACAACAATAAAAACTTCGCCCAACAAGTATACCCCCCTAAAGAACCCTAACATCTTCAGAGACCTGCGTATATACCACCTATGTTAATAAGTCTCCCAATTACCACCCTCCTCCCCCCCCCTTACAATAAATCCGCCAATCTTCCACATCCTCCAGCGCCAACCACACATCTGGATCGATTGACCCCACCCTCATCCGCAACCAATCGTCCCTTGTATCTATCACCTCGCCGGTCTCCTCATCCAGCCTCCCCCTTCCTCCAGCCCTTCAACATCCCACCCCTTGATCATCTTCGCCCTCCCACCATTGCGAAGCATCGCGGTACTCTTCAGCGTCTCCTCGTCCGCCTCCAAAAAGAACTCATACCTCGACCCCATTCCCCACCCATATGTATTCCATTTCACTAACTCGGGCGGCATTTCGGCGCCCGCCCACTTTTGGAACTACAGCCGTAACTCGTCTTTGCTCAGTCCAGAAAGGGTATCGGGGTCAGACACAAAAGCCCAGTCCATCTTGTCCAGTATGCTGGGTGCATCGGACTCGAGAACGTAGCGTGTGTTGTTTTCCACGATCAAGGATCACAGCTTCTCCCACGTTTCGTCATATTCGGGGTTGTAACACGTCCTGAACGCTACCCATCCCAATTTCGCACCGGGATTCTTTTTGGGCAAGACCCAGTGAATCTGTCGGGCGATGGAGGCAAGGTGCCAAATCCCCACGGGGGGAACCTAGTTCTCGTCTTCGTAGTATTCTTTGGGGAGGTCGTTGCGCCGTGGTGACGAGGAGGTAAAGGCACGGCTGATGATGGAGTTGGATATGCTTGGGCTGGTTAGGTAAGTGAGGGGAGTGTTGTTAACGGAGCGGTTGTGTGGTTGTATTGCTTGTTTTGCTTGTTGGGAGAGTAGCCCGTGAAATTCCCGGCGCAAAAGAGATCGTAACAGCGGAGTAGCTATAGCACCAACATTACTTCGCAATGGAAGGCAAGTGCTACGGACGATGTTCATGGCTGATGTGGACGATGTGGCGCTATGGTAGGAGAAAAGGAAAGAAAGCAAGACCACGGGCTGCATTCACGCGATAATAAATTCAGTAAGGGGTATTTTTATTCCATTTTGCCATCCTCACGCTGCGTATACTTTGCAGAACAGCAGTTGGTTGAGTTGGATGACCCCTAGGAAGACAAGAGAAGGCTTAGTCACTAAATCTCAATAACTATAAATTAAAAGAAATGCAACATCAGCCATCTTCAGCCATCATGAAACGCCGCACTGTATCATGTATGTACACATTAGATTCTGAATCAACCCTCCCTCTAATGACAAAGCCAGTACTCATGTTGACATATACAATGAAAACCTATTATACAAAAGAAGTCAACGCCTTCCCAATACAACTATGAATCCATTCATGACTTTTCATCTTCGCGGCTAAACAAACATCAAAACCCCAACACTACCCTATCGATCCTACCAAAAAACCTTTCTCCCATCTCAAGCCCGAACTAGACCTTCTCAGTGTCCACAGTCGGCCCCTGCCTCCCTGTCCCCAGCTCATCTCCTGTGTTGAGCACAAAATCCTCCCTGTCAATATACCTAAGCGTAAAATAAAACACCACAGTCGACACCGCCCCTAGAATCGTCGGCGCGGCAAACACACCCACCAAATTTGGGTCGTTGATCGCTGGCGCGGAGAGCAAGCCGACAATAGGAGCCACACCTGTCATCAACAGATTAATACTCGAGACAAGCCCCTTCATGTTCTTGGGCGACCGACTGTACGCAATTCCATAAGCCATGACATTGACAAAGATCTCCAAGATGGCCGTCAGGATAATGGGTATGCTGTGCCACAGATAGGACATATCGGAAATTGTCTTCGAACCCTTGGGGAGGATCTCGGCGCATGTCGTCGCGTTGTAACCACAAGGGGACCCTTGGTAGGTGTAATGTTGCAGAATGGCAAAGCCCGAGGAGCCAATGGTGCACAGCGCGAAGCCAAAAGTCATGCGGCTGATGGGGCCCCAGTAGATGCCTCGCTTCTGTAGAATGGGGTAGATGACGTGGTTCATGAGGGGGACCACTAGAATGGTGTCAGCACAGCAACGTAACCGGGAAACTGCAGGGGATAACTTACTAACGACAATACTGATCGAGTTCAGGTTGTCGAGCAAATCATTGGGCAAGCCATAGGTAACCAGACTAGACGTCAGAGCATTGGAAGCCGCACCAAGAGCGCCATCATTGATAGTATAAATGGGCGTAAAGGCAAAGATCCCGCAGGCCTGAAAGGCTCGTCTAACATCGTTGACAAACTCGTCATCGTATCCGTACTCCTTTGTGCTGCCAGCAGCAGTACGCACACTCGGCTTGCCCTGTTCCCAAAAGCCGCTGCGGCCGATGCTTTTCATGCCACCATGACGAAGACAGTCGCCGAGCACCCTGAAGACGTTGGGCAGATCAGAGCCGCCGGGTGCCTGCTTGATGAGCCTCGGGTTGAGGTACCACAGGAGCGGGGGAAGCATGAGTTACAAGATGGTCGGGACAAGGTAGGCCACCCAGTAGCCGACGATCTTGGCCAGGTATACGGTGGGAACACCAAAGCAGGCGCCGATGTTGATCAGAAGGTAGAACCACAGCATGACGCTGTTGAAGGAAGCCTCAGGGTCCACAATGACTCTCTCGCACATCATTTTCAATCACATGTGCGACTTTGTGCGGACTTTGGTCCATGACCATAGGGGAGATGTTGGGCTTAAACTGGGCTACGAAACATGAGCAGTCCTGGAATGGGCCATCTTGTGCAATTACTTCCTTACCTGCGCCGATGGCCAACATGTAGAGAGAAATGGCAAAGGGTATCAACGTCTTGCCATACTGTAAAACAGATGGGAGCGCGGATGAAGTTCTTGTAGACTTGGAAACAGCCATAGTACGAGGCGCGTTCGGCAAACTCGACGACGCAGAGGTAGTAACAGGAAGCCGGCATCTTGCCTGCAATGTGGGGGCAGGGTCGCCTTTTCCTCCTCGGTGGGCAAGACGAGGCCATTGACCGTCTCTCTGACCTGATCGTGGATAGCATCATATGGGGGGCCGTATTGGGGTACGTCTTTGGTGCTGACTCTGTGAATGTCTCCGATCGAGGCCCGGATGGCCGTGGTGGCGGTATCAGCTGTTGCGCGGCTTGTCAATTATCAATCTGTTTTCTTTTTTTGGGGGGGCGACTCTGAAGTCGGATCATAGTGGCAGGAAGAAAGAAGAATCATGTACCCATTTTGATGATCGTAGCGGCTGTTTCCGATCTCGCCTTGGGGAAGGAGTATCAGGTGTCGCTTCCTTCAGTTATACAACATGCAGCAAAGGGAAAAAGAGGAATGGAAATCGACCGAGAGAGTGGAGCAGGAAGGTGCGACCTTCCTCACGTCGTCTGAGCTGGAGCAGTGAGAGATTGCACCTTCCCCAAGGTCGAAAGACCTCAGGTTGGCAGGTGCTCCCTCGTCCTTATCTATACTTTTCCACCATTAATTCCGACATTTAGCCGTCCATTCCGGCCGTATCTAGCAGTTTCGAGGGTCCCGTCTTTTTCTCCCTGCAGCAAACCAGGTGGGATTCCATTGTTTACGAAGATGACTTAGTGACAGGAACACGGACAGGAAAGATCTTTCCCTACAAGTCCGGGGCGACATCCAGCAACCGTCGAGAACAGGCCCTTTGACGAGTTATGGGGAATTTCGAGACAGCTGACGGATTGGCCTCCTTCGTAACCGCATTCTTGATGACGAAAAGACAAAGTGAGTCGGTCCACCTTTGCGGGTCGAACGACCAAGCGCAGTTGACCTGAACAGCTTCTGGGCGGACGTGTGTTGGGAAACATCATCAGTCTCGACGGCTGGGTTGTTGACGATGTCTGAATCATCGACCTCCATCGCATCTGCATCCATATCATCTGGATCTTGCAACTCCTCCTCACCCCCATCACCCTCAGGCAACCCACTACCCCCCGACGCCAGCCCAAGCGCCAGCTCAACCAACCTATTCTTCTCTTTCAAAATCCCCTCCAGAACCTGCACCTGCTTCTCCAGCGCCGCGGCCTTTATCCTCACAGCAGTATGCCTCTCCTTGATAGCCTCAGAAAGTTTGGACGTGAGCCCCTTTATCTTGGGCTCCAAGGTATTCTGCATGTGCGCAAAGTCCAGGTGTCCGCCCTTGTCGACCAGGACCATCAGTTCTGTCACGAAGTTCAGCTCGTCAGCGGCGGCGCGCCAATCTTTGTGGAGGTCGTCGCGCTCCTTGGTGAGCTCGGTAACGTCAGCCTTGAGGGCGTCGGCTTGGTCACACAGGATGGCTTTGAGGTTGGTCAGATGGGAGACTTGCAACGAATTGGTTTGAAGTTTCGCTTCGAGGGCGGTGATTCGCTCCTTGGCCTTGGAGTGGTCATTGCCAAGGGTATCAAGCCGTACTTGCAGTTTCTGAGCTACAAGGGAAAGCTGTTGGTTGTGCGTCCGGAGCTGCGAGATTGTGGCTTTTTGCTGTTGAAGTTGGGCACACAACTGCTGCACCTGTATAGCCCTTTGCACAGACTGTTAAGAGACTTGCAGGGACTTGGCGTGGGGCTCCGCTTCGAGGTGGGAGATTCTATCCTTGTCCTTTACGTTGCCCTTGCTGTGCGGCTGTTGCTTTAGATGCTGCATTTGAACGTTAAGTTGTTGTCTCTCATCCATGAGCTAGAGGACTCTAACTTGCTCTGTTTTGAGCTTGTCAAACACCCGGTCTGCGTTCTCCATACTTAGCTTGGTCAGACCACACTTTCCCTCAGAAATGGCATTAGCATTCGAGTTTTTCCTGCTTAACGGTTTGTCTAGCAGTTCTTTAACTTGCTGGGTTAGTTTGTGGATAACCTGACGGAGGTTGGAGATCGTGTCCTGATCACTTTCATGCCGTTCGTCGAGGTATTTTTGCAGTGGATTTCCAGACTCAGGGTTGCGAGATCAGATCTCGGGGATCTTGTCCTTCTGGGTCTTCTCCTGCTCCTTGAGGTAAGCCGCCTGCTCTTTGTAGCTGGTAAACTGCTGGGTCACCTTAACAATCTTTGCCTCGGCGTCTTTCGCTTTCTTGTCCGCAGCCAGCAGCCTTTCCTGAAGTTCCTTGATCTTGGCCTCGAGTTCTTCAATCTTCTTCTTGGAAGTTGTGAGCTCGCTTTGGACGGAGTTCATGTGATTTTGGCAAATATCGAGGGCCTGCTTGAGGGCCTTGAACTTGGCCGGAGACAGCTGTTCGGCTTCGGCACCATTGCTGCCGTTGTGGTTGTCGACTTGATTGCGGAGCCCATCACTTTTCGACTGCAGACTCGAGAGGTCGTTGGCCATGCGCTGAATAGTCGCCTCCAACTGAGTCCTATCGTGCTTCCATATATCCTTCTCGTCTCGGAAGGCCTGCCTTTCCTTCTCGGCATTCTCCCTGAAGTGCTCAGTTCGAGCCACGATCTCGGCTTGGGCCATGGAAAAGGTCTCTTTGAGTTTCTTCAGCTCGCCTTCTAGCCGCTTGGTCTGATCTATTTGCTTTGACAGGAGTTTCTTCAATGGATCGCGCTGAGCGTTACCCGTTGGGTCGTTCTCCCACTGTGTCTCAAGCTGAGCCTTGAGACCATCAGCCAGGGCCTGTAAGTCTTGATATGCAGTGCTAAGGTCTCCATTGGTGACCTCCGCTTCCTGAAGCTTGTCGTTGAGCTCCTCGATCTGGTGGTTGGCCAAGTCCAAGCTGCTCTCTGCAGAGGCCAGCTTTTTCTCGAGGTCAGTGGTGTTGGCAGACCTTTCTTGGCTCGCGGTCTGTTTCTTCAGCTCGCGATCTGATCTGGGTGCTTGTTGAGCTTCTTGATGGCCTCATATCTCTCGGCTTTGACTGTTTGCAGTTCGTTCTGAGTGCTAACCAGGTCACCAGAAACGTTGGTCATCTCCTGTATGCAGTCGTCGTTTGACTTGTTCAGGCCGTTGACCTTCGCCTCTTGTTCATTAATCCTGTTTACCAACTCGTCGATCTCCTCGGACGTGGCCGGACGTTGTATAAGTTGCTGCTCAAGGGTGGCAACCTCACCCTTCAACTGTTGAATGAGGTTCCCCTGGTGCTCAATCACACTATTCAAGGCATCGTTGCCGGAGGAGACATCGTTGTCAGACGAGACACTGCTGGGATAAGACACTTCATTATTGACACCGTCCGCAAGTTGACGCTGGAGGGACGCCAGCTGGCTGTTGAGAGCCGCAACTGTGCCCTGCTGCTCCGTTATGGTGCTGTCGTTGGCAGTCGACATGCTCTGCTCGATTTCCAGTTCCATACGAAGATTGTCGATCGTGATTTCTTGCTCTGCCACCCTGGCACGTTCTTTGGCCAGCGCGGTCTTGGTGGCAGTCGACTCGTCAATAATGGACTTGAGCCGCTTGTACTGTGCTAATGAGCCCTGCTCACTCCTAGCCGTGATAAGAGCTTGCTGGGCTTCAGCAAGCTTGTGCTTCAACTCGTTCACCTCACCAACGGTAGCATCTGCTGTCATGCCAGATCGGACAGCTGGCACCCCGGTGGCAGTTGATAGCTGTTGGGATTGATCAGACATCTGCTGGCGCAGAGTGTCAATCTCTTTTTTTAAGGCAGCACTCCTCGTCCTTTCGCCCGCAACCGCTGCCTGATCATCCTGCCTTTGCTGTGTGAGAGTGTCGACCTTCTTCTGTAACAATTCAATCTCAGACTCCCTCGCCAAAGCCTTGTCAAGCAACTCATTAACCTGCTCCTGGAATTTCTCAATCTGGTCTTTCTTCCTGAAAACCTCCATACTCAAATCGTTCATGTGTGCTGTCCCTGGCTGCGGGCAGGAAGGGGGGAGTGCGAATCACGTGAAGAGCCGGGTTGGCCGAAGGAGGGGCCGGCTTCGGACGCAGGAGTGCCGAGATTATGGCCAGCCGAGGCGGCATCGGCCGCAGGAGCAGAGAGATTACTGCGGGAAGGGCCGGCCTGCTTTTTGGCAGTCTCTCCATTCTCCGATGCTCCCATCTGGCTGGCAGTGCGCTTCTGTGGGGTGGGAGCAGCCACTTCCTCCACTTCTGACGAGTCAGACTCGTCAGAGGTCAGGACGATCGGGTCATCCTTCTGGTTGCTGTCATTGGGCTTGTCACCTTGACCATCGTTGCCGGACGTTTGGCCTTGTTGGGGCACTTGCAGCAGTTGATGCTTTCCCCAATGTACGATGCATGGGCGGCCACCTATGGGCCCTCGCAGGAGTGATGGTTTTGGTTTACGTAGAACACTTTGCAAGAAACTGAATGTTTTGGATACCTGCTTTCATTTGGACTTGTTGATCCAGGTGAATTCTTTGACAGTTCCGCCATCGGACAACAGCCGTCAGAATCCCCTTCCTGCATGCTCGGTGGCAGCTGCCGGCATGTGGTCGGAGTTAGTGGGGCTCTAAGTCCGGAGGTCCGGGAATCCCCACACACTCGGCTCCGGGGGTGGAGTGAGCCGAAAGCTTGAATCAACGACAGTCGCACACGTTGAACAACGAAATTTTGGAAGAGCCAACTGCAAAATAAAGTCCGATGCTGAGTAACTTGGAAACGTGTTTAACGCTGGTTTCATCGATCCCATAATGATTGTCTCTGTTGTTACGATGCCACTCTTTCGCCGACACATCGGCGTTCCGGACAAGGATCGGGCTTTCCATCTCTTAGCTCCGGAATAGAACGACAAAAGGGAGAAGCGTTAGAATGAAGCTCTAAAGTTTCCCTGAATAGAGCTTGGATCTTACAATTAACGGTATTATTACGTCCCGACTACCCCTGAGTTTAACAAGTCATGCTATGTTGACAACACCCTACGCTAACTACTGACATTATTGGAAAGCGCCATAGCTCCTGCGAACTACATTACTTACTCTTGCCCCTGAATCTGTTTTTAACTTCTTGATTTCTCCTGCCTTTCCTGTCTTTCCGCAATTTCGATACGCAAGCGACGCGCAAGCAAATACTTCGAAATGGGATCCAACAGCACCAACAACTTCAACGCCGCCTCGCTCTTCAGCGTGGAGGGTATGGTCGCCGTCATCACCGGCGGCGGAACTGGTACCTCCCCCTTGTCCGCCCCTCTCCATTTCCCTCTTTTATTGACCCATCCTCCTCTATCCAGGCATCGGTCTCACTATGGCCCAAGCCCTCGCCGCCAACGGCGCCTCCAAGATCTACCTCCTCGGCCGCCGTAAATCCGTCCTCGACACCGCCGCCCTTCAGAACCCCTCCGTCTTCATTCCCATCCAATGCGACGTCACCTCTGCGTCATCCCTCCAGTCCGCAGTCGATATCATTACTGAGCAGTCCGGATTCGTCAACCTCTTCGTTGCCAACTCCGGCGTGCTTGGACCCACTAACGGGTTTGACCCCTCCATGTCCCTGTCGGAGATTCGGCAGAAGATGTTCGATGAGAAGACAATGAGCGCAATGACGGATTGTTTGAATGTTAACGTTACGGGTGCGTTTTTCAGCATTGTGGCGTTTTTGGAACTCTTGGACATGGGGAATAAGAATGCGGTTGAAGGGAAGGGAAGTAAGGTCTTTGGACGGAGGGATAAGCAGGGGAGTGATGTGCCGAGTGTGCAGAGTCAAGTTATTGTTACTAGTAGCATTGCTGCTTTCAGTCGTCACCCAGCGTCCAAGCCGGCATACGCGGCGAGTAAGGCGGCGGTTTTGCACCTTGCCAAGCAGGCCAGCTCGAATTTGGCGAGGTTTGGGATTCGGGTGAATGCGCTTGCACCTGGATGTGAGTTTTGCCCGTAATTTGTGGGAGAGAAAGGGAGGCTGACAAGAAACGCGCAACACAGTGTTCCCATCTGAGCTCGCGTCCGGGCTGATTGGAAGTCGAGACCCCGGCACTGAATCCAGCGACGACCCGCGGTTTATTCCCGCCAGAAGATTTGGCGGGGAGGAGGAGATGGCGGGCACGATATTGTATCTTGCCAGCCGCGCTGGAAGTTACTGCAACGGTATGGTGCTCGTGAACGATGGGGGCCGGTTGGCTGTCATGCTTGGGAGCTACTGATTTGGCTGTCAGGGTAACGGTAACGGTTACACCCAGATGCCCGGTGGAATACATAGACACGCAAACAATTGATCTTTCGAATAGGTAGACAGCAATAGGATTTATCACTCTTGTCGCATTTGTGTCACCCCTAGCCTGCGGCTTTTGACATCATCTCAGGAATGGAGCGCTGGGCAGACGTGGTGATTTGACGGCTCTTTCCGTTGAGTCCTTAAACTCTGACACTGTCATTCTTCCAAGAAACCTGAAAGCCCGATTTGATTATGTCTTCCGAGGACTATTTGAGCGGTTTGAAGTACGCATTGCGTCTGGAGCAGATATGGTCCAGAGAGAAGCTGCGGCTTGGCGGGGTAGTGTTGTCTTGGCGGAGGAGCTCCGGCTGCTTGCCAAGAATGGGGGATATCTTGGACCCTGAATATCTTGGCATTCTTCCTCCAGGTTGGACAGCTTACATCCTATGAAATTCGAGTCGGCATTAACGAGACCGAAAGATGTAATAACAATAGGTAGAAGATGAATCTGTAACGTCAATTCTGAGATCGTGAAAGATAGAAGTGAATCGAGCGTCATGTTTAAGGCCGTTAATGCCGGCGATGCCAATGGCTCCTCTATGTCATTCAGATTGATGACATGTATCTACATAACCAGCTCTGTCTATCGTATTGAATTATCTTGTAACTCATCAGCATCATCAGTTGAATCTCAAACATTACCTACTCAAACCAGTCCACCGCAACTACCATCAACATGTCCACCGCTGCCGACAAGACCATCATTCTCATCACCGGTTCGTCTTCCCCATCATCCCATGCCCCACCCCATTCCTAACCCTCCTCACAGGCGCCAACAGCGGTATCGGCCTCGAAACCACCGTCGCCCTCTCCAAATCCTCCCCCTCCTACCATCTCCTCCTCGGCTCCCGCTCCTTCCAAAAGGGGCAAGCCGCCTTGTTCAAAATTCAAGCCGACCACGGCCCCGCCCTCCTCTCCCCCATCACCCCCATCGAGGTGGACGTCACCTCCACCTCAACCATCGAAGCCACCAAAACCTACCTGGAGTCCACCTTCTCCCGCCTCGACATCGACATCTTGATCCAAAACGCCGGCATAATCGTCCACCATCCCTGCACCACCCTCGAGAACCTCCGCCTCACCTTCGAGACCAACGTCTTCGGCCCCCGCGTCCTCACCGAGACCCTCGTCCCCCTTTTGCAGAAGTCCACGAACCCGAGGGTAATTTATGTGTCGTCCGAACAAGGGAGTATTACACTCAGATTGGACCCAGAGTACCCCTGGCGTGACGTCCCGGGCACGGAGTACAGGATGAGCAAAGCGGCCTTGAATATGCTGGCCGCGTGTGATAGGTATGGTTTTAGAAGTTGGGGGGGAAAGGTGACGAGTTTTAATCCGGGGTGGTGTGTGACGAATTTGACGGGGGAGGAGGGGAGAGTTATGAGGGAAAGGGGGGGCGCGAGGAGTGCTGAGGATCCGGCGAGGGCGTTGGTGGAGGTGGTGAATGGGAAGAGGGATAAAGAGGCACGGGAGGAGAGTGGGATTTTGTATTTGGATGGGGGGGTTAGGCCTTGGTGATCAAAAAGTAGGGGTGGGTGTTTACGCGCTGAGGTTGTTTGAGGGGTGGTTGTGATGGTAATGGGGGGATTGTAGGGGGGATTTGAGTTTTCAGGTGGTATTCTTATAGACTGGAGGTAGTAACGAGAGACTGTGTTTTTCATTGAAATGTTATATGATGTATATCCGTCAAAAAGAAATCATGATAATGATCTGGAGCAATGAATTGAATGCCTTCTGGCACCCCCATCAGTGATCCAGAGCCCATGTACAAAAAGGACGACGTGAAGATGTTGAATTTCACAGTCGCCTTCTCACCAGGCTCCGCCACCCTCTGCCCATTTCTGGACCCTTCATGGTCCTGATATTGCTGACCATTCAATAAATTGCTCAGCAGACAACATTGAAGCTCTTGATTGACGCCCCATTACGACTTCCGCAGCTGTTCACCTGAAAGCTCGAGAACCCTCCAAAACAGCCAGTGCCAGCGTACACCATCAACCGGCAGCCCAATCCCCACAAACCCATCAGCAGCACAGAGTACACGTCCTGTAGCACGCCGTCCGACCAGAATGAGAGGCAAGCACCAGAGCGGTTGGTACCGCCGGTCCAGCTGACGGGATTCCAGATCTAGTCCTGGGCATCATCCGGGGAGCAGAATCTGTCAAACCGCCAGGCTTGCAAGGTGGCGGCGGCATTGGGGTTGCTGCTCTGACGACGGGTGATGTTATCCAAAGTCGGCGCTGGGAATTGAGATGGAGTGTGTAAGACGGCGTCATCGTAAATTAATAATGAAATTACTCTTGGAGGTCATCGTTGCGAACTGGACGAGCGATAATCTCGTTCTCGGTAACAGAAATGGGAGAGGACATGGCACTGGTGGCCAGAGTGATAAGAGTGAGAAGGGAGTCGAAGAACTCCATGATGGTAGTTGTTTGATGGCTGAACTTCAAGTTGACGGTCTGTAGTGTGTGTGTTATGATAATGAGGTGATGAAGAGGAGAAACCTAGTCGTAATGTTCAGGATCATTTGAACCTTTTATGTTTAGAGACCTACTAAGGGGGCATTATCATTCACATTATCTTTGTTTTATTATAGCACCAAACCTTTTGCCTGCCATATTCGAATTTAAGTGATTAAACCTACCGTAGTTTCCCTGAGCTATGTGGGTACTAGGGGTTCTCCCGCATATGATACCGGAATTGACACCTTTTTAAGCCCTAACACTACTGTTTACCAGTGACATCGTCGATTTGTCAGTCCAATCTTCTTCACATAAAATGTGAAATTCTCAGCTCCTTTTAATTCACTTTTGTCAAGATTTATGCACTACAAGTATGCCAGATGCATTCCGTTATGCGCATCTACTCCTTTTCGAGTTAGTGATAGCGGAATCTTCCAACCTATGGGACCACTTGGATGGCAAGTGGCCACCAGGATTTCCCGTTCAGCTGGCGCGGTTTTTTGCTGTGGGGTCTTGGCTCATTGGGAGACAACTGCTGCCCAACTTGCTTGCCTATTTAAACCAACCGCTATCGCGACGAGCAAGGAAGAAACATCTTACGTGTAGGTAGCCAAAACAATCAACGCTTGTCCCGATCTGCTGACCTCGTCGCTTAGAACATTTTTAGAAGCATCAATACTCGCGGAAGCGGTATCTCGGAAACCACCATGGCTTCTCATGAGGAAGCACTCATTCGTCAGCCTGATTTTAAGATTTCTGCTAGCATCCCAAGCCCTCTCACGGTTCCAATTCCTTGTCATCACATCCGTCTTGGCGATATTCTTATTCTTGGAGGCCGTCCGTGCCAGGTCATCCGCATCAGCACCTCTGCTGCCAACGGCCAGCACCGCTACCTCGGTGTTGACCTCTTCACCAAGCAGCTCCATGAGGAGTCCAGCTTCGTCTCCAACCCCGCCCCCAGCGTCGTTGTCCAGACCATGCTCGGCCCCGTCTTCAAGCAGTACCGCGTCCTGACATGCAGGATGGCGCCATCGTCGCCCTGACCGAGACCGGTGATGTCAAGCAGAACCTCCCCGTCATTGACCAGTCTTCGCTCTGGAACCGCCTCCAGAAGGCTTTCGAGTCTGGCCGTGGTTCCGTCTGGGTCCTCGTTGTTACTGATCACGGTCGCGAGATGGCTGTTGATATGAAGGTTGTCCATACGAGTAGATTGTATGGGAGCCGTACGACTCACGATGAGCATCACAAGAAGCCTGATGTGCACGAAGCTTCCAGGAACGGCGATTCTTCTCTACTTCGAGATATCCTGAGGGATGCGCCAGAGAGCATCACACTTTTAGACACAAACAAGAGGACAGCGCTTTTTAAGGCGATTGAAGGCCGACAGAGAGAATCAGCAGAGATTCTGATCAACGCCGGCATTGACATCAACGCCTTAGATGAAAACAACATTTCCGCATTGGAATTTGCCCTTTTTAACAAAGACTCGACTTCCCAATCAATGGCCCTTCTGCTTCTGAAAGGCGGTGCATCGCCTGTCTCGAACCTCGAGAGCAATAGCCTGGCGCTTCTTTCAGCTTCAGCCAAGGGAGATATGGATGCTGTGAACCGTCTCTTGGCGAATGGCACCAGTATTAATGGCCAGGATCGACTGGGATATACAGCTTTGCACGAGGCGGCTTGCTTTGGGAACCTTGAAGTGGCAAAGAAGCTCATTGAGTGTGGAGCTGACGTGAATGCCAAAACTACACTGGGTGGGAACACTGTGCTTCACGTCACCATTGCTACGTCTTCAGACCAACAACATCGGCTGTTCTACGAAGAGGAGTCAGGCAGACAGAAGCCTCCACAGCTGTGTTCGGGCCATGTTGATGTTGTGAAGCTACTGCTGCAATATGGCGCAGTTCCGGGGCTGAAGAGATTGGATGGTCTTACCGTTCAGGGTTTGTTGGCGCAGCAGCTTTCAGCATTATCTGCGGATGACCAGGCGCAGGTGTTTCTGCAAAAGATTTTAATCGTCGTCAACAACCCACCATCAGCCGAATCGAGAACGATAGTGGAAAAGACCTATGTACCCCCAACTATACCGGACGCCGCATGGGAGGTGTGCAATGAATTCAACATTCGCATCCAATATCATCTGCCGGGTGTTTCTCTCCCGCGAGAATTCGCAGTTGGGAATTTCATCTATCGTGTGTCAGATGCTATGGAGAAGAAACGAGCTGCAGATCTAGAAAATTGGGCGAAAGAAAGAGCCTCAGGGAACGCCGGAGCTGTTCCAACTAAGTACTGGAGATGGATACACTTGCCTGCGAACAACGTGAGACATCTTCTGTGACACCACAGTTTGCAAGCTCCTACTTGCAGCCCCTACATGGCGCTATTGAAGCTCGATCTGCTGACACACCTTCTGCAGAAATCATGGGCGAGAGTAAGTTTGACGAATAAAGTTCCCCGCGCCGGCTGTGACGGGAAGGTACCTACCTTAGCCATGACACTAACCTCGTCTACTAATAAACCTTAGGATATACTTCATGCCTTGACGAACAAGTCAGGAATCAAGTTTGATAAAGACATGACACAGATTGAGGCATTCATTGATGAATCCTACCATGAGGTTCGGGGCTCAGCTCCCCATGCTAGATTACGCAGGCGTCTATTCACCAGCTCCTTCGGTTCACAGTCTGAAAACATTTCGTTTGTTGTAAGTCGGCCCGAAACAGTTCAACATCATGCTTGCTTTTCCCGCTAAGGCTATTAGCTTCCTTACTTCGACACGGAAAATATTCATCAATACCTGAACCGCAGTGACAAGCCCAACGCAAACCACCGTAGAATGCAGCAACTTAAAAAAGAATACCATCAAGGTGGAAGTACGACCAAGGACCTGCACTTGCCATGCACCCTCGACCAATCCTACTACCTATCTCTCCTAGACTCCACTGAGCGTGACAAAACCCAAGTTGTGCTCAAGCATTTCCAACGTCAACACTGTGAGATTACAGGCAGTTCTGTGGCACACTCTGCCTCAGGCACCGAAGACAACCGACATCAGAAAAATAACCTTGTGATGGTCAAACAACTGTGGCTGTGGAAAATCGACGCAGACACCTTCATCACCGCATTTCCGGATCGGTGCAACGACAACGATAAGCCTGATCTACTCGCTTATATTTCCCAAGTTATGGGACAAAATCATCCGCCTTCGCTTGAGTCCATGATAATTCAACTTTCGCAACTCGCAGTCGGGTTTGTCGACGCGCCAAACAATGCGGGACTTGACGAGAACCTGTTTGACATCTTTGAACAGAGTATTGCGTACAGGGTACGAGATGCTAACATAATCCCGCAAAGCGAGCAACGTGTACAAGGCTAACGGTGACAAATTGTTAGGCTCACGGTGAATCAGAATGCTACAATGCATTCTATAAAGCCAGAAAAGACGTCAGAATACGATATACTGATGCTTCTGAGGCAACAGCACAGCTGCTTAATCAGAATAGAATGTTGGAGGAAGAGAAAATGTGCGACATCACCCAAGAGATTGAACATCTCCGTGAGATTAAGGACATCAGGGACGAACTGAAGATGATTGAACGCGTTTTAGAGGACCAGATGACCGTCATCACGCAGTATAACAAGAGCCGAGGGGATCTTCCTGCCGAAGGATTCAACAAACTCACCCCCTTGATGCAATCATTGGACTTTCGACTCTCCAAGGTGCGGCGTCTTACCAAAGATGCCGAGGTAGTTGAGAGTTCGGTAAGTACAAGACTAAGTGAAATGCCCTCCTCTACTCCATCTACTACACGGCATCTAACATCAACACGAAGCTCAATCACCTACTGGATCTGAAACAAAAGCAGGGAAACCTCAACGAGGCCCGGGACAGTCGCCGCTTAGCCGATGAAGCGGATCGGAGAGGCCGAGCAAGTGAAAAGCAAAACCAGCTTCTCTTTGTGTTTACCGTTGTCACTATTGTGTTTGTGCGTATCCCTCCTTCCATCCCCAGAGCAGCACATTGTTTCTGATGAGATTTTAAACCTAACCAAAGACGCCGATATCCTTTGTGTCCACGCTGTTGGCAGTCCCTAGTATAGACTTCCCCCGGACAGAAGATGGGCATGACGTCGGATGGTCATGGTGGCAAGTCGTTGCGGGCAGCTGTACGTTTCTCATCACATACCTTAACCGGAATCTGTGTGCGCCGCCTAGATCTACTGCTGACTCAAACATTCTCCATCGCCGGATAGTGGTGACTGAAATTGTGACGTTTTTTGCCATCGCAACGTGGTGGTTCGGCGCTACAAGGAAAAGCAGCAGCGCTATTGCGAGCACTTGGGTAGCTCGAACACTTAGGGAGCGGTGGAGAAGACTGAAGGATTGGTGGGCGAAGATATACGGCTCTGGGGAGTGGAAGACGGTCGCCGAGACGAGGCCGGGGGGTGAGGTGGATGAAGAGAAGGAAGCTGAAGTGGGACAGCCAGGTGTTTAGAAGATTGTGCGTGGGACGGCATGGAGAGAAGTAACAGAAGAAAGAACCGTCTGCAATTAGTAGGTACTTATGCGCCATATATGACTTCAGCTAACCCAGGATACTTAACACAGAAAGTAAGGTGATCTGATGTAAATTAATGCGTAGGTAACTTAGTCAAGTTCAGTGGTCTAGGAGTTTGGAGTAGGGCGCCAGTGTTTACCAGCAATGGCTCACTGTGTAAGATTGCGGACTCGAACGATCTCGGACCTTATAAGTAGGTATGTAGCCTGCTCTCCGAATGGAGCGATCCAAAACCAAAAAGATCTAGGATCCTATACTTAAACAACGGAGTTCTGCAGAAATGATGGTTCAATGATGGGTTTGGGAGGACTGACGGGCCACATGCAGATCCTAAACACACTGGAAAATCAGCTACCATGGTGGCTGGGGAAAGCGGCGAAGGTGAGACAGTGAGGGATAGAGACATGCCTATGAGGCGACAGACAGTCAAAATACCTACCAAAGAGCGGAGCTTTGGAGGCCTTCGAGAATTTTCAAAAAGAGACATGAATTCATGCCAATTATTTAGAAGAGCGTTGATTGGATACCAAATCAGCTCTTGCATCCAAGACGCCACCACTTCAACGTGTTCGACTCCAATATGCCCACACACGGTTGTCCGGTTTTCATTGACTGGTGACAAATGCGTGCCACGGCTCTCAATCGCCTTGTGCGGCACGGCAGACTTGAACCGAGGGCTCCTTCACTACCTCATTTTGCACTTTCGGGTTTCAGTTCCCGTGATTGACGGCAGTGATGTTGGTCATACTAGCTTGGAGAACCGATGGCTGAACAAACAGAAGGTTCTATCGAACACCTAGGTACGCTATCTCGTGGAGTCAAAACTATAGCGTACCTACCTGAGAAATAAATTAATCATGTTCGTCGCGGGTTACCTATGGGGAGGGAAGGTAGTTGCACGATTTTTGAAGGTGGTAGATGCATTGTTTAGAGGGCTACCAATTTGGAGGCTCTTCAGTATGCCTTGATTGCAATTTGATCTGCATGGCTTGCATGCAGATATCACTCCGCCTCCGTTCCACAGTAAGCTGCCTATCAGGAAACGTGTGTGATACGACCCAACCATATCCAATCGGTCAGCAGAGGTATGTCTGCCGGCTCACCTGCATATATCGCACCCCGCTGCAACATTGCTTTGTATGGGTTCCCAAAAGGCCAAATTAATACCTATTGAGCCCGGTTATAATTCCTGAACTCTTCTCTTTTACCATCGATGCTCTCCTTGGGCCATCTTTGAAATTTCCAGGCCATCTACTGCCGAAAACTCTGATTCCTTATCGGATCAAACGAGAGACGCAGCACAGCATCGACAGCTATGAACAACGTCTGGGTATATCTTCAGGAGATAGGGTTCTCGAATAAGACGGCCCGCGGCCTTTCCCAACATGAACTCCGTTCATGGAGTGAACAGGATCTGGACAGAGTCTTTTCACGCATCGATGCAACCAACAGCGAGATCGCGGCCCAAACGCTTCGCTCCTTCTCCGTGAAGTACCATAATGATCGAGATAAAACGGACTTTCTCAAGCCAGCGTGGAAAATGGTTCAGGAATCTGGAAGGACACTTGGCGCGTTGTGTGTCAACGGCCGTGGTGAATTCAGCTTTCGGCAACCTGGTTCCTACGCCGCCTTGACACATGTGTGGGAAGAAGGGCTGCGAACAGATGACTATGAGAGAGGCCTACACCGAAGCTTGCTCGAACAGATTTTCATGAAAATCCAACCATTGGGCATTCGGTGGCTGTGGATTGACAGTCTGTCCATCCCAGGACCTGCAGATCTGTTCAGGAAGGAGGGATTGCAAATTAAGACGAACCTTATCAATGCAATGGCTTCCATATATCGACAGGCCAAACAAGTCATTGTCATGGATGCGTTGGTCTTGAGGTTGAGATCGGTGGACCCTGTCGATACTGCGGTGGTTCTATGTTGCGGAAGTGAGTATCACTGCCAACCTGACCTCGCCCCTCCTTTTTTGCTTTAAATAGTTTATTGAGATAATTAACACTATTCAATTGAGGCAGAGTGGATTACACGCTTTTGGACATATCAAGAAATCAAGTTTGCAGCCGACGCCATCGTGATTACCGGCGCTGGCTCTGTGAACTTCTCGACCATCATTACAGAGTTAACCTCGAGGGCTCGCCAGAACCCCCGAAAATACCGCTTCCTGGCCCATACAATGCAGAGTCTCGAACGGAACGATTGCCACCCAGTGACGCTTTCAGACATCGTGGTGGGATGCAAGGACCGACAAGCCAGTGTCAAGCTGGATTACGCACGCGCTCTTTTCGCTATTCTCAACCTTGAATGGCGCCCAAATTTCTCCCTTGAAATCGGTATGAAAATGATCTATGAGTCTCAAAAGGCAGAAGCTATGAAGTTGGTCTTGTATCATGGACCGCCAAGAGCGAAGCATCTTGGATGGGCTCCAGCAGTCTTGAGTGGTATGCGAAACAACGAGATTGCCAACCCTGTTCTGTGGACTGGTGATGGTTTGGTAGGCTATTGGTGTGCCTACAACATCCAAAATGTTTTCGGCAGAGGGGCGAATCGTCGGATGCTGATGACGGCTGCGGGGCAGTCAGGTTCACATTTTGTTTCTGAAGCTCCGATCTTTGAAGCTTATGCCAGCCCGGAAGAAGACCTTGAAAGCATTCGCAGATTTGAAGACGCCATCCGGAAAGGTTCTGCATACATCTTGACACTTGGGAGACTTGATGAGGACCGGCTTTTTTTTCCCCTGAGGGTCGGTCTCGCTGTAGACAGAGCCCATGGGCCCACTGGCAACTCTGCCTGGGTATGTCTAACACTTGCTATCAAAAAGCTCAGTGTTACCATAAGCAAACCCTACTGGCAAGCAGGGAAGTGGCTACTCTTTCACGAGAACCCTACCTGCCCAACGCCTGCAGACACTACAGTACGGGAGCATGAACAGCCACAAGAACCAGCTCATTTTTGGGAAGAACCGGACGATCAGCTGCTACAAGACGACCAATCCCCCAACTCGCACGACATCCAGGTATCCCCTGACACTGGTTCATCCGTTGTATACGATCAGAACTCCAAACAGTGGGTGTGGTATCGTTGTCAAGGGGATGTTATGCTTTGGGATGAACAAATTGAGAGGTGGGTAGAAAGCACCACGGCCTCTGTTCCCGTGGCGAGGATCGATTGCTTGTTGCCACCGCAACATGACATTGCCATCATCAACGAAGTCAATACAGGGGTGCTTGGTCTCCGCGAGCGCGAAGATGATATCTATATAAGAAATGAGGAAGACATGCTGCTCGGCGAAGTCCAAGAACGACACGAACCGAACGGATTGGTTGAGGGATTCGAGGAGCATCATGATAAGGAACTTCGCCCGGTGCAAGAGTACAAACGGTCAAAGGTGAAACATAGATCTCGTCGGAGTAAATTTGATAGATCCATCAAACGGCCAAAACCATTCGACAATGAAGATTCGGGTAACTATAATGTGGCCGAGGAAGACGAGGCAATCCAGCAAGGCGATCGTATCGAAAAGGATAAAGAAAGGGGAGAGCACACCGCAAAAGAACAAGATAAGGGGCTCCAAAAACCGGAGAGTGTCAAGAAGAACCGCCACTTCGACAAGAATGATTCAGACGGAGAGGAACAGCCAGTCCAGGCGGGAGATGTCGTCAAATCGTTCAAGCTTCGCAAGGATAATCCGACAAAATGTAAAAAACAGCACAAAGGGAAAAAACAAAACCCGCAGGAGATATCGGCAGAGGATGCATATGGAGACGCATGCCATCGCATTGAGAAGAAAGTCTCGGCTTCAAATGGGAGCAAGGATACCACACAATCTGGCACAGTTCAACCCAGCAAGGAGACCGTCTCACAACAAGACCAGCAGCAACCGTCGTTGGGGATTGATGACCCATCGACATCGCGACGACACAAAGGAGAGAAATCCTCAGCGAGGCGGTTAAAGCTTTAGGACGACATCTTGGTGAACATGAACTACATGCATACGGAATTGCACTACGAACCTTTGAAGGAAAGCAAAGATGCGTTGCAGGTATTCGACAAGAAGAGGGACGCTAACCCACCGGGTGAGACGCGCCTAGACGAAGGTGGTGCCAAAACGAGTGAGGATGGTCTAGGGGATTGGGACCAGGTGGATATTGATGATGTTGGTGGAGGGGAGGCTGATGATGACTGGCAGCTGGTATAGCGTCCTGTTTTTGGCCCTTGCTCATACGTTTTGGATATTCTATGTGCATTTTTATATTTCGAATGATTCCGTAACGGATACCTAGGTTTTATAAGACTTCCATCCCATCTGTTGAGAGATACTGTACACCTTGGACAGAATGAATGGGCAGCCTAATATATAAAGATAGGAACCTCGATTTTGACTGATTAAAGTATATCCCTCCTTCTCCAAAGTAAAAGTTAGTCCTGTTCGCGTGCTTCCATGACCCCGAAACATCTTCCTACCATGCTCTGAAAACCGTGAACAAAATCTATGACCATTGTTGATAGTCCAGGCTCTACACCAACTAAATCGCAGGATTTGGTCGAGCCCCTGAACTGGATTCGATGCGCACTGCAGTAAGGCAATTAGAAAACGCGATATCGTCATGAACGTAAATATCTATGCTATGGTGATCGTGATCGTGATACGTAGTAGTTATCGATTGTTTCCCTATTGGGAATGATGATGTATGCCTTATAAAACATTTGTTTCGGCATTGAGCGTAGAGCTAAGCACTCCATCTTGGCCAATTTTGGCAGTGGCCAGTCGACTTGGCAGTCTTCGTGGGACAGCGGTTGGTTAAGGTTCGGAAGTTGGTGCGCGACTTGGACCAGTGCTTGCAGGAATCGGCAGCAGAAGGCACAGCCACATCGGTCGTGTTGCCCTGCTTACTGGTGGTTCCAGTCGAAGATTTATTGAGCTTGGTTGTGTTTTTAGCTATGGCAACATTGTCGAACTTGGTGATTCTGGCACCTCTGACAGCGCACTTGGACCTGGATCCGTTGTCGAACGTGGGGGCGCTGTTGGCAAAGTTCAAATCGCCGTTGTTGATAGCGCTCTTGGGCTCAACAGATTCGCTGGAACTGGTCGTATAGTCAATCCGAGCACCGTTATTCACCACGGTGGCGCCATCGATATCGAAGACGCTGTTGAAGGCCGCGTACATGATGATAGTGATGGTAAACATCATGGCTCCGAATCCGTGTGGGTGATATGGCTTGGGGAAATATGGAGAGAGCTCTAAAGATCTTGACAAAATCTCTGGGCGTAGGGGAGACTTCAAGATGCTTCTCGGTTGGTGAATAAAACAAGGGAATATTTTTGTGGTTGTGTGAGGAGAAAAAGATTTTATACCTGGTTGTTGGTCCATATTTGGGGGCAAGCCGAGTTTCGAGTAGCCCACTACCGAAAGATGAGATAGAGAATTCACTAGAAAGGTGAGATGCAACATTCACTAGGTAGGTGATCCAGATGAACACGGTCTCAAAGCACACTAGTTTTGTGTGAGAATAAGAGCCTGGAGCCCAGAAAAATATATTGGAGTCAGGTACCTACTCTCATTTCTCCATAACCGGACAATGACAAGGTAAGCAAGATTTTGAAGCACAGCCTGCTCAACAGGTGGTGATGAATCTTTTGTAACCAATGGCATTACTTGGACGCTTCATCACCTTTCAGGGCACCCACAGATCTCTAGGTAAGGTGTGTAAGGTAAGGCAGCGATGAATAAACGTGCTAAAAGTGCAGGAAACTTCACGGGTTGATCCCTGGCTCAAACAAGTATAACCTGTGCTTGCCCAAGATACGAAAGCATCTCCATATGAAAGATTCTTAGAGTATAAGGTGTTAAGAGAAAGCACATTTTCTGTTGAGCTAACCGCCTTAGGTACCTAGGTATAACTGCTATCGTCATCATAATCATCTCGTTATTCTTACCCTAGAAGTGATATCATCTATCATATGCCCTCTTGTTTACTCAAATTGAGCGAACGCGTGTCCCTGTGATCAAAACTTTGCTAACCAAATAAGCCCATCTTGAGTCGGTCAAGCTTTGCTCCTCGTAGACACAGCCACTGCATCGGGGCTCTAGGCAGCCGGTGATGATCTGAGAGCAGCGTGATGAATCAGCTTTTGAATCTAGTGTGGTCTTATAAAGAGTGACACACACGGAATAATCCTTCTTCGCCCAGCGGGGCGCGGCCAGACCGAGTGCCCCCTCGGGCATCGGGTTCTCTACTCGATAGGGAGTGGTTCCGTTAGTGTAGGTAATCGGCCTGGTGAAAATATACCTGTGTCAGTAGGTACCTAGGTGATTGTTGGAATCGTAAACCTGAAATAGGTACATACTCCGGGTTCATTCGGGCATTCCTGGTCTTTTTGGTGGGACGAGTCTTGCAGGTCTTTCTTGTCCTCCCGGCATTCTTGGCGCCCCCAGTGTTGTCAGTGGAGGTGGCCAGAGTCTCGTGGCCACCTGTTGGGTTGACAGCTGCAAAAGTCTTTGGAGCGTTATCAATCGTGCTGTCCGTCTGCTTAGCGATGATCTCGCTTGCCAAGTCTCCCTCGAGAGACAATTCTTGGCCTGAGTTAAGATGCCCCAGGGCTCGGTGACAGCTTCAGGTTATGTGACATACTCGGACTCGGCGAAAAGCTCAGCTCTGTCTTTGAATGTGTGAACTCCGCTGCATTCAATAAGGTTATTGAAGGCAACATGCATGTTGATAACGATGGTGAACATCCTCCCGAGTCGAGTAGAGCTGCTAGAATACACTGGTATTGTGAGAGGGTTAGACTCGGTGCGATGTCGTTACCAAGTGATAATTGGTATTCTGTAGCTTGATGGAAAGGAAGAAGAGAAGACTTCAAGATCTGGGTTTGATTCCGAGAAGAGATATTTTATAAGTTTATGTCAGGGACTCAGGAGCAAGTTGGCTGACTGTCAGAATAAAGCATGAGCTATTCACCCAACTAGACCGATAGCAATGCTATCATCGTGGATATCCAAGGTATCTGGTGAAGGCTTGAGACAGTCCCAATATGCTAATGTCAAGTGAACATGTCGGTGAATTGCTGTCGATGCATTGCTCTCGCTCAGAGTCACTTACGTAAACGACACAAGTAACTCTTCAGTATTGACTGAGTGCAATAGGGTAGGATAGTTATTTCAAAATCCAGGCATCTTCTAGCCTGAATCTGAACTCGGAGCAATGGCCCATTCATATTCCACTATGGGGCGTTGCTTGAATTGGAGTGACCTGGCAGGGAGCAACTCAGAAAGACTTAGGTGTCTTGATTTTGTTGGCTGAAGATGAAGTGTAAATATACACGGAAGACTATGGCTTTAATTCGAGAGTCATTTGTCGATTTTGTGTCGGTCGGGTGAATTCCGGTCTAGAAACTTGTGGAACACAAACCAGGGCATCAAACAAATGAGAGCTAAGGTAGATTCTGTGAGTGATACCATAATAGTACTGCATGCTGCTCTTCAAACTCCAGAGATGGCAGCTAAACACCATCAGTTTGCTCCCACAATGACCTCATCAATCACGCCCACCAGCTGCTTTGTGGCCGTGACGTTGGGACAATGACCAGTTTCCAAAACAAACGTCTTTACTTCCCTCCCTTCCTTCTCGATATTCGCCACCAATGACTTCTGGTATTCAAATGGCACCATGTTGTCTTTCGTGCAATAGACATAGGCAACCGGGTTTTCTTTCCAAGCAGCCGGACCTGTAACGGTATCCCTCGTACAAAGTCCATTCCAAACCGACACTAGTGAGTCGAGATACGCTTGCACCTCTTCCTCGTTTGACTCGCCGAGATCATCCCCAATAAGTGGTCCCTTCGCATCCCGGAAACTGAGCCCGCCATCCTCGTCGATATTAAATACAACAGGCATCGACTCTTCATGCCCGAACTCTGCAATAAGCGCTGCCATGGATTGCCCCTCAGCTAGCGCAAAAGCACAGACATAGATCAGTTGGACAATGCCGCCTCCAAGTCCCTTCTTTGAGCGGGCTTCACGGCTGAGCCCATGCAGAGCGTTGGTGCCTACTTTGCCTCCATATGAGTGCATAACGATGACGACTTCGCGACCTGCCTCAACAAGGCTGGAGACGTACGACCGAAGAAGCTCGGAGTCAGTAGCTAGGCTAGAATTGGGAGGCCGTGCGCCGTTCACCGACGTCAGGCGAGGACAATGGACTTCGTAGTCGAGGGTTCGAAGGGAAGTGATGAGTTTAGTCATTGATGACGGTGTGTGCCAAGCGCCGTTGACATGCACAATGGTTGGCTTTTGAGTTGAAGCCATGTTGGTGTTGAGAGCGTTAACTGAAATAGGCAGGGACTTTGTATGTCGTTTGAGGTGTCGAGGTCGGTGTCTTCATTTTTTGAAGGGGACAAGCCTCGGCTTATATAAGTTTCACGGTTCTATCTGACTCGCATATACCCAGGATTATCGTTTAATGGCCAATGATGACTACTTGAGTGAGCAAGGCCCAACCGCATCTTCTCGAATAACAGTGTTGTATTGCGAGGCGTAAGGTAGGGCGTGGGAAAGGAACAATATTTGTATGACAAGAGCGAGATTGAACGCCAGAGACCGAGAAGACCGGACGCATAACCCCACTCCAGTTCTTTTGTACAGATGTTGACAATTCTTTGGTCAGCCCTACAGCCCTATGAGGTCTGGCAGACTGTGACATGTCAAGCCAGATTCCGAGCACTCGGACTGAGACAGAAGACTGTTTGTAAGATAGCCACTTGGCAACATGGTTAAGAGGTGCAGAGTTGTCTTCCGCCGCACATTAATTGGCCACGCACAATCGCGGTGTTGTCAATCGAGGAATGGCCACCCGCCACTGATTTGGATGCTCGACCACAGAGTAGGTGTGGGCAATTCCGAGTATTGGATCGCTATGCACATGTTAGCCGGCGGATTGGGACGTTGTTGGGCTGTTGGCCGTTGGAGGAACCATGATGAAACCTAGTGTTGTTTGTGGTCAGCCCTGTCATGTTGCATGAATCTGTCTCCGTGTCGACAGCGTAGCTCACGATGTCGCACTGTTTGATAAGATGGATAAGATAACGGCTAATGCAGGGGTCCGTGCACGGCAGGTTTAGCAGTCCATGACGTGAAGTCGACGGAAAAACAAATTGTTCCGACTACCAATGTCTCGATATGCACCTCTAACGGGCGACAACCTATCGCTGACGTCGAAACAACTTCCAGAGCGAAGATGAGAGCCCCATGGTGACACTACACCGAGTCGTGCAGTGATACTCAGGAACCGCCAATTCGACAGCCTTCTGCGACCATTCAGGCTTTGACTCTATGCGGAAATGATCTTCATCGAAGAAAGCACCCCAGCTGTCGAGTCCCCGAGGGTGTGGGAGGAGCCGCAGTCAAGCGGGGCGGCATGGCTCCCTTTCAACCCTTGGACATACACAGACACATAGCACGACAAGCGAGGCTCGATCCCAAGTTATCTCCGACACGGTTACCTCAGCCAAGCAGCTATCATCTTTTCACGGCGGACAGCGCAACCGGTCATCGCTGCTCAAGGGTCGATGTATCTCGATGTCGATGGTGGCTGACCGCATGGGATGAACGCCTGTCTCAGTTGAGATGGTGATGGAGGGACGAGCAGAAGAAAACCTTGACTGAACGGCCAACGGAACTGCTTGGCACCTTTGCACACACCCTGCCCGATGACGTAGCGTCCTGCCGGTTCCAAGGCCCTGCGCATGCCGACTTTTTCGGGCCCTCCCAAAGAGGTGTCGCTTCGGAAAACTCTCCAGCCCCCTCTGAAGACTCCATCTTCCATGACCCCCGGGCCAATCCCACGCCCTCTCTTCCTACCTCTTTGCTGTACCTGGATACCGTGGATGTCGCCGAAGGGCCCCGTACGGAACCCTTCCCCTAGATGCTACACCCCTCCTCGTCGTGTCCAAAACTGTCTCCGTCTCCCCCTCCCCCTCCCGCTCCTGTCATAACCTCAACTATTGCTGCGAGCCAAAAGACCGGCTGGCCACTCACGTCACGAGTCATTGCTGGAGCCGAAAAATATAACTCCCGTGCCCAGCATCAGTCTCCGTTCCACCCCCCATCTTACCGTTTCATGCGCTGTGTTTTGGTACCTCCCGTCTTCTGCTCCGTCTTTTGCTCCGTCATCGCTGAACCCTCCAAGCCCTAGTCCCCAAGACAAGGTGGGGGACGGGAAATGGTTGATGCGAGTCCTGTCCACCAAGCCAGCTTTGGGCTGACGGGCCATACGCCGCCAATACGGCCTCGTCGGTGTTGGTTGGGCATAGCTATCGTCGACCCATCCCCGCTTCCGCTGCCGGCCTGCTTCCATGTGTCAGCACCCCAGAGACCAAACCAACATATTTGACCGATCACCGGGCATCCTGGATTGACCGTAGTGTCCGAGGCCGGTTTGGATCGCGGTCAGCCCTTCTTTAAAGAAGATGGGCGACCCTCCAGCAACACCGACATCAGCCTCCGTCGATGCCAGCCCCTCGATAGCATCCTCATCCAGTTCCAATATCAGAAAGGAGAGAGGCGCCATCGCCGCACAGGTTCGGACCCTCATCCCCCCTATCACTGGTCAGTGTATGTTCTCTGACCTTGTCTTCAGGCATGCGATACCTGCCGCAGTCGAAAGCAACGATGCGATGAACAGCGTCCCAAATGTGGCACCTGTCAAAAGTTCAGGCTCGAATGCAACTATCGAGAGCCCGTTCCCACCAAGTAGGCTCGGCATTTCCCCTGCCCCTTTCTTCTTTGCCCTGTCCTGCTTCCTGTGTCGGTGAGCAACTAACGCGTGGTGCAGGAAAGACAAGACTCTAGTGGAGATTCTCGAACGGTTGAAGGGCCTCGATGATCGGTTGCTGAACTTGGAAACGAAAGTGGACGATTTAAGCCATCGGGGAAGCGCCGGCCCTTCCGCCCTTGGCTTCCCCCATCTTCAGGCACCCGACTATGCCAGTCAGGCTGGAGCTGCGATGATTGACCCAGCGCTGACAGCAGCACCATTTAACTTGCAGCACGATTTGTCTCGAAACGCACCGGTGGGTCAGGACCAGTACAAATATGTTTCCTCTGTTCACCAGATGCTAGGCTGGCCAGCGGTACAGCAGCTGTTTGCTTCGATCCAGGCGCGGTTGCCACACGTTAACTTCTCCTCGCTGGAGCGCGATGGAGTCTCGCACATGCTAGGAGTCCATCGCCCAGAGTCACAAGGGCTGCCTTCCGAAGGCACCATGCGCACTGAGCGTTCGCCTGGGCTTCTGACGACCTTGACCTGGGAAAACGTTCGGATGTGGAGCCAGGCTTACTTCGACACTACCAACCTCTTTTACCCTATTCTAGATCGCCAGTCCTTCATGCAGGAGACTTTGCCATCCCTTTACAGGAGCGGCTTCAGCAACTCGATATCCTCGACCATCGCCCTGCTGGTATTCGCTCTCGGGGAGGTATCGCTAGAAGGAAGAGAAGGGCCACCTGTGCACGTTTACAACGGACGAGCGAGTGGGGTGAAAGGGGGCTCGAAAGCGCAACCCCCTGGGCTTGCTTTGTTCAACGAGGCGAGAAGCAGAATGGGGTTTGATCTCACGGAGTGCAGTCTGGAAAACGTTCAGATATTCGCCCTCGCAAGGTAGGACGCCCTGCTCCATGTCGTGTGTAAGCATTCCAGCCAGTTCTTAACAATAGTTTAGTGCATATTATGGGAGCTGCTTCTATCCGATGGTGTGTCTCTCCTAAACTGCAACCTGTTGGAAGGCAAATTGCTAATCGGCGCATAGGACTTTTGGAGAATGACTGCCTCCACCTCTTTGGCACTTCAGGCTCTCATAACCAGGTACAGTTCCCTAGCTTTGGGTCAATTTGATGGAATCGCTGCTAAAGTGGGTAGCAACCCCGGAGAGCTATCCTCACCGAGGGCGGACCTGATCAGGAGAGCATTTTGGCATTGCTCTATCTTGGAGACGTAAGTAGCCTGGTGTCTGTAAAGCTCAAATGGTTCACTGACAAGAGCCCGTCTAGTTCTCTCAATCTCGAGCTGGGGTTCCCGCTAACAGGTCTTGAGAGGATGGAGAACACTGTAGGACTTCCGACTTTTAGCGGTCCTTTCTGTGAAGACGATGTCATCAGCAACCAACAGTCTCATTTCCAAGAGCATTTCGCCTCTCAGATTGTCCTGAGGCGGCTACTGGTGGGATTTCACCACGCCCTCAGCAACAGTACTTCCCTCTGCCCGATCCTTTTCCGCGGCCTTTGCTAACTTACGACAGCAGCACCAATGTCCGCCCAGTTAGGCGGTGTTCCCACCCCCTTTACTTCGGCAAACAACAGCCCTGGCCTTAGCCAGATTACGATCCAGCAGCTGGCCCTTCAACTGGAACAATGGCGCGGCATGCTCCCTCCTCACCTTCGCTGGCAAGAGGATTGCCCAGGAGCCTTCCCCAGCAATACTACCGACATGTTCGGCGGCAGCACCCACACCCCAGCCAGCACGCCCATCTCCCCGTCCATGTCTCACACCAGTCAACCATCATCACTACCAGCGGTATCGACACCAGCACCACCACTGATGTACTCCACCGATCTCGACTCCCCTCCGGCTCAATACCCCTACGTCCTCGACGTCCAAGTCGCGCTTCTCCGCTCTCGTTATTACTACACCAAATACCTCCTCCACCGTCCCTTCCTCTACAAAGCTCTCCACTACCCCGACAGCGTGACCCAAGACGACGCCCTGGGCGCAGCCCAGTGCCTCAAGGCCTCGCTGAAATGGCCAGTGGCAATGTCCCCCACATGCAAGCACAAGCGGCTCGTGCCCTGTATGTTCTTCTTCACCCAGAACTTCTTTGGTATCTTGCTGTTATTGCATCTGAGCACGACGGTGCCGCTGTTGAGGAGGATAAGAAGCACGCTTTGCGGCGAGAGGTTTGAGATGGACGCGAGGGAGACGGTGGGTTTGTATCTCGACTGGTTGAGGGACTTGAAGCCTATCGACGGGGGGACGGCGTGGCACTGGGAGGTGGTGAGGGTTATTTATGGTCTGGAGGGCGGTTAGCCGGTTAGCTAAGTAAGTACCGCGAAGGGGAAGAAGGGGGGGGGGGAGAGGGGGAGCGAGGACTTATTGTGGAATGGACTCCAAAGTAGAGGATGAATTGGATATTTATTACATCACCATCACGTTGTTTGAGTGGTGGGATCAAGTGACACAGCTGTATAGTATAAAGACGAGTGATCGACCCCCTCCTGTCTTGACACCACCCTTTTCCTGTCCTACACCAAACAGCTTGTTTGGATCATTGCCTTCCTTGCCTGTTCCCTAACAATACCACCGACAGCCTTATCTGCCCGCTTATAAAACGCCAAGGAGCCCCATGCAGCATTACCCAATCATCTTCCCCGGACACCCCCCGAAACCTCCCCCCACCTTGCCAAAAAAATGCTGACTAACCGCCTTGTTATTCAAACCCCTTTTCGGACCCCTTTCCGCCTCCCCTAGCCGGTTGTTGTTTTGTTGTCGGAAAACCACGTCCACTTTTTTTTTTTTCTCTGCGCTTTCGGAGCAGCCACCTCCGAACTGCTCTTTTCATAAACCGACATTCGTACTCAACTCCACATCAAGCAAGAGGCCTCATGGCGCAACGGTAGCGCGTTCGACTCCAGATCGAAAGGTTATCCGTTCAAATCGGGTTGGGGTCATACAACTTGGAGTCAGATCCTTTTTTGCAATCCCCACCATCACCATCATAGTGATGGCTTCACGAATTATTGGAAATGCGTTGACAAATCAGGGTCTTTTTCTCTTAAGTAATAGCGTCAAAGACGTGCAGGGAGAGGCAAGGTGCTGCATATTCGGAACGGGTATGCAATGCACAAATGTCTGGGGTGCATAGGGGTTGCTGAGGAAGCGAGGAGGTATTCTGCGTCTTCGAAATGTCTTTATTTTGGTCAAAGATACTATCCAACAAATATACTTCCTTCAATTTACCTTGTCATTAAATTCAATCATCTAGCTGATCCGAAATATCCACCGCCAATCTATCCTCTACACGCCTGTCAGCCATACTCGCTACCTCTGGTATCCCAATGAAATACCACCGTCAGAAGCTAAGCACATGAGATATCACGAAACATGGGAAAGCAGGACAGTCAAGCATCAAAAATGAATGATCAATAAAACTTGTGCTTTTCTTCCTTGCTCGACACAGGACCCCATGAGACTCCTAAACTCCATTGCTCTTCCACAAGTATCATGCACGAATCCCGGTTCGACCAGTTCACCAACAAAAAAAACAGCCAACATCAAAAAGCCACCAAACCCCATGGTCACCAACGTTGCTACCTCGCCGACGACGCAGATGAAGAACCAGGCTTCTCCTCATCACCCTTCTCGGTCATGGCCGCACTCGAAGGCGTCGAAATGCTCGCCGGTGTCATCATGATCTCTCCACCCTTGCCAGTAACAGCCGCAGCTCTCTCCTTCTCCGATGGCTCCCGGGTGTTTCTGAAGTAATGATGCACCTCATCTGTCCACTCATCGTCACTCAAATCATCCATCCCAGTCGCATCACCACCCGCCTCCTTCTGGGCACGAGCTCTTTCCTTGCCCTCCCACTCCTCACGAATGTCCTCAATCTTCTGCCTGCGGTCCAGCTCAGGGTTGTAGTTCTTGCCTACACCTCTCAACCGCTCCCAGAGAGACAGGTGCTTGGGGTGAACGGCAATGCCATGGTAATCCTGGTCGCGACCGGCGCGGATGTAGGCCCAGCGACGCTCTTGCTCCTTAAGATCGAGGCCGGTGGTGTCAGGAAGGAAAAGCCAGGTAAGAAGCATACCCGCGAGACCGAACCATGGAACGACATAGAACTTTGTCTGAGTGTCAATGTAGTTGTACAGAACTGAAGCAAGCAAAGCACCAGCCTTGCCGATGCAAGCGCTGAAGCCGTGGGCAGAGGCGCGGATGGGCGTAGGGAAGACCTCGCCAGCCACGAGGAAAGTGACGCTGTTGGGACCGAATTGGTTGAAGAAACTCGAGAGGAAGTACATGGCCTGAAACGCCTTGATACCGGCCGGAGAGGTATAATATTCGTAGTTGAAGGCGGGGACGACGAACATGATGAAGCACATCAAGAAACCGACCTGCTGCATCATCTTGCGGCCATAGAACTTGTTGTCGATGAGGATAGAGGCGAGATAGTACCCAACAAGCGATACAATGACGTTGTACAAGTTCCAAATCCATCCAGTCATGACGGACTCAGTCGGCCCGCTCAAGACAGCGATAAACTGAGCCTGGAAAAGCTTGTTGCCGTAGAAGAAGACGTCGTTGCAGAACCATGTGCCAGCGGTGGCAAGCAAACGACCGCCAAAGATGTTGCAGGCAAGGCGGAGGGAATCTACATCGTAACCTGTGACGTTGCTCTTCTTCTTGACAGCTGCGAGCTGGCGGCCCGCGTGCGGCATCTTGTAGGCACGGTGGTACACAAGCCATAGCGTACCGACAGCAGGGATGGCAAACGACACGCGCCAAAGCCATTGGGTGGTCGTTGTGCCGTAGGGCGGGTTGCCGTCGCCGTGGTGGAAAATCAGGAGGAGAATGATCAGCAAAGCCTGGTTGAAAAACTGACCCCAACCTTGCATCAAAAAGGCCATGGTGACCTTGCGTCCGCGGTGAAGACGGTCCTCTCTCGTAGACAGCTTGCCGGCGGAAACCGCGTTTTCCATCGATGAAGTAGCAGTAATAGGATATTCACCACCAACACCGAAACCTGTGATCACTCGTTAGCCAATGTCCAAACTCCCACCGGTTCTCTTCCCAAACTCACCATAGAAGGACAAACTCCAAGCATAGCAGATAACCCAGCCATTGAGATCCAGGCCCCAACTCGCCGTGATCATCAGCAAACCCACAAACATGATCGCAGCATCCTGAATCAACCCCCATCGTCTGCCAATCCAATCTCCAATAACCCCCACAGCCATCTGGCCAACCATAATACCAATAACCTCCAAATACGTCACCGAAGCAACCCAGTTGGCGCTGCACTCGGTCGCGTTCTTCCCCCAGCACTGCGGCCAGGTAGATCTGAACAGCGGCTCCAAATTCCCAATACTGAACAACACATAACCCTCCAATCCCAGCCCGGCACCAGGCAGCACCGCATTCGTCCAGTACCACGACACCGGGCTCAGCGGATCCTCCTTCATCATCCTGCCTATCGCCTTGACTTCCTCCCAGGCCTCCTTGTTCTGCACATTGTTCACAAACTTGACCCGCTCCTTGAGTGGGAGGTCGGCCCAGTACGTCCCCTCGGGGGTGTAGCAGTCGTCCGGGTGGGTGAGGTACGAGAAGATGGCATGTTGCTGGTCCATGCTGACGGATTTGGGGTAGTGTTCGTGCTCGTCGCCGGTGGAGGGGCCGTGGGGGACAGGGATCTCTCCCGCCCCGGGGGCGTGGTGACGATGGTGACGGAGGAGGTCGGCCATCTGCCGATTCTGTACGTAAAAATCCCCCCGCGCTTTGGCAAACAAACCAGATGCTCAGGTTCGAGCTGGTGATAAAAAGGAAGAGATACCGAAGATAAGGGTAGTTGTAGGGGAGGGTGTAGAAGAAAAAAATAAGGGAAGTGGGAAGGGGGAGAAAAGGTAAAGTTTAAAACCGAGCCAGTGTCCCGGCTAGTCCACTAGTCGTTCGTTGAGACTTGCGGAAGGAAGAGGGGAAGGGGAAGAAGGGGAAGAAGGGGAAAAGGTCAAAACGTTTTCAACTTCCTTTTAAGTAAAGTAATCTGTGGGTAGGTGTGGGTGTTGTGTACTTTGTAGAGGGGAAGGTGTGATGGAGCACGGGAGGCGGGAGAGGGGTCTTGATGGATAAAACGTCCACTCCCTCGGGGCCAGCAGCGACGATGGCCGATGTGAGGAGGGGTGGGGATGTGGTTTTTTTTTTCTCTTTTCACGAAAGAAAGCTTACCGCAGGACAGGGTTTGTCTTGTCACGGGAATCTACGCAGCGGGCAGTGGCACAACGCCATGGAGTCTAAAGAGAGGGGCGTTTGGTCACTTTTTGGCGAGTTTGGAGGCGTGGTATCGCCCTCTCAGCAATTTCTACAACTTGCTCGACTGCCGGCCACCTTGCCACTCCCCCCATATTTTGTGCTCTGCCCCATACGGAAAGTGGTCGCGTGGGCCGCTTTTCAACGAGCAGCCAGGCGGCAGCTGCCTGTCGCTACTGATGTGAAGCTCCAAAGCTTTCACAAAGCTTTGCTTTCAGGCCTCGGCACCAACACTTCTCTCGGCGGTGACTCGATCCATCTTTATCAGTCTTTACCGCCCGATCAGCTGGAAACTGATAGTCAAGGCCATCATCGTCCAATCTTCCCATTCAGGGGTCCGCACCCCTTGAAGAGCCTGCTTTGGTCTGCCACCGAGCTTCGCCTAAGCACCGGCCCCTACCTTCGCCTCCAAGAGTCAGAGCTTTAGACAAACTCGCATGGAATATTGCTGACTCTTGCTCGGCCTGCGCTCCTGTGGTGTTCGAGGCGGTCGAGGCAAGTCCCGTGCACGTGGACACTTCTTGACACTGGTGGGGGCTCGCGGGGTCAAGGATGGTCCTAGGACTGAACCCGCAGCTAGGACAGTCAAGCCACCCCCAAGAGCTCCCAAGACAACAACAAGCAATGTCGCCAATGCTTTGCCAATGCAATGCCAATGATGCCAATACAGCCAAGTGAGCTTATTTGTGCTTGGCTTTCTGTGCTACTCAGGTTGTTCTCATAGGGCAGACTGTGCAATGCTGATCCGGATGTTGAGCACGCGACACAGGAATATGCTGTCCGCCAGCTCCCATGAATGCGGCCGAATGTACAGCATGTTCGGGGTCACATCCCTACCATCCGTAAACTCAACAGCGGGCACCCTCGGGGCTATTCTGATCCAATAGTTTACACACGTGGGTGGACTTCGAGAAGGTGGATAATATATGGTTGTTGGCCTGTGGGGAAGACGAAAAGGCGGAAAACTTCAACGGAAGTCGGCACACACTTCACAGCAGAAGCCCTGTGTGAAGTCATGTCGTGTTGCAGTCAAAAAATGTCTCGGCTGCTGCAAGCCACAAGGACCCCGAGCCGCATACGGAGAAGCCCGGCCGGCTAGTCACAGCTCACCTCACGCTACCCAACCCTCAAGGAGAGCGCCTCCTATCCTCCTGTCTTAACCTTACACTAACTCGCCAGCTTCTCGTGGACAGGCCATCTCAGTGCACAGATATATCACCATCATGAGAACAGCCGCTTTGCAATCTAGTATCTTATATTAACACTCTCACCCCCCAAGCCCTGTGACCTAATCCCACAAAAGGTTACATCCTCTGCAAAAGCGTGCTTACTATCATCCCACAAATCGCTCTGCAAAGCACGCTCAAAAAAACGGGGGGTATGCGACATACAACATTCAAGAAGCACACAACAAAACCCGCAAAAGCTCAACTCATCTCAAATCAATTTGTTCAAACGAACCATCTTCATCGCCAAAATATCACACTCCAAAATGTATCTGCTGTGCAATACAACGTTCAATCCCTCCTTCCTTGTCGGGCAAACACATGTGCCTAAGTCAGCTTGCAAAAAAAAAACATATCTGAAACAACACTACCATCTTCCTCATCCCAACTTCACTTCTTGATGCTCGACTAATCAACTCGTACACACTATGCCAAAAAAAAAATAACAAATGAAAGAGCAAAAGCAAAGAGTTGGTTCGTGATGCAGTCTTCAGCTTCCATCAAGCTTCCTTCCCGCCAGTAAAACGCCGCGCTGACTCAAAATGAAATATTGAGCGATGATATGTTGACAAGACAATGAAAGGAAATCTTGGGTTCGTGTATGTGTTATGTGTATGTGTGTGTTTGTGGTTGGGGCTTGTAGCGGCAATCTAAATCCCAGAAAAAGGCAAGACGTTGTCTCTATCGGTTACCCGCGCAGGGGGGCGAGGAGTCGGGTCTTCGTCAATGGACGCCATGAATGCCAGGGTCGAATTGGGACGGGGAGTCTCATCCACGTCGATATCTGCCTTGTCGACGTTTTCTCCTTCAGCAGCCGGTGGCGTCTCTACTCCCTCGTTGAGATCCTCCACCACCTTGGAAAGCGGCGTGATAGGAGTTGGGGCAATCTCCGGCGCGATACTCTCGGGGAATTCAAGCTGACCTTCATGATTCGGCGTGGCTACTTGTGTCTGAGGCTCTAGCATGCTGTCGTGGCTGTTTGCCCTCATCATCTCGATGCCAAGCTTGGACGAGGGCAGCTGTTGCTTAGCGCGCGAGTGTTTAGCGGATGGAGAGGCCGGGGTACGGCCAGTCCCCCCCGCATCCAGCTCGTCGTCTTCGTCATCAGCCGAATCAACATTGCCCTCGAACCTCCGTTTTTCGAGCGACTCGCGCCTCGCCTTTAACTTCTCAAAGGAACGCTGAGGCATCGGTCCTTTCTTTTGGAGCGGCGAGTGTTCCATCTGGCTTGGTGCTGATTGCTGAGTCACCAGATGAGGGAGCGTGGGAGACCTCATCGGCTCGCCTTGGCCCGACAATATCTCCTCGCCACCTGAGATGCCAAGTCCGCCGCCCTCTTCCCAGTCACCAGTGGCTTTCCTGCTGATCAGAACCGGAATGTCGTCTGTCATGACGGACTCCGAGTCTCCATATAGACTAGATGCGATTGAGTCCTCCCGGAAGCTGCTGCTCGAACGATTGGCATATCCAGACGAATTAGAGGTGGGGCTGTCCTCAAGTCGAAAGGTTTCCTGTTGTCGGAGACCCGAAGGAACAGGATGCGGCAGCGGCAACGATGTTTGAGTTGTGTTGACCAGCTGGCCGGGCATGGGCGCTTTCCACTGACAAAGCGAACAAAGAACCTCGGTTAACTTTGATGAGCTGATCGGTTTCTCGATGAGCGAGTCAAAGAGATAAGGCCCGTTCAGATCCTTCAAGTAGGCTGTGATCGCAACAATGGGAGTATGGGTGTTTGCATGCTTGGTCTCGCGTATCATACGGGCAACGTCCCAACCTGAAATCTGCGGCAACCTAAACTCCAGGAAAATGATGTCGAACTTGATGTCGCTCATGGCGTACCGAATGGCCTCAGGACCTGTTGATACGGCAACGGTACGGCACCGCAGCTTCTCCAGGAGTTTTTCCATCACCATGCGGGAGATGGGATGATCATCGCATATCAAAACGTCGAGAGCACGGAAAATAGGAATGCCCTCATTTGCCGCGATATATGACATGCGTCTCGAGCTTTGACGCCGTCGTTGAACTCTGAGCAGCGCATTGGCCTTGTCGCCCTCGTTGTCCGAGGATGATGGTGACATGTCAAATACTTGGCTGCGACGATTCTTATGAGCAGCCGCCAAGAAGAGATCTGCTGCCACCGGGCTACCTTCTTGCGAGCCCACCGTCAACGAACGGGAACGTCCGCCGACGGAGCTTCCGCTGTGCCTGGGAGTAGACATCAGGTGATTCGGCATTGGCTTTGACGGTGACGAGAGCGGCAGCGGGGGCAACCCTCCCCCACGACTTTTCACCGGGGACGGGGAAGCAGCAACACTAGTGGCCGCTTTCTGCAGACTAGGCGGAACGCGGGGTAGATCGAAGAAATTTCCCGGCTGCAGTGAACTTGTCGTTGTTGAGGGCTGCGATGTATTCGAGTTCGCAGAGGCCTTGCGTCTGTTCTCGCCTTGGCCTGCCACAAAAGAGACCAATAGGGGCGACGAAGGCTGGGAAGCACGACTGGGAGACGAGTTGGCGTGGCTCAGACCAGAGGGCGACTGGGGCCGTTGAGTAGCTTTGGCATTGGATAGCGTCCGCTGAACCGGATTGGCAATGATGGGACTACCCTCAAGGCCTGTTCCGGGAGAAGTAAGGCTGTTGTTGCTCGCTCCGCCGGGACTGATGGGTTTGTTTGAGCCCGCGAGAGCTTCTGCGCGCAGTTTCTGGATCACATCCTTGTTCGCCTTTTCGAGAACAGGCAGGTTCTTGAAAGTGAAATTCCCAAAGTCATCAGCGGCCACAGGTTCGCTGAGCCTCCGGCTACTCTTGTGGTCTCTAACGTGCGGAGGAATGTGCAGAGGCATCAAACCACGCTTCATGGAGTTGACCTGGGATCTAACCCGAGACAGGGCATCGTGCGGTCGGTCAAAATTGTCGGAAAGGGGGCCACCGGGAGGGGGCGAGCTCTGATCCTCCATCTCTTCCACAAAAGACTGGAGCGTGGCGCCACGGGAGTCGAAGTACTCGGTATCCTCAGGGTCTTCCGGCTGGGGCACAAACTCGGCCTCATCCTGAAGCAACGTGTCCCAGTTCACACCATTGAACCAAGGATGATTACGGATTTCCTCGCCTCCGCTCTGGAACTTATCGTCCTTGTTAGCACCCAGTCGTTGGCTGGGATCCATACAAAGCAGCTTGTTGATGATATCTTTGGCCTCGGGTGATATCTCTGGGTCCATCTCAGGAAACGTCATTCTCCGGGCAAGAATGTTCTCAAATACCTGCTCGGCCTCACCGGCGTGGAACGGCGGGATGCCGTAGAGGAACTCGTACAAGATGCATCCAACGGACCACCAATCACTGGTTTCGTCTTGAGGTTCGCCTTTGATTGTTTCCGGAGCAAGATAATCCGGAGTGCCAACGAAGCGGCGGGTGGTATCTTCGGGGTCAAACAGAGCCCAATTTGGCGGCGCCATTGATGGCTGCGGAGGAGTGCCCCTGTGGGACTCGAGACCGTTGTGTGAAGTGACGTGGGAAAGGGAGGCAAAGTCTGGGGATGCGCCAGGCTCAACTTCACTCCCCTCGGCAGGGGAAAGAATGGCCGATGATGAGTAGCTCACTTGAGGATCAGCCAAAGATAGATTCCCAATCATCTGCGACAGTGCTTCACTACCGCCACTGTCGCTGCGCTGAGTGGACACACGACGTGGTTCCTGCGACAATGTGCCAAGGTTGAAGTAGGAGGGTGGTCCTAGGCTCACGGCGCAATCGCTAGGAGTCATTTGCGGCGTGGAGCCAGGCGAGTGGCTGCGGCCGTGAAGGTCCATGGAAGTCGACCTGGATGATGCGATGGATGTCGACCGAGCGAACGGTCCTTGCTTGAGCAAGTCGGGGGCAGCATCAGTGCCGCTGTTCAGTGCCCGCTTCTGCCTACCAATCAAACCCATCCGTGAAAGACCGAAGTCGGTCAACTTCAAGTGGCCCTTCTGATCAATCAGCAGGTTATCAGGCTTGAGATCTCGGTGAACGATTCCGCGGCTGTGCAAGTGCTCAACACCGAGAACAACCTCGCCCAGATACTTCTTTGCCCATTCCTCAGATAGACCGCCCAGAATCTTGATGAGTGCCGCACAATCCCCTCCATTGAGGTACTCCATTACGAGGTACAGGTAGTCTTTGCTCGAAAAGGTCCAGTATAGCTTGGCAACAAAGTCGCTTTCACCTTGCCACATCATGATGGCCCGTTCCGCTTTAACGTTGGTGACCTGATTCTTGGCGACCATGTCAGCTTTCTTGAGTACTTTGATGGCAAAGTACTCGCCTGTCGACTTCTTTTTGGACAAATAGACGCTACCAAACGCGCCTTTGCTGATGGGCTTGATGATCTCGAAGTCTCTGATCGATGGAGGCACGGCCTTGGCTTGAGGCGCTAGTCGTGGCGATACAGGCGGTTTGATGCTCAGGGGCAAGTCCCCGGTGGATGCCGAGACAGCAGCCGAGGATTGTCTTCTGTGGTGAACATGATGGGGAACGCTCGGCGAAGTGAACTCGCTATGTGTGAGCAACGGGGACGCCTCAGGAGACACAAGAGCGTCCGAGGAGAAGGGAAAGTTACGGGGCTTGTGAATCCGAAGGGGGGACGACGGCGGACCCATACGTGATGGTGATTCCTGCCGCCGCGGAGACACGGCTCCGGGGAGAATCAGGCTTCTGCGATGATGTTGTCGCGAACTTGCCTGCCGGCGGAGATCACTGAACTCGGACATGGGCGAGTCTGTCCGCGGTGGCGGCCTTGACGCCACGGATGCTGATCGCAAGCTTCCATCGCTGTCCGCACCCGCATCGCTCTCAAAAATCATTGATTCTCGTCGAGACTGATTCGCACCCGAAAAGTTGGCTGTGGCACCTCGGTGAGATCGCGGCGTTGGGCACTCTCGGGGACTGCTTGATCTCGTAGAGTGGACAGCAGACGAACGCCGTCTTTCAGGATCTTCATCAATATCTGCATTTTCTAATGCCAAAGCCAAACCAGAAGGGTGCTCATCAAAACTTCCCACAAAGATATCCTCCTCCCCCCGAGATGGCGCAATGACGGCAGCCTCGTCTTCATCCTCGGTCGTGTCACTGAGGGGATGTCCAGAGGCAATCCTAGCCGCACTACGCAAGGCTTTATCGATACAGTTTTGAACGATAATGGCAAACTCGACGCGAATTCGCTCGGCATACTCCAAGATTCGTCGGTGACGGAATACGGCCTCCACCTTGTCCCGAGCTACTTTTTCTGTATCACTGCAAAGCAGGGCAAGCCCCTGCTCCTGTTCCAGTGTGTTGGTTCCTGGGGTCTCCCACTGTAAAACCTGCGTGATATGCCCTTCCGACTGAGGGGACTGCGTGCGAATTTCACCGTCTGGCTGGGGCGACTCCTTGATGGCCGGCGTGCTGATTTCAATGGCTGTATCGCAAAGATCCAGTAAGAGCTCAACAATCCGGACCTGCGGCCTGCGCACGGCGAAGGACCGCGCTCGCGCATGTCCAAATCCAGACGATCGTTCTCGCGACCGACCTGCGCCAAGGATTGGCGATGATGTGCCCGGGGAAGAAGTAGCCGATGTAGGCGCCCTAATAAGCAACCCTTTGTATTCAGCAGCCAATGGCGGCGATGGCTCCCCTACCAAGGAGCGACTTCGCCGAGTGTCTCCTAACGCGTCGAGAACCTTGACAATCGCGCTCCTGTGCTCGGTCAGATTTTCTTGCGCCATCTGAACATCCATCTCAGCTCGATGTTCCTGCAAGCAGAGGTCTGTGTGCTTCTCAAACCACCACGGGGAAATCTGACGTTCGCAAATTCGGCAAAGAACCGGAAGGGGCGGGGGATGGAGGGCTGGATCGTCAAGTCCGGATTCTGCGAGTTGGGTCAGGTAACTCGCCAACACTTCAGCGCCGGACCCGAGAGAATCAACGATAACCGGTGGTAAATCAATCTTGATCTCTCGTGGGGCTACCCAGGGTCTGATCATCCACATGCTCTGAAGAGAAAGCATTAGCGCCTGGGTCGAGAAATAGCATTCATCTGATGCAACTCACATGGCTTTCTCCCTCAGACGCACCACTATACACCATGATACCCTGGGCCTCTAGCTCAACAGTAGGGAGGGGCATTTCCTCAGCAGGCTCTCCAATCATCTCGACCGGGTAAAGCTTTGCCATGGGCCCCAGCTTGACAGCAAATCGTATAAACTGGCTGCGCCGGTCATCGTCTTTCATGTCCTGCACAACCTTGGAGAAGATAGTCGGGTCTTCGCTGACAACAAGGTCGGCAATTGGTGTTCCAATGACGGATTCTGGTGGTGTCCCAATCACATCAACCCAGGATGGGCTCACCCATCGAATCGTCCCATTGAGGTTAAGATCCAGAAGGACATTGAGAGTCTGCTCGGCAGCCTCTCGGAGCTCCTCTCTCTCCTCACGAATGTTCTCGCTGAACGATCTCTCCATGCCGCCGGCCCGGAGCGAGTTCAAGGCCGGCGGGGCCAGCATGTTGGGTGGGGTAGGCTCTTCTTCCATTGCAGTAAAGTGGCTATTCTGGCGGCTCCTTATTCATTCGACAACATGGACAATTGTAGACTGGGTGATATCCCTCGACAAGGTAATCTGAAGGGCTGGTGGCGGATGTAGATGTATACGACAGGCGAGAGGATGGACTCAAGGGTATCCCCTGGCGGTTGGGAGGCTGAGCATCGAGGGACTTTCCGTTGCAACCTGTCTCTTTTTCTGGCCGGCAAAGAACGTTGTTTGTCTGTCAAGCAGACGGTGAAATTGGTCGTCGAAGGTTTCTCGGCGTGTGGCTGGTAACTGGAGAGCAGGCAAATGCTCGCAGGTGGGGCCGGAGCAGGGCAGTAGAGGCCCAAGATGCCAAAAGCTAGAACCCAGCACAAGCCTGAGACATGCTGTTCTTGACGTGAAGGTATCGCCGCCGTGGATCGGGAGTAGGTGGTCGTTATTTCGCGCTGGCTTGGAAGTGCTCACTCTGGGGGCATGGACAACAGCAAAGAACCACTCGCTTTGCCCGAGAAGACAGGCTGGGCTCAATGGCGGCTCTAGGGCGGGCAACTGTGGAGCAGAACGACCGCGGGACCTCGTTATCGATAGCAGCTAGAGCACGTACAGCACGCACGCCGCTCGCACGCCCTCGGTCACGGTTTGCTGTGGGCACAGGCCCAAGGGACTGTCGGGAAAACGACTCGATCGCGGGGCTGTGATTCGGTTCGACGCGACAATTCTCAGACAAGGCGGGCAGCAAGACACGAAACAGCTGCGGGAGGAGTCTCTCGGCAAGGATACGGCCTGGCTGTGCTGGCTGTGTTGTCCAGAGGTGTCGTCGTCGTTGACTCGGGCTCAGGTGGGTTTTGTTGTCCCAGCCAAAGTTTAAGTGGGGAGGTCCTTTGTTTCCTTGGCCCTTGGCAGGTTTGTCTGTGGGTGATTGGCGAGTTGATGGGTGCGCGTGGTCAGCGAAAAAAAGCAACCTTACCGACCTGTCCGGCACCGGTGCTGTCTGTGTCTGGGTCTGTCTAGGTACCAGGTATCTGTCTGTGCCACTCGCTTCTCACTTCAATCTGTGGCTCAGGAAATTCTATCAGATTATCCCCATCCAGAATGTTTGTCCCCGGCTTTGCTTGCCATCTTCTTTCCAAGAGATAGGAAAGAAGCAGTTCCTGACGAAGCGAATTGGACTGACTGGCTCTCTTGCTCTTCCCTGCGTATGCGTGGGGTACCGTTGAAAGCGGGGAAGAAGCCGGTCTTGTCCAATCAGCAGTGCGTCAGCTGCTGCTTCCAGGATGTTCCCTGGCAGTATCAGTACCAATTATGTGCTAGCGGGTGTTCCGCGAACCAAGGTAGTGCTACAATTTGGCAGCTTCAGTCTCAAAAAACAAAACAACAATGCCAATTCAGCCCGTTGCCGTGGTCTGAAGGAGGAGCTTAAGATAGCCATAACACGGCTGTTTTTTCAGGTTGTCTCGACCCCTTTTTCCTGTCATGCTTTGCATGCCCAGGGTCTGGCTGTCGGATTGGAGTGGTCACTCAGTTTGGCACTTGGCGGGGTAAAGTCCCCCAAACCCGAATGTGGATTTGGTCATGATCTGGATCTCCCACCACAACAGGAGCACTGACCACACGTGTGGTCAGCAATTGGGGGCACTTCAGACAGACTCGGAGTTCTGAGAAATCGTTTTCCTGTGTCTTTGAAACGTTCAACATGTCATCGCTCAGTTTTTGATTACCCTCTCCTGGGGTTTGCCGAATTGCTGTGGGCCGATCAAAAGAAACGACTCGGTTGAGGAAACAGATCTACCATCACAACAAACGTCACCCCCTCCATCAAGCCACTCGTTGGCTGATTCTCTTTATCCTGCATGACTTTTAGTCGCACGAGACAACCAAATGACACCGGATCAGACCCAGTCAACGTCTATCCAGCCCATGGCTTGCTTTCTTTACCATTCCCGCTGGCAATAACCATATCTCGGCCGATTGAACAAGCTCCCGTCACTTGCTCCTCTAGATTGGCTCTGCTACCCGAAGACCCCTCCTTTTCCCCAGAAATTCATCTAGACCGCCTCGATCATCGCTCGATCCTCAGACAAACGCATCCACAGATGACTTCATAGGCGTTCCTCAAGCTGTGTCGAACTCGAAGTTAGCCCACAGACGGACCCCTCCGCGTTGCCAATCGAAGAAGTTCAGGGTGGAATGTCTTGGGACGCACAATGGCCAGTAGGGAGGGGTTGGAGAGCATCCCGATCTGGAGCCAAGAACTTATCACTGCTGATGCAGCATGCTTGATGTAGCAGCAAAGTTGAGTGCATTGTTGGGATGAGAGGTCGGTCACCGCTCCTGTAGGTGGCATTTCCCTGCAGCAATGCAAGCACGCCGGGTGATAGTCTGATGCGGAGTTTCCAGCGGTGCCCGCAGCAAGCAACAAAGAGTCATCGTCGTTTTGTTGCAGCGTCCCCCTCCTGAGGCTATTGAGCTGCGTTGCCATCATACTATTGAGGCGGCTTGATGGTGTGTCTCGGTGGAACGAGTCTGCATACACAATGCAACCCAACACATGGCATACGAAGGGCCCTCTCGTCCATCCCACCACGGTCTCATCCGCTCGACGCCTTTTCAGTTTGGATCGTCGCTACCCAAGCACAGCACAGACGGCTCTGTCAAACTTTGGGGACGACTCGGCTGTCTATGAGCATTGGATGGGTGACCTCACCCCGTTCCGTCGTCACGGCTTTGCTCTTCCGGAAGCCGTTGGAGATTCGAGACTTCAGCCGACATCTTTCTTCCTATCTCTTCCTCTATTTTGGCCTCCCTGTCTCCGACGATATGACGACAGACATCTCAACAGTCGATTTTTCAAAAGGACTGCACATCCCTTAGCGCCACCAGCCCTCTTTCAACATCGCTCAAAATGAAGTGCAGAACTTCCACAACTACTAATAATCACCACCACGTGACGGTGCAATTGACTCCTATTCCCCGTAGTTTACCCCTCTTCCCCCTCAACCCTGATCTCGATCGCCCGCTTGCACTGGGCTCTTCCCCGTAGTTGGTCCGCGGACAACCTAAGCGGACTGGGCTTTGTCGCAACCCCAAAGGTTCCAGACCCTTTCCCGACTAACCGTCACTCTTTGACGATCATTGCGGGATAAAAGGTGATAGGCGTTGCTGCACATACGCTTGTCAGACACTCAAACAACTTTGATTCCCCTTGTCTCTACCTGTTACACACCTGACAAGCCACAAGCGAAGACCCTGTGTAGGTAATAGCAAGACATCTGATCCCCATCGACGGCCTCCCCTCGTGATCCCCCACTTCTGTTTGCTCAACTTCAGCTATTGGAAGCTGCAGTGCCACCATACCTCGAATGCCCACCCCAAGCTCGGACAACTCCTCTTGCTTATTAGCCACCTCTACTGGGCCAAGCAAAGCTGTGGTCCCGGCGGCCTTTTTCACAGCAGAATCAGCTATCTGGTTAGCTTTGCTGTTCGGTGCTGTTGTGGGACATCAGGATGCTATAAATGTCTCAAGATTGCTGTAAGCTTTGGGCTTTCCCGTTTGACGATGGCTTCAGCTTCGTGTCCTGGCAAATGAAAAGCCATGGACACACGGTAGTCAGGCTTCAGACCACCACAAGACGGAAAGGTTTCCCGGGAGTTGCTGGATCACAACGGTCTCTAGGGGCCCTAATGCCATCCAAAAAGACATATCACATCTCCCATTGCATAGCTCACCGGACAGTTTTCCCCGCTCAAGGACGTTGGGCTCGCAGTTGGGGGCGTCATGATCAATAACGTACTGTACCACAGCATACCTTCGTTGAACCCCAAGTCACCCCATCATCACATTCACCACATTCACATGCTCATCTCATAGCTGGCCTCAGTCCATCTTGCAAACTGGTAGCAATGGTTGTGATGATACAGCTTGTAGGCTACACCAATCAAAAGTGAACCAACACCTTCAATAATCCAGGACAGTCAAGAATTCCCCACGCTCACGTTCGAGAGTCCTCATCCACCACCCTCCCCATCCCCCCAAAAATCCCGTCAGTCTTCCTCAGCACATCCACACTCGCCCACCTCAACCTCCTCGCCTCAAGCCACCTCCCCTTCTCCACCCACCTCTGCTCCAACCACTTCGCCAGCCCGGCCGCATCCCCCGGCAACTCCTCAATGGGGAACCTCCTCACATGTACATGAAATCGATACCCCACCCCCCCTTGCTCCCTAGTCAGACTCAATTTCGGGACTGCAATCGTCTCCCACATCGTCGGCGCCTTTTGAAACTCCTCCCCACACTGATACGCCAACGTCAAATCATACACCGCCTTGACATGCGGCGCCTTCCTCAAATGCTGCACCGTAGCAATAAATCCCCTCGTCCTCGGATAGAGCAGATACTCCGGTTGGGGTTTGCTATTCTGCCTGCACCAGAGCCGCGACTGGAGGTATTTCTCCGGTGTAAACCGTGACCCTTCCGAAAAGGATACCAGCCCTACAAACATATCATTAGCCCCTCATCATCATCAACTTTCCCCCCAAAGAAACCTCACAAGTCTTCCACCCTTCTTCCTTCACCCCCCTGAAAACCCTCTCCAACTCCCTCTTATCCCTCGTCCACTCCCTCGTAACAATAGGCATACCCATCCCCCATAATCCCTAACCCAAGAACGGAACCCACTTCAACCCCGCCTTTGCAAAATATCTCGTGCGGCCTCCCATGTTTGCTTTATCAGCAGCAGCTTGGACAAGGTAAAAGTCTGACCAGGCGACGTGGTTTGCTATGACGATGGCGGACTCGTTTGGCAAGGGGGTGTCGCCGGAAAAGGTGATTTCGGCGCTGTTGATCGCAGTGAAGATGTGCTGGACGAAGCGGTAGACTAGCGTGCCGGCGATGAGGGAGCAGAGGGTATGGATTAAGGAGGAGGGGAGGAGGAGTTTGGCGAAGGGGAGCAGGAACAGGGTTAGGTTGGCGAGGCCGGTGGAGAGGAGGAAGGGGGTGACGAGGAGGAGGCCACGGAGGGGATGGGGGAAGAGGTTGGTGAGGCAGGTCATGGTGTTGGGTTGTTGGCTGTATGGATGCTAACAATGAACGATGCGAGGTTATTGTAAAGGTAAGATGGCTGTCACCAGGCTTGAGACAAGCTGGCTGGGTGAAGGGAGAGGGTTTGGCGATGCTCGGAGCACCTTTGTTTTCATCATGATGAAGTGTTCGACCATGGGCGGGAAGAGCACAGCTCAGGAAGGCACGGCTAAGTTACGTGTGTTTTGCAAGGGCAGGAACTCCCAAGTGGTAGGTAGTTGACCTTCCAGGCATCCAAGGTAAAATAATGAAGTTCGTCAATGAAGAAGTGTAGATCCACTAGGTTATTTACGACGCATCATGCACGCGCACCAAAAGGCGGCCGTCATGACTTTAGCTGGAATCTACAAGGCCGCCGCTTCATCAATCCAAATGAGATGACGTCCGTCGAGACTCAGGAACACCCTGGCCGGTCGTTAGCTTGAGACGGCGATATCTTGGCCGTGGGTTAGGTGACAAGCTTGGTGTTTGATCGTTGCGGGAGCGCCACCAGACATAACCCCTGTCCGACTCCACGATTGACCTCGTGTGATCTGCTCAAGGCTCCCATGCCATCTGCTCCATTCTCTACAGCAGAATTGCTTCCAAACCTTGAGTAGAAAACTTATTATATACCAACACATCAATACCAAATTCACCGTACTGTCTTCCCTTTCGAAACACTGGTGTTCTCCTTGTGCATGCTTCCAGCGATAAGACGCGATGCCAAGGAGATACGCAACCCTCATCGCCAAGCTTTCTAGCGCTTCGTGGGGGTCGCCTCTCTGGCTTCCAGAACAATAATCTCGTGATTCACATCATGTTGCTTTTCGAACACAAAAAGACGATGCCTTCTTCAAAATTGTATGGATTCGAGCTCGGTCTCGCCTACAGAAACAACCAAACTCCATAATTCATTTGGCCTGGGAATCCCTGCCTCAGCGAGGAATCCGCCAGCCTTGCCCACAGTGGGATCTTAACCCCACCAAACTCGGGTCCTCTTCAGCTTGGAGACTGGACAGTGATACCTCCCCACAGCTTGGTTGGAAGTCAGCTTCGGTCTCTTGTCCAAAACCATCCAATCGTCTCATCATCTACTATGAGGAGACTTACCGAGGACTTGTCTGTGTCGCAAGACATGTATTCTTTCTGAAGGCCTTGATCGAGGCTAATCAGGTTGATTTTTTTGGCCTCTAACATCTTTCCCTCGGCACCGGTTTCATGATTACTTAGATGCAGATAAACTGCACCCCCAAATTGACTGCCAAGCTCAAGCACGCCAGCTCGCCATTCCAAATGGACCCGGCATGAAGTAGGCGCAGCAATCATCACCAGGCGCCTCCCACCGTCGTTGACGACGGAAACAAGTTCGCAGAATTGTTTACCACCATATTTCCCGTTGCGTCGATTCCTCTGCATGACTTCCCAAGGCTTTTCCAACACAAAATACGTGCGTGTCTTGTTTTCCCAAATAGCCCTCCTCCTCCTAAAACTCGACGGCGTTCAAGTCGGCGCATGAGCTTGCCTCGGCCCCCCCCACATCTTCGTCTAGACCAGATCGCATATCTGTGTATTGTCAATCTTCCCACTGCCGGCGCGCTTCCGGCGCACCAAAAAATACCAGTTCCGAAGGGCCACGAATAGCATTTCCCAGTCTTCCACACCAACAGTTACGACAGTAACAACATGTCTTCATCGTTGTCGCCAGACGACTACAATCTCGATGCGGGACCCTCGGACCAGGACACAGGCCCGCTGTCTTCACTGAACCTCGAATTTCTGAAAAATATCACCGACAAGTCGACAACGAAGGCTGGGCAGCCTCCAAAGCGTCGAGGACCTAAGCCCGACAGCAAGCCTGCGCTGACCAGAAGACAAGAGCTGAACCGACAAGCGCAAAGGTAGGTGTACCTTAGAATCCATGGTTAGCAACACAGTCTCTGACCACTGTCAAATTATAGAACACACCGAGAGCGCAAAGAACGATATATCAAGGCCCTCGAAGACGAAGTCCTTCGGCTCAAACAGGCATTCACTCATGCCTCCCAGGATAAAGACCAGCTGGCTGAGGAAAATCGCCAGCTCAAAGCGCTCCTAAGCCAAGGGGTGGCTGTGGGTGGTCCCAGTTTGTTGGACGATTCTTTAAGCAACCCAAGTCTAGGCTACGAGTCCGGTCCCGCCAGCATCACCGGGAGCTACGCGCCAATATCGAGCAATACAAGCAACTTCACTGCGTCGCCCCTCCCAACCGGCGGAATGGGACACCAGACCGGCCCGTCACCAAACAATGGGGGTATGGGAGGGTTCGAGAACCAACCGAATTCGAATCCGAATCCGAACCTCGATTACGAGCAACTTGGGATCGATTTTGTGTTAACGTAGGATATCCCTTTCATGTTGTATCCATGTGTGCTTGCCTGTTTACATCGCTTTTCTGTTCCTTGTGCTGCCCCCACTTACCTTGCCATATGGCTTTGCGACCAGTGGGAGGGCGGAGGCTCAAGGATGATGACGTGAAGATATGGTAGCGGAGAAGAACGTGAAGCTAACCACTCCGCCACACCTTCTCGGCAGAAGAAAATAGGCTCGAGAGACCTTGCATGGAACACCTACCATGGCTACTTGACCGAACTGTCGAATCGGGCGGAGTCGAACCCTGCGGACATGCTCTGATGGCATCGTGCCCACCCGAGTCGTTTACCCAGATGGCCCCTGAGGTCCCGTTTGGACACAACGACAGTGGAGAAACCAAGACACACAATCATGGTGTCACCGATCATGGCCGTACTGGAGAGCAGCCGCGTACATGGGATTTGGCAAAGCCCGACTTGGCAACGTTGATGGACCTCAGCCAGAAACTAAATCTTGAGGGGGAGATCACACCTGTAATGGCGTGGGGGATGGTGGTGACGCACCCGGGTGTTCATATGTTGAGGATGGAAGATTTTAGAAAGCTGGCTGATGAGTTGGCTGGGAAGGTTAGGTGTTATGGGTATGTTGACTCTCGAGTACTTCTTGGTCGCTTGCCTTCGGCTAGTTACGGTGCTGTTAGAATATGTTTGCTGACATTCACGCAGGTTTGGTTCTGTGATGGAGGAGTTCGAGGTTCGAGATGCGTTGGAGAATGTTTTCTCGACGAAATCGGAGCTTGTACTGGGATATTGACATTGGTTGGGATCTACAGAGCTTTGATGTTTATTTCTCAGGTGTTATCGAGTAACTTGGACGGCGCACTGTATTAGATGTCCCTTTTGTCACTTTTGAAGGTATTTGAGTCCGTAGAAAAGTAAATAGTGTTTTGGGGACATGGTTCCAGTGTTTGTCCTTGTGGGAGTGGTTAGTATTGTCTCCTGACTTGTTATGGACAGAATAATAGGATCGCTTTACCGCTACGACGTATCGGATGACAAGCCACAGGCCTTTCACGGCCTATTATAAGATCTGTGAGCTTTCAACAGAAGCTATTAGACATCAGAGGGTGTGGAAGATGCTTCTGGATGTACTTGACCTCTAGAAAACCGTGTTCTAGACGTGTATGGTACCTGCTTTTCTGTCACCGACCTTCCTGTCCCTCCGCACTGTGCTACCGCAAGCGGTTGCCCCACACCCACAACACCCCACCACGAGAATTTCACTTTTTGAAAAATAGCCCTCTGTCAAACTGCTGCAACTCCGCATTCACGTCGCAACCGCCACAGCACCGGATCTCGGCTCACTCTACGATCACTACTTATTGGACATCATCCGGAGCATACCTTCAGCAGCCCAACTCTTATTCCACATCAACACAACCCAATATGGCTGTCCCACCACCAGGCGAATCGGCCCTGGTCGACCTGATCAACTCGTTGCCCGAGCATGAGGGCACTTGGGGCCCCCCGATTACCACCGAGACTACCCTCAACGGCGTTCCCTACGCCCCATTCTCCAAGAGCGACAAGCTCGGTCGCATGGCTGACTGGACCGACAACAAGGATGGCAGAGACGGCCGTGGTGGCAGACAGCAATTCAACAGGAACTTTAGAGGTGGGTGCTGGATGGACCTGTCGCAAGGGGTCATCGCTCGCATACGTGCGATTTGTATCTGCTATGCGTACTAACATCTGCTCTCTCCAGACCAACAAGTCTATGGTGCCGGTTCCGCTTCTCTGTTCACTCCTCCTGTCGCCGAGGACGAGGCTTCCTTCTCCGTTGTCTCCAACGTTCGCGACTCAACCAAGACCCGCTTCGGCCGTGGTGCCGTGTTCACCCGTGGCCGCGGTGGCCAGCGCGGTGGAAGGGGAGATGCCAGAGCCGCCGGTGGTCGTCAACAGTTCCAGCGTGCCGGTCGCGGTGGGCAATATGGCGGAGGCTATGACAGCCGGGGCGGTGCCCGCGGTGGCGGCAATGCTCGCGGCGGTCGTCGCTTTGGCTGGAAGGATTACGACAAGCCTGCTCGTAACCGTGATGCTTCGATCAACATCAAGCCCAACTGGACCTTGCTTGAGGAGATTGACTACAACCGTCTTAGCAAGCTGAACCTCGAGACGGACGAGGGTGAGGATATCGACAGCTACGGTTTCGTAAATGCCTACGACCGCTCCTACGACAAGCCACCAGTCAAGAATTCGGAGCGCAAGCTTCTTGCGCTTGACCGTGCTGCCTACAACGTCACGACCTCTGTGGATCCTATCATCCAGGAGCTCGCTGACAAGGAGGAGGCGACCATCTTCGCCACTGATAGCATTCTCTCGATGCTGATGTGCGCCCCCCGTTCCGTCTACTCTTGGGATATCGTCATTGTCAGACAGGGCAACAAGGTCTTCTTTGACAAGCGCGACAACGCCGCTCTTGACATGGTCACCGTCAACGAGAACGCCGCCGATGCGCCGCTCGAGGCTTCCGAGGGATCCAAGGATTCTATCAACCAGCCCACCGCGCTCGCGGAGGAGGCTACCTATATCAACCACAACTTTGCCAACCAGGTTGTGCTTGAGCAGCACAAGGTCAGCATGGCTCACGAGAACCCCTTCTACTCCCCCGAGGAGTCCGTGCCCCCTGCGTCCAAGGCCTACAAGTATAGACGGTTCGATCTTTCCACCACCGAGGAGAGCCCCACTTATCTTATCGTCCGCACCGAGTTGGATGCGGTGCAAAAGAGCGCTCTCAACAACGAGAACCAGTTCGTCACTGTCCACGCTCTCAACGAGTTTGACAGCAAGGCTCAAGGCAGCGGTGGTGGCCTTGACTGGAGGACCAAGCTTGTGTCTCAGCGTGGTGCTGTAGTCGCCACTGAGATGAAGAACAACAGCTGCAAGCTCGCCAGATGGACTGTTCAGTCTATTCTTGCCAAGGCTGATGTCATGAAGATTGGGTATGTTTTTGTCCTATTCTATGTATCTGTTGGAACATGTGGTGGCTAACTCTGCTTTCACCAGTTTCGTGTCTCGCGCGAACCCCAAGACCAATGACAAGCACGTCATTCTCGGCGTTGTTGGCTGGAAGCCTAAGGACTTTGCCAACCAGATGAACCTCCAGCTGTCCAACGGCTGGGGTATCGTTCGTACCATCGCCGACATGGTTCTTCAGCAGCCAGAGGGCAAGTACATCTTGGTCAAGGACCCCAACAAGAACATCCTCCGACTCTACCAGGTCCCCGCTGGGAGCTTGGATGACGAGGAGGAGGAGGTCGCCGAGCCGGTTCAGGAGGCGGAGGAGTAGCGTACCTCTAGGGAATGTAGAGCACCGTCGGTGGCGAGAAGGAGGACAAGAAGGAGGACTATGTGATGACACCGGGTATTATACCGCTCAAGAGCAATATTACTGAAACGGAAGCGGATACGGGATACCTCTGTGGTTATGAAAAGCCAGCGTTTTTCCGGATCAGCATTCAATAAAGGGGGTAAAAAGCGGGACCATAGCGTCAAATGCAATACCAATGAACTTTTCTACCAAATGTCTGTAATTGCGTACCGGACGTCGGTCCCAAATGTGAATATGCGAAAGAGTGATGTGCCGTTGGAGTTGTTGAGAGTCTCTGCCACCTCTCGTCGGCTTACGACAATGTTTTGAGGCCCGTGAGCCATACCTAGAAGCCCCTATTTCTGACGCGAATAGGATGAGACTACTTCGACACCTCGGGTCTAGAACGAGGAAAGAGTTTGGCCCTGGCGGACGACTAGCTGAGCTTCCCGCCTCTTGCACCAGCTGTATCCAATAGCACAGGACAAATCAATATTCTCTTTGTTCTCATGTCTCCTTTGCCTTGACCCCCTTGGCTCGTTCTCTAAGTGCAGGGCACGTGACACCGCGCAGACCTAGCGTTTTGCTCCCCTCGCAGTGGCGGACATTTTACGCCACCCCTCCAACACTCGTCGCGTTCTCAGCGTGTTGCACTTTTGCCAACTCCGATCGACTTTGCCTTCTCCCCCCTCCCCACGGCCCAGTCGACAAAATGGCTCCCGCAAGAATATCAAAAGCCAAGTCAAAGACGGCGGCGACACCGAAGCCGAAATTGAAGCAAAAAACGATCACACCGAATAAAGCGCCTGGGGCGCGGATGAAGGTGCAACCTGTGACGAAAGGGCCGAAGGTGACGACGAAGCCGAATGCGAGCATTTTGAGTTATTTTAAGAAGACGGAGGATGAGGACTTGTTTATTGGGGGTTGAAGGGGGGGAAGGGGGGGGTAGGGGGGGAGAGAAGAGGACGAGGAAGATATGTACGGGGCGGATGATTACGTCAAGAGGCCCGTGGAGGAGGAGGGGGAGGGGGGAGATATAATGAGAATGGGGGGTCGGTTAAGAAGAGGAGGTTGAGTTTCGGTTTGCAGGAGGGTGGGGAGGAATCGAGGGCGGTTTCAGTGGATGTCGAGTCGACGACAGTCAAAAAGGAGCAGAACGAGCCGAGGAAGCCACCTGCGAAGAAGAAGGTTCCAAATCCTTTTTTGGACGACTCCTCCTCTGACGAGGACGGGGATGAAAACGAAACGAGCAATGATGACGACTCGACGACTCCATCAAGGGTGAGACCTACCCTTGCGTCTGCAGACCCCGCAGAAAATGTTTGCGAGACTACTACCGGCGACAGACTTACCAACGGGACCAGGATAACAGATAGGGATGACGAAGATCAAGATCAAGAAGTAAAGGGCAAGGTGCCGCTGCTGCGACATGAGACCTCCGGAGCGAATTTGACATCGAATGAAGGACCTGCAGAAGAGGAGCCAATCGATGAGTTAGGCGAAGAGGAATTCGACGAGGATTTCACCGGCGAAGAACTCCAAGCTATGCGGGACATGGAAGAGCAAGCCATGCTGGAGGGTTATGAAGAGTTTGGTATGGACAGACGTACTGATGAAGAGATGATGGAAGCATGTCCAATATGCGGGGGCAGTTTGGCGGGTGCGTCAGAGCAGGTGGCTTCGGAGCATGTCAATGCCTGTCTGGATGGGAATCCGACGCCGCTACCGCAGCCCAAGCCACCAGCGGCACTCGAAGAGAATAAAGAGATCGATGGTGCTGAGGTGGGAAAGAGGTTTGCAAAAGCGGCTGTGCCTAGACCAGGACAGGCGAATCCTATCAGTTTCGGTGAGAAGACTTCACCTGGCAGCTCGGGCTCAGCATTTGCTAAGCTCATGTCTGGACATGCTGAGGATACCGCTTGGGCAGCGGCTGCTGCGGCAGAGAACGCCTCGAGAGGAATGCCGGCGTATAAGCGGACTTGTCCGTTTTACAAGATTATGCCTGGGTTCTCGATTTGTGTTGATGCCTTCAGGTATGGTGCTGTGGAGGGCTGCAAGGCCTACTTTCTCAGTCACTTTCACAGTGATCACTACATTGGCCTCACGGCGAACTGGACTCACGGCCCGATTTATTGCAGCAAAGTAACGGGGTCACTCGTCAAGACACAGCTAAAGACAGCAGCTAAATATGTCGTTGAGCTTGAGTTTGACAAAACCGTTCCAGTCCCGCACACAAAGGGGGTCACAGTAACAATGATCCCCGCCAACCATTGCCCCGGTAGCTCTCTATTCTTGTTTGAGAAGGCCATGGGAGGAGGCAAGACACATCGGATCTTGCACTGTGGGGATTTCCGAGCCTGTCAAGCTCACCTTGAGCACCCTCAGCTCAGCCCAGAGACAATTGACGCCGTAACAGGCAAGACAAAGCACCAGAAAATTGACGTCTGTTATCTAGACACCACCTATCTCAACCCAAAATACTCCTTCCCTCCGCAAAAAGACGTCATCGCCACCTGCGCAGAGATGTCGTCCCTCCTCAACCAAGCCCTCATCTCCAACGACGACAAAGAATGGGACTCCCTCCTCCGTCGCCGAGAAGGCGGCGCCCCATCCACCTCAGTCAGCAAGTTCTTCACCACCACCACAAATGACCCCCCGCCACCACCTTCTAAACCACCTACCCCCACTGCCCCCCTGAACGCATTCACCGCCCTCTCAGGCAACCCCCAACCCTCCCAGAGAAACCGCCTCCTCATCCTTTGCGGCACCTACTCCATAGGCAAAGAGCGCATCTGCGTCGGCATCGCCCTCGCTCTCGAATCCAAAATCTACGCCTCACCTTACAAACTCAAAATCGTGAACCAACTCGACGACCCAGAGCTCATCTCCCTCCTTACTCCCAACCCCCAAGAGGCGCAAGTCCATCTCGCCTCGCTGTCTGACCTCAACAAGGAGAATCTCATCTCTTACCTCGAGGAAAATCGCCGGTTTGGATTCTCCCGGATTGTAGGGTTCAAGCCCTCGGGGTGGAACTACCGCCCCCCGAGTTTGAAGAGCCTAAACATCAAGGCGGATATGGCCCCGGGTAGCGTACCGATGGAACAGCTCTTGTATGGAAAGGCGTGGAGGAGCAGGTTTCGCAAGGCGGATTTGATACCCATGAGGGGAAGCACCAAAGAGGGAGTGTTATTGGGGGTGCCGTATAGCGAGCATTCTAGCTTTAGGGAGTTGGCGATTTTTGTGATGGGTTTGAGGATCGGGAGGGTGGTGCCGACAGTGAATGTGGGGAGCGAACAGAGCAGGAAACGGATGAAGGGGTGGATTGATCGGTGGATTGTGGAGAGGGGGAGGTTAAAGGGCGGACGGCTCGAGGTGAAGGAGGGTGTAGATGGGAGAGAGGAGGAGGAGGAGGAGGAGGAGGGGGTGGTGTATTGGTGATTGTTTTGACTGGGATATGAAGAGGTCGGGATATAGGGGGATGGGTGAAGAGTCCAGCGTAGTTTAGTCATAGCATTATGTAACAGTTGAAACAAAATATGAAGACTTACGATGTAATAAAATAGTGTTAAGTAAAAAGAAGGCCAAGCCGGTGGGGGAGCAGGCTCAAAAAGCAAAAGAAGATGGGAACTGTGAGGCTCGAACTCACGACCTCAGGATAACTCTGGTGTTAAGACAGCCAGATCATACTTGCAATCGTATGAGACCTGCGCTCTTCCAACTGAGCCAAGCTCCCTGTTGATGTGTTGGAATGAGTTGGTGGATAAGCGGCTAATATGCAAGTCTTTCTTGACCCCACACATGACTCAACCTCATGCGATCGAAAGTCTTGGATTTGGCTTTGGGGTGAGGGGAAGACAATAGTAACTTCACAATTGAGAGCACGATTGTTGATGAATGGGTAAAGAAAACATGGGCACACAGTGCTGGCTTTGTTGAAGAGGTGACAGTGGGGAAATGACATGCAAAGGTTGCGAAGATACACACACGCTTCAAAGTTATGGGGAATTAAACGCACTTATTTTATTCCACATTCTGCATGACCCTTCATCCTCCTCTCGGTGTCAATGTTTTTACCACCAAGATACTCTTGACCCATTTGCAATAATAATAATAGCTTGGGCAATTTCCACCTCTCCTCTTCTTCCCGTGAATAAGATCCAATCCCTCTCTGAGATGCAAGGACAACAAATACACCACTTGTCTTTTGCGCACCTCCCCTTTCGTCATGGCTGTTAGTGCCATACTTTTTATGCCACGAGTAGCTTTGGCTTTTCTACCTTCTTCTTCGTTTCACCTCCCCGCGCCGTTTCTAGCAGTCTCCTCACTTAGCCTTCACAGCTTGGTTTGCCGCCTCTGTTTTTTTTTTTTTTTCGATCATCAGCACCCTTATCGTCAGGCAGAAGCTGGGCAAGATGTAGCATACCTCTCCTCGTAGCATCCTCCAGCAAGTCAATATCCACCGACTGAGAAGGCAGATGGACATATCTCACGACCGAGCCTCTGATAAAGACATTCTTGACAGCGCTCTACATCTCCTTTGTCAGCTGACTCTCCATTGCAAGAGATAACTGGTATGACGGGCGTCGTACCAAGTGAGGATACTTGAGCTCATCCACCACCTGGATGTTGTCGAGCTTGATGTTGAGGTATTGGTCGACACTCTTGAGGACGCCGCGGATGCGGATGTCGTTTTTGAGCTCGACGGTCACCTCGTGGTCGATGAGGGTTTTGAAGAAGCTTTTCAGGTAAATGTTAGCATTCGGGTAATCGGGTATGGGATGAGGATGGTGTGGTGGTCGGGAATGAGGGGAGGCCCTGTGTTTGGGATGCCTTATTGCTGCATTTGTCTGGGTCATGATGGTGACTCTCTTGATGGATGAGAGTTTTGATGCGGTTTTGTGATTTCCCCCCCTCCCTTCCCGTCATTCACACTTCACTTCCCTCCCCAAATTCATGAAAACACACCCCAGAACGTCGATGCCTGAAAGCCAAGAGGGGCAAATGCATACCTGAAGAAGAGCATGTTTCTTGATAGTTATGTTTCGTCGAATAATTCGCGCGATATGCAAGTCTTTCGTCGTTGAAGCTGTCGTTCAATTTCCCGGTTTATGCCTCCTGTCGTCTCTCTTGCGTTGGGACTGATGGGTGAATGAGCAGCAACAGCGAGGTGCGGCTCCCAAGCTGTCAGTTTTGCCCCACATTTCTCTTTTCCCGGTGATGGGTGTTGTTGCTGCCTGATAGGTTAGGCGCACAATTGGCAAGAGTCAGTGGGTAGGTTGCTCACCAGCGCTCACCCAACCCAGCACCACCATCTGACAACCGATCTAATCTAATCTTCTCGAAGCAATCCCATATCTTCTGTGACCCTCTACCATTTGGACAAGGGTAGACCAAAAACCTCCGACCGACCACTCACCTTCCTCTCTTCCCCCTTGAAATGCATATCCATCAAATCGGCTGACCGCCCACTCCACCCCGGGGGGGCCCAATCCACAACACGAGCAAACCCCCTTCAAATCACGACGCCATGCAGGAGGATATATCACTCTCTGATCCAATAAGGAGGCACATGCAATATATCTCTTGAATCTTATAGATCGGAGCTAGCAAAAATAAGCTTCTCTGCACAATTTGCTTGGTTCACTGTTTCTTTTACGAGAGTCAAGATCCGACCTAGCCAGAGGACTGGCTGTTGGTACATTGTCTACAGCATCAAAGGTAAAGACGGCATAAACGCATCGCGATTCCGAACCAAAACAGGCCCGAAACTGAGCTAACTGTGCCATACTCCTAAATTCCGTTCCTCTTTCGAAAGACTCCATGTGTACGTACTCGTCAAGTTTTTTTAATCCCCCCAGGCTTCTCTGGGTAACCCGACCCGCAAACCCACAAACCTCTAATCGAGGCAAAAGAAAACGAAAAGGTATCCGCTTCAAGTGATATGATGAAATCAAAACAACACAAAGTAAATCACAGATATAGAGTACGCTGAAAAGAAGGTATAAGTGTGTGTGTATGTGTTGCGAACATAAAGTAACAAAAAGGCGCGGGCGCAATGTTGCGAAGAAAAAAAAAAAAAAAAAAAAAGGGGGTATCCCGTCGTGACCCATTTCATAAAATATTTGTGCAGTCTTTCCTTTCCATTCCAGATGATTTCAGAGAATAGGAAAAAAGTGAAAACACCGGTATTCCCATTCTCCTGTCCTGCCTCTCCCCGACCCGTCCCACACCCCGTGAGTTTCCCACCGACCGAGACCGAACGCTATGCTTTGGTTTGCTGCTGTGAGGCGAAGTGTATTCGAAGAGTAAAAAGAGGAAACAGGAAGGACTAAAAGGCCCCATCGGTGTGTCGATGCAAAAGCGCTTATAAAACACCCCAATAAGAAAAATAAAATAAAAAGGAAGTATCGTTGCCCAATCTGAAGAAGGATCAAGTGTAAAACACACGACATCACCCCCCCTTCCCCCCCAAGACTCCTACTCCTCGCCAAAAAACAGAACCAGTCCGGTTGTTTGCTCACGCAATCCTAATATTTCGAGTAAACAAGAGTAGGTTGGCTGTCATAACATCATGACCTTTCTTTCAACATAAGAAAATACTGGGTATAGAGTGGGAAACGCATCCCGTCTTTTTTTCTCTTTCGCCCACGCCAAATAAAAACGCCACCACTCCCCTATCACTCCTCGTCTTCTTCATCTTCGGGAGTCAAGTTGGCTCTTTTCGCTTTTTTGGCCGCAGGCGCAGAGCCTCCGTCTGATTTTCTTTTCGAGGCACCCGTGGATGTCTTTGTCGCCGTGTCCTCGAACTTGGTCTCGACACCATTTGCCTTGTCCTTTTCCATCTGGGCTACTTCGTCGGCTGTCAGGAACCGCCCACCGGGTCCACGGGGCCTCCGCATGGCATGATTGTGCCTAGACTCGTGGAGGTAAGGTCTGCGGCCCTTGCTGGTAAGACGCAGCGCTTCCTCTAACCTTTGCCGGGCTACTCTGCGCTTCAGGATCCGGTGGAATTGCTTGGCATTGACATACAATGGCGACTCCTCAACGGCTCCGGAAGCGATTTCGGGGGACTGTGGCGGGGGCATCTGCTGCGCCGCAGTCATCGGGGGCGGGATGGTAGAGCGTGGACCGGCATGGTTGAGCATGGCTGGCGCATTGGGAACACCCGGGCTGTTAACCTGGCTGAGTCGTCTTTGCTGCGGCATGCTGTTCATCTGCTGAGGCGAACGAGGGCCTGTCCTGCCATCCTTCTTGGGGTTAACACCAGACATCCTTGGCGACTGCTGCAGACTTGGGTCCGAGGACATGTAGGGATATGACGATCCAGAAGCAGCAGCAGTGGCGGCCATGGCAGCTGCTTGGATCCCCGGCACAGCATATTGCATGTTGTGCTGGGGCATGGCATACTGAGTTTGATACATGTTGTGGGTTTGCGTGGGCGAGGGCTGTTGATGCTGAGATGGGAGTATCGGGGATGTTTGAACTCCGTGAGCTGGAGAGGTGATGCTGTTGCCGCCTGCAGAGCTCGGGTAACCTGTCTGAATATGTGGTTGCGAATGCGCGCTTTGTGGTTGTTGTTGATATTGTGCGTATTCCATCATCCTGTGAGTATGTGCCGACGAGAAGCCGAGACGAATCGCAACAAATCGCGATAATCAGTAGCGCAGGGACAGAAGGAATCCGATTATAGTGGGGCGGTATGAGAGAGTAGAGGTGTCGGTTGCGCTGTGAAAGGTTGGTTTACCACTCGGGTTGATGCCAAAAGTCGTTCAAGGCCGGTGATAGAGAAGCCAGGCCCTTGATCTATTTGGGCTCACTGTGTGGGTTAAAGCTCCAAAGTCACTCTGTACCTGTGGATTGGGCTGGATGTGCACCCAATCTATTGGGAGTGATGCGTTGGCACTCGATTAAAAGGTAGGGGTGCCGTGCAATTGGTTGCACCACAGCATATGCAGGCTGATGTAGTCGCGGGGCAAAACTTGGGTGGCTCAGTCCAAGGCCTCTCGGGAGATGGCGTGGGTGAGCGCAGCCACGTGAGAACGCTTTCTGCGATGCTGTGATGGTGAGCCTGGGGAAATTCCCGACTCGCGCGGCCCAACGGTCTGAACAACAAGAGACAGGTAGCTTGTCAACGGGAGCACGACGCAGCGTTGGTGCAGGCTCTCAGTCTACCAAATCAAAAATGTTAGTGCTGGGGGTCTTTGCTAGAAGGCATATAAGTGAGAGGCCAAGATGATTCGACGGGAGGAGGGCGCCTGAGTGGTGGTCAAGTCTCGCTTTTTGGCGCCTTGGGCCAGTGCCAGTCTGATGCGCTGGCATGCATGACGGAATATGCACGACCCAAGGGCCCACCTTGCCAACCAACTCAGCGCGCTCCCAAAGCCCAGCAAGGGTTATCAGCGCCAGAGAGGAAGGGGTGAAGGAACGGTAGGGGAATCCCAGGCAGGAGAGAGAGATGCTGCAAGCCTTTGGGCTGGGAAGCAGAGGGCTGGTGGTAAAGGGAAGGCTAACCCCCATGTCATTACCCCTCTCCAAACACCCTCCATCTCCTGAACTTCGATCTACCTCTTCTGTCCAGGGCGGTGGTGTGTTTCAAAAAGAGTTGACAAGGAAGGCAAACAGGTAACATCAATGAAGATATTGACCGGCTGTCTAAACTTAGACAGGTCTTTGACCCTACCGAGCTACGGTGATTACGTGTGTATGTGTGTGTGTGTGTGTGCCAGAATTTGAGGGGTTCCGGCGTGCCGTCCGTTGCCAGCCAGACCGGATCGATCATGAGTGACACTGGGATAAGACAGTGAAGAAAGAGGCGTGTACATACCGGTCAAATCCAACGATTTCGTTGGGTGTCGGATGAGCAAGCTACTGTGTCGGCTGTCCGAACTGGCAAATGTGTCAGTTTTCAGAGTTTCATTTTGAAGCAAAAAGAAAGAAAAGTGCGAGAGACAGGAGCAGCTTTGGGGTCACGCGAAGGTAAAGAATGAAGCACCTTGCTGCCCTGCCAGGAGAGATATCGACGGTGTGGTATGCAGCTGCGGGAAGACCAAAGCGCCGTCCGACGGGAAGAAAGGGAAGCCCCGCGAACTAACACACCGGAACGGCATCGTGGTAGGTCCAAGATGAACTTACAGTTGCTTGATAGGTAGTTTCACAGGCTGCACTCCGCTTCGGCAGCAACCAAGATTGCAGCTGTCGCAGCTAGTGGTAAGAACCGCGATGGACCTGAAGGGGAGCGTCGTTGATTGAACGCCTGGGGGATCCGGGTTAATTGGGCTCCGCAGATAGGAATTATCACGGGACTTCGCGACGGCCAATGGTGGGCGTGATCACGACGACGACGACGGTGATAGGTCTCCTGTGACAGATGGTGTTGATTTCAGTTCCTGGACTCATTCGGAGGCGCAAGCTGATTTGCTCGTGTTAGTTGCTAGGTCCTGGGTGCCTTTTTGCGCTCGATCGATGACTGGCTGCAAAACAGAAAACTAAGAAACTGGGCTGGGAACTCTGGGTGGGGACCAGACGATCTTGCGTTCCCCAAAACAAAAAAAAAAAAATCGATCCCAAGCGATGGCCTGTGGCAAGTGTGTGAGTGGGCTTTTGCCTCTTTCAAGCAGGGGGACAGGGCCGGTTCCGATGACCCGCCATCCTCATCCTGTTCTCCCCGGGGGGGGGGTCTGATGCGTGCAAGACTCGCTTGACTGCCTTGACGGGGGGGCTGGGCTGCGCATTGCATCACAACCTAACAGGACGATCTTCTGACAGCCAGGACCAGGGGAAGCCATTGTGCACCAGCTTGGCACTACAATGCGGGATGGGAAGGGAAAGGATGGGATTGGGCCATGAGTATGGGATGTTGTGGTGGAAATGCACACTGCTTTTCCATGGTAGCGACACGAGCCGATGAAGGCCATGAAACAACCTCAGAAAGAATGACAAAACGTACTGTGGGAGGTCAGTTGCAGGGCTGAGCTGCGCCTCTTGACTCTTTGCGCGCAAGGCAATGGGCACGGGATATATGTAGAGACGTGGAGGAATCGGCAGGCTGCAAAGCGCCGGCTTTCTGGCGGGCGACCGGGCGGTCACCGGCGGGTTGGTGCTTGGTGGCCCCGGGGCGTTTGCACCACGGGCGGTGCGCGGGGTATCCGTACGGGAAGGGAACGCGATTTAGACTTTGGGAGCCAGGTTGCGGCTCTCTCTTCTTTGACAGCTTATTGGGCTGTCTCCGTATTGGCTTTTGCGGTCGAGGGCGGCCGTTGATTTGATAGAAATTTTGGGTTCGTCGGATTGGCTTGGATTGGCTTTTCCCACCCTCACTGGAACGCTTGACAAGTGGAGAGGATGATTGGGTGGTTGATTGGTTGTGCGAGGGAAAGGAAGGAGAGACGAGGGAGAGCCGAAAGATGATTTGAGGGCGCGGTCAGAGTTCTTTAACTGCAGGATTTGGTTGGATGAATCAGCTCGCAAAGTGGGGCGGCCCGCAGCCCATTTTGCTGTGGCTGGCGGGGTGCTCCTCACTTGAAAGAGGGGTCCAGCTCCGAACGGGGAAGAGGGGCGTTGAAGCAGGAAGGTACCTCGTAACTTTGCCGGGCTGCCTTGCGACCTTGGATGTTGTTGTATTGTTCCATTGTCCCGTACAAAAAATCAAAAATCAACGAAGGATTGGGCGCGACCGCCGACGCGTCGATTCCATGAGACCACCGTACTTCGACGTGTACTGTGTAGAGCCTTGCCTGGCTGGCCTTGCACGACAGCGGTTGAACCCGACGAGGTACGGACGGCGCAGTATCAAGGTCCCAAACATCAAGCAGCAATCCGGTCCGTTTCGACTTCGCTCGACTCTTGCTCTGCTGCTCTCTTTGAACTGCGGATGACGTGACGCAAGCGGTGGGCGGCCCGTCAAGCGAGACACCACTGTCAGCCACGGCAGGCCAGCTGTGGACACAGAGCGATGCCGCGGAACTGTTCTTCGAATATTAATCTGCAGTACCTTATTTCCCCAGACTGAGAGCTTCAAGAGAGGGTCCTCGGCTTCGGATACGATACGCCAGCATATTCGGATAACGGGCCAGCCGGACTATCACAGGGAACAGCACTTCTCTAATGCGTGTCCTCGTCATCGGCAGCTGGTGAGGCAGACCGGTGACGGCACCCAAAGTCGACAAATGTCTTGTGAGGTTCAAGACAGCTCGGAACTGGCCAAGCTATACCAGGCTGGGACCAGCAGGTGATGGGTGTTTTGGGCTCTGACCAGCGATCGGCATGACGGAGATTCACTCACTCGTAAGACCTAGACGCCGTGAACCTGTAAGTCAACTCTCCCAGCTTCGATTGTACACACACTGCTGTGTTGTTCGACAAGACTATATTTAGTCCAAGCAACGTCACATAAGAAATTCGGTCTTTCTCCAGGCCTTGCGGGAGCACGGAGGGGGCCTAGCTGGACAGGCTGTCAATTGTTGTCAAGCATCGACTAATAAACACCCGTCAGTCCGTGCACGAGATGCCAATGTCTTATCTCGATCCAAGCGAGAGGCTTCATGGAAAACAACAGAGGCTCCAGACTTCATGATGGCACGCTCCCACGCACTTGGGAACTGACAGCACCGGATTAGGCAAACATGCAGTCAAGATGGGAAAGCTTGGCCCGCAGCGAAAGGCGCCAGCCCAAGGAGCCGGGGATGCAGGGAGCGGCGCCAGATGGAGGCGTGACGAGGCCACTGGCGGCCAACGCATCGCGGGTTGAGAAAAAGGCAAGACGCTCGGCGCTCCAACCACCAAGCCCAAAAGTCGGTGTGGGCCAGTGATGGATATGGCCTTGTCACGGCTCCACTTTGCCTGCCGTCTTCGCATCTCGGTGCTGGAACAAACAGCCCGGCACCCACCGACATCAACATCAAAGTTCCATGAAACGAGAATGAGCGGTCCGAAGCCAACCGGGAAGTGGTTTGTCATGACATTGAAGATCGAGCCCCTCCATCAGATCACCATCACACATCCACGGAATTCCCATGCGGGTTTTTGCAGCTTCTCATGATATTATCTCATCAGTTTTCATCGTCGCTTCCTACACTACCCCTCCCCCCGCAGTGCCGGGTGGAACGCAACGCTGCGCCGTAGGTTCGGTATAGTTCCGCTGCGAAAAGGTTGACCGAGCCCTTCCCACCCCAGGCCTGGCAAATCACTGGGCCGTGAACGAAGAGAACATGGTTTTCTGCACTTACTCGATGGTCTTATTAATAACGTCGGCAATGAGGGTTGCTCTTACAGAATAAGAAAAGAGGCATATATCGCAAACACGAAGGGATCGTATACTCGATGCAGGGCTCCCACACCCAATCTTCCGCATGAATCCTTAAACCGAATCCGATCAGGTGACGACACAATGTATCATCAAACGCAAGATGTGTTGTCTCTTCTGGCTGGATGTGGTGTGGGAGCCTTCTCTTGCTTGTTCTTGTTGAAGATTTGAGGAGAGCCTGCAGCTGCGCCACTTTCTCGCAGCTCTCTCTCGGCTGCTGGCGGATCTTTCTCTTGCGCGTCACGGAAGTGAGCAGACACGCTGGCTTGGCGTGGGCAAAAGAGGCGGTGCATGCGACCAGACACAGCCTCTCACAACAGAGAGTAGATGAGTCGGTTGGACAAGAATGGCTCACAAAGTTGTGTGCTGACTGGTTAGAAATCACCCGTAACGGGCGATTTTCCCTCGTGTTTCAGGAATTTTACTGGGCTTCTTCGTTTCTGAGGGACGAATCGCGGAACTTCTTGGTGAACATGAACAACAAATCACGCGAAAGCTGTCACTCCCCTCCATCTTCTTCGGTCATGTCCACCTCCCCCTCCATCTATCCCGTGCCCCCAACCACCTACCACTGTTCCGGGATAGGAAGGCGCTCTCGCTCGCTTCTATCCAGCTGTACCGTGTTTCAAGAAAAAAGGAATGATGAAAGACCTGCATCATGGAAGTTCCAATCTGTAGGTCTGTCAGCATTCTCCCAAAAGTTCCTTTTCCATTTGGCAGTTGGGTGAATTTTCTCACTCTCTCCGAGCCCTATCGGTTTCATCCTACAGTACCAGTCACACACTCACACCAGCGGGTCATTCTCAAGTTCATAGAAGAGTTCTTGGAAGACGACCACGCCACAACCCCCCGGTCAAATTTTGTAAATGTGTAATGTCGCGCTTGACCAGATTCACAACCCCCGTGGGCAAGCCTGTTTCTCATCTCCCACAGGGCGCGTAGAAATTACCACCATGATGATGATATCGCTTCTTCTTCTCTGCCGCGATAACTCGAAACACACAGACGCTGTGATGCCGGTAATGCAATTTCGCTTTTCACATCTTGATAATGTTTTCTGCTTGCACCCCTTCAATCTGATACCGCGCCTTGGTCTTGATATGGGTCGGGTCGCGTGGCGTATCGCGAGGAGAAGTTCCTTGAGCGCAACGGAATGAGGGGCCTTTGAGAACACACTCGACTGATGGACGGACCTTCAAGGTCGGGAGCAGGTTGCACAAAGGCAACGGGCTGATTACCCCGGATTTCTTACACCCTCGGAACTACTTTCATGTCTCGCTTGCTACGTAGGCTTTAGTACTTTGCTTCTTCTCGACTGCTGAAACAATACCGGAACTCTACCCGATGGGGATGGTGGTGATGCCGATGGAAGGTGGGTAACATCTTCGGAGGGCTGTGGTTTTTGTGTGTGTGTGTGTGCGTGTGTGTTTTGCGTGATATCTGATTACTTCTTTTCTTATCTTGCTCTTTTTGGCATACCACAACATATAGAATGTGGCTTGGCGGAGTCTGTATGTAATGTATGTAAGACGCCGGAGCTGAGGACGAAGAGCTCGGAGGCTGGCATAGCATGGCATCACTTGACCCTTTCTGTGCAGCTATTGCCATGGGTTTGTGTTGGCCGGCTTGTCGGTATGACTCCTGTTCTATCCATTTCTGCCTGTCCATCAGTCGACCCGTGACTCTAGGTCTTGGGCTTCACAAGAACCTTACATCACGAATGTTGATAACCCAACGTCAAGCCTCACTCTCATCGTCAAAAGGAAAGCCTTTCCACATCCAGTAATAAGCTCCCTCCATTATGGTTCCCCGCAACGGGGGGCGTCTGAAAAGCTGCTGCTTTCCGTGTAGCGAATAGAAGTGTAGAGGATGATCGTTGGGCTCTCATTCGACAGCGAGAGCGGGGAGATATCTTGGTTTCCACGTTTTAAGGTGCCTTTTGTAACCGTAAACAGGGGGAGGTACTCCGGGGGATTGGCAATGTCAGATGTTTGTTATTTGAAGAGGGGATACTGGGGAGATTATTGGTTGGAGTGTCAGAGTGGGTTATCAGATTGGTCCTGGCACCTCCTGACCATATCGACAGTTCGGGATTGTTTACGTCCTTGACGACGAAAAGACAAGGAAACGGGGAGGTTGGGGTCAAACATGGGAGGTATTGTAAAGGGCCAGATCTATCTTCTTACATCTTCCCGTTAGAGCTTACCTGGAAGCCTTGTGGTGGTGTTGGCTTATCGTATTGGTTGGACAGGATGAGTCCAGCAGGACCAGCCATTGATGAGCTGTGGAAATCCATTTTGTTCCAGAACATGACTATCGTTCTTGGGCTCAGATGAGGCTGAAGGGAATTCTTGCGCGGTCCATTCCATGGTTCACAACTGTGAAGGGCAATGAAGGTTGACGGCGGAACGACGATGTCGGCTTCATTTCGGGCTGATGATGAGATGATCCTGCTTGGCTTATTCTTACCTGGTGTACTACTTCCGCCCGGTTCAGTTACCAAACTGTTACGGCATCACCGGGTGATATGCTCGTTCTACCTCCACTGTGACTTAAGCGTAGCTTGTGATGATCCGATGTCATGGGATGGAGAGATGATCGAGGCCCGGCGGCTGAGCTGCCACCGAGTCTAACATCGCAGCGTGCTGTCTCCTCCGCATGACGAGACGGAGACGGTAGAGCAAGATGAACAGCTGGAATTGCAAGCCCCAAGTGGCAAGTCTGCTTCTGGCTTCGCGCCCATAATGACACAAATGGATAGGTCCTGATTGTGAGCCCCTGTTGTGGAATCGTCATTCAACGGATGTTCACCCTCCATGACATGGATGCCAACTACCTGAGTTGCTGTCCACGCAATGCCCTGTTGTGGAATTGGAGAGTTTTACCAGGCTATGAGCTTTGGTGTTGATGTGGTTTGACTGCCGATCAGAGCTCTGTGACGATTGGGCATCATTGCCTTGCTGCCCAATCAACTCACACAGCGGAAACGCATTGAGAACACAAGATGGGGCATGATAGGGTCTGCTCAAACGCCACTTCGAACTGGTTTTGTCAGAGGGTAAGGCTGGCAGGCATCCTTCAAGGTCGACTGAGTGGTCCCTCAAAAGATGAGTAGGAATTGGGTGGTCGGTGGGCTTTGTCAGCGAATAGCTGCCATCACGTTATGATATACTGGGCAATGAGAGGAGGTAGAATTGCTAGACACACGGAGCTCGATCAGAACCATGTAATCATCCATAGCTCCCGTCTCTACGCATGGAGATACGGTTCTGTGGGCACGTAGCTCCTGCTTGGTAAGGGAAAGGGCTCGGGTCGGTGCTGCGCTTGATCTGGAAGGTAGAGCAAAAGAAAATCCTGCACTGCAAGAGTCAGGGCCTTCCAATGTTGATGATGAAAGAGCGACCTGTCAAAGTGCAAGCTCGAGGCTTTATCAACACCTTTTAAAAACTTGACTGAGGAAGGCGCTCCTCTCCCGTGCCTGGCCTTCTTTGCCTGGATTCTTCCCAAACTCAATGAGGGCAGGAACCGCTTACTATATTCACGCTCAATTTGTTTACTTGTCTTTTGGTCGGCTTGTCGGCAGTTATCGAAACTTCTCGGCCAGGAGTTGTTAAACCAGCCGCTACTGCAAACAGGCATGTACGCTCAAGTCCACAATATTGCGCCTCCTGGGAAGCCGTTTCTAACTTCAAGAGATACTGCTCGAGCAACCGAGCTGCCGCCTTCAAGTTCTCCTCGATGCCAGCCCGTACCACGACATCGACTTAACCGATCTGTTCCTACAAACTCCTTGTTCCGCGCGGTGACCCAGCCGATAATATTGGATGTCACAACACCGGCCAAGTCCGACACTACCTTACGCCCCTTTGTCTTTCAGACAATGGGTCTGACCCTCGCCGAGGGTGTCGCACAACAATCAGTGCTCCTCCTGAGTCAAGAATGGAATCAAGCAGGCATACACACAATTAGCAAGGACCAATCCTACCCGGGACGACCGGGGTCTGAAGTGATACTGCGCCTTGTGCATGAACTACTGCCAGGTTACCTTATGGCAAGGCCTCTGGAGGCATATGTCAAAGGCACAGGACAAGCGGTCAGGGTCATTGTGATGCTGGGCTGCATCATGTTGGGAACACCTCCGCTCAGAACAGTCATGAGCACCCATCACCATGGGTCAAATGTGAGGTTAAACCGCAGAGTTCTCGGCCGATGAGCGGATGGTGTCGCTCACCTACATAGCAAAGGGTATCAGGTGGGCCTGGCCATTCTGATGGTCCCCTTCGAGAGGAAAGTGAGGCGCTCGTAACGCCAGCAGGATCCAGCAACATACAGGCTTGCACAGAGAAGGAGCGAGCGCACATAAGTGGCGTGTGTCGAGCATAGTCGTTGGTCGAAGCCATGAATGTTGGGAAACCATAGTTGTTCACAAGCGAAGAGGACCGCAACCCTAGTCTAAATTGCAACCGAGTCTCGATAACAGGTGTTTCTGTCCAAGGAGAGCGGTGTATCTTGCGTAGCTGGCTCCTGTTTCAAGAGCGTCAACTACTTGACGGGGTATATCAAGCACTTGGTGTGAGTCCCATGCTTTTTCCTGCTCACACTCAACTCAATGTTCGAAGGTCACATCAGCAAAGACGGATGGAAATGCACCGAGCGTCATGACACAGGCCTACAATGGAGACCCCCTCGGAGAAAAATACCGGCACCATCGGTATCACTGGCATGGCGTAACCACCTGGTCAGCGATGTCGAACAGGGTGGTTCACGCGGCTACCCGCATCCTCCTTGAACTTGGAAAGCTGCTGGAAAGTCAATAGCGGCTACGCTTTCGATCTAACAGGGAAACCAACAGTGTCCATTACATCCTGCCAACCAATTCTAGTTCAAGTTCGGTGTTTGGACTCGCCATGCCCACCATCTTCTCAGTCCATGAGCGGGAGTAATGGTGTGCCCGAAGCATACCCTCAAGAAAAAAGAAGGACGACGGGAGCCGCTGGCACCAGAAACCGCTTCAAGGATCCAAAGGTTGTCCAGACCCTCCATGAGGCCCAGTTGCCAAAGGGTTGCCGGAGGAGCAGGCGCGCGCTCTGTCGAGGTTATATTCGCAGGGACAAGGTAGCACCAAGACCTTTGACTGCTGATCCAATAGCTTCACTAGAGTCAACGGCGAAGGATACGTACCAGCTCTCAGTCTCTGATACACCAACCAACAGACATATTCTAGACAGCTTTTGCGACTGTAAGCGCGTTTACAGTCGCGCGCCGCCGGTTGGCCTGGAGAAAGGCAGGTCCACAAGGTGGTCAGAGAAAGATTAAGCGCGGCTTCTATATCGAAATCTCAGAAGAGCCGCCAGTTGGCCATCGGGAAATGGTGAATCATGACGGGAAACCTCGTGGCGCGCGCTCCATCGAGCATACAGCACGTAGCATTCTCAGATGGGGGTCGTAGTCTCTACTAGGCGGCTATTGGAAAACAAAGGCTGATTCGCGCATACATATACGGATTTGGCTCCCGCTACATCCAAAGATGAGTCCTTGTGTTCCTGTCCAACATACTTAGCATATGCCTTCGTACCCTTCACAAACGATACCACCTTTGGAGCATCGATACATCAGACCTCGGCGCCATCAGGACCATATTCCACCCCTCACGGTAGATCTGCTGATCTGGCGCTTCACTCTATCGAATAGTTGTCGTTATCGGTCCGGTACTACTTAGAGGAAGAGGCCCACGATAACTGTCGTCTGGATACTCATTGCCATTGCTGTGGTTGACGTCGTTCTGGTAAGCGGCAAGTTCTGACCAATCACAAACGACTGGGCTAAGAATACAACTTTAGCGCCCATCCCTGCTGCAGGTTCCAGTTGTTTTGACCAATCACACGCGGTCTTTCGAACCTCCAGGCGGTTGAGTCCCGACGCCATCACGATCTTCTTCTGGTGCTTCTTCTTTTCCCTCCGCAGACGCTCAACTGCCAAGTGGATTTTGGGGGCTCGGGCTGATCAGACGAGCTGTTTCTGTGAGTTTTACCCAGCTGTTGCTTCCAGTGCCCGTAAAGCAACAAATTAGCCCCCCAAAAGGAGTAACCGCTGACTGCCTTTGGCCCCCTTCAAGTAGATAGTTTTCCGACCCAAAGACGCATCACATATTGCCCTCTCCTGCTTTTCAGTTTCAGTTCGTGTCTGCCTACCTTTCATCCGCACTCAGAAGGTGAGCAGAGTTTTCCTTCCTAGATATCTCTCTCTCTCTCTCTTTCCATCGTCGAGGCGCGGACGAGAAACACAGCACACAGAGGGCACACGGACATTCACCTGCAACCCTGTCACACCAAAGCATATCCCACATTTCAGCACATCACTGCCGCCCCGGCCCCTGTCCAACTCGTCGCTTCTCGCTTGTCAAAGGAAGCCCCACTCTGACCGGCCCCTAATTTGGCGCTGCTTTAAGCAACTATCACATTGGGCTGGTCCAACAGCAGTGCTTGTTCACTCACCTCACCTTTTTTCCCATTCTCTGAGCTTTTGCCTTCTGTCCTGGTGCTTTACACCACGATTCTGCCGGAAGGATACACAAAACGACAACTTCCCGGATCATCACTGGCTAACACGTTGTGTCTTGTTTGTTATTCAGACCAATCCAATCAACCCTACTCTCAACACGCACCCCACCAGGCCTCATCGCGGGCCGGCCTACCTGAACAAACGAATAACAGTGGCTCTTGCCTAGCTCCCGCCGACCTGTGAGCCGGGAAGCCCAAAAGACAGCCCCCGAGTCCCCAGACCACTGCTCTGGGATTCAAATATACAGGGGTACAACTCCTAAACACCTGCGCGGGGGGAGCTGCTCTTAGCGCCTGCTGTTTCGAGGGCGGACCCTCGTCCGTTTGACCCTCCCCCGGCTCGCCTCACCGTCTTCATATACTAGGCATTTGCCTGCCCACCCTCCTGCACCCTTTCTGCACCTCCGATTTCCCTTCACCATTGCCGGAGTTCTCTCTCACCTTTGGTCCTCGAGGTGAGTTGACGGGTCGCCAAACACACAACATCCCACCCGGAGCCAGATCATCTACCATCGCCATCATGTCGTCCAAACCCACCCTCACGATATCGACGCCCAAGACGGCAAACTTCCCACACATCCCGCCTCCGCCTCATGAGCTTCGGTCTGCCACCTCTCTTCCCTCAGCTACTCCTCTGTCGGCCGTCTCCAGGACATCAGCTTTCCGGGACCCAATTCCTTCCTCTGCGCTCCCATCGGCCGGTTTGCCTTCCGCCGGACCCTTTAGCGCTCTTTTTTCTGCTGGTCCGTATAGCGCTGCTCCGTTTAGCGCCACCATCAAGCTTGAGCATGACCTCCAAAAGACGCCCATTACACCCCCGGTAGCATATACCGACTTTCTCAGAGGAATGGCCATGGTCTCACCAGCTCTCGCCTCACCACCACAGACAGGAAAGTCCGCTCTGAACCGAACCAGCACTGTCAGCACCGCCAGCAGCAATCTCAGCACCAGCAGCACAAGCAGCAGCGAAACAGCCGATTCTGATGACTCAGAGAAGGACAAGGGCGAACAGATCGACAGTGGCCCATCAACAGCACGCTCAGATCTCAGCTGCGGGTGTGACGAGGAAGTCAAGGTGAAAGAGGAGGAGGTGGAAAAGACAAAAACTCCCAGACCTGCTCCCATCGATATCAAGCTGTCCAACGCCCCACGAGGTTCTTCGAACTGCCCGCTTTCTGCTCCCGCCGCTGGGGCGAACGCAACAGTATTCCCAAGCATGAAGCTCCCTGCTTCTCCGGCCATTTCCACCGCAGGCCTTTACTCGCCAAGATCACCACTGAGCACTGCCTCAGTCAGGTCACCAGCGTTTGACTGGGAGGCGGCGCTCAAGTCTCGACGGTTGGCGCTATCTCCTGGCTTGAAGCGCCCCGCAGAACCAGAAACGCCCACCACCGCCGCTAGCGCACCTGCTGGTGGTGCCGCGAGTACGAGCAGCCCACATAAACACGCAAAGAAGGATTCGAGATCGAGCGTGCGACATATTCGTGAGGTCGTGACAAGGACAGTGACATACACACCAAGAATGGCGCCAGCGCCAAAAGGCAAGAGGAGAAAGATCGACCCAGAAGCCAGCACCACCGCCGCCAAATCATGAAGTCCCAAGAGCGAAACTTTATGGAAACCAACCGCATGATGTTACCGCCACAAGGAACCGGGACCATGTTAGAATAATACCACGGATGCTGCGCACAAGCCAGCCATTAGCACCACCGCCGCCATCTCTTTTGTTTTACACAACTACCACACACCACAACATAACAGCGCTTTGCGGAGGCTTCATCATCTCACGAATGGACGAACACAGTTACAAAAATTTCCTTTTTTTTTTTTTTTTTTTGACTGGCGTCAAGGAGGACAACACACTATTGGTACTACTATCTAGTCGGAGTTACTGGACAGGACAAGTCTACTTTATGATGGAAAGGGGTCACCAGGCGCAAAGAAAGGGAGACGGGGGGCGGACAATCTGGCGTTGCAGGGCGGCGTCATTTTTTTTTATCGATACCAATACCTGTTGGGAGAAGGAGGAAGATATATGGAGTGGAGGGGTAGGAATTTTCCGGGATTGTGCTTTGGACTGGACCGGATGGATGTAGCTTAGGCTTTAGGTCTGTCTAGCTTTCCTCGAGTATGACACACGGGTTGTCAGAAAGAGAAATGGGAATGAAGTTGAGATTCCTAGTAGATACTTTGTGACCTGCTGTTTCCATTTTTTTTTTTTTCTTTCTTTCGTGTGAGAAGTGTGTTATCGATCATGGGCGGGCGTCGACTGCCTGTAGCAAAAGCTGTTTGGTCCATTTCTCCATCCGCCCCTTTTTCACACATTAATTTTTTCCCAGGAGCTTCGATACAAACAAAAGCCTAAAATTACACTGATTCCAGATTTTCATGCTGGTCCCTGGCGGTGCTGGTGGTGATGATCTCCAGGGCCGACCAGATCCCACGACCAGGTGTGTATTGCGCACATGTGCATCATCTACCTACCTTTAAACTTGCGGGATCTAATCTCTCTACTAATGTCTAGGCGAAAATCTTGAACTTTCTTAGACATGCAATGCCCAGATTTCAACATGTTGGTTTGCTTGCTTGTCGAGGAGGAAGCAGACAAGCAAAAGTGACAGGCAGGTGACAAGCTGGATGCTACGTATGGTGTTATTAAAGTGGTTGGTGTCATTTTGGAGCTTTGAGGTTTGATGAGGGGCAGCAGCAGCAAGGCGGTTATATTACGCAAGGTGTAGTTTCTGCTTTTGATCATCTTCATTCAAGAGTCCTTCTCCTTCGTCAAACACAAAACTATTCTTAGGACTTTTATGATCTTCTCTTGAAGGTGATGAGAACAAAACTGCGGTACCAAGTGCTCGGCAGCGAGCATCCCAAGCTGCCTCCTCCCTCCCCCCCAACCCAAATTCTTAAAGCAGCAACACCCCTACCTACCCCAGAACAGCCTAGCCTTGCCCCCCTAGCGCAAAATCCCCATAAAAATCCGCCCACATGGTCATGCCCCACGGGCCGCCGTGACTGGTCCGCTCCCCAGTAACAACCAGGGTAGCTAAGCGCTCAACTCAACAGGCAGAGTGGGGCAGCATCTTTGCCCTCCTCTCTTTCTCTCTCTCTCCAAAATTTGTTCCTCTTTCCGTGTGTGTCGTCACTGCATTTGCAGCTTATCCCCCCTGGCGCGGACGCCGTGATTGGCTGGATATGGGGGGGAGTTAAGCGCCCGGCGGGACTGCGTCCGGACCGCATCTTTGAAGCTGGCTGTTTGAGATGGACTTTTTTCTTTCCGCTAGGATGAAAGGGCTGGAATGCTGATGATCATCGGGAGAGGGGTTTATCAAGAATGATTAGATTCTAGGTGTTCGTTTGCTGCTATTAGCTTCCTGTTCGCTGTCCCGGTGATCTGGCTCATATCGAGATATCACAGAGCTTGCTGTTGCGTAGTAAGCACCCTCCTCCCCGAAGTCCTGCTCCGTAGGTAGGCATCTTTTTCCTCCTGCAAGAGAGCGGTTGACGGCATCTCTTGCATCGGAATTCGGCTGAGGAAGCTAGCCCAGAGACAGACAATCTCCCGCAACGGCTCTGATTTTGAGAAGGACACCACCTTGGAGAAAAGCCAGGGTGAGCAGATGCGGTCTCTCGGTGTGCGCAGCGCGCGTCAGCAAAGCATTCCGGAAATTCCCAGCTACCGCATCTCATTGGCCCTTCCCCCCAAATTGACCGTGCAGAAGATGATCGGGGGAGTCTGCCCTCGAGAGAGCCCACCCAAGCGAAAGAGATTAGATTGTATCTTTTTGCGTATTTTACCCAAGGACAAAGTTAATCTCGAGAGAATGTGACGAAGCCGTAGCCGAGTGGAAGGGCAAGAGGGATAATTCGACTGAAACGGAACCCACAATCTGAAACTGAAACGAATCCGGGGGTCTCTCACGTCGAATCAATCCCTTGAATCCTGACGCCGACGGGATCTCTGCATCTGCATGTTTCGAAGGCGGGTAGAACGTTTTGAAACGAACCGTCGTGATGAACTTCCTATATTGGGACTCTTTGATCTTGTGTTTCCTAGGCCTCCACGTGTGCTACCATGCATCCCAACTCTAACCCGGCGATGGTCTCTCCGCCAGAGCCCTTGAAGCTGTGCCGCATGGAGTGCTTGAGGTTAGTAGCCATATGATATTGCTCGGTATTTCCGTGACGAACCCAGGACCAAGGAACGCATGTTGCTATTTCCATCTTGTCACACTTCGACGGAGGAGCGTGATGTCCTCCAGTAGGGCCGAGAAACAATGTGATGTGATGTTTCCATCACAGCAATGTTCGCACCTCTCGTGCCACGGCATTGCACAGCGCAACCCTCACTCCTGCGCCTGTGAGTACGTGGATCCATAGTCGTTGTGTATCACTGAGGCGGTCGTTTGCACTCTTGACTTCGGCAAACATGACCTCTCCTTTTCGGTCAATGTTGTTGTTGATGATGTCATCTCGATTGGTTTGGGCTTCGTCTCCGGCTGTCCTCCACAGCACGAGATCTGGCACGCCGCCTCCGCGTGCCCTATAGTCTTCTGACATGACTTTGCATACGGCAGCAAGGGCAGCCCTGTTGAAACAGGAGACCAACTCTACCAAGTCCTCGATTTCAAAGTCCCAGTTCAAGCCTACCACGCAGGTTTGCCTCTCATGCTCCCGCTCGTAAACCTCCCGCAAAATCTTCTCGCCACCACCGTTGGCAATCTCGACAAGCCGATGGTTGATCTGACTGGCCCGGGCTGGGTAGAATGCATCCGTGTGGAGATCGAGGGGGCATGTTTGGAAAGCCGTCTGGAAAACATTGGGAACATAGACGAATAAGATGTCGAAGAACAAGTAAGCAAACAATGTTCGGAGAATTCCACCTTCACTGTGGTAGCCTTTCCAGCCCTCGTGGCGATAGTATGATAGGCACATTTCCTCAACACTGACATGAGCTGGTTCTCCATCCTCGTCAAGCTCGCCTAGTTCGTCGAGCCACGTCGTCTTGGTGCTCAGGCCGCGGCCGTTCTTGCCTTTGGGATCCGGGTCATCTCGAACCAACTGGATGCCCTGAACGTTATGCTCTTCCGGTTCCCGTAGCTTTACATGACCAAAGTCATGCTGCAGACGACGTGGCACCCGTAATCTCTTTTCAAGCTTGAGAAGGCGCTTTTGGAGGTCGTAGTGATAGATCAGGTGACAGTCTCTATCCTCCAGTCCCGTCTCGCAGGTGATGAGAGCAATCTGTTGCCAGTGCTTCTTCTGAGTTTCGGGACTGGTTGATACAGGGTCTGGATCCACTTCCCACATGTACCGTTCCTCCAGTAAGGCCTTGCGTTGATACCACGATCCGCGGCGGGCTGGATGGAAGAGATGCTGACTGAGCAACTCGGTGAGAAGCGCGTGTTCTTCCCGATATCGGTGTAGACGGCCAAGGACGTAGGCAGCTTTGTGAGCGACCCGAGTGAAGGCGTGAGCTGCGTTGAACCGACGAAGGTAACTCCCTTCGCCAAACTCGTATACATGATTTTCGCGGTGCTGTTCCTGCCTGAGAAGTTCTCTCCATCGTTCAGCTATGCCCTCAAAGATCTCGAGGACCTTGAGGAACCCTGCTTCACCTGGTGGGCCATTGAACTCGAGAACCTTGTCCACCTCGAAGTCTTTGCGCATCGAGAGCTCGAACTCCAGGAGGCTCTGGCGGGAGTCGAATATGTTGGAGGATCTGCAGACGATATAGTCTGGGTAGTTCCTTCGTGCAATCTTAGCCAGGATGATCGCCGTCAGTGAGTTCTCGGTCCATTCGGTTGACCGGTAGAAGACCAGATGAACACGCTCGAAGAGTTTGAAGATGGGCTCGGAGAGCCTGATGAGTGGCCCTGTGGTAGCAAGTATCTTCCTGAGAAAGTGAGAATCCCTGTTTACTTCCGTTTTTTCTTGATTGTCTTCTGGCTCCTGGTCTCGCGAGGCTATCGATTCATTAGTATTTTGCCGACTTAGACCCAAGGACAGCAAGCCGGCCTGTCGAGCACTTGTGTGACAGAGCGCTTTGACTAGATCGGCTTTGTTCTTCCCCTTAACCTTGGCATCCTTTGCAAGTGCCTTGAGTTCGTCAAGACTCAATAACGGAGTGGCGTCTGCCATAGTTTTGATGTATTCTTGAGAGTCATCCGCAAAGGTAAAAGTGTCGCCCAATGACCACACTTCGAGACCCTCAGATCGTGTCTCTTCTGGAGAATTACTGCTGTCACCTGGCAACTCCCGGGGCTCCAAAAGGTTCTCAATAGCAAGATCAACATCGGTGATATCGTTGCTGTAAGAAGAATGCAGCCGTTCCACGCGATGCCAAGAGGCAGTCTTGCGCAGAAAGAGACGTACATACCTGTACCTTGTCAGAACGTGGTATGGATGATGGACTGAAATTGCACGCACAGATACTGAGTCTCATAGCTCAAGCCTCGCCATTGCTCAAAGACATGCTTCTCTTTGATATCAAACAAAGGCGATTCATCCTCCAAGACGGTCTCCAATGCAAGGTTGAAGGCATCGACATAGATAGAGCTCTTTCCTGGGACCCATTGCCGCTTTTCGAACCTGGTAGTGGTATTGTCTTCATCGATCTGTGGTTGAGAGGAGCGCATGGCCTCATACTGCTCTATCGCTTCTTTATCTATCGGGACAGCCGGCAAAGAGCTCTCAATTGCTGTCTGGCGTGGTGGCATTTTGGGGGCTTCATCCTCGCTGTCCCTGATACTCTTGGTCAAGGTTGGCAAGTCAAATTCATCGTCTTCATCGCCGCTCTCCTTCAGCTCGGCAACCCTTCTCCGTTTCGTTGGAGTAGTCCGTTGCGCAGCTCCCTCAGGCCTCTTGTTGGAATTTCCGGATCCAGTGGCAAGCGGTGACCGGCTCGTGCTAGACTTGGATCGCTGCACAAAACGATCCATTGCGTATAAGAGAAGAAACAGAACCAAGGCTCTGTGGTATCATGGCGGATAAAAAGAGAAAGAAGGTTGCATGTCCTCACTCCAGCCGTGCATTTTCGGTAGCCATTCCACCAAAAAAAAAAAATGCAAACCAGGCAGAAGGACGAAAGCGCGAACCTCCCCTGTCCAAATCATTGAGCCAAAAAGCCAAGCTAACACCAAATCCCGTGACTGCGTGTCAACAAAGGTGGGGCAATTTGCGCAAAGCACGAACCGAAGCTGGAGCTTCCAGACTGAGAGCTCCTCCACCGAAATCGCAAATCGCAATCGCATCGTGACAAGCTACCTTGTCGCCGAGGCTTGTCACCGCCAACCCTCACTCTGTTTGTTCAAGACCTATATACACCCGCCCCACAAATCTCAACCATGGCAGATCAACAACAACCTCCTCTCCCAGAAGCCACAAATGGCCTTGTCAACCCATCAATCGACACCCCCATGACCGATGCGCCATCAGCCCCAGTACGTCTCCCTTCTCACCCCCTTACAGCGACAAATCTCTAACAATGCCTCTCCCTCGCAAGCAGCAGCAGCAGCAACAACAACAACAACAACCCCCTCCGCTTCCCCACAGCAGCACCCCAACACCCCGAACAACCACCCCAATCCCTCTCCCCCACATCCCAGGCTTCACCGCGCCAGCAACAGCCTCCAACTCGCGCGCAACCTCCGTTCACCCACCAGAACAACAAGCTACTGTCCCCCCTCCAACCAACACCACCGCTCAAACAACTACCATCCCGATGCCCTCTGAACCCCCTCTCCACGGCGCGCCAGTTAGGCAGTACATCAACTCCAAGATCACGGGTGTTTTGCTGGAGGGTATGAAGCTCGTTGCCAGGGAGCAGTAAGTCCTCTTGTCCCACTGAATGTATGGCAGGCGAGAAGGGCGAAGTGACTGATAGTACAATGACAGACCAAAAGACCCATTGAGAGTCCTGGGGGAGTATCTCCTCCAGAGAAGCAACGAGATTGAGCAGCAGGGAGGGCAAAAGGGGGAGTAGAATTTCTTCGCGATGTCACCGACCGCGCTGTAAGAAATGCGAAAATAAGAGGCGACTGCGGGAAATGGACAAGGTTCAACTTCATGAAGAGGAAAAGGCGGTTATGGACGGGAAATATGGCGTTCGGGCGAATGGTCATTGCAATTTCGAACATAGGAGACACCGAATTGGCATTTGGACTGCAGCAATGAAAAGCAAAGCATTGCGACGTGTTATCATCAAGGTTGACTTCGGCATGGCACATGCAATTCAGACACCACACTTGACATGATATGAACTTGGATACCCTCCTGTGCAATTCGCAGTTTGTATAAAAAGATCTAGCCGTGAAATGCAAGTTTCCTTTCCATTCCCCGTGACTCCCCGACTCCGTATGGCCGTGTGGTTTACCAAACCTGCAAAAGATACACAAGGGGTATTTGTTATTTTCCCAACCAAGAGATCCATATCACCACCCAATACCACCTCACCGAGAGGTTCAACTCTTCTCGGCTCGGCCGTAATCACCGTCTCATCGCTTAACCGACGAGGGTGCTGGCAGTAGAGGACTCGTACTTCCAGGTGGGGGGGAGGACACCGACGGTCTTGTAGTAACGGGCCAAACGATGGATACGGGACTCGATGAGAATAAGGCGGAACTTGCCGTCCTTGTCCTTGCGGTTGCGCTCAAGGTGCTTGCGGACAGCGACAGCCTTCTTGATCAGGGACTGAAGGGGAGAGTCAGTAAAATCTATACATATTAGGGATTTGGGGGGTTCTTACGAAGAGATCCTCAGGAAGAGCGGGGGCAAGGCCTGCAATTCCATCACTCTGTCAGCACATGACCAAACAGAGGCATAATATATTTCCATCTCTTGTAGTCTTTTATCCACCTGGCGTCAACCGAGGCCGCTGCTCGTCTCGATCGAACGGACGGGGAAGCCGAGGACGACGTCTCGAGCAGACCGGTGTCTCGTTGCGCTTTCGTCTAGAGGTATTCCTGGGAGGGGTGAGTGCTGTTCACGACATACCGTTGCTCTTGAGAATACGGAGGATCTTGTTGCCTATGGTCTCTAAGTCAGCACCATATTCTACACTCGCTTCTCCAGTATTTCCCATCGTTCAAAAACATACCAGTAACGACCTTGGTCTGGGCAACGCCGTGGGAGTCACGGAGGATGACACCGATCTGGGAAGGGGTAGCACCCTTCTTGGCGAGCTTGCAAATCTGATCAACGACCTGCTCGGGGGTGGTCTTGAGCCAGGCGGGGGGGTTGCGGGAGTAGGGGATGGCGGAGGCAGAAATGCCCTTTCCCTTGGAGTGAAGACGACCCATTTTGGCTGGTGGTTTTTGAGGTGGTGATCGACTGTTGACGGATCGTTCGTTGGGCGGATTTGGCGCTGGCTGGTCGGTCTCGAAAATCAAGAAGAGGTTTCAACAGACGTTCGTGAAATTTACCCCAGGCTGAATGGATATTCCGGACTCTGTGGGCGGAAAAATTGGGACCGCCAAGCTTAGGGTCATACTGTGATTGGCCAGGCAGCTGATCCTGGATCACGTGAAGTGAATGTCCCACCGAACTCTTGGCGGAGCTTCGGAGCTGGTGGAGACAGGAGCTTCGATGTTTAAATCTGGAAATTTTTCGCAGCTCTTTCACTTCCTCTTGTTCTGCACCACACGACAACCACTGCGGCTCGGTCTTCTCGAGAAAGCATGTCTCGTTCCTCCCAACTGCGACGTGATACTTGCGGCAGAATGTACGGGGATAAGGCATGATTTTTTGGGTTCGACACAGGGACTGGTCCTGCATGGAACTCACAACAGCAGTCGACTCGACACACTTTTCATCATGGTACGTTTTATCACTGCACAATCTGCACCTCCCCCGAGCCTTACATGATGATCAAACACATTACAATTATATTCTGGTACCTCTTATGCTAGAGTCCTTCGGGGCTCGATGATTTAACAGGACTTCTGATTTTGGCTCTCATCATATCATGTTCTTATCACCTTTCTCTGAACATGGCTAACATGACAATAGATCCTATGACTTGGCGTTTGCAAAATAGATGATTAAGCCTTCATGGCTGTTTAGCATATTAACATGTAATAATTCATTTGTCCACTACTTCTTGATGCCTGAATCAATGCCTGATGTCTCTCTTATGATATTCCCTCCAGATCATAGCTTGGGGGTATTTAAGATCAATCCACAATCTCATCGAACACATCCAGCTCTTGGTAGGCGGAACGGTCATCACAAATCCTGCACAGAACATCGTAGTATCGGTGTGTCCAAATGCAACAAGATGATTACCGTACTGTATCACCGACTCTAATTGACTCAAATGCATTGCACTCCTTCCCAGACCTCGCTAGATAATTGTACATTGCATCTCTACCGTGATTAGAGAACTGCTGAACCCTTTGAGTGACCGCTTTACCCTCCCGCCAGTTGGCAATCTACAACCATACCAATCCTCCCCTTCCGTGCCTTCTTACCACGCATTAACATCGAAGTTCTCCTGTGGTCATTGTTAGCATTCATACTCGATGGGCTCAGTAAGTTGGTAGGGCATGCCTCGGGGAAATATGTCGTCACCACAGTCCGGTCAGCGAACTTCCGCCCGGCCAAAGCCCGGAGAGCCTTGTTGGCGGCTTCATGGTTCTCGAACTTGATGAAGATCTTGCCCACGCCGGCTGACTGTCGGCTGCCACCGACCGGCCGAGGAATCTTGAGGGAGACGATCTTGCCAAACTTCTCGCACTCCTCTTGTACATCATCACGAATTTCTAGTTCATGACGTTAGCAACCCGCAAAGTAATGATACAAGGCAGAAGAAGCGACAAACCTTCGTAATCATCGTTATCCATGAGCTCATCCGCAGTGACCATGTTTAGGAGCTGGAGGACTCTACCGGCGTCATTGTCCGAGGGAGTAGTACCAGCAAGCATAGACATGGCGTTGACACTGAGTTCACCAGCAACCTGGGTGATGCCAATGCTGGCCTTCTGAACCTTGAGCGCCTTCTCTCCAAGCATCATGTTGTTGAGACCACTGATTGCAACATCCGTGACGCTGGAATCGGCGTACTCCAAGAACGCAATGCCCTATGCTATGTTAGAGTAGAACATTCAACTGACATGTCAAGAATGCTTACCCTTGGCTCTTGTGTGCCATTATCCTTCACAAACACAAACGACTTGAGCTTGCCAAAGCTAACGAGAAGCTCCATAACCTGATCTTCGGTGAGATAAGGAGGGATGTTGGTAACACTGATCTTGTTCGGGCCATCAACAACATTGGTTGATGGCACACTGGAGTCGGGGTCATAGTTGGGGTCCTCCACGATCGCAGGGACAATGTAATCCTTCGGCCGACGGATCTTCAACCCTGTGGCCGCAGCACCGTTTCCGTTCGCCTGGTGATCATCAGCATCCATCGTGATGCCGTCGAGAGCCAGCGCCACCGTCGCATCTGTATTGTTGCGGAACTCAAGCATAGCAAACGACCGGTCTGGGGAGATGTTGCAGAGAAGGCATGGGTCCGTCTGCTCAATGACGTTCAAGCCGTTGAGCTGTAGGTTAAAGAAGTTGACGATGCTGTCGTCGGTTGCTGAGGCGGGGATATTTGACAGAATCAAGCGCTTGGCCTGGCGGGAGTTCGTGGGCTTGAGAGCAGCGCTATTGACCGCTCCACCTGGCTGGCTCATGAAGGCCTGCAACTTCGTTGGATCCATGGCCTGCTGTCTGGGGGCTCCTGGAAGCGGGAACATGCCCGAAAGCTTGGCTTGTTCGGCCGTGACATTGTCGTATCCGGGTGGTTTGATATCCCATTGTGTAAGACGTCGTCTGCGTTCGAGGATCGGCACGATATCGGTCAAGTCGGGAGTGGGTTCGCGCTTCTTGGGGGGCGGCGATGCACTGCGACGGCGTTCCCTTTCCCTCTCTCTGTCGGCGTCCCTATCGCCACCACCGCGTCTTCCACCACCCCGGCGATCGTCGATAACATCCCGATCAGGGCGCTCCCCGCGGCGCTCGCGTCTCCCATCGTCGTCGTCACGCCTGCTTCGGCCACCTCTGTCCCGGTCCCATTCCCTATCACCGCCACGATCCCCTCCTCGGCGATCCCGTCCTCCAGTGTATCGGTCCTCGCGCTCTCTATCACGATGGCTTCGGCTGGAAGAATATGCGTCGACATCTCCGCCGCCAGCACCTTCGTCGCGACGAGATCTACCGCCGCTACGATAATCTGGTGGGGATCTGGACCGTCTCCTGCTACCTCTGCTGTCGCGGGGGTCACCACGGTCGCGTCTATCGTCGCGATCACGTCTGGAGGACTATAAATTGTAAGCACTATCGCCGAGAAGAATTGTAATGCATGTAGCCAACTCACCTGATGATCGCGAGATGAGCCGTAACGACCACTGTCTATTGCGCGTCGGTTAGCTGCGGAGCTGCCCAATTGGACAGCAGAAAAAAAACAAACCTCTGGAGGAGTAGTTATCTCCGTTCATCTCTGCTGCCAGTCCCGGTAAACCAGAATTGATGTTTGGGTGCAGGACTTTCGGTAAAAATGGTTGCCGAAAAAAGCTGTGATGCGAGTCGTCAAGTCAGTCTCAAAGGTTGTCGCGAGGCTGGAACTTTTTTGGGATGGCGAACCTGGACCATGCGGATGCTTGGCACACTCCCCAGCTGCACTAAGCCGAGTGGGGCCTAGCTCCAATTGCAGTTGCCCCTGGTTCCTCAACCAGCAACATCTCCAGGCAGGCAGGCAGGCAGGCAGTGCGAGCTTGGTACATCTCTATTCAAAGCTCACTCCTGAGGTTTTTTGAATATTCCTCACTTTTCAGTCCAAAACTCTCCTTCATCCCTTACTGTAGCTCAGTGGAGCAATCTACCATCTCACAATGGCCTCCGAATGGCGAAAATTACCCCTGAGCCTAGCCGAGCTCTGTATCGACACAACCCTTCGCTGTGGACGTATGTATCACCGCTCTCATCCATTCACTTCATCACCACCATACTCATACCCCCTTTAGAATCCTTCCGCTGGCGTAAAATAAACAATGAATGGCACTGCGTCCTCTCCAACCGCCTCATCACCCTGACCCAATCCCCAACTCATCTCTCATACAAATGCACCCTCCCCGCCATCAACCCACCCCCACATGAAACCACCCTCCCCCTCTTACAATCCTACCTCTCCCTCGGCGTTCCACTCACCCAGCTCTACACCCAATGGTCCACCACCGACCCCAACTTCGCTCGGCGCTGCTCCTCCTTCACCGGCATCCGCATTTTGAACCAAGACGCCTGGGAAACCCTCATCTCCTTCATCTGCAGCTCCAACAACAACATCTCGCGAATCAGCTCCATGGTGAACAACCTCTGCCTCCACTACGGCCCTTACATCACCACCATATCAGGGGAACCCTTCCATGACTTCCCCTCACCAGAAGCCCTCTCCGGACCAGAGGTTGAATCCCACCTCCGCTCTCTCGGATTTGGCTACCGCGCCAAATACATCGCCGATACCGCGCAAATCATCTCTCAGCAACGACCAAAAGGGTGGTTGGATCAAATTCGCAACCCGGCCGTACCACCAGCGGATAACCCCAAGTTTCAACCTGGGGAGAAGCCCACTTATCGCAAGGCACATGAGGCATTGCTTGAACTAGCAGGTGTTGGACCCAAAGTGTCTGATTGTGTTTGTTTGATGGGGTTGGGGTGGTGGGAATCTGTTCCAATCGACACGCACGTCTGGCAGATCGCACAGCGAGATTACAATTTCGGTGGAAAGTCCAAAAGCAAAACTTTTACAAAGGGGATGTATGAGAGTGTAGGGGATCATTTCAGGAACATCTGGGGGGAGTACGCGGGTTGGGCGCAGAGTGTTCTTTTCACTGCTAACCTCAAGTCGTTTGCTGAGCAGGCGAAGACAGGAAAGAAGGGGAAGAAAGAAGAAGAAGAGGACAAGGAAAATGCCGGCGTGGTTGTGAAGAAGGAGAAGGTGGTAAAGCAAGAAGTGGCAAGAGTGGTGAAAAATGAAGAGTTGACGGTTTCGAGCACGAGAAAAAGGAAGGCTGTCAAGGAGGAGTCGCAGCAAAGGGATGAAGATGTCAAAATGGAGGATGTAATGGATGGGTTGACGCTTAGCTCGCAGGTGTCGCAGGTTTCGACGACGAGTACGACGACCAGAAGGGTGAGTAAGAGGATAAAGGCGAGGGAAAGTCAATGATGAGGGGGGAGTGGTGTACGATACAACGGGATGTAGGATGGTATCTTCAGCGACTTCTCCTGCTCGTTTAACTTGGAATAGAACACGCAGGAGCGTCCGGGTGTAGTTACATAATATTTGGATGACACACAATGCGGCACACCTGGGACTACAGTTGCGGAGTGTTTTGAGGAGCTTTCAACTGGTGGCATCGCGTAATGGTATAACGGGGCGCTCTTTTTCGTTTGCTAATAATCCATCAAATCATCTCGTCAACAACCCCACCCTCCACTCCCTAAACACCCTTTCCTTCTCCGGTAACAACCAGTTACTCTCATCCAAATGCTCGACCACCTTCTCAATAGCGATCGCCGGCAGGTTGATCTCCTGCGCCTCACACGTCACCGCCTCCAACATCTTGTCCGCTTCCTCTCGCGGTATCTTCTGATACAACAGCTTGATAGCTGGTCTTCCCAACGCCCCATTACTCGATGAGTACACAATATTAGCGTTGAGCACCCACGCGTAAATCACCGTCTGTTTGACTTCCGATTCTGTCTCATTAATGGGCATGATGAGCGACTTTGACGAGGCAGACCGCGAGATGGTGGAGATGATAGTCGCGGCCAGGCAATCAGTGATGCCTGGTGCTGAACCAGATGCGGACTTGCAAGACATCTGCCACTTTAGAAGGGTGACAGCTGCTGTCCGAAAGACGTAGAAGCCGAGTTGAGAGTGGCAGGAAGAGCAAAAAACATTCAAGCTGCGGTTGTTGGTCAATGGCAGATCTTGTCTATTTAATGACCCTTGCTCAAAGGCTGAGTTTGAGTACTAGATACACGTGTGTCAGCTACTGGCCGACTGGCTATGAACGAAACGAGAATGGGAATGGCATGTCCCTCGTGGTATCCCGGGGTATTCTCGACTTATGAATCACCCGGTGAAATGCAGAGGTTCGTTCACCACCAGAAAGAAACAATCCGTCCTGTTAAGGAGGTTCGTAAACAATCCAGTGGTTTCTGTTGAACAGGTTGAACGATAGTTGCTTCATCTAGGGCACTTGTATCGGTAACCACGCCATTGGGAGGCAAAGCCGGCCGGGTTACCTTCTTCATACCCACACAAATACATACTCATGCTGTCATGTCAAGAACTTACCGTGATATTCTGGCAATCGCGTTCGGTAAAAAGGATCGTTGTCAAGTCAACAAAACCGACACCTGGTTGAGCTGAGATGATGGATGAAGCCCCATAGCCTCGAGCAGCCAGGCTCTTTTCATCTGCCTTGCCAAAGTGCTCATCACGGGAATGCCCGTGCTCGTGTCCATCCTCATGATGGTGATCCGGCTTGTGACAATGCCAGAATTCCATCATCTCGGCCCAGTTCTCACTTGGCAAGTCTTTCCAGACCTTTACTGTACCCTCCTCCACAACGACGGTATTGCAATTCCTGCAAGCGACCTGGACGCCGACGTCGAAGTCTGTCGCTGACCAGGCGGGGGTATCAGAAGAGAGATGCGGTTGGGGAACCGTGCCATCAAGTGGCAATCGCCATGACAGAGCCGTGGTCCCGTTTTGCCTCTGATCGATGGGAAGGAGTGTACTGCCAAGAGGTATCTTGGCAGGCAAACTGATTTTGTGAACCTCGCCATGATGTGTCAACTCGATGGTGCTTCCGTCAGCAGCCACAGCAACTCTGGTGGAGGCATCACTGGGCGATGTGAGAGAAGCGACCAGTGAAATTTGGCGGATATTGGCTAGCAGCTCTGCGTAAAGCGAGCAGCGACTGGAAGATGACATCGTAAGTACGAAGAGAACGAAACGAAAACGAAAAGAAGAAAAAGAATTCAAGTCGAACAAATCTCCATCGCTTTAGTTGTAACACAATGGGCCACAGCACCCAGCACTTGTAAAGAAATCGAGTCGCGGTTGATGAATTGGAGCTCCAATGCCCCAGTGAAGTAAAGTGAGGTTGTGAGCCTAGACCAGCTTATGTAACAGCGATCTGCTGCCAAGATCTTAGCGCGGCTCGCTCTTGGCCTGCGGCTGCGGTTGCCGCCAAAATTTCAACAAGGCAAAGGTGCTTGCTCCATCCACGATCCAGTCTCACCCGCACGTCCACGTCCACGTCCACGTCCTGACCCACGTTCAACGTCCATCCAACAACGACCACCATCGCGATACTCCCTCCCCATCGCCCCAAGAACGAACGAGCCATCCACTACCGATCGCGTCGTCACTTACTTCCTCACTTCAACAACAACCTACCCGAATGGGATGAGCACAGTGCCGTGTGGGCAGCAGTACCATGTCGGACGCGGAATTTGATCAGATTCGCAAGCTCCAGGCCGAGCGAAACGCGGCTGCCGCTGCGAAAAAAGGTTCAAAGACCTTCGACCCGGCCAATCAGCGTGCTGACTCGTCAACCAAGGCCAGCCTTAATGAGGCCTGGGATACCGACCTCTACGATCGAAGTGCCAACGGCGCCGACAAGTTTGCAGGCTATCACACCTCCCTCCCCGCTCAAGATGGTGACGACGATGAGGACATGGCCGACGCCGATAGCTCGCGCCGCCTCGTCGGACAGTACACTGCTACCCGTGCCCAGATAGATGAGTTTGCGCGTGGAAATGGAGTGGAAGAAGACGACATTCTCGCTGGTCGTGGCGAGAAGAGCAACCGCATCACAGATCGCGAAACCGATTACCAGAAGCGTCGATTTGATCGCGTTCTGACCCCTACCCGCGCCGACCCCTTCGCCGCCAATCGCCAGGCTGCCGCTGCTGAGGATGGAATGAGCTATCGCGAGATTATGGAGAGTCGCGAGATTGAGCGTGAGGAGGAGCGCGTGCGCCGAGCTATCGAACAGAAGATGAAAGACGGTGCCACTGAAGAACATAAGCCTACACTCCAGATTGAGGAGGCCGGAAACAAGGAGAACGGTGATGCCGGTTCGACCGAGGCAGCAGCCGCTGGCCGCAAGCGCAAAAAGAGATGGGATGTTGCTACTACAGACGCCGAGGCTGCCCCAGCAGCCGCAGAGCCCAAGAAGCGCTCGCGCTGGGATCAGGCACCTTCTGTGCCCGTTCTTGGCGCTGATGGAACTGTAGTAGAAGCAAAGAAGAAGTCAAGATGGGATCAAGCGCCGTCTGCCACCCCCGTTGGAAACATTGGTCTCGCCACTCCGATGCACCCTACACAAACTGCTGTTCTGCCCCCCACTGCGTTCGGCCCCGATGCCGGCCGGTACATGCCACTCAGCGATGAGGAGCTCGACGCTATGCTTCCTGGTCCTGACGATGGATACAAGATTCTCGAGCCTCCCCCGGGATATGCCCCTACCCGGGCGCCCACGCACAAGCTGGCAGTGCCACCAACACCACAGACAGGCTTCATGATGCAGGATCCTGAGAGCACACGTCTCTCTGGGCAAGCAGTTCCAAGGGAAATCCCCGGTGTTGGTGATCTTCAGTTTTTCAAGCCTGAGGACATGGCGTACTTTGGCAAGCTCACAGACGGGTCCAATGAAGACGATCTGACTGTCGAAGAGCTGAAGGAGAGGAAGATCATGCGCCTGTTGTTGAAGGTGAAGAACGGTACTCCCCCGATGAGGAAGACTGCACTCAGGCAGCTTACAGATAATGCTCGAAACTTCGGCGCCGGACCCCTCTTCAACCAGATTCTCCCGCTACTCATGGAGAAGACCCTTGAGGACCAGGAACGCCATCTTCTTGTCAAGGTTATTGACCGTATCCTTTACAAGCTGGATGATATGGTTCGGCCCTATGTCCACAAGATCTTGGTGGTCATTGAGCCATTGCTCATTGACCAGGACTATTATGCACGAGTCGAAGGTCGCGAGATTATTTCTAACCTCAGCAAAGCCGCTGGTCTCGCGACCATGATCAGTGTCATGCGGCCCGATATCGATCACGTAGATGAATACGTACGAAACACAACTGCCAGAGCGTTTGCTGTGGTGGCCTCGGCCTTGGGTATTCCGGCCCTGCTGCCATTCCTGGGAGCCGTGTGCCGCAGCAAGAAGTCGTGGCAGGCGCGCCATACCGGTGTGAAGATTGTCCAGCAGATTCCCATCTTGATGGGCTGTGCAGTGTTGCCACACCTGAAGCAGCTCGTAGACTGCATTGGCCCCAACCTCAACGATGAGCAGACCAAGGTACGGACAGTCACCAGTTTGGCCATTGCTGCTCTTGCCGAAGCCTCCAACCCATATGGTATTGAGAGCTTCGATGATATCCTCAATCCCCTGTGGACGGGAGCTCGCAAGCAACGAGGCAAGGGCCTGGCGGGGTTCCTCAAGGCCGTCGGCTACATCATCCCCCTCATGGACGAGGACTACGCAAACTACTACACAAGTCAGATTATGGAGATTCTCTTGCGAGAGTTTGCCTCGCCAGATGAGGAGATGAAGAAGGTCGTGCTCAAGGTCATCTCTCAATGCGCCGCGACGGATGGTGTCACAGCTGGTTATCTCAAGGAACATGTGTTGGACGACTTCTTTAAGAGCTTCTGGGTACGGCGTATGGCTTTGGATAAGCGCAACTACCGTCAAGTGGTTGAGACCACGGTCGATATCGGCCAAAAGGTCGGTGTCAGTGAGATTCTCGAGAGAATCGTGGTCAACCTCAAGGACGAAAGCGAAGCCTACCGGAAAATGACTGTTGAGACAGTGGAAAAGATAGTAGCCTCTCTGGGTGCGGCAGACATTGGCGAGCGGTTGGAAGAGAGACTTGTCGATGGTATCCTGCACGCCTTCCAAGAGCAAAGCGTTGAAGACATCATCATGCTCAACGGTTTTGGCTCCGTGGTCAATGCTCTGGGCACTCGCTGCAAGCCATACCTCCCCCAGATCGTCAGCACAATTCTCTGGCGTCTCAACAACAAGTCTGCCACAGTTCGCCAGCAAGCTGCTGATCTTGTTTCCAGAATTGCTATGGTGATGAAGCAATGCGGCGAAGACGCTTTGATGGGCAAGCTCGGTGTTGTTCTTTACGAATACCTCGGTGAAGAATATCCTGAAGTTCTCGGCTCCATCCTTGGTGCTCTGAGGTCCATTGTGACTGTGGTGGGCATCAGTCAAATGCAGCCACCCATCAAGGACCTCTTGCCACGCCTCACACCCATCCTGCGCAACCGACATGAGAAAGTCCAGGAAAACACTATTGACCTGGTCGGCCGTATCGCCGACCGCGGACCGGAAAGTGTCAACGCTCGCGAGTGGATGAGAATCTGCTTTGAGCTGTTGGATATGCTCAAAGCCCACAAAAAGGGCATCCGTCGCGCGGCCAACAACACGTTCGGCTTCATCGCCAAAGCCATCGGCCCCCAGGATGTGTTGGCCACCCTTCTTAACAACCTCAGAGTGCAGGAGCGTCAGTCACGTGTCAATACCGCCGTTGCCATTGGTATCGTTGCCGAGACTTGCGCTCCTTTCACTGTCCTCCCCGCCTTGATGAACGAGTACCGGGTGCCGGAACTCAACGTTCAGAACGGTGTTCTCAAGTCGCTCTCTTTCCTCTTTGAGTATATCGGCGAAATGGCCAAGGACTATGTCTACGCTGTTACACCCCTCTTGGAGGATGCCCTCATCGACCGTGACCAAGTCCATCGGCAAACTGCCGCTTCAGTCGTCAAGCATATTGCGCTGGGCGTGGTAGGGTTGGGGTGTGAAGATGCCATGGTTCACTTGCTGAACTTGCTGTATCCTAATCTGTTTGAGACGAGCCCGCACGTCATTGACAGGATTGTCGAAGCGATTGAAGCGGTGAGGATGGCGGTGGGGCCGGGGTTGGTGCTGAATTATGTCTGGGCTGGGCTTTTCCATCCAGCGAGGAAGGTGAGGACGCCGTATTGGAGGTTGTATAATGATGCGTATGTGCAGGCTGCGGATGCGATGGTGCCGTATTATCCTAATTTGGCGGAGGAGGGGGTTGATAGGGGGGAGTTGGCGATTGTTTTGTAAAGGGATGACGGGGTGGTAGTGGTGCTGGGGTTGGTAGTTGAAGGTGGTGGTTGGCTTTGCTTTCTTGACATGTGATATTTAGAGGATGGGAGTAGGAAACAAAAGCAAGCGAGTCGAAGAAATGGAAAGAAGTAAATATTATGATGATGGGGGCTTCTGTTGGCTATGGTGGGTGTTGAAGGCGTATTTACAGATGTAATGATACAAGTTTTGTGTTCATGTGTTGGGATTGAAGTCATGGTCGTTTACAGTCTCGTGACTGCCTGATGTTGTGTTCATCAAGGTGACTACTATCAAACTTCTGCTCTTCAACTGTCCTAGGTGAATGGCCATATGCTGCTATGGGCCGCTATCCATTCAGGGGTTGGGTCCTCTCCGATTGTCATCAATAAACAAACAAGCCACGGGATAGAGCACAACACAGCAGGCCAACTTGCTGATTAAACTGGACATCTACCACTATCGACAGTCAGGCTTCATTGGCTTTCTCCAACTGCACCATCTCAGAAATGCTCACTTCAACCAAGCCGGACCCTTTACCTGAGCCCATTTGCCTGACCAGCAAACAGTCCACCACGGAGCATAAGCACCCAGGCATATATCATTTGCAGTCACACAGCATACGCTTCACCATTTCTTCTTCGAAAATTCCCATCATCTAGCCCACTTAACCTCCTTCCCCCACTGTCTCTTCAAGAGCAGTCCCCTCCCCAATTCTAACACCGCCACTTCCCATGTTGCGGTCTTCCAACAGTAAGGTATTATGACAATATACACAGCCAGCCCGTCCGTCCACCTCGGACTCGGTGAATTTCCGCCGACCAAACTCACATCCCGCTCCCTTTCAACTCCAACTCCCGAGCTTGCCGGCAGCTCCGGTAGTTGTAGGTGTGACAGCAGAAGCATACGATCATCCACAAGCAACATCGATCAATAGGCAGACATTACGGGAGGGGCTTACGGGTAGGGCTGACGCCACCTATCTACTCGACCGAACACCAATCAAAAACATAAAACATACGACGATCGGGCTCTTTGGACTCGCTCCAAACAAGGTACCCACTTAGACCGAGCGACGGAGATGGGGAAAACGGGGGCTCTGTGATACAACACTTTCCCACTACAGACATCAGGTATACTGTGTTAGGACAAGTGGTAGTTACTGCTAAGTACACTTCGGTACAGTCCGGATGTTGTGCAATGTTCCCATTCCAGGGCGCTGTTGTTTGTGGGACGAGATATAGGCGGGCCGGAGTGTTTTTGGTTTGTTGGATACTTCTACGAACTCGGGAACGGGCTTCGGGGCTACACAACAGACGAGGGAGAAAAGTGGCTGTTTTGGGACGGTGTGACGCGTCTTTTTTTTTTCTTTTCTTTTTTTTTGGAATGTACTTACCCAGGGGATTTGTTCATGTTATTTTTGGTCACCGACGTCAACAGCTTGTTGATGGGAAGAGATCATGGGGAGGTGTGTTGTGTTGTGTTAACAGTGTTGTGTTGTGGGCTTGGCATTCAGGGGCAAATACACACAGTGGTCAAGACAGCTTCATCGCTCAGGACAGCTCTCGCTGGAGTTGGCGGGAAAGACTGTTAGTCATGCTCTCAATCTTCAGCTCTTCTTGTTTCTACAACATGTTCTCGTTGTTTTCCTCACCTCTGCGGTGTCAACACCACCACGTGGTCCTGTATCACAACATCTCTCCCCTTTTACGCATCACCCCGTCCGTCCAAGCCCACAACCGCCCGGTCCGACGTGATGTTGCTATCCGGAACTGTACCTGTCCGGTCTCAGGGGTTGAGCCCCAATCCCTCAACCATAATCTAACATCAATACCGTTAAACAGTCACACAAAACCAATCGTCATGATTTCCAGCCCCTATTTCTGACAAGCCCTATCTGCTCCCTTCCTCGCTCCCTCCCTCCCTACAGGGTCTCTTTGTGTGGCCCGTTCCCAAGTCCCTGGCCACTGGCTTCTTGACTTCGGGAATTTCGGGCGAGTGTCTCCCGGGGCCTGTTTGCGTATTATACCACTGTTCTCCCGCTCACATCAGGCAGGCAAGTAAGACCCCCCAAAAGAAGAAAGCAAGAAAAAAGAAAAGAACAGACGAACGGCTTCAACGGCCGACGGATATATTTCCCGAAGCTCAGCAGCCATCAAATGTAGCCTGTAACTGCCTCTTCGGGCGCGGTGGCTTGCTCTCTGTAAGTATCCATAACCATGTGGCTGCATTCCACCTGCAGACAAACAGCCTTGATCGATCAGAGTTTTCACCCCAAAAACCCACCATTGATAGCATCCAAGTGCAGCATGCACCTCACGGCCCGGCCCTCGACCTCTTCACTCCTTGTCCCCTTCTCGAAGCTGTGGATGTGTATTCACCCCCTTTATCCACACAGCCACCATCCCCAAGACCCTACCATTGCATGTCTCAAGTTGACAACGCACGCCATCGCTACAACCGTTACCTTCACCCACATTCTTCAACAAATACAGCCCGGGATACCACTCACAGGCGAGGCTAGATCCTGTAGGTATGTAGGCCCGAAGGGAAAGTATACCAATTGCACATTCCCTACCCGGCACAGCCGACAGGACATGACTTGCCCTTGACGCCGCCGCCAATGAAAGAAATGAAAGGGGATCATCAACAACCATGGTCCCCCCCCTCCATCTGTCCCCCACATAGGCAAGGTGCTCCCTTATCCTCACCCAAGGACCGAAAGTTTCGGTCTTCGGTCCTTCAGTGATTATTCCCTTCGACAGTTCCCTCACACCAGACATTGGTCCGGTAAGTCGGTTGGTAAATGCAGTCGGTGCTCTCTCTACCGAGCATGGCCTCCCGCCCCCCTTTCTGACCCATCATCTGCGACCCTCGGAGGGTATGCTTATGCCCGTTTTCCCTTCCCCGTGGCCCCGAAAGCAAGCTTCGGTCTGTACCTGTCAGCGAAAAGCGATAACCCCGTCCAAAAACCCCCAACGGAAGTAGATCGCCTCCGCCAACAACGCCGGAGTATACTCCGGCCTTCGCCTCCTTGTCCCCAGTCTCTGTACCCTGACTCGCTTGGATCCCCTGCCTGTTCTCTCAGCGTCCCCCAACTCCGTACCTCAATATCGCCCTCCCCGAACAAAAAGTGTCACGAGTCCCCACGTGCCATTGACAGCGGATACCCAGCAACCCCCCCAAAAGATGGTGTGGGTAGCTCGCGGTCGACCAAATAGGCAAAAGATCGATCATCTCTGTGTTTCAGCTTTGATCAACAAAAGCAGTAAGATCGATGATCTTTTCCTCCTTTTGTTCCCCCTACCCTCTCATCCTCTCTGGCCCCCAATCACACACTCTTCATATACCAGCACTACTACACTAGTGTAGATAAACTTTCATTAACCACGATGCAAGATAAGATTGGATAGACAAGCCCTTGCAATGTCGAGTCCCTCCTCTCAAGCTCTTGATTATTGTTGGTAAACGACACCATGTTGCGCTTCACCATCGCTGGATGATGATCGGCTCTCACTTTCATGCTACCGACGAGGCTACCGACGAGACTACCGCCTGCAGCAGCGAGCAATGGCATAAAGGGGAGGGGGGGGCAGCATTGAAGCTGACAACCGGGCAAAGGGGACCATCTTTCTTCCCTTCCTCGACATCTATCCATCCATCTGTTGATCTGCTCCCTGTCTGCCCACCCAGTCCGGTTGGTTCCGCACTGCTGTATAAAAATCCCAAACGGGAAGGTATCCCAAGCCCAGTCCGTCCATGTCTACGTCCACAGCCTACGCAGTCGCGACAGAAAAGGGGGGGCGCGGAAAAGGGGCGGTCTGGATTTGTGTAAATGTACAGCAGTGCAATGCGTAGGTAGGTAGTGTAGTGTAGCCTCGCATCTCAGCCAGCCAGCCAGCCAGCCAGCCAGTCAGCCAGCGGCGTTAGGCGTTAGGTGTAGACACAGCAGACTGCTGAGCGGGAACCATAATGAGGGGGTTGTATTCGGCCATTTGGGCTCAGGAGGGAAGGACGGGACAAGTTTGTTCGCCACTTCCTACCCTGAGGCGATGAGGCTGGATGAGGAACTACACAGTTTTTGTGAACACGTGCATGACACCGACCTCCATTAGGTAGATAACCGTCGACACCGCCCATCTGCCGCCCCAGAATGGAGCTGAGTTTGGTAAGGTGTGGTGGTGCCGGTGGTGTGCATGTTGTGTGTGAATGGGGCATGACGGGAGACCGGGTGTGTTTGACGTGGGTGAGGCCCATCGAATGAGAGTTGCAGACAACGAAAAGTGCGAATCTTGTACCTGTCTACTGTTCGGCTGTACAAGTCGTGGGTGAAAAAGGCAAATGAGGTAAGCGGACGGTGTAGAGTATAGGTACCGAGGTACCTCTCGGACTCAGCAGTGTAGTCAGTTACCATCGTGGTAGCATCATGAAATGTAAACGCGGGATTCAGAACTGTCAACACGAGATAAATAATATCCGGTGTCCTAAAGTTCCAGGAATAATGTCATGTCGGTTCTGCACGATATGAAATTCAGGGTCTCTCATGCACAGATCCGCTGAGCTGACATTGATTGACAAAGACGAAAGATGGGATTTTGAGCCAGCAGCTATGGCAATTTGAAAAACCGGTTCTCGAGGTGGCGGCGGAAAAGAGGCTGAAAATACACTGTGTAGACGACGAGGGAGAAAGAAAAAAAATCATGACAGTGTCGTTAGCAAAGCCCAATGTGCTCAGTTGGACGAATCCCCTTCCAGTACTCAGCCGTAGGGATAAGAGGCACAGTCGTGTCGTGGCAACGTACCCCGGGAAATGCAACAAAATGGCACTCAGGCCTGTCCTTGCCGGGTGTTTAACAGCATGTGCGGTAAATTGCAATGATGCTGGCCTTGGTTCTGGTGAGATCATCAACTGTTTCAGATTCTGCTTGGGTCACTCTGGGCGCTGCGCCTCGGTGGATCAGAAAGCAACGGTGTGATGGAACCGTGGTGTTTGTTGGGCTCTTTTGACGTAAAAAGACCATGTAGAAAAAAGTATGTGTTGCTGGCTTTTTTGGTGCTTTAGCCGTGAGCGGGCGCTGCAATGCGACTGCGTTCTTTTCGATAACTCTCCCGTGGATGTTGTTGCTGTGGTCAAGCATGCACAAACAACTTGGCGTGCAGAATCTCTCAGGAACAACGTTACCAGAAGCTGTTGCTGAGGTGAAAGGTGTCCCCGTGGAGAGCATCCAAGTGTCATCTGAATTCTTCAAAACTCAAAGAGCCAAGGACCCTGGATGTGAATAGCGGGGCCGGCCACACTCGCAGGGACATGGCCTCCGGAATGAGGGGGATACTGGGATACAGGCACACTAAGACAGTCTCTCCCTGCTAGCGAGGGAATTTTCGATTTGGAACTGTTCCCACGGGTCCCATCAAACTCCAAGCACATTTGCTTATCTGAAGCGGTAACAGTGGTTAAAGTCAAACTGTTGACAACGACAGGACGAACCGAACTGCCCGACATGACTCGAGAAAGCGTTTCGTGGAGCCTTTGTCATCCCTCAAAAACGGTGCAGTCCACCGTTGGTTAGTTGACGGCCCAAGTGGGGCCGTCTCCCCATTAGTGGACCAAAAGTAAGCATTAATGACGTCATGGTATACCGGCATTGAATCGACGTCAAGTCTTCCCTGTGATTTTTGCCCAGTGCTGTTTGGGAGTGGTTTTTTTGCTGTTTACAGTACTCTCGCGGCGTAAGGTGGCGCCATCATGTCATGTTGGCCGAGGACCTTATTGCATCCAGGTTTTTTTTTTTGTTTTTTTTTTCCAGTTGCGAGATCATGACGAAGAGGGTACATACTCTGGTTGGATGAGGGGGAACATGTTGGAGGTCGGCGAACACATCTGCCTCTCCACAGTGACGGGGACCCCCTCTTCTCCACGCAACTGCATTAGACTGCATTGAACTTGGTTGCTGGCTCGCCAGCTCAAACAGACCGTCTTGTCCTGGTGGGCATGGGTAGGTGGTGTTATGCAATGTGATTCTGTGATTCCGGATCTGATAATGAGCCTAGTGGGCCTTCCTTCGTGTTGTCCAAAAGCTGAGGTAGCTGAAAAAGGCTAAAGGCACAGTGGGAGGCATCTGGTGCCTGTGCCGCTCGAGATCAAGCACTCATTGGACACGCCTCGGCAGCTTTCCAGCTTTTTTTTTTTTTTGTGAACAAAATGGAGGAGGACCCTGAAGATCCGTCGTTGTTAGCGGGGCCGTTCTGATTGGCGGGGAATAATGCCGCGGGGAAAACTGTCGCCATCTTGCAGCCCACCATCAACATAGGTAGAAAGGCGGGCATAGCTCTTTGCTGCGTGCCCTTCGGCGAATAATGCTACTGGAAACCGGGTCGCAGCCTGAGGAGGCAATAGATCAATCAGAGATAATAGTCCAGTGGCTCAGCTCATGAAAATGTGAGTGCGGAATCCTTCCCAAGCCTCAATTGGGTCGCCAGGGCCAAGCCTTGCACGCCGACGTCATTTGTGGGGTCACTCCACAAATTGACCACACACAAGCATCCATTCGACACCACGTCGTGACGTTTGACGATGATATCAACCACAGCTTTGCCAACACAACATTTTGGTCCAAGCAGGAAATCATGCTGTACCTGCCTCTCTCATAATCCCTTTATTGATGTCAGTCTCCAGCCTCCTACAAAAGCTGAATGCCGAAAGAAGGCGCAGTTTTGACAGTAGCCGTTACCGTTCGGCCCTCTACGCCATCTGACACCAAAAGCCCACATCCCAATGTCTCACCCTGTGGTGCTTTCCTCCGAGTTCCAGGTTCCCATCTGCCCGACCTCGCCATGTGTCTGGGTCTCGTCTGTTTTTCTTTCCGTGTGTTCCCACTGCCGAAACAACGTTGATGGTTGTGGGGGCCGGGCGGCTTGAGGAACTCTGCATTCGCAGGCAGGTCTTCCCGACTGCGTCATTTTGTCGAATAGGAACCCATCCTGTTCCCAGTTTTTCTTCTTATGCTTCATCATCTTGCAGCCCCATCGTGTCCCGCTTCATTGTCCTGGTTTGAATTGTATGTACATAGATGAGAAGAGCGATCAGGAGGTGTCCATTGTGGCTGTGAAGGGAAGGGACCCGGTTGGGAAAAGCGATGGCGAACGGTAGGGACTTGCAGTATCATCACCATCAACAACCCCACCCTCCATCCCCGTTCCAGACATAGTGTGCTAGATGAAGGCCGTGTTCACATGTCCTCGGTGGTAGACGAGTAAGATGGTCTCCATCTATATGTTAAACGAGAGCGCGCGTAGAGGGTGTCATGTTCAGATTTTCTTGGTTCTCTGGTGGTTATACCCCCGCTTTCTAGCCCCGGATCAGCACTGCTTCAGCAAATTCAAGCTTCCACTGGGCGATGGCCGTGTGATTGGAACTTACCATTGAGGGCAATGATCAGAGCCATCTCCTCAGCAGCCCTGGGCTTGGAGCCGAAGAGACTGATTTGCAGATTTGAAACATAGCGTAGCCCTCAAGGTTCCTCGACAAGGTTGGTTATCTTCCTCTTTGGTCAAGAGAGGAAAGTTGTCGCCGAAGTATCTTATTCGCCTCCTCCTTGTTGTCCCACACCCTTTTGAGGTGTTCGCCCCAAGGTAAGGCGTCAATATAGGGCTCCACGTCTTTGCCTTGTGGCCTTGTTGGGGTTCTTGGGCATCAGTCCCAGTTGGCGAAGGCTGTGGAAGGGCCGACCGGGTTGGCGCCACGCCGGGGGGAGGGCGATGATCTCCTTCCGGTTCCGGGCTTCCTTCTTCCCTCCGTGGTCCACCTTGCCGCCGTCTTGCCTCGAGGTGTCCCGAGGGGCGGGCGGTCTGGGATGACACGTGTATGTGCTGATGTCTGGTTGATTGTTCAGTGCGTGTCGTCGACGGGACAGAAACGAGGTGTATGTACCAAGAAAACACCGCTTGTTGTTGGAAGGTGCGCAGAACAAGGCGGCGAGTAACTAATCTGAAGCGGTACAAGATAGAGTGGATCGTCGGTACTGCAGTGCGAACGTTTGTCGTGACGGCAGGCGTGATGACCAGGCAGCATGTCTCTTGTCGATCGCGCGCCCCAAGTCAACCAACCATGGTGGCTCCAAGGAAGACGCTTGCTTCCTCATCCTGCTCGCGTACATCCATCTCTCTTTGGTGTGTCATTGGTGTGGAAACTTTGTTCGTGCGAGTGCACGCAGAGAACCATGCTGACATGCTTTTTGCATGGTTGCGTGTATCGGGTGCGGGGCGTCGCAGTCGTTCCGGGTCAGACAGAATCTGCGGTGCTTGTCGGGTAGGCTTGTCGATTGGGGAGACAATTGTCCTGAAACTGCGTCTAGATGAAGTGTGGGTAATGGGACTTGCGAAATGGTGCCGAGGGAATGATGATCCTGTCAATGGTTAATTGGAAGCATTTAAACTGAGTGCGGAGAATAAAGCTATTTTTTTTTCAGGGCCATTGTGTTCGGGTTGCGTTGGCAGATTAGGCCTAAACTATTGGAATAAGAACACATGGAATATGGGGTCGAAGCTTCGGGAGGATGAATGGCAAGGTTGGTTGATGGTTCATCGATTTTGTTGCCACGTCGTACAGCGAACTGGTTCGAGCGAGGCAGGGTCTAGAGAGACCACGTGGTGTGCTAATAGTACATGATTATGTTTAGGTAGGTGTGTAGGTATGTAATGTGTGAAATGTGCTCCCCTCTCCCCGCCTTTCCACAGACCGTCCACCCAAAATACAACAAGGCCAGGGAGAGGAGTGATAGTGATGCCGCCCCTGCTCTGCTTTCGTTCCTCATCGCTAGAAAATATCTACCATGTCGTGCCAGGGTACATCTCGTGTATGTTGTGTCCCAAACTCTGGAGACCTAACCTCCGAAAAACCCCGCCGTCCGCTCCAAATCCGTTTTGTGACAATGAAAATCCGTATAGTGTGACACGCAAGCGACAGTACAGAAGGGCAAATGCAGCTTGCTGCATGCCTTTAACAAAAAAGAAAAAAACACAACCCGTAACGCCGATGCCATGAGGGTATCGTCCAAGGGAGACATCTCCTGCCTCATTTCCTGTTGGAAGATGCCGCTCTTCGCTCTTTTGACCAATGAGAGATTAAGAAAAAAAGGATTAAAAGCGATAGATGTTGACTCGTCCGTAGATGAAGAAGTATGGCGTTCGATGTGGTGGATGTGATCCCCTGAATGCTCATATGTGTATGGTGTGGTATGTGTGTTGTGTGTAAGTGACGATAAATTACAAGGTTGTAGTTCTATTGTTGAATGATTGTGGCGAGGTCGTGATGGCGGACATGATGAGAATAGGGGATCGGACAGTGAGGTGATTCATATTTATTCGTCTGATTGGTGATCCTCGGAACCAGTTTCTGATGGTGTCTGGGGCTCTCCTTGGTTCTTGTGAACCTTTCTATGCCGACGAAGATTGGAGACGACGGAGAAGTTGCGACCGCATCCTTCAACCTCACATTGGAATGCTGCAGGAAAAGCTGTTAGAGCGGATAGACAACTATGTGGAAAGAACGACAAGACTTACGCTTCTCTCCTGTGTGGCTGTACATGTGCGTTTGCAATGAACTTGGTCTCGTGAATCGCTTGTCACAGACCTTGCACTTGTGCTTCTTTTGTGTGCTGGAGGAGACCTTGGAGCTGAATGATCCCATCATCGACTGCGGCGCTGGTGGCTGGCTCGACATGAGACCCTGGGGCCTTGGGAGTGTGCGCCCGGACAGCGACTCGATGTCGGAACCCGTCGTCGAGTAGTCGCTTACCGACCCGTCCACAGAACCACCATAGTAAGGGCTGAAGCCGGTCGAGGACACGCTCGAGGTGGCTGAGTGGGTGGATGGGAACCCATAAGACTCGGTCGACCCTCGTTGCCGAGCACGAACATCGTAGATGTTGCGGGGTGTGTCCTGGCTGAGAGACATCATGCCATGGCTTGCCTCGAGGGCATCTTGAAAGCTTCTCCGGTCGTCCGGTTGAAGTCCCCTGAAATCATAGTCAGATTCTGAAGTATGCTGATACTGGCCTTCTGGGCCGCCAGACGAGTGGAGGCTCATGAGGCTGGAAGCGACTGACTGCTGAGAGTACCTCCTGGAGCTGTCTTCAGGCGCGAGCGCAGCATATGTCCCCCTGATAGGCGCTGGCGCGTAGCCAAGCTGATCATAAGCTGTTGGTGATGTGGCGTAGGATGCCGTGACAGGAGACGCCGATGTTGTGTAGGCCGAGGTGTCGTAAGGGGCAGCCGATGTGGTTGGGTGTTGTAACCGGTTGATGCTGAGGAGATCTTGGGACATGGGCATCATATCGTGTTGTCTGCTGTAGACATCTCCGGCTGATGACGCTGAGACGGGAAGGGGGGCATATGGCGCCATCGACGTGCTGCCGCTGGGCCTGTTGGAATGTTGGTGTTTTGAGAGGCCGTTGAGGTTGAGGTGAGGTAGGCTGGTGCTGTCCTGGCTGCTCACGTAGAGGCTCTGACTCCCACCCTGAGGTCCGGGGCCAGCAGAGGCCGACGTCGAAACCCAAGGGTTGGTGAAGTGCGGGTGGCTCGAGTAGGAAGACATGTGGTCGAAGTTTAAGGATCCGAAGCGGTGTTGGTTGTGTGTGTCTATGGTCATAGTCATGATGAGATGGGACGGTGTGTTGGTGTAAGTAATCCCCTTTCCGAAGCGTTGTTGGAAGTGAGATGCTAGTGGTGCTGATCAGGTGTGTGATTCCTTTAAGCTGGGTCGGACTCGAGAAGAAGATCGGACCACGGGCAGTCGAGAAGGACGGATCAGCGTCCTTAAGTGTCTTTGAAGGTGTCTGGGTGTGTATGGGGTTGGGAGGAGGGGAGGGGGGGTCTGAGTGTGACAAGAGATGAGCACAGATGGCATGCGCAAGCAAGCAGCCCTGCGCCTGCGAGGATGGAGTTCCCAGACTGCACGCTAAGCCAATCGCTTCACAAGTCGTCTGAACGTTATTGCCCTCTCTGGTCAGCGGGACAGGTGGAGACGCAGCAACAAGTGACGACTTTCCGGCAGAAGGGATCTGCGCACAAAATATCCCTATGGTCCCCCAAGGGCCCTGCCAGGGCGGGTTCAATTGGGATGAAACGAGTGGGATGGATGCCGCAAGAGGGTCTCCTCTGAACGGCCGTGGTCCTGGTTAGGCGTGGGGAGCAGGTGCTTGGTTTGAATCGGGCAAAACGAGCACTTGGGCGGGCAGGATCAGCAGCCGGTGGTGGTGTTCGAAGCTGGTACCTGAGGGCGTGGGATAATGGGCAAAATCACGCCTGAACTAGAAAGGCTAGGTGAGCGTGGGCTGCGAGACAGTCCAGAAGCGGGCCGTGACGGTGACGATCCGGTCTAATAACGGTCAAATTTTTGAAGGGTAGAATTGCGTGAAGATGTGGCGGCGGTGATGGCTGCACGATAATGCTTAATGCTCTCTCTCCAACAGACCGTCTGTCAGTGCCGGCACCGGTCTTATAGAAGGGCAGGGTATGGGACAGAGGAGTCAAGACGAAAGAAGGGTATGCCAAGCACAAAACAAGCAACCCCTCCCACACTTATCCACAGGGGGAAAGCAATGAAGTCAATGGACAGGCCGGACGGCAGCTCGCTGTGCGTGTGTGGTGCAGCGGAGGGTGAGCCGGTGGAGGTTGCAAGGAATACGGAATCGAGGATGACCTGGCAGCAGGGGTCCAGAGGCAAAAAAGAATGGGACCGTCTCTGCCACGACTGGGGCTGCGGTGAAACGGGGGACGGGGGCTGCCGGGGGACGGGGGTGGAGAAATGTTGTCTCTCTTGCTCCCCCTGCTGCTGGCGGGGACGCAAGATATTAGACTCCAGAATTGCTTCTTTCAAGGTGTCCGTCTGTCCCGGCTTGGTCAAGCAGGGCTGCTTTGTTGCCAGGAATGACTTTTGGCGGTGCGAGGAAGGCCACGATGAAAAGCTGCGAATGAGGCGGGAAGCGGCATGGCATCAATGGCTTTCAAGGTGAAGGATGACGTTCAGGTTTCGGGGACGGGTTCGGGTCGGTGAACAGTTGGTTCAAGCTCACCCTTCAGCGAGCGGCCTGTTCAAGATGCAAAGTACAGTTGCTTTCAGGTACAGGTAGTGCTGCCCTGGCGTTCCGGCTAACAACGCCACCGATGGTTTCTGTGCTTTTTGTGGAGGACGACTTGCGATGGGGGGCCTTCGTGATGCAGGGACTGTTAAAAAGCCGAATCCAAGTGTACTCCATTCTGACCTGCTAATTTGCTCGGTCAAATCGATTTCCTCTGCTTGCTAGTCACCTATAAGCTACGCTATTCGAATTCATACGCTCTCTGTTGACGCCCATATCAGCACACATCACAAACATTGGCAAAACAGGTGACGGTAGGTACCCAGAGAGGGGCAAATCATGCTTTTGTTGTATGTATTGTGACGGGATGGGCTGTATGCCAGGGTGTGAATGAGGTGTGTGGCACCTTTGGTTGACCAGGCACGGAGTTGGTGGGATCGAATTCTGCGGAATTGCATGCCAGCCAGCAAAGCACAATTGGGGGCTCCACCCACTCACCGCTGATGCTGGACAGACTGTGTGTTAGCCAAAAGAGGCAATACCTGCAGATTCCAGTTGTCCGCAGTTAACTAGGCAGACTAGGACTGTCCTGGCACTGCCTAGCCAACCCCACGCACTGTGGATTCAGGAACCAAACATTTAATCTACATCGAGATCCTGCAGTAGTAGTAGCAGTAATAGTGGTGTAGAAAAAGCGAGGCACTGAGGGTATTATGGTTTAGGTCAGGTCGTAGCTGAAGTCGAGCGAGAAGACTTCAGCGCACCTCTTCAGCGGTATAACCGCAAACTACCCCTCGTACCCCTCAAGTCGGTGACATTGAAGTGGAATTGATGACGCTGGGGAACCATTCCGCCATTTCAGTGGTGGTGTGGTGGTGTGGCGGCGGAAGGTGCGGAGCCAGCAAGGATGTTAAAAGTGGGGCACCAAACTGCCGCCGTCTTGTGCCTTTGCCTTTCTCTTTCATCGAAGGATCGCGGGTCATTTTTAGGCCCAGTGACGTCTCTTGTCCAACCCTCGCCTGTGTTTATGGTCACTCTCTTCGGAATGGGTAATGGAAGATATCAAGACCCTGTGTTTCAGTGCTAAACACAGCGATTTTAGGGGTCGCTATCGCATCCTGGGGGGGACGTGACATCACTGAGCCCCGCCGTTTTCCAGTTGCTCAAGGGATGAGGCTCGCACTGGGTCAGAGGTTACATGCTTCTGCTTTGTATGACGCTGTTCATCTAACTGACGACAGCGCAGAGAAACGGTCCCAGAAACGGATGGCGTATCCCTACACCACCCTAAACTCTACACGACACCGAGCGAGATACCTGGGCCACTACCCTGGTCCATTCATTATCCCTAACCTCCTACCCTTTCCTCAACTGACGTGCCGACCTTGATATCAACGCCATTGTTTTGCCAAAACGGAACAAGTAAACAATAACAGCCAGGCAATATAGAGCATCTCATCGGATTCCGAGATATCAACACTCCGCCTTTGACATAGCCAGGACTTCATCACCAGCAACTGTACACTGGACTCTTCCTAGAACTTTCACCGCACCAGTCGACATGCTTGGCTCGCGCTTGTAGCGGTAGATGAGCTGTTGCTGCCCTCTTCTCTTTCCTTGCTTTGAGGATGATGGCTTCCACTCTCCGCCAGTTGGGCTGCGTTCCCGGCGACCATCTTAGGATACAACCCCACCACCAGCACTGGACATCGGCCACTCACCGCAAAGAGGACCGGGAATAAACCCCCCCAAGCAAGAAGCCACCATCCATCACTGCTCCTACTAAGCGGGGTTAGCAGGGGGGGGTAAAGCTCAACAGACTGCTCTTTCTCTTCTCCCCTGCAAGTCAGCGGTAGCCGCAGCCAATGGCGGCACATCGGATGGGGCTTGAAGCCTTCATGCTCCCCATGAACAGTCAGTGGGCCCTAATCCCCTCACACCCATTCTGACACCGCAAGTTGGGCATCGGGAGAGAGGTTCGGGATGGCGAAATGGAGAGTCTGGAGAGACGGTCAGCTGCTCTAGGTTTCAGCCTTGGGGAGTGGCATTTTCCTCTAACCACAGAGCGACAATTCTACCGGAGGCTGCAGAAGGTTTTGACGGGACGCGGCTGGATATATTACAATCCTACTTGAGACGACCTTCAGCCTCCTCTGTCCGCCGACCTCTACATATCCACATAGCAAACATTCTGGACCAGCTGAGCTGGCCCGATGCAACACCGGCTGGGTTTGCATCTCAAAAATTTGTGCGTGTGCTGCTCCTTGCCATTCTGGGCTGCCCGGAGCCTCTGTCGAGTGCTTTGGTCGGTCCACCCGCACAGAACCATGGTTTATGCCAGGCTCGAGAGACACCACGCACCTGCTGGATCTGTCAACCCAACCACAGCAGCAGCAAGGTTCATTTTGATCAGAAAAACTCATTGTCCTAACCAGTCTCTTGGCGTCGACCGGCTCAAGTGGCTTGCATAAAAGTATTGGCAGGCCTCTGTACCTTTATCGCTCGAGAAAGTTGGTTCCCCCACGATACCACGATACTGTTCTGCTAACCGAGGGTTATGGGCTAAACATGCAGCTCTGAGTTACCCACGAGTTGGCCCTGCCGTTTCCATCAAGCATTTGTGCTGTTTCTGGTACAGTTGAGGCGATCATATTCGCTTCCAGGTGCTCACATATGAACATTCAACTTACCCTGTACATGTAAAGTGAGCGATCGCTTAAACTAAACCGTTCTGGGCCACACGAAACACAACTTCCCCGGAAACCCCTGTTGTATAAGTGGTTAGGTCGGCGATCTCAACTATGAAAGTTGTGGTGGTGAGAACATCAAATTTATGGTTGACAGTTGCGTCAAATTAGCAGGCTGCAGACGGAGATGTCTCGGAGCTTTCCAGGACGACTCAACCCAATAATGCGAGAACAAGACGCTCACATGACTTTGCAAAAGCCTACACTGAAAGAGTCGAAGTCTGTTTGGCTTCATATGGCGGATGATAGTCAGGAACCCAGATGCGGATCAGGAACGAAAGGTCGCCACAATATGCAACGGTTTTGATCGTCGGTCGAACGGTACATCAAGATGCACATCCAGCCTCTACATCGACAGTGTTTCCCTATGCTGAAGATCATCGCCATCACGTGGCATGGCTGGCATCTCTTTGTAGCCCTGCTTCTCTGGCGTCTGAGATTACCTATGCCTGGGTACGAGAGATGACAAGGTTGCAGTTGTCGTCAAGAGCCGACAACGGGAGGGAGACCCGAGTCGTGGTTGACTTGACTTGACTTGTTGTTTGACGCTGACTACGGGTGCCGTCGGGGACAAGAGGGTCACATTCGGGGACTTCGACTCCACGATTTTAGTTATTCTCCCCGCGGAGAAGGGAGAAACGCACAACGGCGCAAGCAGGGTGAAAAGGTCCGCATACGAGAAACTCATAAAAATGAGTGCCGAAACAAAATTGGCAGGAGCTTGCGTGGAGGTTTGGGTGAGCAAGTGACTTCTGGCGGGAAGACACACGGACCAGGATCTACAAGCAAGGGGCCGTTACAGATTCGACAGGGGCTTCCTCAAAACGGACACCAGCTACCACACCCGTAGATAAACCCGACTCGGATGCTGAACCGCAGCCCAAGGGTGGTGGTCGGCACTGACAGCCTCGCCGTCGAGAGTGCAGCTGGCTGAGTGAAATTACAGCGAAGAAGAGCCGTCTGGCACACAAACAAACAAAGCATCACGAGGTTCGGTGCGGTTGTTCCAGTCTTGGCATCCTCCTTCACTCCAATGAGACTCGAAGCCACACAGCACAACTACCGCTATTCAAAGCCATTATCTCCACCGTGAGCTGGACCCGCTAGTCCAGGTCTGTACACCGGAGCTTTTTCAGATGGCGCACAATGATCCGCCGCCGTTGAAGCCCGAGCGAGACATGGGGAAATCATCGATGCTGAGATGCGATACAATACGAACAAGATTATGGCATTTATGCTTTACGGCTTCAAGGTTTCAATCTTTTGAGGCAATGCTGTCAAGCAACACACACACACAAGATCGACAAAAGCTTTCTCGTGCTGTTGCTGAACTGCCCCTCGTTGACACCACTTCGACAACTTGGGCCTTTAGTTAACCTTGGCGGTGCCGCTTTGATGATTATTTCCCCATCATGTACTCCGTATAACGGCGCTCTGGAACGGGCCGTGGCCATCAATTGCGCTTGCGGGGTTGCACAAGCACTCACCCGTGATGATTTAGACGCTTGATGGGTGGATATTTATCGAGGCCATAATACGGGGCGGAGGGCATTTGTTGAGGTTAGGTAAAAGGACAGCGGAGGACAAGCGCGGCTCCGAACCGCGCTCGGCTTGAGACTTCGGGTATGTTCAACAGTGTCGTTGGCAACTGGACGGACGGCACCTCCGGCTAGCTCCGCAAACGGGATCTCGCAAGGGCTTCTTGGCATCTTGAAGTGGTCGCCGTTCATCCAACCTCTTGCCGAACGCCTCCAAAAACGCCATCCTGCATCAAGCCGCCCCAAATCGGCCCTTCGACGTCAATACAGACATCTGTTTAACAAAGCCAAGCCAGCCTTGACGTCGGTGCACGCGTCGAGGACGTCAAGATATCCAAGATATCGATTTGGGGAATCTTGGAAGAACCTTCGGGTTTCCCTAAATGGACGAATCGCGGGGACTTGGGATTTGATGCGCCCCTTTGGCCCCCCTGAAGGTGAGAAAAGTCACCTTTCCTTTTTCAACCACCACCACCACCAGCCAAGAGCCGGCACTGGGTGCGACGCCAGAAAATGCCGTCGCATCGTGATCGACACGCCCCGCGCATCTGTCAAGATCTGTCGTGCAGCAAGATGGCTCTTGATGGATCTGGCGCACATCATCTCAGTTCCCAAACAGACTCTCATTTCCCATCAACGCTACATTGCTGCCGGCGTCACCGTAATGGAACTTCGTTTCGTACTCTTCTTTCTTTTTATTATGTGTTTTATCTCCGCTATTCGCACTTGTGTGCTTTCCCCATTTCCTTGGGCGAAGCAAAAAGGGAAAAAAATAACACCCCCTTTTATTGTGCATGGGGCCGGATGCGCGGAGTGTTCCGCGGTACTGGATGCAGGGCTAATGTTTGGTTTCTGAACCTCAACCAAAGAAAGAGCTTCCTTTGAGACATTCTTGTCGAAAAAGTCACGAACCGGGCCGAGTTGAAAAACAGAAAAAGAAAGTCAAGGCTGCGGCAGGGCGTCCGAGGCTTGGACGGTTTCTTTTTCTCTCAACCATCTCTCGGTATCTTACCTTTTCCACGAATCGATCTTGCGGCAGGCAAAGAACCGCACACAGGAGAGCAGCCATCTGTTTGGCTGGGCGTCGTCTACAATGTTTACTTTGGCCCCTGTTGTGGGCTTCCTGCAGGCGACCAGACGCCACCACTGCAGGCCCCTAGTCTTGATATCTCGAGCCCTACATTATGAAATGGGACCTCAATTTTATTTTCTTGTTTCAGCGTTTATTCCCGGAAAATAAGCTGCGAATTGTACATTTCGAAACGACGTTGGGGATGCTTGCATTCTGTGGGGGTGGAGACATGGCAGTTGTGAAGGAGGTCAGCCGGACTGCCGTATCGCCAGGCGGCGGTCGCGGGCGGCAATCGTCTAAGTTGTGTGGACAGGGGCCGTGACACCTCCTTCTGGCAAGTGATCAACAACGCCTCACAGCACAACCGCCCCGGCCATCTCTTTCCAACCCCCAGATGCTCGGAAGATGGCAGCAATGATGAGCATCACCGGCCGCTTGGCAAGAGCCACAAATTACCGAGACTTTTGAGAGCCGCATGGGCAAGTTCGTGAATAGCGGCTTCTCCCGTTTTGATACCGAGAGCTTCTTTGGTTGGCGATGAAGAGTTGACAGCAAGGTAAAGGCGCTATCCACGACAGTTCAAAAGACAAGGCAAAGCTGGCTAAGTGGGTCAATAGCACAATAAACTGCGACAATCATAACTGTGTTCGCCTTTTCGCCTTGGCCAAGTGATTGTAGACCGCCCGACGACGACAGCATTCCAACTGTCGGGTGACCTGACCAGTGGCTCCAAAAGATTTCGTCAATGATCTTGCACATCATTATCCACTCAGGGTCTCTTTGCATAGCTCAACATGCCAGCCATTTCTCTGACTGTGGAGGAGTATTGCGTTGTTGTCTTGCGTAGCTAAACCTGCCCGCCGGGTCCCGCGCAGGAATACAGCATGGCATGTATACACTACATGCCAGTCAGCTCACTCGCTACCTACTCGCGTGCACGACATCGACCGCCAACCTCTCTCCACCACATCATTCCAGCTGGTCGGCGTCCTCGCCAGGACGAGAGAGGAAGGTGGTTAAAGGAAGATGCCGCCGGGACACTTCCGGAAACCAATCAACCACGCCTTTCGGGGTCCATCGCCTACTAATATTTCATCACCATGGCTGGGCTTGCTGGACGGGTGGGCAGAGCAGCAACTTGCGGTGAACCGGATCATGCTGCTTTGTGGAACTGTCGACGGCGGGGATGAGATGGGATGGGATGTGATGAATGGTCGCGATGGAGGTGGGATGCCATCCGACCTCCTCACCATTCCTCCCTCTCCTCGCTCGGGCGCGGGGAGCGGGCGAGAAACGTACGACTCTGAGACTTTCGACCGGTCACACGTCTTGCCTACATGCAAGTGTACTTTCGTTATCACTGTGTGCTGACACCAAAGTCAGTTCTTTCGTATCCCGCGGTCGTGAGGATGGTGATGATACCTGGGCGGTGATGGTGGAGGATGTCGGGAGGAAGCTTACTGCTCCCTCGTCAGCAGTACGGCCCGCTCGCAGCGGCCGTACTCTCGCTGGCATGGCCAGAGGCACTGAACCAAGCAGCCTGCTGGCATGACCCTTCCCCGCCTCTTTTCGGGGTGCCCTTCACACCAGATAGACCTTACATCCCACCGTTCCCTTGCCCAGCCCATCCAACCCGTCGTCCCCCAACGAGCCAGCCAGTAGCACACCAGGTCACAGTACATGAAGCATCTTTCCTTTCTCACTGACTCTCCCCGTCCAACCAACGATAACACCAACTGCCGTGTGACTGTTGTGTCGTCTTCGTCTTGGCCTGCCCCCCGACTCCCCTTCCGTAGACACCCTACCCACGCACAGCAGCAGGAATATGCAGCCCTTCGTGCTCGGCAAGAGTCAGTCCACCATCACCAGCCCCGACCCCCCCTTTTTAGGCTGTGCCTGCTGTGCCTGGTTATCCTTCCGTTATGCCAGTTACTCCCAAGCTTGCATACCATAGCCCCCCCTCCCCATCTCACACACCCCAGCAAGGAGGACCATAATAACCTCAACGGCCTAATAACGGTTATTGTCTTGGATCTAATGTAGAGTGGGTGTGGGTTGACAAATTAGTTCTGAGTTGAGCGAGCTCCAAATCTGAACCCCTACAGCATCATACATCCCCTGACTCGGTTCGAGGGGGAGGGGGGAGTGTAAGAGAAATTACTTCCTGCTGCTGTGCACACACACACACACACACACACACACACACACCCCCCCCCCTTTTTTTTTTTTTTTTTTTTTTATGGTGGTTTTGCCGGAATCTGGGAATCTGGGAAAAGGGGAACTGGGAACTGGGAGGTGAAAAACTGGGAAACAGCAACTGGGGCCAATGAACAAAGACTTGGACTTGGAAAAGGGTCGTATCCACACCATCGTCATCATAATTATCGTCAGTGATTATGCCCCAACCCTCAAGCAGCCAAGATAGTAAAAGGTAGGTAATGTGTTGAAGTGGGGAGGAAGATCACCAAATTCAGGAGCAAAGAATGAGTAAGACCAAAGCCTCTATCCCTCATGTGAGGCTTAGCTCTAGGATTTAGTTTGAGACATCGAGGCATATCACGACATCCAGACGGAAACAAGGCAGGGCTGGCGTGGTGGCGAAGAGGATGATTGCGCGGTGATGATGTGTGTGTTGTGTGACAAGGACGAATCCGGAGTTTTCTTTGCCTGCTCGAAGGTTGTGTCTACCTGCCTTTCCTGGATTTGGGGTGTATCTTTTGGGATATGAAAATCTTGCGCAGGGCTTGAATGGGGTGGGTTAGTGTGGGATGGTGTCTGCACAGCTTACTGCGTCTTGTCTGAGGTGGGAAAATGGTGACGGTGGAGGATGGTTACCTATGGGGGCGGTAAAAGATTAGGTAACATCTTTTTGGATACCAGCTGCTATTTGCAGAGGACCCCAACTACCAAACACCTTGATACCTGGGAATAGAGTAGGTATCTGTCGGCAGTATCTGTATTGGAAGCAGAGCATGAAAGGTGAACAGGCGGTGTTGATTTGAGAATTACCTCACTCAACTTCCATCTACCAGTAAAGACCGGACCTATTGGGTGTGACCCTCTTGTAGCAAGGACTGGACAAACATCCAATCGACAATACCTTTTTTGTTGGTCTAGACCTGCTTATACTGAGTCCCCTTTGCCTGACTCTTTTTGCCTGACCTCTTCTGGTTGGAACCAGTCTAGATTGATCCTTATTGATTGATAGCTTACTTCAGTTGAACGGGCCCCCTTCTTAACAGACCTCTTTTTGGGAGGACCCCTTTTCACACGACCCCTTTTGGCGGGACCTCTTTGGACTGACCTCTTTGTGGGAAACCAGCTTTAACAGAACCCCTTTTGCGATTTTCATCCACGCCTAATAAAGAAAATGACCAGAATGACCTCTCCTCACTCCATGATGGCTTTTGCCTCCTGTTACAGTGGCTCCTGCCTTCTTGTCACGACAGCTCTTCTGTCTCAATAGTCCTTTCCCCAAGTGCCCAGAAAGACTTCGAACTGGTAGGAGCAATCATTTCTGCCCCAGTTGCCTGGTCGCTGACAGATGCCCACCTCACAGTATCACATCCCGCCAGCGATTCTCTTCACATACAGTATCTTCCTGATGTATCATGTAAAGAGAGAGCAGAGTGAAGAGTAATTCAAGTAACTCCACCCCTCCCAGATACTCAACACCAGGTTTTGCCATGGTAGGTCAACGACAGAGGAGAGTAAAAGTACCCGAGAGGTAATATGAGCTGCAAAGAAGAATCTCTCCCCACTTGAATCTGCTTTTTTTTTTTTTTGGATAATGGAAACTGAGTTCACCCGTATCATGATGTCTATTTGCTCTCGGGAAGAGAGGCGGTAAACCTGTTCCCTTCAACAGATTTACACAAGTGTCCATCAGCACATTCACAAATAACCACATTCACATATTACCACTTTAACCCACCATCCTGTATAGAGCTACCCAAGATACAATTATCGCTCCATGCTTTAAATCAAGACATCAGGTTCTGTGTGAGCATGATGGGAGAATCCCAGCATCTTCCACCAAGTTCAACTCCACAACTCGGCAAACAAAGCCAGCTATCTCTCGATAAAAGCCTACCTAGCTATTGCCGTCAAAGACTGTATTGAAATATTTCACCCATCCTCACCACCTTGTTGAACTGCAGTTTGCCCCATCACAATTACCCGATTAAAGACCAGCACTAGAAACTGAACCAACTGAGCAAGACAACAGAGCAAAGCTCTTGGAGCAGCTAACAATGTATACATCAAGCCCCTTCCTCAATGTATCTCTCACAACTGCCAGCTACCTTACCCAACACATCAAGGGAACCCCTAAACATCATCATTCAAAAAAAAGCCAACTCCACCCCACATTCACTACCAAAAGAGAGTGGAATTGCCCAATAACAGGATTGAACTGTTGACCTTCGCATAGACTTGATATTGACTCTGAGAGAGCAATATTAGTACGACGCTCTAACCAGCTGAGCTAATCGGGCTTTGTGGGTGTTGTTGATGTGGAGTTTGGTGAGTGATTTTGTGTTTCATGACTCGGTCAGCGACCAACCTTCTTTCAGGGCTGAAAAAACATTTTCGTGATACATTTCAATGAAAAGAACAAGCTGTCCAGAATTGCCTAGCACTTGAGTCATGGCACAAGGTGGAAACAATGGAACCGATGCTGTGTAGGTCGGTTGAGGTGGTGGCGTGCGCGACAAAGACTTGACCAAATGGTAGACATCGGCGAGATCCCAAGTAAATGCTGAAATGCACACACAAGACCACAAGCACTGATCAAAGGCATCAAGCAGGTAAGATACACCATCTTCTATTCTCTCCTACTCCTCCCAGAGCTAACCCCTTTCACCTCCACACACACCCAAAAAAGCTATCTACAAAGCCCCAAATAATATAATAACACATAAGTTCTTCCCCTCCCTTTCCCTCAAAATTTGTCCTGTCCCTCCTATCTCTCTCCCACTTCCCCTTTTCATCTCGCTCCTTTCTCTGGCGTCGGGAAAATGGTACAGAGAGGGTAGGGTATGTGGGTAGTATAGTTACAAGGTTAAACATTAAGAATCGAAAGAAAAAAAGCCGTTGTTAAACTTCATCCACCCTCCCCATCGACAAACAGCTATCGTCAAGACATTTGCTTCGTCAAGAGAAAGAAGGTAAAGTGCTGTAAGATGTAAAGAATCGAAAGTCAAAAAGAAATCTGGACGTAAACGCCAAATGATGGGTAAGAAACGAAATAAACGCCCACTTTGCTCTGCCCCCCTCCTACCATTATCTTCCCCCTTCTCCTCCTTCCTATGATGGTGTACCCCCTCTCATAGACGACCTTGGTATGATGTGATGCTCATCAATACGAAAATTCCAAACGCCAAATGCTGAACCCCCGTCTTTAAAACAAAAAGAAAATAAAAAAGAAACCAGTGGTATCAGGACCCTTTGCATTGCACCCCTTTTTTGTAAACGCTGTAACGCCATCAAAACCAGACCTAGATATGCGCGGCATGAAAATCTCTCTCTTTTTAAACCTTCTCTAAACCTGAGGAGCCCCTGACCGGCCCTTGCTCAAGTTCTCCAACAGCTCATGAGGCGGTATCCTTTGAATGCCGCTCCCACGGTCATACATGGATGTTGGAGCAGGAACATACCCCTCGCGCTTCTTGCGTAGCCTATCAAGAAGCAAGCCAGCCACAACAATCAACAGCATCAACGCCAGGGAGATGCCCAAGCCGATGAGCACGACAAAGACAAGCGGCAGTGGTGAACCGCCCTTGTCAAAGAAGTTGCTGTGCTCAGTGAAGATGCGGGAAATGGTACCGGCAGTGTTGCCGCGGTTGCTGGTGAGGGCATATGGCCTGAAATCTTGACCGTCGAAAAGGACGGCGGATGCTGTGCCGAAGCCGGGAAGGACGATAGAACCAGTAAGCATCAGAGCCTCGCTGGAATCGATCAGGTCAGTG